>NC_141080.1:3084200-3831700 GCF_041138505.1 Cibotium barometz | reverse complement strand
CCTGCAGGGAAATCAACTCCAAAGGGCAAACTATTAGCCTTAGCTACAGTGGTCATGTAGTTATTGTTGCCCACATCCACCAGAGAGTCTCCAAAGATGAAGTAAGCTGGGAACTGCGGAATGCCATAGCTCGCCTTGGGCGCAGAGCAACAAGCCAAGACTGCAACAACTAGTACAGAGGCAATAAGGTGATTAAACTCCATGCTGATGGACTGATGAAAAGCCAGTGTTGGGGATAGATCCTTCTTATAATAGAAAAGTTCTGCACACTATAATCTGCGTGTGGTCATCAGCCCGGCCTTCAATGCAGAAAGCTGAGCGGTTGGTGTTCTGCGGCCTGCGTTGCCTGCAATTATACTTGAAATTTCACGTGAATTTCTAGCTTGCAAATCTGAAAAAGATGATTGAGCATGCTCGTGAGAAGCGACCTTTTGCACTTATGTTCAGCTACAGATACATCGGTTGCTTCGCCACACGCAACCGCTTGCATTCATGTTCAGCGTCATTAGTTGCGTCGGCGCAGGCAACCGTTTGCAGATGCATTGAGCCCATTAGTAATTGTCCACATTACAGTCTTATAACCGCCACTCAATTTTGTACTCATCTAGTATACATGTGTACATACATCTAGTATATATGTGTACATAGACCACCAAGCTTTACATCCTCCCACTCAATTATTGTGTCCTCATCTAAGGCTAATTAAAAACCCAATAACAGTCTTATCACCACTCAATTTTGTGCTCGTCTAGTATACATGTGTAAATAGACCACCAAGGTTTACAGGAAACTCCCACTCAATTATTATGTACTCATCTAAGGCTAATTAAAGACCCAATAACAGTTGTTGCTAGAAGCCCCACCAACACACCAATGCTTGACAACAAATATACACATTTTCCTAAGAATTTCATGTCCCCCCCCCCAAATTTTATAAATGCTAGCAAGGATATTTTTGGCTTACGTTCATCAACTAATAAAGTTCAACTTCCAAACGCTCAAGGATGATGTGAGTCACCCCTGAGAGTGGTTTATACATTTAAGAGGGCATGGGCTTCCTCCTTTTTTTTAAAGGATGAGCTTGTTTGAGACTTTTCGAGTTTGTTAAAAAGTCAAGATTAAAACACATCATTTATATGGCTAAGACTCACAAAACCACATAAATACGCTTTGTACTCACATGATATAGATGGCTTTTGAATAGTGAATCTTTGGAGGATATCTTACCTCCTACTCGCATTAATCATTACCAATAATAACTAACTGAAGAATATGGCTCACATAAAAAGGTGAGATTTGAACATCATTCTCAATAAGACAAAACTACAAATTTGGCTCTTTCAAACAAGGATTAAAGAGTTATGGTTAACATTACAAAACGAGCAAATGAAATCCGAGGTTAATGATGAGAAATACACCCTATCATGTAAATATTGTAGTATATTGTGCTCAACATAATGTTCCATATTCCTCAACTTTAAAATATAACCTCGTTTTAAGGGTTGAAAACTATCCATTCATGTCCTAGTGTGCAACTCTTGGTATTTTTTATAGCGAATAAACAAAGATAGATGCAAAAGTTACACAAATCAAATAACAATCAACAAACAGATGACGAGTTATCCTCTCTACATGATCTCTTCAAGGATAACTACAAGAGATCGACATTATAGTAGTGAATTCTAGGAGCATCGCGGTAGCAATTTTTAAAGTGGTGCTATGGTTACTACTATTTTTATTGTCGAATGCATTTAGTAGCAAAAATTGTGCTAGCAGCAGTGCAAAAAAAAACCGACATCCTAGTGTATTTGTACCAGCCAGAATTAAGAAAAGTCATTTCAGATTTTAAGTAGCCCTTACTTTAAGGAGTTGTAAAACCGACATATTGTAGAGATTTCGAAACAAAAACTGGATAGATTTAAGAGTTGTGCTTATTTTGATTGGTTAAAAAATATTTTTTTTCGAGCATTGGTAGTGAGCATATAGTACGAGGGATTGACCCGATATCGAGGGATTTTCTGAGGGAAAATTTTGTGCCCAAATTTTATGAGCCTTGCTATAACCCTTGGAACAAAACCCTGAATATTACCCTTAGTATAAATGACAAAATCCATTGGTAATATCAAGGCTCATACCAAGGGTTTCTATAGTAGCACAACCTCAGTATTGTTGATGGACTCCAATGCTTAAATTGAGGGTAATGTTGATGCTCTAGTTTTTACTAGGCGCATTGAGATATATAGAATGGAGGACTCCCCCGTTTTGACCATAGCTTGTAAATTTATATTCAAAAGCTAACCTAAAGGAATAGCATCTTCGAAGGGCATAAAAATATATTAAGGTGTAAAGTTCAAGAAGCCAAAACCAAACATAAGATTTATCATATTAATGTTTTGTCAATAAGTAGAAGGATGTTTACCAAATCGCAATTTTGACTCTTATAACATATGCAAAATTGGGGTCTATGGATGCTTACAAATTTGGGATCTAATTTAACTATTGTAAGTACGAGAACACTTGCAAAATTGGGATCCAATTCAACTATTATAACATATTCAAAATGGGATCTCTCCTTACAAAATAGTGATATTTACACTTTCATACATATAACAAGAGCCAAAGTTTCCCACCCCTTCTCATCCTCATCATCAAACTTTCGTAGAGGATACAAGCTCTTAATCTATATCCCGATGATGTTATGATTCGGCAAAGTGAGATACATAGAATGGAGGAGATGAATGTACTAGGAGACTCCCCCCTTTTGCCCCCCATAGCTTATAATTTTACATTCAAAAGCTCACCTAGAGAAATAGCATCTCATAAAATCATAAAAATAGATTAAGATGACAAGTTCAATAAGCCAAAACCAAACATAAGGTTTATCATAAAAACATTCCATCATCAGTACACAAACTTGAAGACAAAGATACTAAGGGTGCATGAGAGAAAATTTGAAAGAGGTTGAGAAGATGGAAGCTTCATGTGGCCATAGTTAATTAAAGGCAAAGTGATCCATCCTATTTATCCACCAAGAGGGAAGAGATAAGAGTGTAGAAGGAGATTACATCCTTTTGCACCCCAATAGGTACAAGCATTATAAACAAGCTAAGTAGTTTTTAAAGTCTCACGATTGTTACAAGTTCTTATATATATGCATGTATTTGTATAGCTGTAACAAGCTAAGTAGCTTTTTTAAGTCTCATGACTATTACAAATTCTTACAGATATGCATGTATTTTGTATATTACCTTTACGCACAATAAAACATATGGTAAAACTAGTTACTTAATGCATGATATATATTTTGTTTGTGCTTCTCATTTTAATTGAAGTTTGCATGACAAAATACATTAGGAGTACCGATTACAACATCAATGGATTAGAAAGATGGTGGGTGGTATTGATTAATTACCTTAACATAGGTGTGTACAAGACTTAAGATAGGTGGTCTCACACTACTTACTTGGTTAGATGAATTTTCTTCTTACTTGGTTAGATGGATTTTTGCATAGATCAACTATACATTGATATTACAAGGATTAACTAATTAGAACTAGTGTGCTTAAATAAGAATCACTTTCATACAAATATTCTCCTAATTAGAAGTAGTGTGCTTAATTAAGACTTGCACTTTCCTACAAATTAGAAGTAGTGTGCTTAATTAAGATTTGCACTTTCCTACAAATATTCTAAACATCAAGACATGCCTCCTTAAATAAGTAGTAGAAGAGTTTGTAATTTTAGGTATTATCCATAGTTGGAGGCTTTTCTAGTAAATATATATGAAGACCTTGAAGGATTTTGTGACAACACAAGGTAAAGGCCAAAAGGGGGCATTACAAGAGAATGGCTAAAGTAAGAAACACTAAACGTACAAAATAACAATATATCTCAAAAATTCTTATCTAAATAGATCCTCACATGCCACTCCTTTGGCATGACAAGGATGATGAACAAGTGGTTGGGGATGTGTCTCAAGGGAGTGGTATCACTTGTAAGATGGTGAATGAATTCTTAAGGGGGGAGAAGATCAATAAGTTTTGTATCTTAGATTTGGGAGAAATGCAAAAGTAGATTATAAATAGACCTCTACGAAGAGGTATGAATAGAAACAACAAATACTAGAAGAGATTTCAAGAGAAGGCAAAGAATTCAAGAGATGCCAAGAGAAGACAAAGAAGACAAAGGTGTAACACTTCTCCCCAAGGATATACCACTTGCTTCTTGACTTCAAGTACTCTTACATGACAAATAACACTTCTCCCCAATGATATACCACTTGCTTGACTTTAAGTACTCTTACATGCCAAATAAAGAAACAATAATAAGTGAAAGAGTGGAATTTTGCAAAAGGATCTAATTGGCATAATTTCTACACATGACTCATTTGAATTAACAAATTTATGTTTAATGATATTCATTTAATTATGCTATTTTACCTATTTTCAATTTTAGTATCATAAACTTGGTGCAATTAGTGCATAATGGTAACACAAAAGTCACTTTTGTGTGGAATGCATAGATATCAAAATAACAACATTTGATTATATAGTAATGTGGCTAACTTTCTTCAAGTTTGTTGCAATTAAAGCATAATGGTAGCACAAAAGTCACTTTTGTGTGGAGTGCATAGATATCAAAAGAACAACATTTGATTGTATAATAATGTGGCTAACTTTCTTCAAATTATTCAAGCAAGTGCTAATCATACAAAACTTCTTACATCCATGCCATTTTTGTGATCTATGATGATCCAAGTGCAACACTAATAGAAGTGGATTCTCTACCCATAAACTCAAAGTTATGGACAAATCTTTGTGATATGTTTTTTTATCACAATAATGTGAGCTCATAATTGGATATTGCTTAAAATTTGTTATAATGATGTCTAATAATACAATAATGTGAGCTCATAATTGAATATTGCTTAAAATATGATATAATGATGTCTAATAATGTAATTATTAACTTGCCATATTGTGTTTTTCCTAAAAAATGTTCTAATATTGGTAATTTATAATGTCTCATAATATGTAATCTTCCATCCGAATCCTTTATACTCAAAATGGTGGTACATTATATAATTTTATGCCCAAAGCAAACAAATATTTAAAGATAAAGATTTTGATGAGAAGATGAGTCCAAGCACTTCACATGTGGAAGATTCTAGCAATATTCCCAATAATTTGAAGATATCTCAAAGGGATTTTGATATAGTTATGCCTAATAATAATGATTATCAAGTGAGAGAAGAGGATAAAGCTTAGGATGAGGCTTCCGCATCATCCTATTCAATCCATTGACATCATACTATTTAATTGCTTATTGAAGCTTTGAATCATCCTATTGAATCCACTGTCATCATACCTTCACTTGCTCATGAATTATGTTTTAATACAATATTAGAAGAATACTATCCCACTATTTGATGATGAGGTGGATGCATCATTATCATTATATGCCTCATTGTTCTCATTTTTGATTAATAGCGTGCTCTTTGTTGGTGTTAGTTTGATCATGCTCTATGGTTCTCGTAGACATGGTTATTGGTTGATGATATATGCTACATGATCAACTTCTATCTATCTCATCCAATCATGCCAAGATCCACTTTTACTCATCCATTGTCTTCTCAATATCTTGACCTTGAAACATACATTTTGACAAAGAAGCGAATTGTATACCATACCATCATTTTACATCTTTTTACTCATAGGGAAAATACCATTGGAGCTATATGGGTACACAGATGTAGATTGGGCAGGTAGTATCTCAGACAGGAGATCTACCAATGGATTTATGTTTTCATTGGGGAGTGTTGTTGTGACATGGAGCAACACAAGAAGCAGCCCACAATTGCCTTGTCAAGCACAAAGGCAGAGTACAGAGGAGCTATGGTGGCAACGTGTGAGGTAGCTTGGTTATGCAAGCTACTTGTTTTTGCTAATTGGGGGTTGCATGTGGAGAGAAAGGTTGTCATATATTGTGACAATCTTAGCAGTATATAGTTGGCCAGGAACCCAGTTTTCCATGCACGAATAAAACACATTGAGGTACATTACCACTTTATCAGGGAGAGAGTCTTGGCAGGAGACATCGATTTGTCCTATGTCAGCACCACACAAGATCAGGTCGTTGACATCTTCACAAAGGCCTTGGGAGCTAAGAAGCTCTGTAGATTTTGAGATATGCTTGGAGTTCATGAGCTGGAGTTGAGATTGAGGGGGAGTGTTGAGATGTCAAGCTCAACATGAGGTGACACTCATGAGGCACATACATGATCGTTCGACATTTACATCACTGGCGGGTTTGGTAGCTGGCACTGACATATCTTTGCCAAAGATTCAACAGCTGGACTACAACAACTAGTCCACACTTACCCACTCCACTTAGTGTGTTCACATTATGGACCTTTTGTATATACTTTATTATGTGTGTTAGTCACTTTATCTCCTTTGTAGACCTCTCTTGTTGTGTGAAGAAGAAGAAGAATTTTCAGCCTCTCACCTTGTGTGTTCTCTTCTAGGGTTTGTGTGTGTGTGTGTGTGTGTGTGTGTGTGCAAGAGCTCAAGCTCTCTTCTCTCCTATATCTTTTCACAGAGGTATGGCATGCCTGCTTTGGTCCCTTGAATTTTGATAGTTTGTCGCACCTTAAAAGAAAAGAGATGGTGTTAGAGTCACCATAGCTTGAGGCCCCTATCAAACATGTATATAAGGGGTGCAAAGATGCAATGGGCATCATTCCCAAAATATGGATTGGTAACGAGTATCCAAAAATTATAACTTATACATTAGTGATGTGTGTGGTCCTATGCGGACACCAGCTCTAATTTGTGACTTTTATTAATGACTACTCCATGTACACTTAGGTGTACCCATTTTAAAGAAAAAGTTAGAGGTTTTTACATGCTTTTGACACTTTGTTTCTATGGCTAAAAATGTGTCTATATGTAAAGCTAGCACTATTCGTATAGATTCAAGTGGGGAGTATATGTGAAAGAGTGCATATATGGTTGGAAGAGGCATAAAATATCAATGCACGATGCCTTTCACACCTCAATAAAGCAGTGTGTCTCTGAGAGGAAGAATAGATCTCTTATGGGAGATGGCACGTTGCTACATGGTTAAAGGTCATGATTGCCTAATGTTTTGATTAGAGGTAGTTATGTGTACCACATGTGCTAAACAAATGCCCCACCAAGGCCTTCCAAACATTTATCCCCTTATGAAGTTTGGAATGGTAGGATGCCCTTTGTGGCTCATTCACATGTTTTTGGTTGTCTTACTTAGGCTCTTGTCCCTGAGCAGCAAACAGCATAATAAGCTAGATGATAAGGGAGTAAAATGCACTTTTGTGGGATACAACTCAAATAGCAAAGGGTATAGACTCTACCATCCAACCACAAGGTAAATTTTGGTGAGTAGAGATATTGTCAATTCGGCCTATGCTTTTATGCAAAAAAAAAATGACAAATTTTATCTCACATGAAATCTTTGATACACTCCTCCCGTTGTACAATGTCGAATATAAGAAAATGAATTCTCAATAAGGTGCTACAAAAATCAACCCATACCGCGACTGAAAATCAACTTGAATTTCAGCCCATGGGTCCAGTTTACTAATGAGGCAATTATGGATGATGCAATGGATAAGGAAAGGGTAGCCATACAAGCAGCATGCCAAAATGGGTAGTGGTGCAAACATTGTATGATATCAAGTTAGCTACTCCTTTACCTAGTAGGACACGTGTAGGTTCTCATCATGTATCTTATTCTTTTATGAATCATGATCTATTTACCAATACATGCAGTGAAGAGTCACCTGTTTCATTTAAGGAAGCACAGAAAAATGATCATTAAATGAGGGCTAGACTTAATCCTTAAAAATGACACTTGGTATTTGGTAGATTTGCCTTATGGTAAAAAGGCCATTAGTACAAAGTGGGCTTATAAGCTTAAGCGTAAAGCTAAAGGTAGCGTTGACCACTACTATTCCAAGTTAAGGCTTGTTTCAAAGGGCTATGTGTTAAGAGAAGGCATAGATAGGGCACTCTGTCCCTTGGGCTATTCTAGGCTAAGGAGGGTGATATCTAGATGCATGATTTTAGTGAGTCCAATTGGGCTAGATGTTAAGAAATGTGAGTGTCTACTAGTGGCTTTTGATTTCATCCTGGTGATCATGCATATCATGGCTCTGCAAGAAGGAGCCGATTGGGGCTCCTTCAAGTTGTGAAGCTGAGTACATGGTATCTTTTATAGCAACTATAAAGTTTGTATGGCTCATACATCTTTGTTGATACATCTATATGTGGGAGGTCCTCACCTCCATCTTCACTCATAGCTAGAGTGAATTGGTTGTCTTCAAGGAAGAAAGTGATTCATGCTCGCACAAAGCACATTTAGGTGCTTTATCATTATGTCGGGAAACGCTAAATGTAAAAAAAAAACAATATATCTCAAAAATTCTTATTTAAGTAGATCCTAACATTCTACTCCTTTGGCATGACAAGGATGATGAACAAGTGGTTGGGGATGTGTCTCAAGGGAGTGGTATCACTTGTCATATGGTGAATGAATTCTTAAGGGGGGATAAGATCAATAAGTTTTGTATCTTAGATTTGGGAGAAATGCAAAAGTAGATTACAAATAGGTACAAAGTGGCACAAATAGAAAGAAAATACTACAAGAGATTTCAAGAGAAGACAAATAATTCAAGAGAAGAAATTTCAAGAGATGCCAAGAGAAGACAAAGAAGACAAAGGTGTAACACTTCTCCCCAACAAGTACACACCACTTGCTTGACTTCAAGTACTCTCACATGACAAATAACACTTCTCCCCAAGGACACACCACTTGCTTGACTTCAAGTACTCTTACATGACAAATAACACTTCTCCCCAAGGACACACCACTTGCTTGACTTCAAGTACTCTTACATGACAAATAACACCTCCCCAAGGATATACCACTTGCTTGACTTCAAGTACTCTTACATGGCGAATAAAGAAATAATAATAAGTGAGAAAGAGTGGAATTTTGCAAAAGGATCTGATTGGCATGCAAGCTCTATGCATGACTCATTTGAATTAACAAATTTATGTTTAATGATACTCATTTAATGATACTATTTTACTTATTTTCAATTTTAGTATCATAAATTTGGTGCAATTAGTGCATAATGGTAACACAAAAGTTACTTTTGTGTGGAGTGCATAGATATCAAAATAACAACATTTGATTGTATAGTAATCTGACTAACTTTATTCAAGTTTGGTGCAATTAGTGCATAATGGTAACACAAAATTCACCTTTGTGTGGAGTCATAGATATCAAAAGAACAACATTTGATTGTATAATAATTTGGCTAACTTTCTTCAAATTATTCAAGCAAGTGCTAACAATACAAAACTTCTTACATCCATGCCATTTTTGTGATCTATGATGATCCAAGTGCAACACTAATAGAAGTGGATTCTCTACCATAAACTCAAAAAAGTTATGGACAGATCTTTGTGATATGTTTTTTTATCACAATAATGTGAGCTCATAGTTGGATATTGCTTAAAATTTGTTTATAATGAAGTCTAAGATTACAATAATGTGAGCTCATCATTGGATATTGCTTAAAATTTGATATAATGATGTCTAATAATGTAATTATTAACTTGCCATACTGTGTTTTTCCTTAAAAATGTTCTAATATTGGTAATTTATAATGTCTCATAATATGTTATCTTCCATCCGAATCCTTTATACTCAAAGTGGTGGTACATTATATAATTTTATCCCTGAAGCAAATAAATATTTAAAGATAAAGATTTTGATGAGGAGATGAGTCCAAGCACTTCACATGTGGAAGATTCCAGCAATATTCCCAATAATTTGAAGATATCTCAAAGGGATTTTGATATAGTTATGCCTAATAATAATGATTATCAAGTGAGAGAAGAGGATAAAGCTTAGGACGAGGCTTCCTCATCATCCTATTCAATCCATTGACATCATACTATTTAATAGCTTATTGAAGCTTCCTCATCATCCTATTGAATCCACTGCCATCATACCTTCGCTTGCTCATGAGTTATGTTTTAATACAATATTAGAAGAATACTATCCCACTATTTGATGATGAGGTGGATGCATCATTATCATTATAATTATATGCCTCATTGTTCTCATTTGGTGGAACAATAGCATGCTCTTTGTTGGTGTTAGTTTTATCATGCTCTATGGTTCTCTTAGACATGGTTATTGGTTAATGATATGCTACATGATCAACTTCTTTCTATCTCATCCAATCATGCCAAGATTCACTTTTATCTCATCCAGTGTCTCCTCAATATCTTAACCTTGAAACATACATTTTGACAAAGAAGCGAATTGTATACCATACCACCATTTTGCATCTTTTTACTCACGATGAAACACAACCCAGAAAAAACACAACCATTTTTCATCCTTTTACTTATGAAAAACAACCTCATAAAAAACATATCTTTAACTATAGAAACTTGCATTAGGACTTGTAATTTATATATTCACTATATTATTTCCTTTAACGTGTAGATGGTTAAAAGCCTAATTCATTCACAATGTTGAGGTAGTACAAATGTATCTGTTACATCTTGCTATATTTTTGTGGAATGGATTCCAAAAAACCCATTGGTTGAATGCCTCTTGATGGTGTCTTGAGTGAGCACCTCTACAAACTGCTGTGACACAAAGCTAGGGGTTTTGTAATCTGGTTGCCTCTTAGTTTTGGAGGGATAATTTGTTTTTGGCGAGCAATTACGAGCGAGCATAAACACAAATATGGGGAGCAAGGGGTGTATAATGGGGGGCTCTCGGTCTATTCTCTCCCTTTCTCTGTCTCTGCTGTCTCTGTCTCTCTATCTCTATTGCACACTTACCTCCTTCTCTCTTTGTCACCAAGGATTGATCCATCGAAAGATGTATGATTTTTAAGAAAAAATATGCACCAAACCATATTTCTTTGTGAGAATCGATGTGGGTTTCTAGCTTGAGGTACTGGCTAGGGCTTGCCTTAAGGTTACCCATGGGACTATCCCTGTCTCACTACTAGCCTAGATGGTTTAACGGATTCTCTCCTAACTCGTTCATGCTTAACTATACGACTCTAGTTATGTGCCTCTCTCTCTCTCTCTCTCTCTCTCTCAGTCTCTCTCTTTCTCTTTCTGCCTCTCTCTCTCTCTCTCTCTCTCTCTCTCTCTCTATTTTTGTGAATAGCAAAATAAAGTTACTCCAATAAAATGATACATCCTTATAAAATCAGAGAAAATCAAATAAGCATTACTCCATTGAAATTGTTCCAATAAAATGAAACCCCAAAACATTTTTGCACATCCCATACATCTCTGAAGTTAAATTAGGAAGATGAGTTATCCACTAAACCAATTCAAGGTAGGTTCATTCTCTGCATAGACATTCGGATACCTCCCTTTCTGTCAAAATTGGTTGGTGAATAAACATATTTTCATTTTGGCTCAATCCCATGACTCCCATGTACATAGTACAAGTGCTTGCATGCTAAGTACAGTTTTTGTTGGTTGACCCTTCCCAAAAAATATGAACATGAGCATGATGGACGCATTTTGATATGCGCATCATAACTTCCCACATGAGACCCTTCTCCAAAATTCTCAATGGTGAAAGCCTCATGTTTGGAAGATTGAAACACTTGCACTTGTGTAACCTGTGCATTTATGTCTAGTGCTTTCTTGATCCTTTTTTGCAACTTCTTCTGAAATGCATGTTATGTATCTTGTGCGACGACCATCTCATGATATATCATTTTTTAATGTGTTTGTCTCTCTAGGCATTTCTGGTTGACTTGAGCTCAATGGAGTTTGTTGCTCCCTTCCCAATGACTTACTCTGTAAGTTATATCCTGCAAGCACCAATGAATTTACCTCCTCAACTGTCAGATTTATGCCTTGAGCCACTGGCCATGGTCAATTTTCTTGTCCACAGCCCATGTATGCATGATGTCATTATTGCAAAACCACATCATTTGACTAGTTTTCTCAGCAACATGGGACCTTGTTGAAAAAAAAGATGGTGCAGGTACTCCTTTTGCACATCCTACAATCATGCGACCACACTTACTACTACCTATATAATGCAAACACTTTACTCTTCTGCCCTTTGGAGTTCTCTTAATTGCCCAAAATGTCTTGTGTATGGGTTCCTCCTTTATGATTTTGTCACTTGATTCATTTCTTGTGTCCACATCTTCATCTCCATGAAGGCTATTTTCCTGTGATGTCCTGCAAATTTCCTATCTCTCATGTGCACGACGTTGTACTCAGGTCTGTGACTAGCATCATCATCCACATGAAATACATTACCTTGTTGTCTCTTGTGTCGTGTTGATTTTCGATCACCTGCCAAAGGTGTTGGGGGCTTGTACATAGGTGTGCCCATAGTGTTACTCTTTACTATCCTTTACAACTTGTGTTGGTCTTCGAGTATGCGCATTTCCCCTCTCAATGAACTTTTCAAGACCTAGACCTGCTCCGATATGCTTTCCCATCATGTATGAATTTTGCTTTGCACTCTGAAATAAAGCATTAGCCATGTTTGATACACATGCATTGTAGAGTGTTATTTTTTGTTTGAAACCCTCCCCAACTAACCAGCTTCCATGTTTAGACTCTGATAAGTTTTTTTGTGGTGTACATGATTGATCACCGCTCTTCTCCACATATGCAATAGTTAGAGACATATTAGAAACATCAATAAAGACATTGGTTCTTATACATACTGAAATCATTACATTGCCCCAATGTGCAATGCGCACTTCCCACCAGCTCAACCAAAGATCCATGGCAGGTATATCTGAATCTTTTACATTTCCACTAACAACACCATTGTCGGATAAGTCACCCTTGAGCTAGTGTAGCCTTTTTTGTTGACTCGGTCCGCCACTTCTCGCACATGCTCATGCACGCCTTGGAAGGCCTTTATCACATACTTTGTGGTATGTATATTTAGGCTTTATGCCCAATGAAATAAACATGAGCGTTCCCGACCTTCCACTTCTTGTCCTTCATTGTAGACTTCTCTAATGGCATTCCAATTTGCTTGGGTTTCATCTACCATGAAACCAAAGAAGTCTGCTTGTTCAAATTCGTGTGCCACCATGACATTATTTATGCACTCCCAAAACAATATTTGGGAAGTCTTGTCCTTCTCTTTCATCTCGCAAGTTGCAATAGTTAGAAGCTCCTGCACGCTCCAACTAAAAGTCAATATGCTAAAAGAGGTAATAACAAAAAGCTATTTTTTTCCAAAATAGTTACAAGCCATTGTTACTACCTTGGATCATAAACATGACAAGCCATTGTTACCCAATTCATGATGCGTCTAGTGTGGTCAAATTGGATCCAAGATCTTCTTAGATCACCATTCCCTCAATGCCTCATTCTATTGATGAGTTTGACACCTGAGGCTGGCCCCTTAGTAGATGTCTTGAAAACAAAACAATATTCAATTTCATTCCCTTGACCTGGAAATCGGCTCCCACACATGGAAGAAGTCATAATTGCAATCCCTCTTCAAACGTAGCAAGTCATCATAGCCAAATGATGACTTAGGTGGTCCTTGGCGTGCGTGAGCTACTAACCTTCGAAACCTAAAAGAAAGCAAATTTTAATCATTTTGTATATATGGCCTTAACAAATGCTTCTCTAATTTAACTCACCACTTGTTCTCAACTATCGGGCCGAGTTCTTCTAGCACATTATTGAATTCCTTATCACCAAGCTCATGTCCTTGACCTCCTTCTCAGACTAATGAAGTTAACACCAACTCCTTGGCAACACACATCTGCACCTTCCTTGGACCAGCACTTGCATCTACTGTAATTACTCTTTGAACCATTGCTTTAGTCTTATCAAGCAATGCCTTTGACGTTCCGGCCTGGACACCATGTGAATGAGTTCCGGTGTGTATTAGAAGATGCATTTACATAGTAACACTTCCATACACACAGTAAACCATGGAGAAACCATGATGGTCCACACACACACACATACAGTGTATTATGACAAAAGCTCGACAAAAGGTCATCTTTGTTTTCACGATACCGTGAAGAACATTTACATGCACACATTGTGACACAAGGTCGCAAATAACATGAAGAACATCCATATCAAGGATATCCACATACACACATTGTGATGCAAGGTCACCTTTATTTCAAGAACACCATGAAGAGAACCACACACTATGGTGCAAGGTTGTAATAAAGTAGGAACTTTATTCAATAGGGTTAATAATGGGACAAGTCCATGTATAAAAGAGGGGACTTGGACCATGGTTGTAACTTTTGATGATCATTTTTAGAAATGGAAACTTATGTTTCTTGGAGCTCATGGCTTCTCTCTTGGCTTGTGGAAGGCTATTTCCATTCTCTTGGTGAGAGACTAAACACACTTAGGCATCATGTTTACATGGTGATTACTCATATTTTTCATGCATTACATCCCTTCATTCCAATTGGTATTGGAATGAAGGGATGTAATGCATGAAAAATATGAGTAATCACCATGTAAACATGATGCCTAAGTGTGTTTAGTCTCTCACCAAGAGAATGGAAATAGCCTTCCACAAGCCAAGAGAGAAGCCATGAGCTCCAAGAAACATAAGTTTCCATTTCTAAAAATGATCATCAAAAGTTACAACCATGGTCCAAGTCCCCTCTTTTATACATGGACTTGTCCCATTATTAACCCTATTGAATAAAGTTCCTACTTTATTACAAACCATCCCTTCCCAAAGATTTTGTCCTCAAAATCAATAACATGTACAATCTCAAAGTATGAGACTCTAATGTAATCAATGGGAAGTGGTTAAGAGTTCTCAAGTACATCCAAAGCACATATACAATGAAAATCCGGATGTATACAAGTCCACAAAGCTTCAAGCCCAAAGTGTATGAGTGGGACTGTTATGACAGCCCTTCTAGTCGATGAAGACCCTTGAAAATCCTTCATTTAGACTCCATATATTGGGCTGAAAATGATATGTACACTCAGCCATATGTAGCCCACATCATAATCTTTCATTAGGATACGCCATGAAGCTTGTTGGAGTAGAAAAATAGGCCCAATAGTAGACCTTCCCAAAGCTGTCCAGAAATTACAGCATGTATACTTCTTTGTGTTGAGTTTGAGAGAGTTGATGGATTTAGAGTTGATGAAGCTATGAGTACTCCCGGAATCCACAAGAATATGTGCAACCCTCCCATTGATGGTCCCCACCAACCTTAGTGTGCTTGGGTTCTTGCAACCCGCCAACAACTCTTGTGAGATAGAGCATATGCAAGCTGAAATTTCTACATTGGTAGGCATGTCTCCGTCCACAAGGCTTTCCTTAACTCCACCTCCCGGATCAAACGGAAACTCACCATCCTCCGTGATGAAAGAATGGTCTTCAAGTGACTCCTCATGTGCTTCTTCATTGCAATCCTCCCATTCCTCAATGTCATGAGAGTCATCCTTGTTCTCTTCCTCATCCATGAGGATCATAGTGGCCACAATCTTCTTTGATTTGCACACATGCCCGGGTGACCACCTCTCTTTGCACTTGAAACATAGCCCTTTGCTTCTCAACTCCTCAATCTTTGGATCATCCATTCTTTGAGTCTTCTTGAAGGGTTGAAAGGGCTTCTTCTTCATGAAGTCACTACTCTTTTTGGCATCAAATTGATGTATCCCATTCTTTGGCTGTCCACCCCCAAATGATGTAGGAGTTCTTGGATTAGAGGATGGTAATGTAGAGGTAGGATCTTTCCCAAAATTGTAAGAAGTAGTGGTTGGTTTGAGTGTGTCTTTGGTGAAGGTCATGGGCTGAGACCTCTTGTACTTTGGCTCATAGAGTTCGGCTAACCTCATAGCTTCTTTGAGAGAGCTAGGCCTTTGAGCCGACACATCCGCCTTGATGAAGTATTCAAGCCCATGCACAAACTTTTTCATCTTCATGTCTTCACTCAAGCCTTCCACGTACATTGAAAGCTTCAAAAATCTCTTGATGTAACCTCTCACCATCATCCCCTTTTGAGAAAGCTCATACCATTCTTCATGGTATCGGTCGAGCACTAAGGGTGAAATGAAGGCCAAGTTCATCTCCCGCTTCAATCCTTCCCAAGTTGATGGCGTGTTCCCTTGTTTGACCAAGTGCCTCCACCATTGATGAGCATAATCTTCAAGATGTAAGGAGGAAAATTGTACCATATCACGCTTACTTTTTGGGTAAAGTTGGAAATAGGTGTCAAGCTTGGTAGCCCACTCCTCCAACTCTTGCGGAGATGACCCGTCACCTTTGAACTTTGATAGTGAGATTTTGTCTTTGACATCCTTGGAAGATATGTGGGATGGGTTATCATGTTGGGTAGAGGGCTTGAATCTTTGCATCTTCGAGTATGACTCCATAAATTGTGCAAAGTCTTTGTAATCCCTCTTGATGATATTCGACAATTCCATCCACTTCTCGTGAGCATCCCTTTGTCTTTGGGCAAAGGACATTTGATTCCAATCGAGTGCAATCTCCTCATCATTCACAAACACCTCATCCTCTTCCCTTGAATGCATTGCCCTAGAAAAGGTAGGACCCTTTGATGCATTGAGGTGAGACAAATCCGAATGAAAAGAAGGAGGAAACATGTCCTTGACAAGAGGTCTCCGTGCATCCGCCATGAATCCCCGAGTGGATGCTCCCAATGGATCCTCTTGTACGGCCTTCATGGAATCCTCATTCAAGATGCCCTTGCCTTTTCTTTGCTCATAGTCACCATAATTCCCATGCTTTTCTTGTGCTTGAGACTTCCCAAACTTGTCCTCCATCACACCAATCCGTGAGGATAATGTTTCAAAATGAGAATCAAGCTTGGAGTCTAAGGTCTCCAACCGTTGTACAAGCATTTGCATGAGGGTGTCATGGTTAACCGCTGCTTGTGTCCCTTGAGAAATTTGATTATGTACATTGCTCCCATTGTCTTCATTGATGAATGCATCCCTTGCATCCATATTACCTTCCATGTCCTCATCACCAATGATCATTTCTTGCACAACATCCCCACCCTTGCGTGGTCTTCCCTTCGGCATAGTGAAGAAATGCAAGATGTTGGTAGAATGCCCAAATGATGTCGGAATTGGACAAAAGAAGGTTCTATGGGTAGGTAATGGTGTCTACTATCCTCCCAAATGAACACAGTGAGAATTAGGTGTGGGCAAGTACTCTCTGTTTTAGGGTTTGTGCGGGACAGCTGAAAGTAGTAATTTGGCTCTAAAACGCAAAATATATGTCAGAATTAGGATTTTGACGGCTCTATAGAAAGCTAACGGAAGATAGAACCTACCCCTAAAAGCATTTTGATTCAGTCAAAGTGGAAGTATATTCTGTTTGACTTTGACCAGAAAGTCAACATGACTACTTTGACCGAGATTGTGATATCCGATTAAGGGGTTCTATGGCTCATTTGAAAACTCTCAAGGAGTAGAATAGAGTCGTGTAATCACTCGGACCTAATCCTAAAAATCCTAGGACTGAATTAGGGTTTTGTAAAATCCCAGAAATTCTCAAAATTCGGTCCCAAAGCTCAATCCGGCTACAAATGATTGGTGTTTCTCCCCTTGGTAGTTGTGAATAACTCTTCAAGTGTATCCATGGGGTAAATCTCCAATCAATAAGCTTGTTTGGCTCCCTTGTTGGAAAAATTCCGCCAAAGTCTCCTTTGTAATTGGAACCAAATCTCAAATGAAAATGCAACTTCTCAAATCACAATGCAATACTCTTTGTATCCCACAATGTCATGAAAGATCATATGCACTCTTTGTCCATCAAAGCATTTGCAATATCCACACAATATGACGGAAAAGGGGCCCCATTGCCCAAATGCATCCACAAAGTCGATGGTGAGGATTGTTGAGGACGCGCGTTGAAGCTTGCCGATCTCCCGGCCAAGCTCTTCTCACCCCTTCACCAAGTTTTCCTCCAAGGTGAAGGTTGAGGCCATTTCTTTACACCGGTGTACCTAATCCCCCTTTGTACCGCTTTACCATGGCAATCACGGCACAAAGAGTTCAAGCCATTCTCCCCTTGGCCTCTCCAACCAATGCCAAGGTACCCTCACACATTGCTAGATTCTATAGAAACTTGAAGTGGTAGCAATGGTGAGTGTAGGTACAAAATGATGTGGATAATATCAAATGATAGAACAAGTTTGTTGGCTTACAAGTATTGAGCATGACTCATGCCCTTTTACAATTTAGAACTCATCAATAAAGCATGGACTCATGCCTCAATCCATCATCCAAAAGCTCCAACACAAACCAACAATTCACAATGCCCTCACCATGGCATTTACATAAGCATTTGTTAACCACAATCAAGGCATTTGCAATTGCATTCCAACAATCCCTTTCACATCATATTGACAAATGCATACTTCCAAAACTTATGCTCTCTTATGCCCATGTGTAAAACATAGCATTGGCATGGCTATGTATAGCATCCATAGTGTCCATATGGCATCAAGATGAGCATGAGAGACTCCAAAAACATTGCATAAGCTTGCTATTCCATCAATGGCATGCCAAACGAGACATAATGAAGAAAATCCCCCAAAATGTGATCTATGAATTGGCCAAGCTCATGTGGAATCAATTCCTTTCACCATTGCCATCAATAATGCATGGAGAAGCAATATTGGCATGTGAATGGTCAAGCTTTAATGGTTAATTTCTGAACATTAGGGGAGTTTGAATGTGTCCAACCCTAATCCATTCCCAAGCTCCACCAAATGCTTCAAACTTGCAAGAAATTGATCAAATCACTCACCAATGTCATCCGGAAAGCTTCAATGAAAAAAATTGTTGAAGAAGCCTCTTGTAGGAGAAAAACGTGGCCTCTCTTTGCTCTCAAATTTGCAGCAAAAGAACACCTCCCATGTGCTTGAACATAGCTTGAAAATTGCTCCAAACAAGTGCTAAAACCTTTCTTGTGAAGCTTCCCTCTTGTGAGGTAGTAAAGCTAGGTAACCCTAGCTCTCTCTCACCCACGAAAATCGCGCAGCGGCAGCCTGCAAGCCCGTCGCCCTCTTCTTTGCCTCCTTCATGAGATGATTAGACTACCAATGATGCCTATGAAGTATGTAAAAGCTTAGCAATGAAAGATATGGTCAATGTGGCAAGGTATACTAGGGTTTCTCACAACCATGGAAGAACGAACAAAAGCTCTCCAATCTTGAGAAAAAAATTTGCAAGAAGAGGCTCAAATGAAAGATCTCAGTGAGCTCTACAAAAACCCTAAGGTTTGGCATCAAAACGGGTAAAGGAAGAGCATCCCATGGCTATGGAAAGCTTGAGGAAGAAGAAGATGATTACTAAACGTGATTAGCAGAAAAGTTAATTGCAATTAGTCACTTGCCCTAAGTTTTGGCCCGACTGCCCCAAATTTTTGGTCCAGAGGCCCAAAATTTGGTCCAAAAATGGTAAAATTGGCCAAAATCACTCAAAATTCAAGCAATTTCCATGAAATGCTCACCATATCCATGAGATTAAGCAAGATTAGAGAAGATTTGTCAAGAATCACTCAAGGATTACAAGAAAATGAGAAAAAAAATTAAAAGAAACTCAAATTTTCAAGCAAATTTTCCCAACAACCCATGCATGCCCATGATCAAAATCAAGAGCTCTGATACCAATTGGAATGAAGGGATGTAATGCATGAAAAATATGAGTAATCACCATATAAACATGATGCCTAAGTGTGTTTAGTCTCTCACCAAGAGAATGGAAATAGCCTTCCACAAGCCAAGAGAGAAGCCATGAGCTCCAAGAAACATAAGTTTCCATTTCTAAAAATGATCATCAAAAGTTACAACCATGGTCCAAGTCCCCTCTTTTATACATGGACTTGTCCCATTATTAACCCTATTGAATAAAGTTCCTACTTTATTACAAAGGTCACCTTTGGTCCAACTCTCTCTCTCTCTCTCTCTCTCTCTCTCTCTCTCTCTCTCTCTAAGTAAAGATGTATATGTCAAAAAAAAGAAAAGGTTATAATCCATGCAAGGAAAGATGAAAGGGTCAAGAAAAGCAATGATTTTAGCTAATCTATCAGTCCCAAAGAGAAGGGAAGATTTTCCTACCCAAGTCTATGTGAATGGAAGTTCCTTGTGAATGTTGTGAATTGGATCGTTATTAGCTCTCATCATTTTGGAAGAAAGAAAGGCTCAAGTCACTTCAAATGATAAAGAAGAACACAATAAGAGTCAAACACTCACATGTGTGTGTGTGTGTGTGTGTGAGAGAGAGAGAGAGAGAGAGAGAGAGAGAGAGAGATCTCCAATTACGAGATACACGAATAAACCAAGAGAGGTAATTTTATAGAGAGAGAGTGAGAGAGAGAGAGAGAGAGAGAGAGAGAGAGAGATTTTTTAAAAAATTAAATTTTTACGATTTTCCACCCAAAAAAAAAAAGAAGGAACGAGGATTAGGTCTATACACGTTTTTCTGTTTAAAGGTTCTTTGATCTACACCACGGATGTGTTTCGTTGCCACCAACAGTACACCAAGATTGTTCACCTCCCACGGTATAGAAAATGTATAGGTAGCGCACCTAAAGGCACGTCAATGGTGGCGGCCACTGTAGCGCACCTAAAGGTAGGCAACTACATCAAGCAATAATGACGCAGTGGAGGCTGCTTTAGTATATCTTGGAGTTGAGTAGCCCGACATGGCGCTGTAGTGTAGCTGGAGAGGTGATTTGGGAGGCGGCAATGGGTTCTGCAGCATCGATCGTTGACGGGAGGTAGCAGCAGTGGTCATTTGTGGGCATTGGTTACTTTGGTTAGCCTCACATCATCCTTGCAAAAAATCAAATCATGAAAGGAAAAAGAATCAAGTGGCATGTAAATAAAAGTAAACTATCAAAATTTCTTGAAAAAAAAACTCGTTAAATAACAAACTCCTCAAAAATAGCTCGCGTTATGCAAAAAAAAGCATGAAAGGCATAACAAGCTCCCTAAAAATAACTCAAAAAGCTTTGCTTCAAAAGCTCACCACTTGGTATGTAAATAAAAATAATTTATCAAAATTTCTTAAAAGCTCGTTAAATAACAAACTCTCTAAAAATAGCTCAAAAATATTTGCTTCAAAAGCTCTGGTGGATAGCTTTGGGCTGTTAGAGACATCCGTCTTCCTTACACTTGAGGGCATCAAGATTTTAATGTCATTTTGTAATTTTGTAACCTTGTATCTTTGGCTTCTTTCCTTTTCTTTAACTACACCACTCTAGGCACCCACATCTACTATAGAACTATGATGTGTTCTCATAGCTAGCTCTAACTTCTTGCCTCAAAGATTGGTTTTAGGGTGGTCCTTGATAAGTTTTCTTCTTGGGTCCCCCAATATTGAAACATTTTGACCCAGCATTTGGCCTTTGTGCATCTTGCAAATGCTTGGTGGTTATTAACCTTTTATCAAGTACTTCTCTATGAGTTAGGCTCGAATTCCCATGCTGTCCATTGAGCATTTACACATTGTTAAGCATCATCCAACTACACTTTAATTTTTTGGGTTGTTGGAACTCCAAACTCGTTTCTTGGAACTTGTAAAGTATTTGACACTTGCAATTTATTAAAGAATGTGTCTAGATATTAAAATTTTATTTATGAACTATATGCATAGATATTATTGGTAGATCCTAGTGGACCAGATCAACCCTTTGCAATAGTGGGATTGTGTTGTACCAATCTAAGATTTAAATGTGGATTATATGCTCTTTCTCTTTGTGGCCTTTCCACCATAATCTTTTTTTACTTTGTTGTATTCAATGGTGCATGAGATATTTGTATTGCTTGGACTCTACCACTCCATGGTAATAGACACCTATGACGTCAATCTCACTACAAGCTCATATATCCAATTGGTATGCTTATTGTAATATCTTCATTACTATTATTGTTATGGGCTACCACACCTCCAAGAGGGAACTGAATGCATTCACCTAAGGGAAGAGTAATATAACAAAACTATCATAGGGCACTTACCAAGCTTCAAACTTGTGTCCCTTAAGGCCTCCAAGCTCACTTGAGAAGCTCCAATCCTCCAAGCTCCACCTTTGGAGCTTCAAGAGGCCATGTGAATCTCGTTGCTTGGCCTCTTAAAACTCCAAAGGTGTCCATCTTCTCTTCAATGGCATGTACAAGGGATCCACTCTTTGAGTTGGTGGCGCACACATATATTCATGACTATATTATGGGATTGTGAGGTACTCTTTCCTTGAGTCTAGTTGTATGCCAAAATCTTTCAGCTTGGGGTTTGTATCATCTGTGATAATTGTTGTATACCCCCCTCTTGTGTGGACAAGATGAGCTTTCCTCCACTTGCGAAAGCAATAACTGATCATAAATGTCACCATTCTTATTTCCAACAGAACGGCCAATTGTGGATTTGCTAACTTGGTGTGCTGTGCTACGTTAGACCATAAAGTTCCCTCTCCAGCCAAAGGTAGGAGTTCTTCTAAATCCAAGCGAGGTGCTCAGAGAGGGTACAGTACATAAGGTCGCTTTGTCGGTGTGACATCTGAGTACACTTTTGGTAAAATCCACCAAGGTTGTTCAAAGTGTGTTATTTGCATTAACACCTTAAACATAAGTTTTAGCTTTAGCAGTGGATTCCCATCCCAAAAATGAATCCTTCTTACTCTGCACACTAGACAAGGACTCCAGAATAGTATCATCAATAAAAGATTCAATGGTGTCTTGTGGGAGTGTGTGACGTGTCTCCTAAGTTTTCTGTGGGGGAGACGGGTCAAGTGCCGATACTTCCTTGTTGGGGGGGCGAGAGTGTTAGTGGGAAATTCTAAGGGTTGAGAAGGGAGAGTAGAAAAAATTCAGTCTGTTCGAGACTTGTTAGTAGTAGGCGGAGCATTAGGATACAGATTAAGTAATTTACTGGTGACATTAGAATGCATGGGGTAAGTAGGGTTAAATGATGAACTTGAAGTTTCTTCTTGACCATGCATGAACTTGGGGGTGGGTGGCTAGGTTTGTGTAGCTTCATAAAATCTTGGAGCTCAGTTATATCCTCAGGATTCATGTTAGGATACTCTATGTGTTTTATCAAAAGTAGAAAGGATGTTGGTTAACATGGATTCTAAATGTTTGTAAATATTATGATATAGTTTTAGAATACCATAAGGATGATATAAAGAGGATTCACATAGGTTTAAGTGTTGGTGGTGAGTATTGTATACCTCTAGCCACCCATGACTGATGATCCACTGATAACTTTGGGCTACAACCTCGTAGTTGGCCGTTGTGTCAGGAATATCATCTGGAACAAACAGGTCTAATTTCTTGACGCTGTTGTCTAGGACTTCAGAGTTCTGGAGGAGCATTCGACACCAACTACGAAGGTTAAGCACAATTGGGTGCAAGGGATAAAAGTAAATATCCTGAGGATCAATTAATACTATGTCCCCTTGAAAAATTTCCATGATGATAGTGGGATCAGCATCACATTCAGTTATTTGCTGTGTTAGTTCTCCTAGGCTTAGGTCCTCATATAGGTTTATATCATATTGAAGCAATGAGAGGGTTAGTGTAGACAAAAAGAGAGTAAGAGTTTGAGGAGGGGCCCGAGGAGTTATTGGCAACTAACCTATCTCCGAGGCTCGCTCAAGGAGTAGGCACATCTCATCTGTGAGTTCTTGTCGTTGACTTCATTTTTGGATGGCTAGTTGACGTTCCAATTCTTGGATGCGTGAATCCTTGGTGCTAATAAGGTTTGAAATCATTGTTTCTTTGACCATCTTGGCAGCATCCAACTCCTCAAAGTTTCTTGTTGCTTCTTCTTGCACTCATCTGGCGGTAGCCTCTCTTCCTTGAGCCTCAGTGATCCTTTGAAGTCTTTCTGTGGCCAATTGTTGACTATCTTGTAGCTATTTTATGCTTTGCGCCATCGCTTCTTGGTAGGTGATCATCATTCTCAGCATCTCTGACTGATGTTGATGGTATCATTAAGCATTCTAATCTTCTTCGCATTTGCTTTGTTGTTCTGTTCTCTTTCTTGCTGCAAGTGGGTCACTCTGTGTTTTGCTTCCTTCAGAGTTAAGGATAGTGTTTGGATTTGGCCCTATAGCTCTTCTTCCTTGGCTAGGGAAGTGTGCTTGAGCTCCTGTATACTTGATGGGCATGGAGAGCTGCTTGCTCCTGGTTATCTGTGACTTCCTTTTGAAGTTGCTCTTTGGCTTGCTCTAGCTGCGCTTTCAAATATGTATTCTATTTAATTCTTTGCACAATAGTTTGGCTTAGAATCAGATTATTGTTTTCCAGCGCTTTGGTACCTAGCTTCTTGCTCCTTGGTTTCCTTTAAACTCTTTAGCATCACATCCCCATGGGTTGCCTCTGCCGCCGCTGTTAGGTGTTCTTGCAATGTCTATACTTGGTTGTTTGCCTCTTGAACCTGCTTCTAGAGTGTGGCATTGTGATCATGAAGCATGTGGGTCATGTTCTTTGGACTCTAGTTTGGACAAGAAATCTGCTAGTACATGTTTGTTTCCTGGGATGTGCTTGATGGTGAGCTTAAACTCTTGTAACAATAGCAACATTTTCCTGCCATTGTTGGCTTGTTTACCAGATACAAAAGTGCTTTGTGGTCCACATGAAATTCAAAAACATTACCTAACAGATAATGGCTGAATTTTTTGATCAAGTAGATCATCTCCAGTGATTCCTTTTCTTTGTTGGAATAGTTCCTATGTGCTTTGATAGTCTTCTGTTAGAACCAGCCTTCATGTGACTCCTACATCAAAGCACTTCCAATGGAAAAATCAAAAGCATCCATGAATACATGGAACAACAGATTAAAATTTGGCTCTGCTGAAGAATTGGTGCTGATGATAGTATCCACTTCAAATTTTGAAATGCCTCCTGATAGGCTAGTGAATAGACATATTTTGCATCCTTCAAGGCATACTATACAAGGGTATTGCCACATTCGCCAAGAACCTCATGAATCTGGTGTGCCATTTGATCAGTCCCTAGGAATCTAGCTAGCTCCATGGCATTCTTGGGCAACTATAGTTTTACAATGATCTCGACTTTTACCGGATCTACGCCAATCCTTTTGTAGACACTATGTGCCCCAATAGAGATCTGCTTATGTGACATCAAAGGTACACTTGGCTAGATATTGAGGGTCAGTCTCCCTGTTTTGCACTTCTCTAGACACATTGTCATGTGGTGTTTGTGGTCTTTTTTCTTTCCAAACACACTACAGTCATCCACGAAGACCCTTATGAAGGTGGTTAAATATTCATAGAATATTTCTTCCACCATACTTTGGAACGTGGCTGGAGTATTCTTCAACCCAAAAGTCATCACATTTGAGGTAAAGCCCCCCATTCTATTACAAAGGCTATTTTTTCCTTATTCTCTGGAGCTATGCGCACCTAGTTGTACCCACTGAACCCATTTAGAAATGAGTATGTCTCATGTCCTGCTAACAACATCTAGTAGAGAATCTATGAATGGTAGAGGAAATGGATTTGATATGGTGGAGGAATTCAGTTTCCAATTGAGCTTCCCATTCTTCTTGGGGACAATGACTATGGGTGATAGCCATAGTCATTCTGCTCTGTCAATCGAATAGATGAACCCCACTCTCAACAGCTTATCCATCTTCTCTTTGATTTGCTATGCATAGTTAGGATTCATTCTATACCTACTCTACCCGATAGGAATTGCATCCTCCTTTAAATTGATCTTGTGCTAATAAAAGCTGGGATCAATTCCTCTCATGTTAGAATAATTCCATGAAAACACATCCTTGTAGGATCTCAATAGCTCTAGATGTTTTCCTCTGAATTCTAGATTCAGCTAATTATTTTGGGTTCTTGATCATCTCCTAGGTTTACTTCCTCAAGCTCATCTTCCTAGACTCTGATATTATGTCTCTTTAGTTGGTCTTCTTCTTGCTTGTTTGAGAGCAACCATTGCCTTCTCCTGCTCGGCCTATATTTTTGCCATCCTGTCTTGAGTGTCTTCCTTGTCTTCCTTTGTACTTTCTTCATTCATTAGCACCTCAGGATGAGCAACCAAGACTTCTGAATCGTATCTATGTACAATCTGCTCAATGTCTACTTTGAAGAGTGACAATAGGTTTGGATTTTCTTTCAGGATCTGCTCTTCCTTATCATCTTCCATCCCTTCCAACAAGTAGTTTAGGCCTTCTACATGCAACAGTTGGTTGGCACCTCTTCATTTATTAGCACCTCAGGAGGATGAGCAACCAAGACTTCTGAATCGTATCTCTGTACAATCTGCTCAATGTCTACTTTGAAGAGTGACAATAGGTTTGGATTTTCTTTCAGGATCTGCTCTTCCTTATCATCTTCCATCCCTTCCACCAAGTAGTTTAGGCCTTCTACATGCAAGAGTTGGCTGGCCAGATTTAACTTGTCTTTCCTTGAAAACCGAGATGAATACTTTCTTTTTCCCTCTCCGGATCATTATCATGTATGTATCCCAGTTTTGTTTTATTATTCCACTTCTGAGCCACAGTCTTCCCAACAACATGGGATATGCACCCTATTGGCGATCTTAGTCATCTTCAAGACTATAAACATAGCATTGAATGTAAATCTTGACACCTCAATTGTTCTCCCCCCTTGATGGTTCCAATTGGTTGAACTCTTCTTTGATCAGCCATTTGGATCTAGAATGGAGCAAGCTGCATATTTGTAATTCCTAGCTTCTTCACCAGGCTGTCTGATATTCTATTTACTCTTGATCCTCCATACAAGATGACCCTTAACATTGTCTACCCTTTGATTTTTGTGTTCACCTCTCCAGAATGACTATGTCACAGTCCTAGACTCTGTGCCAGAATCTCCATTTCCTGCGTGGACATTTGCACCAATATTTCACTTGGCACTATGGCGGCCTGGAACAACTTTTACCTATAATGGGCACCAGATTCAGCATTTGATCCAATGTGATGCTCAACTTCATCTTGCTAAGATCCTCCAACAGGTCATATTTCTCCAAGGGGTTGCTACTCCTCACTTTGTGATTGGGCATACCCTGGCCTTTGTACACTTTTCCTTCTTCCCCTTTAGCTTCTCTCTTTATTTATCTTGACCTTCTCTTGTCAGTTTTCCTATCTAGACTTTCTTAGGATTTCATTCCATTTCCTTTTACAGGACGCTTCTACTACTTTGGACTGTAATGGGATCCAGTTGGCACGTTGACATCCTTTATTCAGTCATCTTATCATTGCATAGCGGCTTCTTGCCTACTGCAATTTCTTCCCTCTTCTTGACCAAGCTTGTCATGTTTAGATTCGTGTCAACATGCTCACTTAGGAGCAGGCTTTCCTACATTGTCTGCACCATTTCTGTGCACTCTGCACAAGCTTGGTGATATGCTTTCGGACCCTCTCCTGCTCTACCCACTATTCTGGCTTCCACTTCTATTTTGGCTTTGGAATTCTTGCTGTTCCAGCTCAGTCCTTGCTATCTTGTCACAACCATCACTACTGGTGGCTTTTCTTGTTGTTTTCCTTCCAATTGATCCACCTTTACCATATTCAGTGCTGCATCAGCTCCTGCTAGGTTTGCCTCTCTTTGCGGCCTTGCCTCTTGAAGTTCCTATTGATGGCATTGTAGTATGAGGCAACCATTTTGTCTATGCCTTGGGCCACTACAGTAATAGCATATCAGTCCTACTTCTCTCTATCCAAATATTCCACCTCCTCTTCCATAAGGTTTGTTATTTTAAAGCCCACTTGTGCGACTTGGTTGACAGTCGCGACGACCTATTTTGTGGGCTGACTATGCTGCCTTTCCACCACTCTCGAATTCTTGTTTTGAGTGTCATAAAAACATGTGTCAATGGTGTGGTTTCTCTTTTCGTACATATCCCATGGCTGCTACGTGCTTTTCATCTGCTGACACTCCTCCTTTGTATAACCTTGGTTATTACACTTTGTGCACCAGACATCAAGTCTCAATCCGGATCTTGTGTGTCCTCCGGAAAGCTTGGCTAGGGTGGCCTTCGGCTCTTCTTGAACATCCATTGCCTGCTTGATGCCTTCCAGGCCTTTTTCTCTTCGGCATTTGACTCCTGTGTGACTGGAATAAGATTTTGAGGTATCTTCACCAGAATCTGACTTGAAAGTTTCTTCTTCCTTCTTTTTCCTTTTGTTCTTCCTTTTCTTCTTGGGGTGCTTGTTTGCTTCAAGATCCCTTCTACTCTAGTTGCTCCTACTACCACTTGTTCAAAGGTGAGGGTCTCCAAATCATACGAGGCTACCACTGTCTCTAGAGATTTTTCCCTAATTTTCCCTCAGTCCTCTCATGAGCCACTAGCTCAGTGTGGCTAGGGTAGGTTTGTTGGGCTGATCCAGATGCATTAGCAATGCTCTAAATTCTACCACATAATCCTCTGTTGGTGGCCTCTTCATTTGAGTCAGCCTTTGTAGCTTTTCTAGTACTTCCGTGATGGTCTCATCTCTCCGGAATCTTTTCAGGAAAGCCTTCTTTAATTCCTCAAACGTCTGGAAGTGCTCCATACTAGCTGGTGGCCTTGCTACCCAGAGTCATTGTAGAGTACTGTGGCAATGGGGGTCAGGTGGCCAAGAAGGTGGTCTCGATGTGAGCATCTGGATCCTCCTCACTCTTGCCTTCAGGTATTTGAGAGAATCCTATCCACAGATACTGGTTCTTCTTCTTCTTGATCTTCCTATCTCCTTTTTTGAAGCTCTTATTGCTCTTCCTCTCCCTCCTACTTTCTTAGAGGTTTTTGATTTTGTCATTCTTGCTAGCACAGAATCCCTTCCAGAAGTCTTCTTGGATGATGCAGTCGCCCTTCACTTCTTGGCGGCTTTGGACTGCCTTCGATAGTACCGCATTTCTCTACTTAAGCTTTCATCATTCTCCATGCACTGTCCATTGCACTCCTATGACTCCCTTGTGAGCCCACCGCCACACAAGGACTTGCAAACTTTCTCTCTTGATCTACCCCGACTAGCTTTTCTATGTTAGAAGTTCTGTGCAGAACTAACCTCTACCTTCCTACTTCCTTTCCTGGCATGCCTTTCCCCAATAGAATCGCCACCACAAGTGTCGGTGTCTAGTCAATACCCGACACTTATGTGGTTATGGACCACCTATTTGGCTCTCCTGAAGAGCAGCGAACGACTAATGCAACTATACCCAATGCGACAAGCCAACGCTGGTATGTTGAGCTACCAATTCGCCTAAGCTTGGGGAGTTAGTCGTGACTACACGCAGGTCCGACCGGGAACTTTAGGCTCATAAGAGGCCTAATGCTATTACAATGGCTATTCTCATAATATATCCATGAAGTACATCACTTAGGACTTCATCCTATCTTGTTGCCACACACTCTTGAAGCGGGAATCGCTATAAATACTCTGTCAAACCATTACGGGTGCCCATCCAAGTTGTAGCTTTGGACACTATGGCTTCATATCTTAAATGTATGACCCTTTGGTGTTTCTACCGTGACTCCTTAATGTAAGATAATGGTGGTAGATCTTGTTAACCCTAGAATTGGGTTAACATTCCCCCCTTCCTGATGGCGATCACGTCCTCGTGAATGCGTTGAAGACCTTTGTGTGGGCAAAATGAACAAGCTTTGTCCATGGCATTGATATTGAGTGATGTTCAATGGTATTTGTTCCTCTCTGCAAGGAATAAGCAAAGCTAGTTAATGAATGAATAGGTTAGTGGTGTATTGGGAATTCCTAACGGGGTGGTGGGTGGGGTTTTCTGCGAATGATTACATTTTTATATTTGTGTGAGCCCCTTTTTTGGCTCAATTTGTTTTTGAGGTTACATGTGATTTTTGTTAGTGGGGACAATAAGAGATGTTAATAATGGGAGAGAAGAGAGGGAAGGATTCTAGAGGAATGTAGACTTAATCATCAGAATGAGATGGTGATTCTCAGTTCCTTATTTGATTCGTTGAAGCGACATTCATCATTTGAAGGAATTGGCTTTTGATGATGTCCCTTTGTGTGACAAGATTCTTGTCCAATGTTGTTGAGAAGGACCTCTTCCTGTCTTCTTCTACCCATGTGCTTTTTATGTTTTTATGTATATTTAAGTGCTCTTATGAAGAGATTTACATGAAGTACAAGAATTGAGTCATATAGTCTCTTATTGAGTTGCTCTGTGTGTTGAAGTAGCCACTTGTTAGTGAGGATTGAAAGAATTACGTCAACTTGCGAGGCTAATATAGATATCTTCACTAAGGATTGAAGATATCTTCACTAATATAGATATCTTCACTAAGGATTGAAGATACATTGATTTGTGAAGATGGTGGCGTTGTTTGGAGAGGTTTGTAATTTGAAGAAAAATTCCTGGCGATGGGTTGTACCATTGACTAGGCTTTCGCCACCATGGCCCCCCCATAGATTTACCTGGAAGTTGTTAATGGTGAGGCTTTGGTGCAAATGTTCTCTAGTGCATGAGTATGGATTTGTACTCATTGAGCAACTGCTACATCAATTTAGCCAAAAGAATAGTAAGCCGTGATAAGGCTTAAATCGTGAAAGTGCAGGTTCTTAAGCTGTCAGACTATATTTCATGAGAAACCTGAACTCGTGAGATTATAGGTTTTTTTTGGCCATGAGATAGAATTTTGTGTGTTTTTTTTTGGGGGGGGGCCATCAAATTGCATAACCCCGTGAAAGTGCAGGTTCTGACCCCGATGATTTTTTATTGAAATGATTCTATGGGTCAGCTAGAGCATGACAGCGAGGAAGAGGTTCTTGTGCAATTATGCTTGACATCCAGAGGAGTGACAAGAACATTGGGAGTTTATCTTTGATGCGTTCATAAGTCTCCATTGTAGACATGGGAATTGATTCTTGACATCCAGAGGAGTGACAAGAACATTGGGAGTTTATCTTTGATGCGTTCATAAGTCTCCATTGTAGACGTGGGAATTGACAAGAACATTGGGAGTTTATCTTTGATGCGTTCATAAGTCTCTATTGTAGACGTGGGAATTGATTCTTGAATTTTTGGCTCACATGTTATCGAGGAAGTAGATAACACTGCTCGTTTGTTGGTTACCATTAGGGTTGCTTGAACACATAAGCTCTTGTGTAGGTGCTGAATGCACGAGAGTGGTTGAGTGACTTGCTTGGTCTTGCTTGGGCCTTCATTGTTATCGAGCCTTAGGTGAAGTTGTTGAGGTTAAAATCGGTGGTGAGGCTTTCTTCACAATGTTCAATTTTGGCAAACATATGATGGGATTACCATCATAGTATCCTTGTTATTGAAGCACATGCACAGGCACCCATATTTGATGAATATTATAAACTGGTGGGTGGGTGATGTGCTTGGTGCTCAGGCTTCCTTCTCTATGCAAGCTTAGGGGACTTTGTGATGCGCTTGGGAATCCAAGCTTTGGTATTTTGGTAGTACCCTTGTGCTTGCAATAATCTTTTTGGTACCCACAATTGTTGACTTGGTGGAGTTCCTTGAGGAACTCGCATAGGCTTTTGTGGACGGTGTTGTGGAGTACTTTTCTTCTTCCTTGGCCTCCGAAGTGCTACGTTGATGAAGAGACTTTGTCTGTCGAGGCACCCAAATTTAACTGGCATCTTCATAGTAGCCTTGAGCTACAAGTAGTTTCTTTGCCACCCACATCTTGATACTATGAAGATACCTTGATTGTGGTTGTCTTGGTGGAGTTTTCTTTTGGGTTGATGTGAAAGGTTTGGGGCCCTTCTTGACTTTAGTTAGCGCGGCAGAGGCTACAGGTTTGAGACTCATGGGCATTGTTGAACGATGATGAGATTAGAGTCTCTTGTGGAGTGGCTGTCGATGACGAGGCCTTTGAGCATGTGGTTGTCTCCTTTGGTGAGGTTTGTCGATGAAGATGCATAGGCTCTGGGGCCTTTCCTTTGAGTTCCTTATCAGAGATAGATGGTTGAGCTGTGGGAACTTCTTCAGGAATAGATATTGATTGCGAGGTTTTGGCATCAAACCTTGTAGGTGAGGATGGGGTTGAAGGAGTAGTTGCTTTATCAGAGTTGGTTGTTGACGTAGATGGTAGATCATTGTGTAGAGTGGCTTTTGTGGAAGAGGCTTGTATCCTTTTGCGTTCAACATCATAGAAATCCATTAAAGTTGGATCCTCTTCCTTGCATTATGGTATTGTCAACTTTTTGTCATTGACCATCATGATGACTCTATCGCTAGCAAAGCACAGTGGTGCTTGGGCGCAGTAATAGTCCATTTATGCCCCAAGATCAAATCTACTTCCAACACATACTCAACCAAAAAAAACTTGCAACAAGTGAGGGAGTTAGTTTCAATATATATTGTATGTTCAAAGTACCCCAACCATGGCATGTTCAAGTCTTGTGTAAAGGTAATCCTTTCAGGATGTGCCGTGTGTGTTGGTTGACCTAACAAATCTCATAGCTCGAGGGTCATGAGATTGTGTTCTCGTGTTGGATAAAGCTATGCTTGAGCTGTGGTGATTTTATTTGAAATCTCCAATCCAACCAAAATCCTAGGGATTTTTTCAGTAAGATATGTTGGAAGTTCCAGCTCTTGCAAGGTCTCTTCCTCCTGTAATAGCAAGTTTGCATTGCTTGTAGGAGTGTTCAAGGTGACTATTTGCATGGTTTCATCTATTGAATACAATGATTCACCTATCCAATTTCCGCCAAGGATGATATCATACTCACTGGAATCTAGGGTAACATGGAATGTAAATTCCATATCGCCATCGATTGTTTTAGTAGTGTATCTAAAGTAACCTAGAACTTCAATGTTTTGTCCATTGGCTCCTTTTGCAAGACTATTGCTTGTAGGGATGAGTTTAAAAATGACACCCAAGTATCTATTCAACAATCTTATGACTAGCCTGAGGGCTAATCATTACTTGTAGGGATGAGTTTAGGTTGTTCTAAAAATGACACCCAAGTGTCTATTGTCACAATCTTATGACTAGCCCAATGATTAGCCCGAGGGCTAATCATTGCACGTTTGCACTTAATATCATTGCGTGTAGGGAAATCCAACCATACCATGATAGAATCTTATAAAGGAACCATGGGTGTTTTGGTTTTTTTTCGGCTTCAGATCCCGTTTCTGTTTCATACTCCCATTCACTTGCATCCTCATTCTGGCTTTCAGCTTTTTCAAGAGTACCAAATGCGTACACTGGCACACTTGGCCCTCTAACAATTCTTAATGAGGTATGTTTGGAAACTTGCGAATCCTCACAGTCCTATTTTATAGAGTTCTTTATGTCTTGGTGTAACTCAGGTTGAGCCCTTAAAGGTGCAATGTTGATGTGATGTTGGCTTTATCATGAGAGAAGAGAATTCCTCCGAATGAGGTTTTGAGAGACTGTTTTAATCTTGTAAGGGAATTATCGAATTCCTCACGTGCTTTCTCAAGTGTATAGTTTTTACAATCTATTCCAAATGACTCTGTTGTAGTAGAGAGTATGTCTTCCTTTTGAAAGGGGAAGCGCTACTCCTCTAGGCTTTATATTTTGATTTTGCTGTTTTAGGATTGGCATTATGAGGCTCAATCACAACCAATGACCCTGTAAGACATTCAACCAATCTAAGAATGCTCTCTTAAGCTTGCTTTTTGCATTCCGCATATGTCATGTGATCATTATTATCCATTTGGGGTGATTGGGTGGGTTCTAGTTTCTTGATTGGTCTATGTGGTGCACTGAGCGAAGAGTAAGAACTTGTTTCGTCCTCACTTAGTGATGTAGAACTTGTTTCGTCCTCACTTAGTGATGTAGTAGAACTTGTTTCATTCCCTGACTTTCTTTGGTTTGTTAGTTTTTCATTATGTTTACCCATGCGATGAGATCGAATTTTCTTTTGGGTTTCTGTATCGTATGTCGCACATATGGGTGTTGAGGTTTGTGTGGTGGAGTTTTAGGTGGATGCTTAAATATCTTGTATAGCTTTTGGCTTTTTTGTGTTTATGTCTCCTTTTGGGTTTATGTCCTCTACAGGCTCCTTTTCCCTGTCTTTTAATTCGACCTTGGTTTCGATAGTTTGTTGTCCCTTGTCTTTCTTAGGTTTAGAAGGTTTTGTTTTCTCTTTTGGGTTCTGTTTTAAAGCATGTTCTTCTACCATGTTGAGGTATTTTCTTTTACGTTCCTTTTGACTGTTTCTCGTGCCTTTGGCTTGTAAGCGTGTAAGCACATTCAAGGGTTTTGTGGTGGCCAGTTGCCCATTTTGTACACTTTAGATGTTAAGAGTTGTATTTTGTGAGACAAGTTGCATTGAAGCAACTCCTCTTGGGCAATCTTGGAACATGTGATCAATGTCACATTGTTCACACATTGGTCGCAAGGTGTCAGTGACTACGGGCATGGAAGTATTCCAAACTATGCAGCCTGCCACCTTATGAGGTCCACGACAATAGAAACACTGAAGTGTTTGATTAACTACTTCTTGAGTAGTTTCTACCCTTTGGAATGTTTATGTTCGATGCACGGGAGATGGAGGTTTTGAGTCCATTGTGGATGAAGCGGGACACTTTTTAGTATCATGGTCAAAGGTTTTACAATATATGCAGTATAGAAGAGCAGGTGCCTTGTATACACAATGAGGATTGGGATGGTCGTAGTGATTTCACTCAACACAATGCATTTCATTCCTCACTTTTAGAGGCATTAAGGATGTCTGGTTTTGAAGGTTTTCATCCTCTCTTAGAAATGTTGACTGTAGGGTTTTAAGCAAGGTGCATAAAATTCTGGGAATGTCAATTCTGAGATCAATCTTTCTTTTGCCACCATTGCTTCACTTGGTTTAGATGAGGAACACCTTGTAGCATGATCATCTTCTAGCATGTTGTCATCTAAACGTATTGCTTCTTTACAACATTGATCGAATGTTTTCGGATTGGATACAACGATCAAGTTGTGTAAGCTGTTATTCTTCAAGCCCATCATGAAACATCTCTTCAATGGAACATCGTTTAATTTTTTCCATGACTCACAACGTGAGTCCAAGAGTTTTATCCTAAGGATAAAATCTCAAATGAATTCATTTGGTTGACACTCAATCAAATAGAGTTCTATTACTGCACTCCACCTCGATCACCTTGTCTGAAAAAGCCATGTATAAAGGCTGATTTTAAGGTTTTGAAGTTGGTCTTGATCGCGCAAGCATCAATGTGATGAACCATCAACTAGCTTTTCCCTCTAAGCATAAGTTCAATGCATGTACCTTAGCGGTGCAGTTGGGATTTCCAAAGGCTTCACATCTCTATTCAAACATATAAATGAATTGAACAGGGTCTGTTGTTTTATCGTATTTGCCCATAATTTTGGAAATTTTTACGGTCGTATTTCTCTATGAGTCACTGAGGCCGTATGTGAGTGCTCTTGTTGCAAGAGACTCATTGAGTCCTTGGGCTACCCCCCTTCCTAGACTAGTCAGTATGTCCAGGGTGTGGGCATCCAGGAAAGGGTTTGCGGGAATGTTAGGTAAGGGGCCAAAGCCCGGAGGAATCGAAGCGATAGGGGGTGCAAAACTGAGGACACGCTTGTTACAAGCATGGCCAATGGTATTGGGAGGTGAATTTATGGCATAGATCTCAATGGCTCGAAGACGTCAGCCATTGGGTTTAGTCCTTATGTGATCCCTGACAATCCCTCTATCGTGGCCATGTCAGAGTGCCTAAATGCTCCTTAATAAGCACACATTTTTTTTTGCTTTTTATATTCTCCCACAGCCCATTACAGCCTCAAGAGGCTTGGCGTACTCTTCGTTGGATCAAATGGGTGTTCGTTTACCCTAATTAGCTTAGGCGCTATACGCACGAGATATTTTTTTGGAAAAAGTGTATGCTAGGAACTTCCCAAATGGAAGAGGAGATTCTAAAACCTATTTTCCATCACTGTCTCAAGATGGAAAAAATTTTGAGAATTTTTTCCCTGTTTCGTAGCACGTTTTTTAGAGTGTTTCAAAAGGAATTTTGAAAAACTTTGTATGAGGGAGTTGTAGTATTTTTGGAGTACTACAACTTTGTTTCCCTGAGTCATCCATGATTTTATCGTTTAGACCCTCAAGAAGTAGCCTGAATATGGCTCGTCATTGTTTTCGCGCTAATTTTTATGATTTTTCGTGGGTTTTGGGCAGTTTTTTGCCTCGATTTTTGGGTCAAACTTTGAGGCCACTGGTCGAAGGCCAAAATGGTTGATTTTTACTTTGGATGGCATCTAAAGTCAAAGAGCTCGATGTCAGCTATCCGATGAGTCCTAGAACACCTTCATCGGATGGCATCTAAAGTCAAAGAGCTCGATGTCAGCTATCCGATGAGTCCTAGAACACCTTCATCGGATATATGGTTTAGGAGATACGGGCCTTCAAATAGGGGTGTTTTCCAGAGTGTCTTTTTTTGGGGGGGCCGACGGACCCCTTTTCATGTCGGACTTCACGAGTTTTATAAATTTGATTTTTTTTTGGGTGTGCACTCTAGTTCCGTGAAATTGCAGAAAATGGTTCATGCCTTCTGTGAACCGGACTTCACGAGATATTAAATGCAAATATTTTTTTGTGCATGAACTCTAGTTCCATGAAATTGTAGAAAATGGTTCATGCCATGAACTGGACTTCATGAAATATTAAATTCAATTTTTTTGCGTGCGCGGTTCTAAAAAACGTGACCCTTTTGGGCATGAAAAAATGGTTCATGCCGTGTTTTTTTTTTTGCACAGTTCCCGAAAACGTGAACCTTTTGGGCATGAAACAATGGTTCACGTTGTGAACCTTTGGGCGTGAAAAATGGTTCACATCGTGTTTTTTTTTTTGCACACGGTTTCCAAAAACGTGAACCTTTTGGGCATGAAAAAATAGTTCACACCATGAACCTTTTGGGCGTGAAGAAATGGTTCACACTGTGATTTTTTTTTTGCGCGTGGTTCCCGAAAACATGAACCTTTTGGGAGTGAAAAATGGTGAATCTTTTGGGCGTAAAAAACCAGTCCATTAAGAGAAATTAGTCAAATTCAAGGATTTTTAATGGTTTTAATTTTTTTTGGAAAGATTAAGCTACTCCTAATGCTTGCTAGCACTCTAATCCAAACAATTTCAACAACAAACACACAATACACCAAATCTCACACAAATCACCATCTTTTTCATGGGAAACCATTAATAAAGATAATGGGCAATGGGTTATACGTAGATTAGAGGCAAAACGATGGAAAAAGCCACGGGATGATTCCCCGACAGTGACGCCAAAAATGTTATGGCTCACCCTAACCCTCCTTGAAACATATCCAAAAAGAGATTACCTGGTGAACCGCAACTATCGTGAGGATCTTTCCAATGGTCAAGCTCATAACCCTTGAGGTCTCCAAGCTCTACAACTCCTTGAGAAGCAATTCCACTGTGCCTCCTGCGAGCGTTGTCCACCGTTGCATTGATCTTCATGGCATGAGAGTATGTTCCAAATCTTACAGCGTGATACTTAGAGATGAGACTTCTTCGTGTAGAGTGAATACTAGGACAGGTTGTGTTGGAGTCAAAGCAGAGGTTGGAATCAAAGCAGAGGTTATATGCATTGAAGCTCTTTGGAGGTACCTACAAGGTTGAGGATTCTCTAGGTGTGATGGGTCGTACCACTAGGCCATGCTTACACTTGCCGCCATGGTTTCCCCATCCAAAGATGTGCCTGGAAAGTTGACATTAACAAGGTTAGTTGTAGGTGCATGTGTTTGTGTGTGTGTCGTGAGATGTGAGATATGAAAAAAAAATGTGTAGGTGCATGTGTTTGTGTGTGTCGTGAGATGTGAGATATGAAAAAAAAATGTGAATGCCCATAGTGAAGTATGCAAGTGACATGCATGGCAATGGGAGAAGGTGTGTCCCTATGTGTGTACTCCAACTCAAAGATTTCACCAACTCACCACTTTCTTGCTTTCTTCGATGTTTTCTTATCCCTTTTCTTGATCATTAGATTGTTGATGCATGTCAGCTAGCTTTGTCCATAGCTGGGTAGTCATTTTTTTAAACTTTTACACATGGTTTGAGATAGAGAGTTAAGTGTTGATGTGTAGCGAGGTGGGTTAATAAGGTGGGTGTGAATGAGATTGGGTTGTCCTTGAGAGGAATGAAAGGATTTAGGACACCCGGTATAACATGTACATTGGTAAACTATGGATGGCTTGCTAGACAGGGCCAAAAGGATTTTGCGCTTGGGAATCCAAGCTTTGGTATTTCCTTGGTAGTACCCTTGTGCTTGTTACAGTAATTGTTTTGGTACCCACACTTGTTGAGTTGTTGGAGTTTGTTGAGGAACTCGCATAGGCTTTTGTTTACAGTGTTGTGGGAGTACTTTTATTTTTCTTTGGCCTCTGAGTGTTGCATTGAGAAAGAGGCTTTGACTGTCCAGACACCCAAATTTGATTGGCACCTTCGTAGTAGCCTTGAGTACAAGTAGCTGCTTCTCTATCCATATTTTGACACCATTAAGATACCTTGATTTATGTTATCTTGGTGGATTTTTATTGGTCATTAATGCAGATGGTAGGTCATTGTGTCATTAGGGCCAAAAACGTCTCAAAATGGACTGTGTAGTAAGGAATTCACTAACTTGCTAATTAGTAGAACGTTGACGGTCAAAACGGCTCCAAATTTGGCCGTTTTGGATATTTAAAGCGTATCTATCTAAGTACATATTTTAAAATCTAAAAAAATATATCGTTTTCATGCTACTCTTTAATGGCTCGTCTCAAAATTTGTCCTCTTTTAGTGACTTCGCGGTAGTTAGTGACTTCGCGGCGGCAAATACTTATTTCTCTTACTTTTGAATGACCATTCCCTCCGAACGCGCTCTCATCCATTCTCCAAAAAATTTCACTCCTCTGCTTCTCTAAGAATTTCACAAGCTACATCTCATTCTCATTCTTCTGCGTCTCTCATCTTCTAATAGCTCTGCTAATATTTTTAGCTCTGTTAGTAATGAGTGATACATCTAATCGTAAGTTTCATTTGAATATCAAGCTCAACCAAGAGTATGCAACTACACGGAGTGTCTACCAAAGACCCCTTTCATGTGCGAATGAAGCTCAACATCTTCGCAACGAAGGAAAGAAGCATATTGACCTATGGACAGATGAAAGTCTATATCCACCGGATCCCAGAACAGGATGGTATCCTTCTTTTCACACACCATATGATTTGATTAGATTTGTTGGTGATGGGGTGGATGGCTTACTTGGTTATAGTTCAAGACTCTCAATCACATGCAGAATATATTACATATCTTCAAAATACTTTATTTTTGAATGCAACAAAAATTATAGAACTTGAAAACAAAATAGTGTCTTTGAAACAAGAAAATGATCAATTGAAAACCTTAAAAAAAACTCCAATAGGGTTAAGAGCACGAGTAAAACAAATGCGGGATGTAGTTAACTTGACAGAGAGATCTGGACAAAGGAAAAAAAGGTTAAAACTTGTAAGAGATCATGTTACTACCCTTCTAGGATTTGACATGTCTAATGCTCAGGAAAGGGTAAGATTTTTGAATGAGCTTATGAATAGGTCAGATATCTTGAAACTTTTGAAACTTCCTGAAAATCAAACTCAAAAAAAACTAGTCTTTCAACATCTACTAAAAGATATGGACTTATTGGTCCAGCCTTCCCAAATGCAAGAAGTTTGTGACACAGTGGGAGTGAGTAGAAAGGGATACAGAGCCATCTCTAAAACCTGGTGTTCAGGGTCCTTAAGTATTACAAAATCAAAGCTTTTGGGTTGCCTAGACCTCACAATGTTGGAAAATATAGAACTCTGTTAAATGAGGAAATTTCCAAACATTTCGGAGAGTATTTCTATATTGAGGGAACAATGCCATATGAGAGAGAAAAAAAATCATCTTTTGAATACAACGTTTATAATAATATTTGGATGAACATTAGAAAAGTCCAATCTTTTATGGTGAGATATTGCAACATTCGAGAAATAGATTGTGAAGGAAAACTTGTATTTGTTATAAAATTAGATGAAGCTCAAATCCAAAAATGTCAAAAAATGGAAAGAATATCTATATCCCTAATGAATAAAGCATTGGACTATAGTCAAGGTAAGCTTGATTCTCCATACCACAAAACTCAATTAGAAATGGAGCTATGGGGTGGATTGGATCAGCTCATGTGCCAGTAGAGAGTCATGAAACATTAAAGTGGCTCTTTTCACATACAGGCATTCCTTCAGTTATTCAAAGCCAAAATGCAGGTGAACACCTTCATGTAGACGACATAGGTGATTTCATTGTGGAATGGCATTGGAGTGCCGACCTCAAGGCGTTGAAGTGTATGTTTGGTGTATGTGGAGGAGCAAATACCAAATATCCATGTCTTTATTGCATGGCAAGCACAGGGACAAGAGAATGGCTTGCAGAAAATGAGATTGGAAAACCACCATCCAGAAATAATGTGAATGTTGTCGATTATCCAACTTCTGTTAAAATTTGGGATCCAATTCTAGCAATACATTTAAAAAATGTGCATATATGTACATTGCATGCAGAGATAAGAATCTTGGACAAATTGCTTCGACTTCATCTGGACTATGCATATTCTATTAAGCCGACTAAACTTGCAGATGAGTGCATAGAAAAATGCGAAGCCTTGCTCTCTCAAATGGGTTTCCATGGTGGCGAAGTGCATCTTAAAAAAGATCATGTTCTTTCTAGAGGTACAGGTGATGTTCTGCAAGATGTTTCAATGGGAGGAGCAAAAGCAAGAAGATTTTTGAGCAACCATGACACCAAACAAGTCAATGCAATGTGGAACTGCTCGAAACATCTATGTGTCATCACCACAAATGTCAAAAGTAGACCAGATCTAGCCAACAAACGTATGAAAGTTTGGAAAAAACTCGACAATTTTTTGCATGGACCATATTTTGCTACAGAAGGACCCCTTGCAACATGGAACACACAAGGAATGGAAAAGTCTCACTATCAAGCGAGAACTTCCTTTTTCAGATGTACCAGAAGAGGAGGTGGTCAAAGAAGAAGCAATGCACTTAAAGAATTATTCAATTGGTTCTACAGGAGGCAATTACAAAGGATGAGATCAAAGAACCAGCAATCTGAAACTACACAAACACCTCAAGATAGAGACTAATGATTTACTAACACATTTGTACCTCTTACAAAATATTTGCTGAATTATAATCAGTCCTTGCAAAATATTGTGTGTACATTAGTTTTTTATTCTCTTGGGACTATTTGGCATGTCACCTCTGTATCTCAAAAATTTTCTCCTTCTATAACCTCCAAGAAGATTGATATCTGACTCCTCAGCTGTAGAAGCTGAGGATGAGTAGCAAAGAAAGTATCCTGCTCTTGAGGCATTGAAACCTGCAGCATATCCAAAGATTCTAAGAGCAGCAGCTCTCTCTAGAAGCAAGACCTTGCTAGCATTTATTTGAAGGGGAGTGTATCCCATGAACCTTCACAACACCTTCAAGGCAAATATTGGCAACTCAGCATCTTCAGAGAAGTTCATGTGAACACAGCCTTATCCAATGTAGGTAAGTAGTGCATGAGAGCAGATGAAGGCCTTCTTGACCTAGTCTCTGTAGCTTTCACTCTGCTGCCTTTAGCTCTTCCTAGAAAATCATCCTTATCAAGCAATTCAATCTGCAAGACAAAAACCTCACTTTAAAAAAATTACAATCACAATAACATTTTGCAAAAGATTAAAAGGAAACTACCTTCTGCAACTCATCCTCACTTACTACTTTGTCTTTCATCAAGTTGCATGAGCCAACCCTTTCCACTTTATCAGAATCTGCCTGAAGCTTGAAATCTCTGCCAAAAGACTCTACACCTAACTCAATAAGCCTGTTCTCAAAATCCTCATCTCTAAGGGAAGGTTTCTCCTCATCCACTCTTTTAAGGTACAAGGCAAGTGCATCAGGAGCAGGGATAAATGAGTGGTCAGATGTTTGCAAATCAAGTGCCAAAAACTCTTCCTTTGACTCTACTTCTGTATCAATAAAGTCTTTGGTCACCTCACAAGCTTCTGAAATTGCTGCAATACAGTAGTCTTCCCTGATATTGAAGAGACATTGAAGATAGGACAAAGGAATAAAATCTTTCTCATTGATATAGAAGAAAGGAAGGCTTGGAACAGTAACAGAGGATTCAGATATGCTTGCTTCCTCTGAGGGCTCTTCAGTAACAGTGAAAGCCCTAAATTCAGCAACATCAAGTTTTGCACTTTCTTTCTCCTCAGCTTGAACATCAATTTCTTCCTCTTCTAAAATCTCACTTTTCTCTAGCTTTGAGACTGTGGTGACATTTAAGTTTTCTTCCTCCTTCTCTGCATCAATTTCTGATTCTTGCTCTTTATCTTGTATTTCTGCTCTCAAAAATAGAAAGAAAAGAAAGGAGACATCTTTGGGGACAAGGTTACAAAGCTTTTTATGAATTGGACAAGAAATGGATGAAGGGCATGTGAAAGAGAATCTATTTGAAAATCTACTGAACCTCTTTGTAACTTTGGCTTTCTCCACTGACAGCTGAGTAAAATCGGTAAGGTGACAAAAATCATTGTCTTCGATATGAAAACAATGAGCTTCAATTGACATTTCAAATTGTTTTTACTCCCCTTCAAGAATGTCCTTAAGCTTCATCAAAACATCTGAAAGAACAAACCTTGGATTGAATATCTCCACTGCATCTACGTACACCTTCATATCATGACCATCTTGCAAAATAGCATTCAAGAGTCTTTCACTTGGGCTTTCTTCAACAAGTTCATGTTGTCCCTCAACACTTTTACTCATTGTGATATTTGAGAAAAACGCTGGAATAATTATGAAGAAGGCTTAGAAGTCTTTATATGAAAGAGCTTGGACGAAGCGAAAATAAGTGGTCCAAAAGTTTTGGAATGCTTCTATCGCTTGGTGCGGGCTTTGGCAATTTGAAGGTTCGAAAAAAAAAAAGAGAGTTTTGCAAAATAGAGCTTGGAAGTCACTATATGGCAGAGCTCAACTAAGCGAAAATAAGTGGTCCAAAAGTTTAGGAAAAAAATTGAGAGAGAGTTTTTGAGAATATCCGATGGAGCACGTGGAGCGTGGCAAAAATACCTTAAATGGTGACCGTTTGTGCCATGTGGCAAAAATGATTGCATGACACGTGTATCCAACGGTCCTATGTACGACGGATTCGAGGTATAAAAATTTAATTTTCTTGAAAACATTTCTATTTTTCACCGACACGGTATCAAGCGAGATCACTCCTCCGAAATTCCCGGAATCTCCTTTTACCCTTCTCACCCATATCAAGTGATAGATCTCATCCATATCAATCGAACCTTCTTCATCGCTTCATTCCGGATCCTCCTCTATCACTTGGCCATACCGAATCAAGCAAGCGATCTATATTTTCACCTTGTTTCAGACATATCTAGAACCAAGCGATTGAGAATTTCCAATCCTTTTGGAAGCTTTCAATCGCTTAGTTCCATATCCATTTGTCATAGCCCGAATCAACAAGCGATAGAGCTAATCCAACCACTTTGGATTCGCCCCATCGCTTAGTTCGGGCCACTGTAAGTTTTTTTATCATCTCAACACACAAATCACCTCAACACACAAATCACCTCGATCGGGTCTCTCTTTTTTCTTTAACTTCAATGGCGAGGACAAAACAGACTGCAAGGAAAGTCTATGCCCCTTTGGAGACTGAAAAAGCTAAAGACAAACCAGGATCTTCCAAAAAGCCAGTTGTCGCAAGAAAAGCCTCCTCCAAAGCCTCGTGCTAGGGCAACAGCAAGAAAGAGATTAAACTATCAGGTGAAGTCACTAAGAGAGATCAGAGCGGCACAGAAATCTACTAGTCTTCTCATCCCTCGACTGCCATTTATTCGGGTTGTCAGGGACATATCAGAAAGGTTAATTGGCAAAATGAGAAACACAAATCTTGATAAAGTCCGATGGGAGTCACAGGCCCTTATGTGTCTTCAAGAGGCTACTGAGGATTTTTTAATCGACTTTATGAATGATGAATACATTGCTGCTGCATTTGCTCATAGGATCACTCTTATGAGCAAAGATTTTGTGCTTGTGTCCAGACTTAGATACAAGTTTGACAAAGCTTTGGAACCCATTCCAAGTCAAGATATGAGGGCTTTTGAAATTCTAAATATTCCTCCAGCAAGACAACCCAAACAATCAGTTTTTGTTATTGAAGATATTTCGCATACTTATAGTACAAGAAAAGCTCAGGATATTAAAGAAGAAGTGGAGAAAGAGAGAGAGCAGGAGAAGATTACAGAGGATGCCATTCTTTCTCAGCAAGCTGAAATTCTTCATGCATCCAATTCAGAACTTTATCAGAATGTAACAGGTCAAATGATAGTAGATGTCTCCATGCATGGAGCGGATGTGACATTGCCCCTGAAGACACAAGTATGCTTGTGAATCACAATATTGAGATATCTGACACAGTCCTCTTCATCTGTCTGAGGTTTGTGTGGATTTCCTTTTGCTTTCTTGATGAATTTCTCAGATTCCATATTTTGGTGATATGTTTTGTTTATGTCACCAGTCTTATGAGGGATCTTCCTGACTCAATGGCTATGCAAGTGACCATTCTTGATCCCCTTGTTACACAGTGCCTTTTCAATAGGCAAGGGGATCTTGCAAGTTTTCTAAAAAACTTTGATATGCTGACATGCAATTACATTGTATACCCTTATGTTGAAGTGTGAGACTCACACTCAATTATCTTTTGTCCATCATTACAATATTCACAACTAATTACAGTATTCATCTTATCACAGAGGCCACTGGAGTCTTATTATCTTCAATCTATTGGATAGAGATGTAATCTTTATGAATTCTTTAGCATCCATTCATGGGAGAAGTAAAATGTAAGAATCAACTTTACCATGGTTTATGTTCTAGAGCAATATTTTGTAAGTTTTCAATTGTTTGGTTGACACTCAATATTTTATGCTTGCAGTGCTGCCAAACTTATCTTGAGTTTTCTAGGTTCCACCTATGAAGACTACAAACTTGAAGATTTTAAGTACTACAATCAGGAAGTTCCTTTGCAGAAAGACTCAACATCTTGTGGATGGATGGTGCTTGCTAATGCTTGGAGATATCTTGAGTCAAGATTTAGAATAACACTTACTGTAAGTTCATGTAATAATAGCATTGATTGATTGGGTCAATACATTTAGTGACTTTCTCATATTAAGAAATTTTATCATTTTCTTTTGCCTTAGTTGCATGAATATCCAGATTCTTGGGTAAGTTGGGTAAGGGAGAAGGCAGTGTCTATGGTTTTGGAAAGATCTATCAATCCAGTTGATCCTGATTCCCCCTTTCCACCTAATAAAGGAGCCAAGGGTACAACTTCAAAGAAAAGAAAAAAGGAGGAGAAGAAAAGCCATGTCAAGGATGGATCATCCAAAAAGAAAAAGACCTCTGCCAAAGAGAAGAAGGAAAGAAAGAAGAGCCCTACTAAGAGCAGATCTTCCAAGGGAAAAAAGAGCACTACTAAAGAGAAGACCCATTCTAAAGGGAAGAGCCCTCAAGCTACAGAGAAGACCCCTAGCCCTCCTGCTAAAGAGAAGACCCCTAGCCCTCCTGCTAAAGAGAAGAGCTCTTCACCAGCTCAAGAGAAGACTCCTATCAAAGAGAAGACCCCTGTCAAAGAGAAAACCCCAAGCAAAGAGAAGACCCCTGTCAAAGAGAAAACCCCAAGCAAAGAGAAGACCCCTGTCAAAGAGAAGAGTGCTACTAAAGGTCTTCCGTTTCACTCACCAGTGAAATTTAAAATTCAGAAGCGTCGTTCATCCAACAAAGAAAGTAAGAGGGCAAATGTTGGCTCTCCATTCAATTTCTTTTTCATGTTCCCCAAGAAGACTGCCAAGTCTCCAAAGCCAACCTCCAAAGAACCTTCTCCAAAACCAGACCCCACTACCAAATCTCCCTCGCCAACACCTAAAGATCTCAGAGAAGAGCCCAACTTACCAAACCAGTTGAGGAATCCACTACAAAGTCTTCCTTTCCAACACCTCAAGAGCTCAAAACACCGGAACTTGAACCTCAATCAGCCAAATTTGATCGAAGCAAACAGAAGAGAGAAAGATTCTCTAAAGATCCAGGGTCATCCTATGCCAAAAGAAAAGTTGATTTTGTTGAGTGATTCCACAAATTGGCTTTTGTTTTGTTCATTTTGTCCATATGAACACACCCTTTTTGGGACTATATTCTGTACTTAAATTCAGTATCAATAATTTGATATTCAACTATTAAACCTTGTTTTGTGTTGCGAACAATATGTTGACCATTTTTGTGAAGAAGTCAAGACGAAATTTAGCAGAATATATTGATTACATTATTGGAGAAATCCTTTTCAGCTTTACAAAATTGCCCTTGCAAGTGGCCCAAATATAACTTTTTTTGGGGGAAGACATGTGATGCATGAGGTTACACTCTCCATCCTTGTATAGACAACAATATCATCTACTTTGAATCTATATTCAAGTGATGTTTCGTCTCCAGAAACTTAAGCGACTCTCTTACATATTGTAGTCTCTAGTTTGATGTTACTATGAGGTTCCTAGGATCTATGAATGGATGGACTATGATGTTAAATTCAAACTCTGGACAATTCTCTTCCGAATCCAAAGGGACCCAACTACCAAGCTTGCTTTTCCATCTCCTATAGTCATAGCCCAAAACTAGGGATTGACGACATAGTTGGTATGTGATAGACATAGAATTTGGGCTTACTCTACAACTGATATTGTCGCCAATATGAAAAGTTTCCTTGGTACTCCATCCTTCTCCAAGTACAGTGTCCAGATCAGTCGTAGATAGTCTTCTATTAAGCCACATCGTTCTTGTCCTCTCCAATTCCATTGTATTGAAACATGCCACACAAAGACATGTATAGGCAAGAACCATTGAATTTTTATCCTTCTTGAAATCCTTCCAGGAGACATAGCTTTAAGAATATCATCTTTGATTTTGGATTTGAAGCTTGTTATGGTATTTGGATCAGGAACTTCCCATTCGAGTGACATTAATGTGGGAATAGGTATGTCATATAATTCTCCATGAACACCTTCTCTTGATGGAACCCTGTATTCTGCAAAATACACAAATATATCCACTGATTTGTAAAATGAAGGTGGTTTGTCTGCATACATTACATTTGTAATCCCCTTGTGAATTGCTTTGAATGTGCCACTTAAGCTCTCAACATGCTGCCACTCCACAGCTGTTGATGGAAAGATAACTGAAATTAAACAAACAACAAATATATCAGAAGGAGAAATATTATGTTGTATCAAATAGATAAAGTTTTGTTAAATTACAGTAATAAGAATGGAGAATTGGATGTTCATCCAAGTTCAACACCATGTCTTTGGCCATGTAGACATGTTGAACTTTTGCAAGCCAGCCATTGTCGGTCACTTTGAAGGCAAGAACACGACCTTTCCAATGGGATTTCACTTCATTTCGCTTGGTTCTTTTCACCCTGTGGGCACCTTTGCAAGAGGGAAGTATTGTTACCCAATCATTCACACGAAATGACATGGGTTTCCAAACACCATCCTCTCTGGTGTTATGAAAATCACAAGAAGTTATATTATAAGAAGGACGATGTGAGGACGCCATAGAAGCTCACAGATGAGAGAAAAATAGTGAGCCTTTTGAAAATGCAAAGAAAGGAGAATAAGCCATATGCCAAAATGGAGGGAAGGTGGAAAAGGGAATGAGCCATACCAAAATGGAGGGAAGGTGGAAAGTAGACGTTTGAAAAAATTTGGTGATTTGTCATTAATAGCGTTGTTTTCAGAGCCTGAAAAGAGAAGATTTCGTATCTTCCTGCTTGATTTTTTGAAATATAAAATGGAACAAGATGTCACTATTTTGGACCCAAACTTTAATGTTAGCCATCGTAAACGTCTAAATTAAGCCGTTTTAGCCGTTCGCCACTAAAATAGAACCGTTAAGAAGACATTTAGAGGAGACAAGAATGCCATACTTTTGTATACGTGTCAATTCACAATTGGATAAATTCTTAATCCTGAGATTAACAAACAGCCCTTTTCTAGCCGTTTTTGGCCCTAATAAGAGGGGCTTCTATGGAAGAGGCTTGTAACTTTTTGCGTTCAGCATCATAGAAATCCATTAGGGTTGAATCCTCTTCCGTGCAGTATGGTATTGTCAACTCTATGTCATTGACCGTCATGTGATGACCCTATCACTAGCAAAGCACAGTGGTGCTTGGGTAGCAATAGTCCATTTATGCCCCCAGATCAAATCTACTTCCAATACATACTCAACCACAAAAAACTTGCAAGTAAGGGAGTTAGTTTCAATATACATTGTATGTTCAAAGTACCCCAGACATGGCATGTTCAAGTCTTGTGTAAATGGAATTCTTTCAGGATGAGCCGTGAGTGTTGGTTGACCTAACAAATCCCATAACTCGAGGGTCATGAGATTCTGATCTCGTATTAGATAAAGCTATGATTGAATTGTGGTGATTTTATTAGAGAGTTCCAATCCAACCATGATTCTTGGGATATTCTCAGTAAGAGAGGTTGGAAGTTCCAGCTCCTCTAAGGTCTCTTCCTCCCGTAAAAACAATTACACAATGCTTGCAAGAGTGTTCAAGGGGACTATTTGCATGGATTCATCAAGTGAATACAACAAGTCACGTACCCAAGTTCCACCAAGGATGACATCATACTCAAGGGAATCTAGGGTAACATGGAATCTAAATTTCACATCTCCACCGATTGTTTTAGTAGCATAGCTAAAGTAACCTAGAACTTCAATGTTTTGTCCATTGGCTCCTCTTGCAAGACCATTGTATTTAGGGATGAGTTTATGTTTCTTCAATGACACCCAAGTGTCTATTGTCAGGATGTGATGACTAGCTCGAGGGCTAATCAATGCGCGCTTATGCTTAACATCAGTGCTCGCAGGGAAATCTAGTCATACCATGATAGAATCATCAAGAGGAACGATGGATGTTTTAGTTTTTGTTTCCGCTCCAGATCTCATTTTAGTTTCATATTCCCATTCACTCTCATCCTCTTTTTGGCTCTTAGCTTTTTCAATAGTACCCAATGTGTATAATGGTACACTTGGTTCTCTGACAATTCTAACTGAGGTCTGTTTCGAAACTTGCGAATCCATACAATCACGTTCTATGTAGCTCTTGATGTCTTTGTATAACTCATGTTTAGCCGTTAAAGGTGCAAGTGTTGACACTATACTGGCTTCATCTCATGAGAGAAGAGCACTCCTCCGAATGAGGATTTGAGAGACTGCTTTAATTTCGTAAGGGATTCGTAAGGGATTCATCGAATTCCTCACGTGCTTTTTCAACCGCATAATTCGTGCAATCTACCTCTATTGACTCTTCTATAGGAGAGTACGTATTTCTCTTGAAAGGGAAAGTGATACTCCTCGAGTTCTAAAGTGATACTCCTCGTGCAATCTACCTCTATTGACTCTTCTATAGGAGAGTACGTATTTCTCTTGAAAGGGAAAGTGATACTCCTCGAGTTCTTATATTTTGGTGGATTGGCATTATGAGGTTCAATCACAACCGGTGATCCTGTATGACACTCAACCATGCTATGCATGCTCTCCTGAGCTTGCTTTTTACGTTCCGCATATGTCATGTGATCTTGATTTTCAATTTGGGATGGTTGGGCGGGTTCTAATTTCTTGATTGGTCTATGAGGTGCACCTAGTGTCAAATCAAAACTTGTTTCATCCTCACTTAGCGACGTACTAGAACTTGTTTCATCTTCTAACTTTCTTTGCATTATCAGGTTTTCATTATGTTTACCCATGCGATGAGAGCGAATTTTCTTTCGGGCTTTTGTATTATGTGTCACACATATGGGTGTTGTGGTTTGTGTGGTAGCCTTTGAGGTGGATACTTTTGCATCATGTGTAGCTTTTGGCTCTTTTGGGGTTATGTCCAGAGGCTCTTTTTCCTTGTCCTTTATTTCACCTTTAGTTTCGATAGTTTGTTGCCCCTTGTCCTTCTTGGGTTTAGAAGGTTGGGATATAGCCTATAACTAGGTACTCACTTTAAGAGAGATGGTGCCCAAATCTAGGCAAGATTAGGGGATGAATTAATCTAGATTAAGAGCTACAATTAGTGGTTAATGGAGAAGTACTCAAGCCTATATAAAGGCCTGTCTAATGGATTATCGTATGAGCTTTTTGCTAAATCTCTTGTCTTGTCATTATGCTCTAGTTTTCTCATTAGTATTAATCTCTTTCTTGCATTTCTATTATGTTGATTCTAATCTATTTTTGTACATCCTAATCCTCATTAGCCTTAATCTCTTTCTTGCATTTCTATTATGTTAAGATGCTGATTCTAATGCATTTTAACACACCCTAGGCAAGAAATTCAACTCTCATGCCCCTTGCTCCTTATTTGAATGGAGAGGAATTGTAACTTGGTTCTATTGTGAAAAAGTGTAAAAAGTGGTCTAGTGCACTCCTGCTTTGCAAATTGTGTGCTTGCAAGTTGAGCTACCCACCCCTAATGATGTTGCAAAAGGGACTTGTCTCATTTATTGTAGGGATTGTTAGCCAAGGCCATCAAGTCTCATCTTGGGACAATGTACAATTCCATTGCTTAGGTGAAGGCCTAGGTGGTGGAGAGAGAATGGTGTCAAACACCTGACGTTGGAGCAAACCTTGAGGGTGCTACCCAATGCCTATACTAGAACTCTGGCCAATGATTGGATGGTTAAATGCCCTTTTCATGAAGTTCACATTGCTATTCTCACTGATCGTGCAGGAGAAGATGGCGTGTGATGAATTGAGGTGCTCCATTTCTAGGTGTTTGCATGGTTATTTACATGGTCTCTCCACCTATGTCTGTTCTAATTTGGCTCTCTCTCTTCCAAGACCCTCGCTTGAGGTAGACTAGGAAAAAGCTCGTCTTCTTATTTGGAAAGCACTCTATTAAGTGTTAGTCGTTTGATGGGACGGAATGTTTGGCGGTGGGTTTGAGGTGTGGTGGTTTGAGGCACTATATTCAATCCGATTGTTATTTCCAACAGTTTTCTCGTTTCGAAGAAGTTGCATTCAGCATTTTGAGCAAGCGAAGTAGCTTTGAGGACTCACTCACTAGTGGGACAACATGTGGGGACACAAGGGTTTGGTTCGAAAATATGAGCAGGTGGGTCAGCAAGCTCTAGGATAAAGCAAACCTGTCTTTACACATTAGCGCCCAATAATGCAATGAGTGAGTCAACAGGTGGGGATGTAAGGGTTCGGTTTGAAAATATGAGAGAAAGGTTAGCATGCTCTAAGATAAAGCGAACCCATCTTTTCACATTAGCGCCCAATAACATGAGGATTGTGTTATTGCCAGCCTAAGTGTTGTAGCCATTGTTTAATGGGTTGACCTAACTCGTTACGTTATTTCCCAACTCCATGTTGTTATCGTTATCTGTGAGTAAGGTGCCCTTTTGTTTTTGAGCTCTAATAAACTTGGTTTTTTGAGCCCTTAGAAATTAAGGTTTTTTGGGTACTACGCCCTCGAATTCACACCCCCAACCTTTCACTCAAGATGGCCCACTTTGGCTTAAAAAATCCCTACGATTTGCACTAATTGGAGTGAAAGTATTAAGTTATTTGTAAAAATGTTTCCCCTAATGTTTTTTGAACACTCTAAATGATCTAAACCATGTGAGTTGGCTACTCTAAATCAACTTAAAACACTAATCAAAGCAAAAAACTTGCACAAACAAGATTGAAAACACAACATAAAGACATCCACCAAGGCTCTAATACCATACGCCTTTTGGAATGTGACCTCCTAATCAAGACACTGACAATGTCAGGGGCAATCCTAATAGCTTGGATAGAATGAATTCAGAGCTAAGTCCTTAGGCTACTCCTTAGAGATGGTGCCATACATGTTCTATATAAGTGATTACCTAGCCTTTACTAAGTCATGGGGACTTGCCTTTGAAGCGCCGAGTATGCAACATCCCGATTGTGGGTGCACTAGCTCATCATTCAAATCATCACACTGTTATCACATGAGAGAGCTCCATATAGCTATGGGGTGTGGATGAAGAGCTTGATCTACCTTGATGGAAACAAGAAGAAGGATCCCTACACTATGGATCTCACTCAGAAGAGGTAGTTAAGAGTAATTGTAATAGCATTAGGCCTCTTATGAGCCTAAAGTGCCCAGCCGGCCATAGTTTAAGTGAGTGTGAACACTTATGGCCATGCATATAAGTGAATTTCTCTTATGATACAACACTCTCCCATTATGCAATTGAGTCTGGCTCTTGCTAATAATCTTGTTAATCTCTCTCCCTAATGCATCCTAGTGAGTGTGTGTGAGTGAAGTGAGGTGAGAGGAGGGATGAGGACCCGTAGTGCAACGCGGCGGTGTAACAACGCTCGCGCAGGAGACGCAGTGGAATTGCTTCTCAAGGAGTTGTAGAGCTTGGAGACCTCAAGGGTTACGAGCTCAGCCATTGGAAAGATCCTCACGACAGTTGTGGTTCACCAAGTAATCTCTTTTTGGATGTGTTTCAAGGAGGGTTAGGGTGAGCCATAACATTTTTGGTGCCATTGCCGAGGAGCCATCCCTTGGCTTTTTCCATCGCTTTGCCTCTAATCTATGCATAACCCATTGCCCATTATCTTTATTAATGGTTTTCCATGAAAAAGACGTGGATTTGATGGTGATTTATGTGAGATTTGGTGTAGAATAGCTCTCTTTTTTGTTTTTGAAAAGAATGCTTTTTGCTTAATTTTTAGATTAATTTGTTGTTTTTGTTGTTGTTTTGGTGGTTTTTCATGTTCTTAGGGCTTGCACATAGTTTGTATTAGGCTTAGTTTGCATCCATTGCGTCAAACAATGCAATAGAATGTAATTTTTAGTGAATGTTAGCTCTCTTTAGTTTAAACATAGATCTAAAATCATTAATTCTAGTTTAATTGTGTGTTTTTTGTTGAAATTGTTTGGATTAGAGTGTTATCAAGCATTAGGAGTAGCTTAATCTTTCAAAAAAATTAAAACCATAAAAAATCCTTGAATTTGACTAAATTCTCTTAATTGTTATAAGGGTTATTAATCTTGTTCAAGAGGCTAAAAATTTAGAAAATGTGTTAATTGGGATATAAATTGATCATATGAGTAGTCGAAATTGGAATTTTTGAGTGTTTTGAGAGCATTTAGATGCATCAAAACACCTAATCACATCAATTTTTTGATCAATTGGAGAAATTTGACTCTCTCTGCTTAATTTTGCCTTAAAGAGGAGACTATAATTAAGAGTCTAATTAATCTCCTAATTTAGATTAATTTACACAATTGTTGATGCACAAAGATTAGTTTTTCCTTACTCTATCCAATGATGTGCTCAATTGTGTGAATTAATTAGGGATTAATGGTTAATTAGAGCTCTTGATTAGTGTAAAAGAGGGAAAGATTAGTGAAATACTTAATCTTAGATTAATTCTTAATTAATTTTTTTTACAAAGGCTAATGAGCATTCAATGAGTAGATGCTCATGAGTTGTCAATTTGTCCATTTTGGGAATCATTTATGAAGGGTGTAAGGTGTGTCATTTTAAAAGGTTTACTTTTTTGATTCCCACTTATCTTTTTGGAAAAATGCCCATACCCTTTTCATTTTAAATTCAAAAATATTTTTTCCCAAGAAGAAAAATTCATATTTCTCACTAGACTCTAAGAAAAAGAAAGGCGTGAAAAGCCAGGGCATGAAAAGATCCGGCGTGAGTACAGGACATGAACGGCTGGCACGCGAACGGCTTGGCACGTGAACGGCTGGGGCGGAACGGCTTGGCACGTGAACGGCTTGGGACATGGGAGTGCAGGATGTGAACAGACTGGCACGTGAACGACTTGGACGTGAATGGCTTGGCACATAAACGGCTGGTACGTGAACGGCTTGGGACGTGAACAGCTTGGGCGTGAAAGTGCAGGACATGAACGGCTTGGATGTGAACGGCTTGGGACGTGAAAGTGCAGGACGTAAACAGCCTGGATGTGAACGGCTTGGGACGTGAACGACTTGGTACGTAAACGGCTGGGATGTGAACGGCTTGGCATGTGAAAAGGTCCGAAAAAAAATAAATTTAATATTCCGTTTATAAAAAAAAAACTCTAGAAATCACCCCTGTTTGGAGACCCGTATCTCCTAAACCGTATATCTGATGAAGGCGCTCTAGGGCTCATCGGAAAGCTGACATCGAGCTCTTCGACTTTGGACTCGGTCGTCCGAAGTCAAAATTGACCATTTTGGCCTCTGACCAATAGCCTCAAAATTCGACCCAAAAATCGAGGCAAAAAACAACCCAAAAACCACGAAAATTTACAAAAACCCAAAAACCACAAAAAAATTACAAAAACAGCGTTGAAAACGACGACGAGTCATATTCGGGCTACCACACGCTCTTGAAACAGGAATCGTCATAAATACTCCGTCACACCATTACGGGTGCCTGTCCAAGTTGTGCTCTGGACACTATTGCTTCATATCATGAATGTATGACCCTTTGGTATATCTACCATGACTCCTTGATGTAAGATAATGGCGGTAGCTCTTGTTAATCCTAGAATTGGATTAACAAGGTGGGAAGCTACAAAAAATTTACTTTTACATAGCTATTAACCACTCCAATTAACATGGTCTTGCTTGTCCTACATTTGGTGCTACTTTTGTAAGGTGTTTCACCATCTTACCTTTTTCTAGTGAGAGCTTATAAAGCAGCCTTACTTAGTGCTTAATGCCAAAGGGACAGTCTATGACTTTATGTATATACTTTCTTAGGTTGCAATGTGTGAACAACTCCGTTGGTTAACATGGTTTCACCCACCCGACTTATTATAAGGCGCTTTGCCATCTTACCCATGCGAATGTGTAGTTAACTTTTGTAAGACAACGTTAGAACATATAAAGCAGCCTTACCATGAGCTTAATGTCAAATAAGAAAATTCTACGGACTTATAAGACTAGTAATAGAGGTCATACCATTTTTAAGTTTGGTTGGTATAGTGTAAAAACTAGTCATTTGTATTATATAAAGGCATTTTTGAAAATAAGCAATACATAATCATTCCCTTGCAATAGTTTACTAGTAGTGAGCTCTCCTTCTTTCCTCTTCTTGCTTGCTTACATGCTATTGAATCTTGCTTGCTTGATGGATGCATGTTAGATAGGTTTCATTGTAGGTTTTCTTCTTGCATTAGCTTTCTCTTCCTCCCCCGCCTTTTGTGAGAGAACCATCTAAGGCACACAAAGCTCTCCCTTCACCCCTTTGGCAAAGGAGCATTCTGGTGTGACAATGAAGTGAGGACGCGACGAGCTAGTGCACCCACATTGGGAAGTTGCAGATCATGGCTCTAAGGCAAAACTCGACGACGCCACATGCTTAAGCAAGGTTAAAGTAATCTCTTGACTTAAACATATTTGGCACCGTTGTGTCGTAGGGCTTGGCTTCATTTTTCAAACTATTACCCGATGTTGATTAAGATATTACACTCTAAAAAGCATATGGTTTTGGAGCATTAGATAGGTCTATTTATTACTTTTTATTTTGATTTGGAGTTTATTTTTGCATTAGAACATTCTATGTTCACTTATTAGTAGGACAAAACCCTATTTTGGGTGATTCACATGAAATTGGAGCCCAAGACTCATACATTTCATTACTTTGATCTAAGAATTAGCTAAGCAATTGTGATTATAGGAGTGGAATCCACTCTAAAAACATAAGCATTGAGCTTTATTAGGCTAAATTAGAGTGAAATTATCATTTTTGTTCATGCATTTCATATTTATTCATAATTTGTTCATGCATTATTGAATTGGTAACCATTAAAAAAATAAAAAAATACTTAATTAGTTATATTACAACCATTAACTAAGATTAGGATCTTTAATCTTATCCCATTAAGTCTAAAAATTTACAAAAACCATTAAAAACTAGGCCAAACCAGCTCTCAGGTAGAGGGCCAGAGCTCACATTCATGCACAAAAAGATATGAATCTAGACATGTGAGCTTGTAGAGGTGAGCGTGGATATGTGAGTTATGAGCCTCGAGACATGAGCCGTGAGTCTGGAGATGTGAACCACGAGCCCAAAGATGCGAGCCATGAGCCTGGACACGTGAAGAATCTGTAGACATGAGCCTAGATTGGAAGATTTTCTTATCATAAAATCTATACCATTAATAAATTTCAAGGAAAATTCTTATCCTTCAAAATTATTGAAAAATTACTTAATACACAATAAGTGCATACCAACTCTGTCATAGGCCTAGTTCCTAGATTTTGTGGCCCAAGTATGCCTATTTTATACTAGCGAAGTACGTGAGCTATGTTCATTCAAAAGACGTCTAGGCCTTCAGGCGTAAACCTGGATACGTGAGCCTAGAGACGTGAACCTATCTATATATATGAGCCCATGCACATGAGCTACCGCCATTATGTTACATCAAGGAGTCACGGTAGATACACCGAAGGGTCATAAATTCATGATATAAAGCAATAGTGTCCAAAGCTACAACTTGGACAGCGCTCGTAATGGTGTGACGGAGTATTCATGGCGATTCTCGCTTCAAGAACGTGTGGTAGCAAGTTAGGATGAAATCCTAAGTGATGTACTTCATGGATATATTATGAGAGTAGTCATTGTAATAGCATTAGGCCTCTAGTGCAACACGGCGGTGTGCCAACAGACGCGATAGAATTACTTCTCAAAGAGTTGTAGAGCTTGGAGACCTCAAGGGTTACGAGCTCAACCATTGGAAAGATCATCACGACAGTTACGATTCACCAGGTAATCTCTTTTTGGATGCGTTTCAAAGAAGGTTAGGATGAGCCATAACACACCTTTAATTCTTTTTATTATATAAAAGAAAAAAAAACAACTTGACAACTTGAGTTTTTTAAACCTCATACGTAAAAGCCCAAACCAAAAAAAAAAAACTCTAAATGCTTAGCTTTAAGTTTTCTTCATAAAAAAGTCTAGTGCTACATTGTAACCTCTCTCTTTTCAAGCTCGAACAACCATATAAAAGGAAAAAAAACAACTTTTCAACTTGAGTTTTGTTAAGCTATCCCAAAAAAACAAGTTTTAAGCTTTTTTTCCGTCATAAAAAAGTATGGTGCCTACATTATAATCTTTTTCTTGGCCTTCAAATGTACACATTTTTTCAAGGGTTGGAATGGACTGGCTGTTCTATTTTTTTTCTCTCCATGTTCCCACACACTTATCATCCACCTCCTTATTTGCATTGTAAGTCACCTCTGTACCAAGCCTAATTAGAGGACTGACGAATCAATGCATTATGCCAAAAGGAGAATAGATAGGAGGATGCAAAGCTACCGACTGCACAAAACGCATGATATTTCTATGATGGTCCGTCTGTCGTATCCATATTCGAGCATGGGTTGCATCTCAATAGGACCATTTGGGCATACAAGCACATGCCCATCTAGGCAACTCAACTTAATTTCAAACTCACAACTCAAATTTCTCTTGCCTTACAGAATCCCTAAGCATGCACATTTGATATTTCATGTTTCAATAGTAGTGAACTTTTGTATGTTGATAATCGTTGATGCTACTCAACAATATTCCTAACATATACCTCCATTCTGTGCCACATACTACTTCCTATGTGGACCCCAACTTGCAGCTAGCATTAATAATAATATACTTTTTGTGTGTTTGCATTTGTGTTCAGGTTTAGGTTTATGTTTATTTGTTTGTTTGTATGCTTTTATTCCTATTATATACCTTATATTAACACATCGAATAGAAGTATTAAAAATATAATTGCATACTTTTTATGGCATGCAAAATTATAGATTAATCATGGTTCTATTACAAGCTTGAATTTTAAGTAGAGTTTTGCACATCACTTGGTTCTTTGCTGTTTGCCACAACCCCTCTCTGAAGATTAGTCGCTAGAAGTGATAGGTTTCTGGAGTTTTCTTTGAGAAAAGCCTCTAATCTCCAACTCCAACAGCCAGAGGTGTATGGTGGCATGGTTATGCAACACAATTACCAATGATAGAATGACACCAACCATGGTGATTAAGGCACGATGATTGGCTCAAAATTCTCCTTCAAAACTCTGCATGCTTCGGAATTGTCATAAAAACACAATAATGTCAAAATGAAGCCTATGCCAGTCAGCTAAACTTAAGAAACCTGAAAAGCTTAGAACAGTACTGTGAAAGCTAAACACATGGCTTATCATCATTAACCCCCGGGCTTGGATACAAGCAAAGATAAAGCCGATCTGACAATTTGTCAGAAATTGACCCCTCTAATCCACAACAAAACATGATTATCTCCTCTAAGTCATATTGCCTAGGTGGCCCACTTGACGAGAAAAACAACTATTTCATAGCCTCACTGATCTCTGCTGTCACCTCCTTCGGACTTTTCTCTGCATGCAAGGCACCAACTATTCCTTTCTTCACATAATGCTCAATTACCTGCAAACAACCAGGGATGGAAGGGATTTGAATCATAATAATTTCATTTAAATATACACAAGCATCTGGCTGTTAAAAAAGGATTGAATGTCTTTACAAACATACAGGTTTTGTTTGCTTGTGAAATGCCTCTAGCCTGCTTTTCAAAACTTCTGCATTATCATCCTTGCGTTGAATCAATGGTTCTCCGGTTAGCTGCAAAGGTGCATTGGTTTTATTATCATTACAAAAAGCTACTTTTGACAGACATGTGTACACATATACATGCATTGCATGTGTGTGTGTGTGTGTGTGTGTGTGTGTGTGTGTCGTGTACGTACGCCACACACACATGAATATATATAATTAGGTATGTATGTAAGCTGCACATATGTGTATGGATGGATGCATGTTTGTATGCATGCCTGTTTGTATAGATACATGCATTGGTGTGTATGTATGTATGTACGTATGGGTGAATACGTATGCTAGTATGAATGTGAGGATGTATGTGTATGCATGAATGGATGCATGCATACATGAACGTATGTATGGATGCCTGTATGTAATATGTATGCGCATCTGCCATGGCATGCATGCATGCAAGTATGTAAGTGTGAATGACATCATACGCAACATCCAATGTAAATTTGGGAGACCCACACCAAATGACAAACTTGTGATTCAGAAAACCCAGCAAATTTAACCGATTCCAAAGACCAGACAATCCATCCATAAAAAACAGAAAAATCCTGAATCTTTGGCATATTACTTACATCATCTATGCCTGGGACTTGTGGAGGGGAAAACTTAGTATGGTATGATCGTCCACTTGCTGGGTGTATCCAGCGACCAGTTATTCTCTCTTCTAGGATGGAGTCCGCGATCTGAAAGTCGAGAACTTTGTCCACTTTTACACCCTGCTTCTCTAGCATTGCGTCCAGCTGCAGGCACAACAATTCAGTTGTTGACATAACGAATATAAAACATCCTACGCAAAGCACAACGAAACTCCAAAAATTTAAAAACCCAAGCAGGTCTGAAAACACCACCCCTGTACCTCCTTGAATTGACCTGCAATGCTGGCACAAACAACATCTTTAATTTTTTATGCTTTCCTGTTACGTCACCCGTATTTAATGGATACCTCTGAGCCAAGCACGTACTAGGGAACCTAGAAGGCTCTACCATTGGTGAGGTAGCCAATTAGAGGAATCATCAGCCTTCGAAGCCAGCACATTGCTTGTCAGGCTAGGAGAGACCGGACGCTTTAGAGGCTCTTCCAGCATCAACAGCAGACAACTTGTGCATAGTCCAACAACCAAGATCTTATTGGAAAGAGAGATTACTTCACAGATTTATTTCATGTCTTAAAACAACCTATCCATTAGTGGACCATGCCTGGATCTAGCCATGATGGTTTTGTCATGTGCACAATGTGTATCTACCGTGTGCTACACGCACACAAGACTAGCTTCGAGGTTTGGGGAAGCTTGGAGCTAGGCAAGCTGATTGGCGAGCTGAGTTAGGGATAGACTAACGGGCGGGCACCCAAGTATGGACGGGCGGGCATCCAAGTGTGGACGCCCGATGACCGGCCAAGAGCCTATAAAAGGGTGGCCAAGGTTAGTCATTAGTCATATAGAGTCTCGCGTGTCTTTGTGAGAGCTCTATGGTCAGGAGCCTGGATCTAGTGCAGACGTGCACCTGCTTCATGTAGCCGAGGCCGACAGCAGTCTCGAGGCCCGCAAGGGTAGCTTCGTGGCGGTATGGGATGTCACGACGTAGAGATTGGTCGGTACGTCCATCTAGTTAGCTTAGGTCGTGGCTCGGAGGGGACAGCCAAGACTTGTGGGCTTGCCCACGGCTGTCAAGGTTCGGAGGTGAGTCAGGCCTGCACCCCCTTCACATTTGCTTGGTTTGTTTGCAGGTTTCGAGTCTTGTACCAGGAGCGTTCTACGAGGCGATCCTATGGGGATTTGACAGTGATATCAGAGCAAGCCTCATGAACGAGCAAGTCGGTAGGTAGAGAAGATGAGGTCCAAGAAAAGGTATGAGTTCGAGAAGCTTGCTGTTTTTCTGTGCATACTGCTGTTTTTTCAATTTCAGCATGTTGCTTTTTCATCATGGGAACCCGTGAAAAGGTTTTGGTCTAGTTGGGTTGTTTGCTTTGCAAAGAAGAAGGCTGGATGTGTTTTTTGCAACTGTGTGAACAGTTTGAGAGAGAAAAAAGGAAAAGCCACTCGGCTGTTGTAAGAAGTGAGAGAGAAGTAGAACAGCCTATTGGCTGTGCGAATCTATGAGAGAGCGAGAGGGAGAGAAGTGGCCCTTGAGTGGCTGCACAGTCCACGTAAGCAGAGCAGGCAAGTATGTGTGCAGGCGCAAGCACGCGACTGCTTTTGTACGCAGGCAATTGCGTGGACAAGCGCTCGTAGGCAAGCCTCGCATGTGGGCTGGTATGCGCAGGCAGGCGCAAGCGGCCAAAGGCACACGCAGCAGTCGGGTGGCAACTTCAGGCGCACACAGGCGACGTTCACAGGTGGTCCACGCAGGCCGACGGGTGTCAGACGGGCCGCGCTAATTACAAGCGAGTGGCAAAGGAAAAAAAAAACCAAAAGCGAACAACAAACGCGTGGGGTTTTTAGCTTTCGTTTTTTATTAAAAAACCCACGTCTAGTTATCCTTGCGTTCGTTTTTTTTTTTGCTAAACCTTAATAAAGGGTTTCAAAACCCAAGTATTGCTTTATAAGTGTTTTTTTTTCTTTTTCTTTTTTTTTTAAGAAAATAGAATATATATATATATATATATATATATATATATATATATATATATATAACCAATTTTAAAAAAAATGCAAAAGCAAAAGCTAAAGTTAGCTTTTGGAGAAGGCTATATATTTCCCTTACGCAGGCTTCTTGCCACACATCTCTCCAAGGTGGTACCAAACGTTATGTACTGTACGGATCCGTACGTATTGTACGTTGTTTGGTACGGAAAAAAATTTAAGGTACGTAAAAATACGTACCATTGGTAAAAATACATAAAAATACATAAAATCTCAGAAATTTCAACCACCTACATAAAATTTCAATCCATGTCCACATTGACATATAAAACTTTCGAAATAGAGACACAACAAGGTCACAAACCTACTAATTCAAAAAGAGAAATTAGAATCACAAGTCGTCAATCATACTTAATAAGTTAATCGTACTTAATACTTATTACTTAAGACAAGTCACATTGTCACAAGTGAGTCGTGACAACTCACAATTCACATCAAAAAATGATGAAATTTGAAAATGAGTCTATGAATAATGACAAAATGTGCCATGTCCATACAACACCAAATCAAAACTAAGGTAATCCAAATCAAAACTCATCATCCGATGAGGAAGATGACCCTGGAGAATCAAGCATATAACCCTCCGTGATGACATTGCCCTCGTCATCATACTCAGGCCCTGTCATCATGGGCACAGGTGGGTGGGCTGCCTGAGATGTCCCTGTCCCTGCCTCTACATCATCCTGCTGGGTAGTGTGAATGAGGCGAACGGCCTCATTCGCGCGTGCTCGAGGAGTCTGAATAGGCAGCTTCCCTCTCCAGGCACCTCTCCGGCCAGAACTCTCTGCATCTGCAGGTCCCTCATGTAGCTGAATTTTATAAGCCACCAAGTAAGAGGAAGCTTGGTGGCCTCTGGTCTAAGAGAAACAGCTCTAGCAAATGAGGGTCCCAAGTTGTTGACCCAGCTGTGCAGAGCTCCGCATCAATCTCCAATTGCTGCTCCACATCATACATACTATTAATGTACCTATCTCGTAAGGTGAGCACCTCCCTATTATGAAAGAGAAGTGGCGTCTTGTAGAAAGGATGGAGGAATGCAGCCATCCCATGAATGGGGCGACTCATATACCCCCATCGATAATCCACAATAGCCAATATATCATCTCGGCTGCAAGAGTAAAATGAACAGAGAAGTGAAGCAATTAGTAAGTCAAGACTCAAGAATCAAGATTCTGTAATCGGCCATCAAGAATCAAGATTTTACTTACCAATTCTGTGTCAGGGACGTACACGCTGCAATATGACTCTTCATCTGCATGAAGAGGTGGTACACTAAGCCCAAAGTGAAGCCCTCCATGTTTGTGACTCGCAGAAGTACAAATACTGGCTGCAAAGCCACTAAGAGAGTTTGCACATCCGTCCAGAGGGTCTCATCCAGTATCCGTCTCTGTATGTATTTGGTGGGCTCTGTCTGTGAATGATACATCTCTCTCCACTTTGGATCCACAACTGTCTGTAATAGTGGATCTCTCAATTTGAAAAGCCTGTGTAGCACCAAATACATATAGGCAAATCTTGTCTTGGATGGCCGCACCATATCTAGCTGCTTGTGGCTCCTAAAGATAGCCAATGCCTGGTGCTTCTTTCTGAAGAATGTAGTGATCTTCGTGGCATCAGAAACTGTGGGTTGCACCCAACTCAGCTTGCCTATGTCCTCCATAAGCAAATCAAGGCAATGGGCTGCACACGGAGTCCACACAATGCGAGGAAACTCCGCCTCCACCATGTCTCCCATTGCCTTGCAATTAGCAGCATTGTCTGTTACAACCTGCACCACATTCTCTGGAACAACCTCAACAATTGCCTGGCGAATATGCTCATAGATACTCTCAGCAATGATGCATTCGCCTACCTTCCCAGCATCCAGAGCGCATAAGACATACGTACCAAGGCATGAAGAGACAAGAATATTGATGATGTGTCGTCGCCGTGTGTCACTCCAGCCATCCGAAATGATAGTGCAGCCAAATTGTTGCCAACCTGCTTTCACTGGCACCAATGCCTTGTCTATCAAGGCCTTTTGCTCATCAAGCATCGTGGTGCGCATCTTTTTGTACTCAAGCCCTGACCATGACTCCGTGTGTCCAACCTGGGCTATAGCTATGACCATCCTCTTCCATTGGTCAGTCCTCAAAACATTGAAGGAGATATTACACTCTATGAGAGTGCGAGCAATCTCCATCTCAGCCACCTTTTGCCTTTCTTTGACCCAAGACTGTGCATGTCTAAAGCTGCTCCTCCTCTCATCACTACTGCAAAGTCTCCTCTCTACTGCCAGTCAAACCTGAGCTACTGCCAGTCCTGAGCTCTCACACTACTGCCAGTTCTGCCAGCGATGGTGCACGACCTCAGGTAGGAGGCCGCCTGGGAGGTGAGTCTTCCTAAAGCTACACGGCGACTGTGCTTGGAACACAACCTCACGCAGCAGGCTACCTGGGAGGTGGGCTTTCATCTGTCATCATCTCTCTGGGAAACGAGGCTTCAACAACAAATCTCTCTGTGGGTGGCGCAACTCTGTCTGCCAGCACTGTCATCATCTCTCTGGGAAACGAGGCTTCAAAGGCAAACATCTCTGTGGGTGGCGCAACTCTGTCTGCCAACACTGTCATCATCTCTCTGGGAAACGAGGCTTCAAAGGCAAACATCTCTGTGGGTGGCGCAACTCTGTCTGCCAGCTCTGCCACCATAACTCTGAGAAACGAGGCTTCAACTCCCAACATCTTTTTGGGAGGAGAGACCCTCTCTGCCAGCTCTGAGAGGTGCAACTCGGTGGGCCGTCTTCAATGAAGTCCTTACTGTGCCAGCTGGGACCAGAGCTAATCTTGAAAAGCAGCCAAACCTTCTTCACACAGCCTCACCAGCTGGGACCAGAGCTAATCTTGAGAAGTGGCCAAATCTTCTCCACGCGGTCTCACCAGCTACGACCAGAGCTAATCTTGAGAAGCGGCCAAATCTTCTCTACACAGCTTCACCAGCTAGGACCAACCTTCTCCACGCGTCACCAACCTTCTCCATGTGGCCTCAACAGCCTTCAGTAAACAGCGCCAACACACTAACAGCAAAAGATACTATTTTAACCCTTGAAGGTTTAAAAACCTTTACATCTAACTAAAGCCTTTACATCTAACTAAAGGGTGGTGCACATGCTATTGTGTACATCCTCATTTATGCTACGTGGATTTATACTACGTGGTTCAAATGAGGCACTTCTAATTTAGTGCTGAAAAAAAGGATTCCTTTGTGAGAAAACATTCTTTGTAATAGTCCTATCATTATAAAGAAATCATGCGATGCCTAGCTCTTGTGAGTCAAGTAACCGCAAAAGCAAAAAGAAAAAATTAAAAAACCCAAAATCAAAAAATCACACAAATCTCACTACTACTACTTAGCAAAAAGTTTGGATTTTTCACCCTTTCTATGTGAAAATATGCACTTGTATGGGGAAGGTACTTGGTGAAATTGGATAAAAACAACATATTTGTAATAACCCTCCAACTATAAAGGGTATTTGTTTTAGAGAGGGACTTTGTGACCAAATGTCAAGTCACCAGGGTCGGTTCTTTGATAGAAATAACCGCTTTGATAGCACCAAATATCACACGTGGGCCATCAAAATGCAAATGGCCTTAATAGATAAAGATCTATGGGGTCTTGCAAATGGGACTGAAATGAAACCCACGGCAAGAAATCCGGAGGCAATACGAAAATGGAAAGAGAGCGATGCAAAACCTCTATCATTCATCATAAGTGGTCTTAGCGATAATCAAATCCATCAAGTCAACTCGACATCTAGTGCTCATGAAGGTTGGCTTCGCCTAAAAGCAATTTTTGGTCACACCAATGCAGCAACAAGACTGTTTCTCAGGAAACGTCTCTATAGGTTAGAAAAAGCTGAGAAGACATCGATTGCCATGCACATGAATGATCTTAGGTGTCTCATCGACCAGCTTTCTGGAGCAGGAGTTACAATCTTAGAAGAAGAAGTTGTCTTTGTGCTTCTATGTAGTATGCCTTTCAGCAGCATCCTCTTTAATCTTAGAGGAAACAAGAATGGAGGCAAGTTCATCGTCTTCAACTACACCTCAGCTATTGGGTGAACAGGCTTTGATTGCAGACCAAGATAAAAAGAAGGCTCCAAGAATATGCTACTACTGCAGAAAAAAGGGACATATGATCAAAGACTGCATGAAAAAGAAGAAGAATGAAGAGAAAGAAAACTCCACCATTATCGACAAAGACAAAGACAAAGGCAAAGTCGAAGTAAAATCTAAAGAGGAGGCTAATCTTGTTGTTGATTCAGATTGGGCTTTTTAGTTTTTTTGTGGAAGTATTTTTTTCTTTGTGGTACTAAGTGCCTATGTGGTTCCTTGATCTACACAACCTGCGTGATATAGATGTAGATCAAGAAGGGTGTTGAGAATATGTTGATCTACATCCATTACTTTGTGTGTATCCATGGGTTAGAGACATTTATGCTTAGTGTATGGGCTAAGGTGTAAACCATGGGTTTGCTTGTAACCCATGGTCATTGACCATCATTCAAGGCACCTCATCTAGGTGGCATGAGAGGAGCAAGTGGGCAAGTGGGTTGACCTAGGCGCCTCCCTTCCCAGGGCCTGTAAAAGTGTGGCATCATTCAAGGCACCTCATCTAGGTGACATGAGAGGGTCAAGTGGGCAAGTGGGTTTGATCTAAGCGCCTCCCTTCCCAGGACCTATAAAAGCATGGTCTCTACGCCTTCTCAAGTGTGTGAGAGCTCCAACATTGTTGTATGCACTTTGTGTCTAATTCAAGCTTATTGTTACTTTGTGAACTTTGGCTCTTGTCACCATTTTGGCTCATCATTGAGCGTTAAGATCTATGGGGTCTTGCAAGTGGGACTGAAAGGAAACCCACAGCAAGAAATCCAGAGGCAATACAGAAATGGAAAGAGAGCGATGCAAAAAGCGCTATCATTCATCATAAGTGGTCTTCAGGATAATCAAATCCATTAGGTCTGCTCAGCATCTAGTGCTCATGAAGGTTGGCTTCGACTAAAAGCAATTTTTTGTCACACCAATGCAGCAACAAGACTATTTCTCAGGAAACGTCTCTATAGGTTAGAAAAAACTGAGAAGACATCCATTGCCACGCACATGAATGATCTTAGGTGTCTCATCGACCAGCTTTCTGGAGCAGGAGTTACAATCTTAGAAGAAGAAGCTGTCTTTGAGCTTCTATATAGTATGCCTCCAACTTTTGAACAATGTGTTTCAGTCATTTCAAATCAACCTAACCTTACACTTGTTTCAGCAGCATCCTCTTTAATCTTAGAGGAAACAAGAATGGAGGCAAGTTTATCGTCTTCAACCACACCTCAGCTATTGGGTGAACAGGCTTTGATTGCAGACCAAGATAAAAAGAAGACTCCAAGAATCTACTACTACTGCAGAAAAAAGGGACATATGATCAAAGACTGCAAGAAAAAGAAGAAGAATGAAGAGAAAGGAAACTCCACCAGCACCAACAAAGACAAAGACAAAGGCAAAGTCAAAGTCAAAGTCAAATCTGAAGAGGAGGCTAATCTTGTTGTTGATTGAGATTGGGCTTTTTAGTTTCTTTGTGAAAGTTAGTTTCTTTGTGAAAGTATTTTTTTCTTTGTGGTACTAAGTGCCTATGTGGTTCCTTGATCTATACACCCTGCGTCGTATAGATGTAGATCAAGAGAGGGTGTTGAGAATATGTTGATCTACATCCATTACTTTGTGTGTATCCATGGGTTGGATACATTTATGCTTAGTGTATGGGCTAAGGTGTAAACCATGGGTTAGCTTGTAACCCATGGTCATTGACCATCATTCAAGGCACCTCATCTAGGTGGCATGAGAGGGGCAACTGGGCAAGTGGGTTTGATCTAGGCGCCTCCCTTCCCAGGGCCTATAAAAGCATGGTCTCTACACCTTCTCAAGTGTGTGAGCGCTCCAGCATTGTTGTATGCACTTTGTGTCTAATTCAAGCTTAGTGTTACTTTGTGAACTTTGGCTCTTGTCACCATTTTGGCTCATCATTGCGTGTTCTCTAACTTAGTCATGTGTTGATGTATATGTTAGTGTTGTCACAAGCTATCACTACATCTATTGGTGATTAGCTTGCTGCACACACACACACACACACACACAACCTCAAGCACAGAGAAACGTGAGAGTGCTGGAAAAGATGTACAATAGGCTGAAGCGGGAGGGAGAAGCTCAAGGGCAATGGGGGTAACCCTGCTCTGATGTGTAACCCTAACCAAGCAGCACCCTGCTTTGATACCAATGTTGGTTAGGAGGGCAGCTAGCCTGCACGCGCACACACACACACACACACACACACACACACACACAACCTCAAGCACAAAGAAACGTGAGTGCTTGAAAAGATGTACTCAATAATGATATGAAATGAAAGTACAAGTGAGTACTAAAAAGCCTAAGGCTAAGTGCCCAACACACATAAGTGTGTTTACACGAGGAAAAAACCTATGTCCAGTCACAGGGAAAAAGTGCCCATGAGTAAGCTGGGTTCACACCTAAACTAGCCGGGAGAGGACACGACCAACAATAAGGAGTTCCCCCATTATTCACTCATTCATCCACATCCCTTGCACATTGTTCAACACTCGGTTGCTGGCTATTGCCATTGTAAAGCTATACTGCTATTATAAAAGGTGATCTTGTCCAACTCTCTCAATCTCCTTTGCACTCTCTCATATGTTTACTGTTTATGCTTCTGCCTGTGCTATCTCCTTCAAGCGGAAACAGGTGAGTCCACGGGGAAGCTCCTCAATGCCGATGAAGATCGTCTCCTTGGTGGAAGAGGAACTCTAGGATTGGTTGGTAGACGGAGAGGTGTAATTGGTGGGCTTCTTTGCAGAACCACAAGTTTCGGGGAACATGGCAAGGAACCGATGAGCACAGTCTTCATCAATAGCCTTGCTCCCCAAAGAGACCAACTGCTTCTGGATGGTAACAAACTCCGTGATGGAATCCATGATGTTGGCAGTATCGGAGATCTTCAGGTTGGCAAGGTGATTCTCCAAGGCAATCTTCTGAGTTGGAACCCCTCTTGAATTTACAATGGAAAGGCTGCAAGTAGGTACCTAGGGGGTGCCCACTCCTCCCTCGATGCTAGGTGAGGTGAGAGAAAGATGTAGAACTATACTCCTTCCAGAGATCAAGGCACACGGGTGAAGATGGGAGCCCACCCGATGCGCGATGAAGTAGAGAAGGGAGAGGCTAATGGAGCAAGTGCACGGTGCTACCACTAGTCCGGCGTAGGGACAAAATACAAAAAATGATATGCATTAAACTGCATGGAGGGGGGACTGGGAAAAGGAAACACTGGCTGATAGTCTTCCTGTAAAGTTTAGAAGCGAGAGCCTGAGAACCTGCGCTCTGATACCATGAGAGAATAGTTGAAGGCAACAAGCGGAAGCAGAGGAGAGACTTGGAGCAGCTAGCAATGATCCAACACTTGAGCAAAAACATCAACAACGACACGTGTTTGAAATTGCTTTCACTCCATTGTGCATGGACATCTAGCTTTGAAAGCCTGTGAAGTTTGTAATCTTGTCTTCGAAGATAAGAAAGCTTATTTGAGGGAGGGGCCAATCATTCCGGCTCATTGAGGTGTATTTTCAGTTTTCAACTTTGCAATCTTGTGATGTGTTGTGTCCAATTTTTTAGTGATTTAAGTGTTTTAATACGCATAGTGTTCCAAAAGTGCTCAACCCCACCCGAGGGTTACAAGAACCCCCCACTTGTGACGACCTTGATGATGGCTTTGAGGATTCTATGGTCTAGTGATTGTTGGCTCATGACAAACTTTCTCTGCAAGGTCACTAGGGTTAGTGAATAATGTAATAGCAATGTTGCTCATAGGGGGTAGTTGATGTTGAGGTAATCACCAGCTCACACAAGGCTTTTCATAGAACAGGGTGACTTACCTCGGCTTCTAGTTGAAGCATGGCTCTTTTCTTTAATGGCATTGCTAAAGGCGAGCTTTTCTTTGGGTCTAAGAAGAGCTTTTGTTTTTCGAAAGCATTTCTATCCTCCCTTCGAGGTCTTAAGGACTCTGGTTCTTAGTCTATCATAAGGACAATTGTAGTATTGCGGTCCTAGAATCCCGATCAATTTGGCATTTGTTATGCCCCATCCATCCACGTCCAAGAAGAACTTCATGCATGGTCCCTACAGGCATCACATAGAACTTCCATTCCAAGGGATTATTTCCAATGTGGGACACGATAGAAAAACTGCAAGACAAGAAACTTCATATGAGTCCACAATTACGATTTTAGCCTGGCTAGGACTCAGTGTTGGCCTACCTAGCAAACACCATGTCTTATGAGACATAAGATTATGGCTAGCATCTATGTTACCCAGGGCCAGATTCTATTCAAATGCAGTCTCCCTGGTCATGCTGAGCCAACGTCTTCCAAGTCCATGACTTGCGCCATGTTGATGAAGGTGAGATGCCTTTGTGCAGCTTCTCCTTTCTTGCTTTGGCTTCTTTTTCAGCCTTTGCAAGGCCTTGTTCTTGGCTCTTATTGCAGAGCAAGAGAGTTTTTCGGTCTTTGTAGAGCTCGATGGCTCTTTCCTTTTAGTGGCCACTAGCTTGACGAGAATGTGGGGAATGTTAAGCTCTATCTGCCATTAGTGGCAGAAGTCCATCTTGTCTGTGCTTGTATGCAAGGGACACTCAGGAGATCAATGGGCAGTTTCAATCAACCAGTGCATGAGCAATCAAACAGCCCACACCAGCAGTCCAATGTCGGAATACACAGAGGATATGAGACAAATAGCTGAGAGCACACGCGGCAAGACTCCACAATGAAGATGAGCAAACGCAAGAGAGAACCACCAGCCTGAAAATGCAGAACTAGGTGTGGAAGAACAAACACAGAAGAGAGAGAGAGAGAGAGAGAGAGAGAGAGAGAGAAGTTGTATGACCTCTACTATATACAAGTGTTAGAATTTGTGCATCTCAGTGTTTTGGGGATCTACCATTTATTTTGTATTTTATCAGTAGGGACTTGGCCGACTGCCTCTAGGGCTGGCCGACTGGCCCTGGACAAAATAAATAGGAGAACATAGATAAAATACCAAATAAATGGTAGATCCCCAAAACATTGAGATGCACAAATTCTAACACCCCCTCTGCAGCTCATAGTGTACAAGAGTCGGAAGAAAATAAGTCGATGAAGATGCAACCATGGACCCTCCAACACTGCGAATACTGGAATCACCTCAGAGAGAGCACCCGCCAACCTGTTTCCTCGAAACAAGATGCCACCACGAACAGCAAAGAACTTTGCTTAGCCACAGATTCCTACACAAGTGTGCAGTGAACTCCAAGAATAGATGATGAGCTGCTGGACACACCGCGCCCATAATCCCCAACAGTGGACGGAACACATCACGTCCCAAAAGCCTCGAACAATGAACTTGGAACAGATCCAGTTCATAATCTTTGCTGTACCAAAGATAACCATGTCCTGCCAGATGTCTAATGCTTGGAACCCCAAATCATGGTTCCCATGCACCAGTAAGTGGAGTTGCAATCAAACCCCTCTCCCGCCCACAAGCCTCTTTTGGCTGGAAGCACATGGGGGGGAACTGCATGTGTAGTAGAGAAGTACACCATCTAGGTTCTCTTGAGCCGGAAGCACCCTGGGAACCCTAGAAGTGGTACTAGAATCTGTATCACTATCCTGTGTCGTGTCTTTGCCTTTTCTCTGAGATGAAGACTTGCCCTTGGTCTTGTCCTTTTTCTTGGACAAACAATCTTTGGTCAGATGGCCTCTTTTTCCACAAGTAAGGCAGCAACTCCGACCTTTCTTCTAAACTAAGGAAAGTGCTTGGTTAGAACTGTTGACTAACACCTTTAACTTACCCTGCAAGACGAGAACGGACTCCTCCTCCAAAAGTAGGGAGCTAAGATCATCAAAATCCAACCGAGTGGATATGACCTGGCACCGAAAAGATCGAGAAATCACATCATAGTCCAGAGGAAGCTTGGTGAGGATAAGAGCAGCCAATTGAGAAGAGGACAAAGCAGCACCCATAGCCAGTAACTCGTCATGGATAACCTTGGCCTTCATGAGAATTGTTTTCAGGGAATAACAAACCGTAGAGCTACCCCTGCAAGGTAACTGCCCTCATTGATGAATCTCGAGCAAAGAGATCCTCCAATTTTGACCATACCCGATGAGCATTGGTGAGAGTTGCACTGCCGGTGAGACCTCCTCAGTGATGGTCCGCACAAGCACAGAATGCGCCTTCGAGTCCCAATTCTCCCACTCTTGTAATTCGTTTCCCATTATTCACTCATTCATCCACTTCCCTTGCAAATAGTTCAACACTCAGTGCTGGCCATTGCCATTGTAAAGCTTTACTGGTATTATAAAAGGTGATCTTGTCCAACTCCCTCAATCTCCTTTGCACTATCTCCTTCAACAAGATCCCATATGATACGATACAATGAAGTGGGGGTAGGGAGGGGTGGTATTTATACCACCCCCCTATGCTGGTCGGCCAACCAAAAGACAGCCGACTGGCTGCTGGACAAGTCCACGACTGCATACAAGCAGTCGGCCAGCAAGGGGACAGTCGGCCAGGTACAAGGCTCAAGTCGGCCAATACAACTCCAGGCAGCCAGCAAATAACAACCCCACGACCATGAAAAAACAGGGGGAAAATACGAAAAGTGGGGAAAAATGGAGGAACACCTAAATGGGTGGGCATACCCACAACAAAGGCCCTAATGTGTAGTGTACAGACAAGAGATGACTGCCAACACCCCCTCTCAGCTCATGGATGTGGAACCAACCCCAGTGAGCTAGAGTGCTACCGGAGCATCACCTGAGGTAGAGCCTTCCTGAAGAGGTCTGCCACATTGTCTTCCGTCAAACAAAACTCTCGCAAGATGTCATCAGCAAAAAAAATTTCACGAACAAAGTGACTCCGGATGACCGTGGGTTCCGCCAGGGGCAACCCAATCTCGCCAAGTAACCTCTGCAACCACACCACCTCGCAAGCAGCACCACATGCAGCCCGGTACTCTGCCTCGTTCAGGCATTTGTTCGTATAGTCTTACCAGGGACGGGGCCATTTTCATGGTTATCGTACCGGCTGTCACAATAAGGTCCGCCTGTCTGGGACTGGATCTGGGTACTAGACCATATCAGATAGACGACAAGGCAATAGTTGGCTGCCTCTTGCTACTCCATGAAACAGCTCCAAAGCGAAGGGTAAAACCATAGCTTGATGTAGATCTCCTCGTGTCTGGATTGTTCGAATGCACAGCGGAAGAAGGGAAAGTGGAAACACAAGAGAGAGAGTGAGAGAGAGAGAGATGGAGAGGAAACACAGGTATAGACCTGCTCTCAATATCATCAACCAAGAATACGTGTCCCGAGCAAGAGGGGAGAAGAACTCATATGTGAGGGACTGCAGCAAACAATGCTAAGCAATGAAAAAGGAGTGAGGGTATGCCGGCTATATATATGCCCAGAAGTAGGCAGCCGACCAGCTCACGACTAGGGAAAAAACCTCCACGACTAGGATAAAAGGTGCCCAAGACTCCATAAAATGGGCATAAAATATGGGTAAAAATAAGTAAGGGGTGACCAGCCCCTCTAGCTGACATGGTCAGCCCTAGAGGCTAAAATAGGACACCAAACAGGGCCAAGTCCTAGGAACCTACCAAAGACCATTGAAGGCCTTCCGAAACCTGTAAACCACCCCCTCTGAACCCGGAATCTCAAAGCCTGGAGGCTGCTCAACATACACCTCGTCTTGCAAGTCAACATCTACCACTTGCATGGCTTTCCTACAAGTCCCCTGGGAAAGAGCTTCCTCAACTACAGGAGCCTCTTTGTCCCGAATGATACGAGACATCAAAGCATAGTTCACCTATAAAGGCTCCTCTGACTAACGAACGCAAGAACTGGAATGTCCTTGCCTATTCCTGCCAACATCTAGCAAGCCATCCACCATTTGGTCTCAGAAAGCCTGCTGCAGCGTATCCACATTCAAGTGGTCATGACGAAACTGCCACACATCACCTAACTGAGAACCTATAAGAGAGAGTGCTGAGAGTTTGTAAATGCCATTCTCCACTCCACCTTCCCATACAACCTCGCTTGTTACTTCGTCCCGTAGAGCAACAAAATGCTCATCAAATTCCACCCGTACGCTGGTCTTGCAAGCCTCATGCACTGACAACAAAGGAAAACCAAGAGACGGGACAAAAAGAACCTGGGAGGAATGCTTCCCCCCTCTGCCATCAGGAATGATCTCAAACCTGCCCTCACTGTGAATAGGTATAGTGGACTCGTCACCAATCACGATGTGACCTTCATGCCTTCGAAGATCTTGTAATAACACCTGGGAAGGAGTCATGTGCCTGGAAGCAAAACTATGAAGAATCGACTCCCGAGTGTCCCCAGCGGTGAGTCCAACCGCCTCCCTGCTCGAAGAAGATGAAACGCCGGTGTCCATAATCTCCAAGTGCACAAAAGCTGGAGTCTTCACAATTACTGCTGAGGAATCTGCACCCTTCTCAGTGCTCCACTTAGGACATTTTCTCCAATAATGGCCTTTCTCGCCACAATTGTTACAGGTCCTCTTTGCCTTCAAGGTGTCACGATCCAAGTCGGGCTCCTGCTCAAAAGACTTCTCCTCTGAAGACTTCCATTTGCCCTTACTGCGACCTTGCGACCGCTGGCCAATCAAGGCCTCAGAACCTCCGCCCTGTGGAGGGTTCGTAAAACGCTCTTCCTGGTCCAGGACCATAGGCACAAGCTCCTCCCATGTGATGGTGCTGAGCCTGCCACTGGTGATCAAAGAGGAGTAGAAAGCTGAGCACTGAGAGGTCAGATGAGACAGCAAAGTGATGGCTGCTGAAGAGCCTGCAACTTGTTGATATGCTCCCACATCGTCGAAGACTTTGCAGGATCCATCACTCGCATCTGCACTTCCAAAGAGATCCACTTCATGGGTGATACCCTGTTATACATAGAAGCCAAATGCTGTCAAATCCCTCTGGCCAGCGTCATATGTTTGATATGATTAATCACCTATGGTGTGCAATTAAGGAAGATGAAGGAACGCACACGGGCATTGACACGATCCCACAACTATGCCTAAGCCTCCTGTTCTTTCCAAGTAGAGGGTAACAGCTCCCTGTCCTCCAACTCTGGCCGTGGAACACCAACAATAATGAAATCAGCAAAGTCATAAGACTCCATCATAACCTTCCAGATGCCATAGTTGGTCCCGTCCAACTGTCGATCCACCAGGAACGTGGGGAGAGTAGGGATCTTCACGTGCTTCTCAGCCATCTCAAGCAAGTCTGTCTGGTGGTTACTTTGGTCTTGTGAAGGGAGGGTGGGTGGGAAAAAAATGAAGAAGAGGCTGCAACTAATATGCAAGGTGGTTGTCCGACGGTGATGGCTGCCTTCTACCCAATCTCCAAGTCCCGAACAGCCCAAGAGATCTCCAGTCAGCACCAAAAAACCAGCAATCCCGCAAGCTCTTCAAATCTCCCGCAAGCTCCAAGGTCTTCAAGAAACAATCCCACAAGCTCTCCAATGTCTCCACCTAGGGCTCTGATACTATGTCGGAATACACAACGGATATGAGACAAACAGCTGAGAGCACACGCAACAAGACTCCACGATGAAGATGAGCAAACGCAAGAGAGAACCACCAGCCTGAAAACGCATAACTAGGTGTGGAAGAACAAATGCAGAAGAGAGAGATAGAAGCTATATGAACTCTACTATATACAAGATCCCATATGATACGATACAATGAAGTAGGGGTAGGCGTGGTATTTATACCACCCCCCTATGCTAGTCGGCCAGCCAACTGGCTGCTAGACAAGTCCACGACTGCATACAAGCAGTCAGCCAGAGACAGCCGACTGGCTGCTAGACAAGTCCACGACTGCATACAAGCAGTCGGCCAGGTACAAGGCTCAAGTCAGCCAGTATAGCTCCAGGCGGCCAGCAAATAACAGCCCCACGACCATGAAAAAACAGGAAAAAAATACGAAAAGTGGGGAAAAATGGAGGAACGCCTAAATGGGCGGCATACCCACAACAGAGGCCCTAATGTGTAGTGTGCAGACAAAAGATGACTGCTAACATCCAACAGCCCCCAACTGACCTGTCAGGGGCTCGAAGGCCCTCAACCCCCTCATTCAGCGATCAATCATTCCAGATTGAGCGGCCAAGTCCTCACTTGTGCACACTTGAAGTTGGAGCCAGATAAGAAGTTTGATAAAAAGCAGTGACTTTCATCAACTTGGGCTTCTATCTCAGTGTTGTTCTATCGTAGCTTCTACACAGCCTTTTATACTTCTCTGTGTTGTATATTTTGGACTTGAGCTCTCAAAGTTCAACAAGTTAAGAGTAGAATACGTGTGTATGATTGTGCTTTTCACAAGTCTTCTTACTCTCTACTCCATCAGCCCTTTCATAGCACAAATAGGTGTACATTAGTTCTTTATACTGTTTTGCTATCTGCTACACAAAAAATTGGGTCGGGGCAAAAAAATTGTCCCATCCACGCTATGTACAACATAGTAACAGGAAACGGCCGTTTCCTAGCCCGGAACAATCGTTTCCCAAGAGTCGTCATCTACATTTCCGTTTCTCCGTTTCCTAATCTCCAATAAAAAAACACCCATTGATTTCTCTCATCTAGTGCTTGCTTAGTGATTTTCTACAAATTTTGCTTACTATTTATTTCAAATTATGATGGTATACTCCTCAAACTTTTCCCTAGTTATTAATTTTTTCATTATTTTTATATTATGTATCATGCATCCACCGTTTCCTAGTTTTGAGCCGTTTCCGTTTCCCAGAGGCCGGCCATTGCCATTTCCGTTTCCGTTTCATGCAACTATGATGTACAATGAAACCGGCCTTTAGAAATCTAACGGGCGGTGGAATAAACACTCGCACACAAAACACTTCATCACCCATGGGAACCTAAAAAAGGAAAACAAACAGGGGAGCTAGAATGCTCCTGCAAATAGTACAAGGACACCGATTTTTAGGCTTTCACTCTTCCTGTCTCTCATCTTGTGCTAGGCTAATTTGGCTCATATGCTAATTTGGCATTATAAATTTCAGCTTGAATGCATCATATGGTCTCAGAGGCTAATCACATCACACTTTTTATAGAGACAAGAGGGGTGAAAAAATACAATGGTTCTTTCTCTAGAAGAGTACTTCTTTTGCTGAGATAGTTTTGACCTCGATGTAGTTTGCCTGCTTCTTTTTGTGATGGCAACGTGCCCAATTTTTCCATAGAAGTCACAAACAAGATTTGGTTTAGATTTATTGCGACATTCATTCTTGGTATGACCAAGTTTTCTACAGTGTAGCATCTTGGAAGTTGAGATGTTGATTGATTTGTCCCAAAACGCAGTGGCGCCCCTTGCGGTATTTCTTTACTTGATCAAATAAGAGTACAAAGTACAACTTGTCGAATCCTTTAACAATAGGATCCCTTTTAGCTTTTCACCCAGGACTTTCCAAATAAGAACTCTTGTTACTACAGCAAGGCATTCCATAGAGAAGACACACCTGTACAACACCTCCCTGCTTGAAAAGGTCTTCTCCATCTCAACCATGGATTCCCACAACCCTTTCCCAAACAGCAGTAGGGCTGTACCAAACCATATGTCCTTCCTATAGTCACAGCCTCCATGTAACCTCGAGAAAACTATAGCCTGTTCACATGAATCCAAAGACATGCTTTCCACACGAAACCAAAGACCTGTATCTGATAAACCATAGACCTGTATCCCATAACCATAGACCTGTTTCCTCGATACTAAAGTCATGTTTCTTCTCGAAAGACCAATGTCTTGTTTCCATGACAGATAAATCCACATATATGCACCATCCAATCACGATGCCAAAAACCCATAGACCTGCTTCTATCATGCTGGTCTAAACCTGTCCAGTCTGGCTGTGGAGATATTGGCCAAATTCACTACTGTGTGCCCATCCTCTGCACCGCTTTCCCACACCTGGCATCAACCTGACTGTCCAACTGGCTGACGTTTGCATGGCTGCCCACCTATCTAGTTGATGGTTGCTGGCAGCCTGTGTGGTGTCCTGTTGCTGGCAGCAACCCATTTGGCGCCTATAGCTACTCACAGCCTGCCTAACAGCGCCCAACAGCAACATCACCCTGTGGCGGCAGCAGCGGCCAATGCCAGCGGCGGTAGCGGCAGCAGCAGCAGCAGCAGCAGCAGATGGCGGCAGCAGCATACCTGGCGGCAGCAGCACATCAGGCGGCAACAGCAACCAACAGCAACTAAGGTGGCGGCGGCAGCAACAGCACCACGTAACCACCCGGCCACCTCTGAAGTTCCATACGGCAACCACCCCTGAAGTTCCATACGGCAACCACCCATACGGCCACCTCATGCTTGCCACCCATCGATTTAAATAGAAGCGATGCGCTTTTGATTGAAAACGCCAAAAGCAAAGGTTTAGAATAAACGCATGCTTTTCAAAATATAGTAATAATATTTTTAGCAATCAAAGGTTTAAAAACCTTATAACTTTAAAAATCCTTTTTGTCCCCTTTCACACTTGGGCTAGCCACCACAATTATAGGTTTTCCTTTTCATATGCAAACTTGATGCCAGTCCACACTGTGTGTCCCGTGCCCGTGCCCGTGCCCACCTGCTTGTTGTCCAGAGGAAAAAACACAGGGTTGTAACATACCCCCCTCTTGAAAAATAGCAAGCGTCCTCGATTGCACTCAATAACACAGTAAGCATCCAATGAAGAAGGATTCCCCATATGACCAAAGCAATGCCCCTCCGGTGCATCTGGGTGATGAAACAATCATCCTGAACAATAAGGCCACACTATCACGTCAAAGTGACAAACAACTCTTGCTTTGTTCCTTCGTAACCTGCAAGCAAAAGTCTAAAACCAAGTGGAAACACGTAACCTGTGTTAGCCAAAAACAAAACCATGCATCATTCAACATAAGACAAACATATGCATGACATATGCATTCGCAAACAATATGCTCCTCAAGATGCTCTACCCACTCCAGAATAACAATAACAGTCTCAGGGTTGCTCGCAAGCCTTACACCCATGGGTATCCTGCAGGACCCAAGACTGATGGTACAACATGAGCATATGAAAGCACTCAATGCATCTAAACTATACATCCACGAAGTACTTTCCACATATGACCCTCTTGATGCTTTACACACTCTACTTATGGCCATCCCGCAGGAGCCACACTCAGTGATACACCATGAACATGGTAAAGTACCTGATGTATCATTCCAACATACATGCATCTCACCTTGACACATCCAAAGTATTACCCAATGTATTCTCAAGGGTACCAGGATCCAATGGCACCAGAATACCATAATATCTCGGAAAGTGTATAAATACATGCACAAATAGAGTTCAATCCATATATGAACCAAACCAACTCTAGGACTACTCCCAAGACTTATGCCCTTCATAGAGTCTCGAAGTGTTAGCTCAGGTTGCTGCAAACTTTGAGCTCAACCAAACCATGCCATTCCAAAGGAGACCAACTCCACAAATAGCATCATCTCAAAATCCAATTGACCGATCCTGTGGTCAAGGACAGCCAGAACCATATGACAAAGATCAACATCCTAATCTTTCTCAATCATACTTTAGTTCCAAAGGCAAAAACCGTTTCTAGTTGCAGTTATAGTTCATGGTGCGGCCGACTGTGAACCATACCCAACTTTACCATCTCATGTGACTAGTACACAATATCATAGAAGTCCCATACGCAGATGTACTGTCAGCCTCAGTACCTCGAGTGAATACAAAGATGCCACCAAGCGACTCCTAGATGAAAAACTAGCGTGTCTGTAACAAGGGAGTGGAGGTGCTACCCCCCTCTTGAGCATCAGGCAATGCTCCAGAGCATGGAGACCCATGCTCTGCTGAACCTGAATGAGTCGTCGCAAGAGTCGGCTCCAACTCAAAGGCGTCAAGATAAAGCTGCAATACCTAAGGTGAATCTGCTAAGTCACCCTCCTCCATCCACTTCGCATCCATTGGTGAATAGTTCTTGAACTTCACAGGATAGCGATGGGAAACTTTACCTTGTACGTTTCTTTCCTTGTGTGCCAGTATCTGCTCGGGAATAAGAACCTCATCAAGTTCCTCCTCTTCCATCTGAGCCTCATCGGATACATCCACAAGCACCCAAAACCTGCTTGTACTCCACCCAAGTGGTAAGCACAAGTCCCCAATGAAGCATAGTAGATCACCACTGCTAAACATAGAAAGAAGCTGCCTTCCGAATCCATGAAGCCTCCGTGAAGATACCACTGGTGACAAAATGTCGAAAGTCATAGCCTTCAACCTATCTTTTGCACCATAACACTTCATCTGCTTTCTTGTTACTGGCTGACTACTTCCTGTCCTTGGTGTCTTTTCTCCTGAGCTTCATCTTTAGCTTTTGCTCTTCACCTCATATAGGCAAAGACTCATAATCCTGCATTGTCTCCTGTACTTCCTTTTCAGTTTCCACATGTCGAAGCTTTTGATGTGACAACCACGGGCTCACCTCCTTGAGAAAGTCGACGATATCCCGGCAATGGAACCATGAAACCGGCCATCAGAAATGTCCGACTGGCTGACGTTTGCTTGGCTGCCCACATGTCTGGTTGATGGTTGCTGGCAGCCTGTTTGGTGTCCTGTGTTGCTGGCAGCAACCCATCTGGCACCTATAGCTACTCACAGCCTGCCTGACAGCGCCCAGCAGCAACCAACGGCAGTAGCAGCAACCAACGCTGTGGCGGCAGCAACAGCAGGCAGCAGCGGCCAACTGCAGCGACAGCAGCGGCGGCAGCAGCGGCCAACTGCAGTAGTAGCGGCGGCGGCGGATGCGGTGGATGGCGGCAGCGGCAGATGGCAGCAGCAGCAGATCAGGCGGCAGCAGCAGCACCACGTAACCCACCCGGCCACCCCTGAAGTTCCATACGGCGACCACCCATACGGCCACCTCATGCTCGCCACCCATCGATTTAAATAGAAGCGATGCGCTTTTGATTAAAAAAGCCAAAAGCAAAGGTTTAGAATAAACACATGCTTTTCAAAATATAGTAATAATATTTTTAGCAATCAAAGGTTTAAAAACCTTATAACTTTAAAAATCCTTTTTGTCCCCTTTCACACTTGGGCTGGCCACAATTATAGGTTTTCCTTTTCATACACAAACTTGATGCCTGTCCACACTGTGTGTCCCGTGCCCGTGCCCGTGCCCGTGCCCACCTGCTTGTTGTCCAGAGGGAAAAATACAGGGTCGTAACATACAAGGCTTGTAATTCCAGAAAAAACTAACAGTAAAATGTGCAGAGCACTCATAGGCACAACATCCACACATAACAAATGGTGCACAGCATTCTGTTTGTTGCTTTTGTTCTAAGAGATCAAGTAAATAGTTAAGTAAATGTTGCCTAAACCAACAATGCAAGGAGCGTGCGCTATGCACAAGCTGATCCAAATCATTAACTCCATCCTGCATAGCAAAGACTAATCCCCACTCACATCATGAGCACCCAAGAGTAGATACACGTTCATGCTCATAAAGAAGTCACTGCAGTAGACAAATCTTCATAAATAAACCATCAAACTGAGTTTCTGTCACTTCACTTGAGGTGAAGGGCAAACTCAACCATGATGAAGGCAAGAACTAAAGAAAACACAAGCACACATACACACAAACACACGGGGTAGCTGGTTGAGCAATTGCAGCACTTTGGATAGAAGGAATTGATATAAACCAGCTGGCCACAACTTGGACCCAGACTCTAAAAGAAATATGCATGTCCACTAATACTGCACAAAGATATACCAATGGAAAGTTCAGGCTATTTTCCAAACTTAACAAAAATCAAAGTACAACCTTGAGAGTACTCATCCCCACTCATGTCACACTAGAACTTGATCATGCCTCTGGAAACTCATGCACTCAAGCAGCGATCAAATCCAAGAAAGAAACGCAAATTATCTTGCACCAAAAGATTTCCTAGCCGCCCTTTGCAATTTGAAGTTGAAAAGAGAAAGTTATAAATAACATGTGTCTAAAGGTAGTTGCAATACACATCGAAGTATTACAGGCCCTACATAAAGGAAATTCAGAAAAAGGACGAGATTAAAACCTTCTCAGCCTGAGCAACAGTCCTTGGAAAGCCATCAAGGATGAATCCTTTTTCACAAGACGGTCTCTTAATGGCCTCGTCAATGATACCCACCACCAACTCATCAGATACAAGCTCCCCCTGTACTTCCATCACCACGCCCAAGTGAGCCATGAAAGAGGATGCAGGCTTACCGTCGTTACTGTTGTAGCTGATAATAACAAAGTAAAGCTTCATGCTTTTAGTATTACCTTGTCCATAGCCTCCTTTGCTTTCAATCCCAAAGGGGTCTTGGCCGTCACTGCTGATCGAAGCATGTCTCCAGATGCCAAATGACAAAGACAATATTCCTCTTTCATGATAGGTGATTGGGTTCCCTTTCCACATCCAGGAGGGCCTGCACACAAATGAGAATTTGGAGCTTGTTATTAAGACTACTAGGATACAGCACAATCCCACAACTGATTTGCACATGTGGCGGAAAGAGGATAGGCCATGGCAATTGGTTTTAACTTGAGGCAGGAAAGGCAAGCTTTTCATACTTAAAAATAAGCTCTGGACAATCCAGCCTGCGAGCGTTGTTGTTTGTAAACGGAACGGGGGGGCAGGGAGGAGTTGGGTTTTGAAGTGTATGGGAAAATACCAACGAGAATAACACGCCTGTCTGGCTTAGAAGCACACTTCATCCGGCGAAGCAGCTCTGTCATCAGGTCTGTGGTCTTCACATCGACCAGATCAGCAGACGCTGCCATCTTCACAGAAATTTGAGCCTGGAAAAACAACAAAAGGACGTAAAATGCGCAGAGAAAACCCAATTCCAGAGAGAGCAGGAAATACGATAAATAAGTTCTGAAATTACAATCAAATTACAATAAGAGAGCGAGGGAGTACCTGCAGAGTGTCGAGCTCTGTGTGTCTTCCCTTCTCTCTCTCTCTCTCTCTCTCTCTTTGATTGGGACGGTGTTTTGGTTGATGTTGTCAGCGATGTTTATGCCTCAGGGACGGCCAAAAATAAAATTGTTCTGCCGACTCCTGAGTACGCTCGTTGAAATTTTATTTTGGTAACCTTTGATCATAGCTACACTAAATTGTTTTTCCAAAGAAACATAGAATAGAAATAGATGAATAAAAAAAGAAGAGAGAGAACACTCCTTGTATAGGGAGAGCGTGTGAGGCGACGGGTGATGCGTGCACAAGAGAGTGGGTTAGTGGCTTTTAACTCCACACGTGCTACTGTATGCGGCCAGTACGTCGATGATCTGGGCCTTGCATGGCTGATTCGTCTAATGGGTGGTGTGCCAAGGAGAGGAAGAGAGTGCGAATGGATGGGGGGGTAGGGATCTAGAGGTGGAGGAGGAAATGAAGTGGCGTGGAGAAGAGATTGTGGCGGAGAGGTCCAAGAGAAGTGCGTGTCGGACTGGCTGAATGAGAGATTATGTGTGTAGACCAAAAATAAGGTATGTTTGAAGCTCAACCAGGAATTCGTTAGAAGCCAAATAGGATTGTTCTCAATGTGCAATGTATTCCTTTTCTGTTCGGGTAAACCTCCATCCAAAGGGGAAATAGGAAGATAGCTTCAAGAGAGTATTCTACATAATAGCGTTACATCGAAAATCTTCTATTTGGGAAAAGGCTTTTTTAATGTCCTCTTTATCAAGGGGCATGCTGTCTCTATGCTATTTGATAAAGGGCCTCTGTTCTTTGGGCAACGCCTGGTGCATGTTTTTCCTTTTGATCCGTTATTTGATGTCAATAAAAGTATGCAAAGTGCATGTCCTGTGTGGGTTAAGGTAGTCAGGTTGCCCCCCTAGCTCAAGCCTGCTTTGCGGGATATAGCCCAAGCTCTAGGTCCAATGCTGTATGTTCCTAATGATGAGGTGGGAGGGAGGCAGGGCAATAGTGTGTGTATCACTTGGAATACTTCTGTTGAAACTCCTAAATCAATTGATGTTGACCTAGGCCAACTCGTTACCTTGGAATTAAGCCTTAAATTTGGTGCATTCCCTATTGCATGTTTTAGGTGTGGAGGTTTCGGCCACATTGCCAAAGATTGCCCTGACCTGATTGCCGCTAAAAGTGAGGAACTAAAAGGGGGTATGTGAGTGGAGTGGACAAAGCTAAATCTTCAAGAGAAAGCCAGAAGAATGAGGAGAAAGGTAAAGAAGTAATGAATGATTCTGGGAAAGGTACTTTGGAAGGGGAATGGATTAAAGTTAAAGGGAAATCCGACGTTAGACATGCGAAAGCAAAAGCCAGGAAAGCCCATTCTAGCCAGGGGTTAAAGGGTAGAAGGTCGAATTCTCCTCGAAATTTGAGCCCAGTCTATTATTCTAATCCTTTCAGTCCACTTACTGGTAGTGATAGCCACCCTTCAACTTAACAAAGATTTGATTTTATGGTAGGGGAGGCTTGGAAAGGAATTCAAAATGAACAGAATAATATAAGAAATGAAGAGGAGGTTGAGATGGTGCCGAAGACTACCCTTTCATGAAGAACTACCTAGATGTACGTGGAATGTTAAGGGCATTAATGAAGAACTACCTAGAATTTACTAGATGTACGTGGAATGTTAAGGGCATTAATGATAACAAGAAGGACGCCTTGTTTTGGGGATTAGTGAAAGCCTGGGTCTCTCAGTTTTCACTATCCAAGAACATAATCTTTTTGGGAAAGTTTCTAGATTAAATAGGTTTAGTGAATGGGCAATCCAAGAACATATTCTTTTTGGGAAAGTTTCTAGATTAAATAGGTTTAGTGAATGGGCAATCTTTTATGGTGGGATTAATTTGGGATTCAGCGGGGTTATGACCATAGTGAGGAGGGATCTTAATCGGAGTGTTGTTGCCAACGCAAAATCTTAGTAATTGAGGTTTTGTTAAATGGGGAAAGAATATGGATTATCAACATTTACGGGGCTCACAATCATCAAATTAGGAGTAATATGTTGAATTGGATTGCCAACCTAAATATTCAAGTTCCTTGTATTGTCCTAGGGGACTTTAACATGGTGGAAAAGGTGGTGGATAGCTGTGGTGGAAGTATTGTCCTATTAGGGAAGGAGAAAGGAAAATGGGAAGATTTTAGAAGGGGACTTGGCCTTAAGGACAGTTGGTATTTAGGTGACAAGAGAGACAACCCGGGTCATACCTATAGAGAGACAACTCGGGTCATACCTATTTTAGCTTTCAATATCCGTCTTCATCTTCCAAAATTGATAGGGTCTTTTTTAATTAGCAGGCTGTGTGGGTCCCTCACACTCTGAAGGTTTCTGTAGATTACAACTCTACTCTTTCTGATCATTTGCCTCTGAGATGGGGCTAGAATATCAATGTTGGGGCTGACATGGATCTTTCTCATTACCCCACAAGGAAGTTGAGAGTGAACAACTTGCTTCTTAAGGACCCTCTTTTTGTAGATTATACGAAAGAAGCAATTAGAAAACTTAAAAGGAGAAAGGGGGCCAACGGTGCCTGGAGGCAGTTTGCCAATAAAATGCAAGGGATTATTAGAAATGTGGGCAAATTGAGAGTTGAGGAAAGAAGAGGGGAAAAAAGGAAATGGGCTACTTTACTAGAGGAACTTCTGGTTAAAAGACAAACTAAAGGTTTGGATGCAGAGGATATTGCCTTGTACTTTAAATGCCAAGCTAGTATTAAGGAAGAGGAGGATATATGGTCCAGAGAACAGGAGAAGTGGGTTAAATGGAAATTCTTTAATAACAAAAGGAAACGAGATAGTAGCTTATTCAAACTTCCTAAAAGGAAGAGTGATAGTGAGGTTTTGGGGAACATTCTGGATGAGGATGGGACCCCCTTGAAGGATATGAACACTCTTGCTATGAAGTGGGTAAAATTCTTGGGGTTTACTCTTAGTATGAAGGGAGATTGTTCTATGAGGAGATTTCAAGCCGAAGATAGGTTGCTAGGCTTACTGAGTCAAAATGTGGATCCAGACAAAGCCAGGTGGCTAGAAAGGGATATTGATGTAGAAGAATGTTGGTGTGCCTTGTTAAAATTGGGGAGAGATAAAGCCCCAGGTTGGGATGGGCTATCCACATAGTTTTTTATAGCCTTTTGGTCTTCCTTGAAGGACTTTGTGGGTGATTTTTATAAGAGAGCTTTCAATACAAGGATTATGGATAAAGATTTCAAAGAAGGTCTAGTGAAGCTTATTCCAAAACAAACAGCCTGTAATAACAGGTTTGGTCATTGGAGACCCATCACATTGTTGACTCTGATTTACAAAATCTTGGCCAAAGTGATTGCTATTAGAGTCACTCCAGTGCTGCAAGATGTGGTGTCAATAAAACAATATGGCTTTATCAAAGGTAGGTCAATATATGATTATATATTTGCTGCATTGTTGGGAAGAGATGTGGCTATTAAAACCCATAAAAAATGCATCATGTTACAACTGGATCTAGGGAAAGCATATGACATAATTCATTGGTCCTTTGTTGCAAGGGTGATGGAAAAACTTGGTTTTGGAACCAAAATAGCAACTTTCATTCACACTCTTGCTTGGGGAGGTTACTCTAAGGTGCTGCTGAATGGAAGAGTGGTAGGTGGGTTTGAAATTAATAGATCAGTGAGACAAGGTTATCCTCTAGCCCCCCCTTTTGTTTGCTATTGCCTCTCACCCTCTAGTAATTTCCCTAGAAATGGCCCACAAAAATGGGAACATTACTAGGCTAAAGCTTAAGCATAGTGAACAACTAGTTATTCAATGTTTTGATGATGATTCCCTACTATCTCTAAGGGTTGAGAACAATAATGTTAGATTGGCTTTAGAGACAGTACAAGAGTTTGCCAGTGCCTCTGGTTCCAAATGTAATATTTTGAAGTCCAGAATTATCAGCTTGACTGAGAATAATGATTTTGATATGCAAAGATGGGGCTATGAGTAGTTCAAAAGGGCCATATTGTCATATTACTTGGAGTCCCCTTTGGTGTTGGGGTACTTAATAAATAATTGGTAGAGTGGGCAATAACTAGGTTTTTGGAAAAAAAAATAAAATGGGAGGGTATCAGAGTTCAGTAGAGTTGATATCTACAATGCAGTACTGAATGCTTATTTTATGTTTCTATGTCATGTGTTGGATCTTGGCAAGACTTTTTATGGAGGAATGGCATTTTAAAAAAACCTCTGCTTGGCTAGCCTGGGACAAACTAGCAGTTCCTACAGGAGAAGGGGGCATTGGTATTATTCATATGCCAACTCAATGCACTGCTCTGATGCTCCCTAGATGCTTATCTCAGAATACTACTTGGTCATTAATGAGGGAACTAGTTGAACTCTCTAATGTGGTGGCTCAAGGTAAATGGATTGACTTAAATTGGAAGGACAAACTCTTCTCATTTGCTCCTTTGAAGGTTACCAGTTCAGCAGTTTGTAAAATGTTATGCAAGAGATGGAAAGCTTGCCTAGATTTCACTTCTTGGGATGGGGGTGGCAGAGTGACTGGCAATTCAATGTTTAGCTTGGGTATTTGGTGGACACACAGATTTAACCCCCCTCTAGCCTTACTTGATATTTCCTCTGCAAAGAAACTCAATAACAGAGGTCTTAAATACTAGGGTGACTGTTGGGATTGTGATGTAGTGGGGTGGAAGGATGTGGAGCATATAATATTGGAATATCACTTATATGGTAGAGAAAGGGATTTGATGACCCAAGTACTGGATCTATCTCAAAGAGAGTTGTGCTCTACTTCCTCTTATATCTCTGTTTGGATTAAAGATTGGGTTTGGCTTAATGGCATTAAGCTAAAGGATGGCAAAACCAGAGAGCTATATGCACTAATGAGAAAAGGAGATGCCAGTGTAGTGTATTGCAATAAAATTTGGAAAGTTAATTAGAGCCCCCTAAATTAGAAAAAGAGGTGGAAGAGTCTTTGGGATAGCCAGATTCCCAAGAAATTTTAGGTTTTTATGTGGAGGGTATGTATGTGGCCATTACCTATTGGCTCCAAACTACAAAAGAAAAAAATCTCCAGTGGTAGTTGTCCCAAGTGTAAGTCATCAACTAGAAGATGGTAAACATGTGTTTTGGGATTGCCTAGCAATCAAAGGAACATGGTTCAAGAGCTGTCAAAATGGATTGAGAAGAGTTTGGGCATCCAGACATTTTAGGGGGATTAGATCTTGGGCAAATGGCTTTCATCACTGATGAACATTCTGGATTATTTAACATCATCAGAGCCTATGTCCTATGGGAAATATGTTCTGACAGGGATGCCATTGTGTTTATGAAGGTTGTAAGCACTGGCCTGCAAGAATCAGACTTGATGCATAAATGTGCATGTGCTGGCATGTTTGCAATGTGAATAAAATGAGGTCTAGTAAGCTGGATGTGCTGTTACTAAAGTTGTAAAAGAACATAAGTTGATTCCTGTCCACGGTTTGGTGGAGCTTCAAACATACTAGGAGTAAGGTCCTAATGTTGAATTGTATGATGTAGGTGAGGTGTTGGGATGGGAAGAGGAGACCCCCTAAATTTGGACCAAAAACTCAAAGGTGGTACCGGAAAACAAAGCAAGATGATCATACTTTTGTTGCATTTGTAGAAAATCCTATGGGAACAAGACCTACTGTCAAGATTTGGTCTAAGAGAGGGGGAACCAGACCTACTGTCAAGATTTGGTCTAAGAGAGGGGGAATGCTAGAAAAACAATCCCCTTGTGGTTGCACTTCTAAAGCAATGATGGGGGCCTACATCGTGCCAGGCTATCAAATCTCTTAGGAGCATTCGTGTTTTTTGATGGAGGAGGAGAGATGGGACTTTATGTGTAAAATCCTAAATGAGGATAAAAATGATATGTAAAGTTTAGTAGTTTATAGGTTACTTGGTTGTACTCAAGTTTTTTTGGACAGTTTGTGAGGTAATATATATAATTATTATTGATCCTTAGAAAAAAGAAATAGATGACATATATATATTGAGACTTTTATTCATGTTCTATTAATTAATGCCTGCTATGCACGGGCATTAATTTATATTACCATAAACCTTAAGTTTAACGCTCGACCTCCTTCCTTCTCGTCGTCGTCGTCTCGAGAGTGAACCCAAACCCCCTTCCGCCCCTCCTATACTCCCCTACCCGCCTTGTCTTTGGCCGCCGTCGACCCTAGCAACCCTAGACTTCCCTCAGTTCCCATCACCATCCCCTCCCAAAGAAGCCCACCCAACCTCTCCTCCAACGCCAGCGTGTGTCGCAGGGCATGAGGATCCCAACCAACAGAGCTATTTGTTAGTTCTCAGGGATGCAATGCTCAGAGCAGTGTAAACCTAGAGAGAGGATGGATGCGATAGAATATGAGCTTTCTCACCCTTCTGCATGCTTCTCGATGTGCCTATACAATGCGTCCAGAGAGACGAACACGTGTCCACATCGAGATAGTTGCTAATTCGTCCACAATGATGAGGTTCTTAATTACATTTTTGTTGATTAATTAATATATGGAAACCCAAAAAAATATATATTTGGGTGCATATATAGAGAATAAATAATGGGTGTCAAATTTTGTTTCGCATTAATTAATCGATTTTTGGATATTATTTTTTTAACTTTAGGAAAGGATGACAAATTTACTAGGCCTCATCGTGATGCGTGTAGGTTCTGGGTGTAACGTGTGTAGGGTTTGGGTTGATGTTAAGGCAGGTTGTGTGCAAGGGAGGGGTTCATGATAACAGGGTGGCCAGAGAGGCAAGGAGAGAGAGAGAGAGAGAGAGAGAGAGAGAGAGAGAGATTGTGTTGGACGGCCTTCTCACATATGAACATGTTAACTAACACCAACCATCATTTTGAATATTGTTGCACTTATTAAGTGCATGTGTGTGTGAATGGGGGCGAAAAGCCTACATTCACACACACTAGAGTTCTAGTTTACACAACCACCTAGCACTAGTTTATTCACTAACCCCTTACACATTTTCACTACCATAAATATTCCCAACAATCCCCTTGTAGTGGTAATGTGGTAATGAAAGCCACTTAGCATGTGACAAAGTATTTACATGGTGGGCACATGACTTCCACAAAGTAACAATCATGGCTTTCATAAAACTCCACATTGGCTTACTCATTTTTTCCACACAAGGAAAAAAAACTAGCTTGGCTTCTAGGCTCTAGTACTTCCCTAGCCTTAATGCCTTGCTTTGAGCTCACTCATGTCCTATTCCACGATGGCTCTTTGTTTTGGCACCACTAGCTTGGCTTCTAGGCTCTAGTACTTCCCTAGCCTTAATGCCTTGCTTTGAGCTCACTCATGTCCTATTCCACGATGGCTCTTTGTTTTGGCACCACCTCCTCAATTTGGAGAAGAAGGTCCAAATGAGCTTGGAAGCCATGGAGAGTGAAAAATCACTATCAACGAGGGTTGGCACGTCCTCTTGCAAGTAGAAAGTAGCAATAGGCCCCTGCCAAAAAAACTATAAATGGAGCTTTGATCAAGTTGAAATTGTATGCAAATAGTGGCCATCCTAATGAATTTCTAGTTGTTCTCACCTTACTGAGACATTCTGCCATTCGTCCTAGGCCAACTTTGTCTAGTTTGTCTTTGACTTCTGATTCCTCCAAGATCTGCAAGCACTCTGGGCTGTGGTATCTTTGACTTCTGATTCCTCCAAGATCTGCAAGCACTCTGGGCTGTGGTACTACAGAGTTATCTTCCCATAAGTAGTAATATGATCGGCCAACACATGCTGTGTTCGCTTTTTTACTGTGACCCCGTGAAGTCAAATTCTAATAATAAGCAGCGTGTGATTCTTCCCATTGAGGTTTGTTCACCAAGTATAATAAGGCCTGATGGTCCACAAAGAATACAAATAAGTTGGCCAATAGGTAATGTCGATACTTCTTGACTGCATAGACCATGACTAAACCTTCTCGTTCTTTGGTGGTATAATGCACTTCTGCATCATTCAATTGGCGACTAGCGAAGCAGACTGGGTAGTCCAATTTGAACTGACCACGCTGTGCCAATACACATCCTATAGCGAAGCTCGATGCATTGATGTGTACATGGAATATAAGGTCCCAATTGGGTGGTCTCAGAATGCTGGGTGCATGTTAATCCCATTTTGGATTAACAAACATGATCCTCCAATTGAGGACATTAATAAGTGTCATGAAACAGAACTATAAAAGTTGTGCATTATGAGATATTGGCTACCCAATAGTTAACTAAGTTTTGGGCGCCCAAGTTTGAATAAGGGCCAAATGTATATAAGGCATTTTTTCATAATGAAAGGACACAATCCCCTTTGTGCTATAAAGAGCTCTTCCTTGTCTCTTGAGAGAGATTAAGAGAGAAAGAGAATTCTAACATTGTTCCTCTTCTCTATGCTTGTGTGGAAGAGTGAGAGAGAGAGTGATTATCTTATGCGACGGTGCGAGAGACTCTATGGTGACAGCGTGGAGGTGGAGCTTGGAGGTTGGAGCTTAACAAGTGAGCTTGGAGGCCTCAAGGGACTCAAGTTTAAAGGATTGGTAAGTGCCCTATGACAGTTGTGATCTATTGCTCATCCTTTAGGTGAATGTGTTGAGTTCCCTCTTGGAGGTGTGGTAGCCCATAACAGTGCATTGGCCAGTGCTTTCTTCAATTTATCATATGCTTCTTGACATTCTTCAGTCCATTTGAAGACAATGAGTAACCTATATAATGTTCTGGCAATTTCAGTATAAAATGCTATGAAGTGGTGGGTGGGGTAGTTCCAAAATTAATTTGACTTTACCTTCGTCCATGGAGACACCGTTCTTAACCACATTAATCTTTTTGAGATCGACACAGACCCTAAGTTTCTCATTCTTCTTTGGCATGATCACGATTGGTGATAACCACTCCGTATGTTCTATCTGAAGTCCACAGCAATGAGTTTATCAATTTCCTCCTTTACAATTGCTACATATCTAGGATTCATCTAGTATGTTTTTTGCTGGTTGGTCTTGATCCGCCGTCCATGATTGGGAACGTGTGTTGTACCACTTCAAGTGGTACACCCTTCATCTCTTTGTAGTTCTAGGCAAAACAATCCTTAAACTCCTTAAGGAGAGCAATGAGCTCCTTTTCTTCAGCTGGAGTCAAGTCTTTAGGCGATATAAAGAGGTTTGGTTTATAAGAATATGACACAGCGGAAAGAGATAGCAAGACAAAGCACAATAGACAATGCAATAGATACACAATGGAGAGAATTTAAAATTCTGATTATACCAAAGAGGTACAAGTGATGATGCTTTCCACCCATGCGCTCTCAAGTAAAGCTTAGATGGTGATCTAGACAGACTCTGGATGGAGTATATACCAAGTGTAGAAGGGGGTGGATACTCACAAGCATTGGATACCTTAGCTCATGGGTGGCAACCATGTCCATATATAGTATTGTAGGCGGTGTGGTAGACGCGTATACAACGAGGGCAGTTACACTACATAGACACAGTCACCGCCCGCGTATCAAGAACGCGGCCCACCGACCATCGCCCCACTAATGATGGACCCAGTATCGAAGGAAATATTCTAGGGAATATTCCTCATACCGTCGCCTCAGGGACTCCCGCCCTCGCCAGGGGGGCTGCTAGCCCCCCTGGGACCCCCAGGCGGGGCGATGCCCTCGACCCCAGCTAACGCTCGTACCCCTGACTATCTCCTAACCATCATCAATGGTAACAATAATGACCCCATCGGCATCTAAGCCGAGGTTCCCACTATACACACCATGGCTACTCCTCATAATGGGGGCCTAACAAATGTGCATTATACATATACACCATGGCTACTCCTCATAATAATGGGGGCCTAACAAATGTGCATTATACATATACACCATGGCTACTCCTCATAATGGGGGCCTAACAAATGTGCATTATACATATACACCATGGCTACTCCTCATAATAATGGGGGCCTAACAAATGTGCATTATACATATACACCATGGCTACTCCTCATAACGGGGGCCTAACAAATGTGCATTATATATCAAAGTGAGATACATGCTGAGAGGTGGGCATTGAGTGTATAAACATGGTTTCCTCCCCTGGCTCTGTAATATCAATTTCCTTGACCTCAGCTAGGCCATCGTATGATGTGGATAAACCATCTTCCTTAACCTTTTTATCGTCAATCGGACCACTTTTTATTCGTCAATTGTGTATGTCTTGAATGGTCTTGTACTCAAAGCAGGTCTGGTTTATCCTCATCCTCTTTTTTTGTTTTAGCCCATCACCTTCTTAGCCTCGCACTCGACTTTTGTCAAAGCTTTGTTTCGTTTTCAGCGCCTAGCTTTTGTAAGCTTAGGCATTTCCGTTTCTTGAACGGTGATGCGTTTTTGGCCCGAAAAATATTTGCCCGATAGGACAATATAGTTGCCCTATAGCTTTACTCCCACGACGAAGAAAGCTCCTCAATCAGAGATCGTTTGCCGGTGCCTCCCGTAGAGCTCCTGACAAGGGTGTAGTCGCCAACACAAATAGGGAAGAATAGATGAAGCTCTTACTCTCGTACCGCTTCCTGTACTTCTCTTGCGTGTACCTCAGCTCTTAGCATGAACCAGGCTCTGATACCATGAAAAGATGCAGGGGAGAAGAGAGCTTGAGCTCTTGCAAGCACACACACACTCACAAAACCCTAAAATAGAATACACAAGGTGAGAGGCTAAAAATCTTCTTCTTCACCCAACACTCAACACACCATATACAAAGATAAGAGTACACACATATGAAAAGGTACTCAACCAAATACATACTAGGGTTCTCTATAGTGTGAACCCAACTAAATGAGTTGGTGCTATAATTATGCCAGTCTCTTTTTGGGCGTGTTAGGACCTCCGTTTTTCGGAAAGCAGGCGATTTCGAGCACTGCGGGTAAGTCATTGATTCTCTGCAGAACTCTGTTTTAAAACTGCGGGAAGACAGATTGGTTGTGCAGACATTGTGTGTGCTGTAAGGAGGTCAACAGTTGCCATTGGGTGTATGTATGCACATTGAGGTCACTGGCTGTGACATTTGAGTGCAATACAGTACCGCTCCTACAAAAAAATAGTAGCTTGTGCAGGACAAGCCATAGTGATATTTCTGGTAAATTTGTGTATCTGGCAAGATGTCAAATGATGGCATAAACCATATTGTTGCTGAGAAGCTTGATAAGAACAACTTCCATGCTTGGAGGTTCAGGTTGACAAATTTCCTGATGGGAAAGGGTTACTGGGACTACATAGAAGGTGAGCATGAAGAGGCACCAGAGATATCGGAGATCAATCCAACTACTACAGATGTGAAAGAGTTCAAAGATTAGAACCAAGGAGCTAGAAAAGTTATGTATTGGCTCTCTATGAGTATACAGGACACCATGATTGGGCACATACAGGATGCCAAGTCCCCCAAGGAGGCATGGGACACCTTGGTAAAACTTTATGAAATGAATACCAAGGCACGAAAGATACACTTGAAGAATGAACTTCATACTGTGGAGAAAAAGAGTATGTCTGTGAATGACTATGCATTGAAGATCAAGGATATTGTGGAATCCCTTGCATCTATTGGCGTTTCAGTAGATGATGATGATAAGGTGGAAGTCTGTCTACGTGGTCTCGGGCCACAATACAAGGCGTTCAAGACAGGTGTTCAAGACATCTATTCAGACACTCGAGAAAACATTCCCAATTTCACAGATTTGATGTCTATGTTGATTATAGAAGAGAAGAGCTTGGGTGAAGACCAACAGTCTTTACAAAACAAAAATAGTTCAGAGCAACGGGCCTTCTACACAAGTTGAGGAAGAGGACGAGGTAGAGGAGGTCGTGGATACGGCCAAGAAGGTGGCCGAATAGGTAATCAGAATTATGGCCAGCAGCAGCAACAACAACAGTCCTAGAATTCACAAACAACAACACGCAGGTGGAAGAGGCCAATTCAGAGGCAGGGGGAGTCAAAGAGGTCATGGAAATTGGAAAAGGCAGTATAATGATACACGTGGATGCTTTTATTGTGGTAAGTCTGAACATGTGTAGGCAGATTGCTATAAGAAGCAGGCTGACATGTAAAATGGGAAATTGCAGCAAAACAACTATGCATCCTCGAGCAAAAACAATGAGGATAATGAAAGGTTGTTTGTTATGTAGCATGTTGTTAATGCCATGTCTGAAAATGTTGAAGCAGCACATAAAGATGATGTATGGTACGTTGATTCAAGTGCTTCGAACCACATGACAAGTCATGGGGAGTGGTTCAAGGAGATGAAAAACCTTGAAAGACCAGGTTTTGTGGAAACAAGGGATGACACTGCTCATCCAACTGCCCATGTTGGAGACGTGCCATTGTCTATGCAGGATGGCAAAGTGAAGTACCTTGCAAATGTACTTCATGTTCTAAACATAACAAAGAATTTGGTTTCATTTGGCTAGATGATTGAGCAAGGTTTGCAGGTTTGGTTTAACCCTGATGGTTGTTATATTCAAGACTTTAAAGACAAGTGCAGGTTGGTTGCAAAAGGCAACAGAGTGGACAGAATGTTTACATTGAATGTAAACATGCCTGAAGTGAGTGCTGCGATGTTTGCAAATGGTTCAGGAATTGTTACAGACATAGACATTTGGCATAAAAGAATTGGACATGTGAATGTGCAGAGAATGAAGTCTATGATGCAGACTAAAGGAATTGTGACAGGGCTGCCAAAGTTTAAAGTTGAAGGTATGCAGAAAATATGTGAAGCATGCCAATTTGGAAAGCAAATAAAGCATGTATTTCCACGTGACAGAAATGTGAGCAGAAATGCACTAGATGTTGTGCATTCAGATGTATGGGGTCCTACGAAGACCATGTTTATGGGAGACTACAGGTATTATGTGACATTTATTGATGACCACACAAGAAAAGTGTGGGTATACTTCATGAAGGAGAAGAGTGAGATGTTCACTCATTTTTCAGAATTTCAGAGTTATGGTTGAAAAGCAAACAGGGAAATATGTAAAGTGCCTAAGGTCAGATAGAGGGGGAGAGTACTTCTCCAATGAGTTCTCTAAATTTTTGAAGAAGAATGGTATTTGGAGACAGTTTACATGCAGATACACTCCGCAACAAAATGGAGCAACAAAATGGAGTTGCTGAGCGGAAAAACAGGCACATTATTGAGATTGCGTGAGCATTGATGGTGGGAGAAAAGAATATGCTGCATAGCTATTGGGCTGAGGCTGTTTCTACAGCAGTTTACATCATGAACAGGACTCCCCAACTGCAGCCATACATGATGTAACTCTAGAGGAGAGGTTTACTGCTGGTGGCAAAAAACCTGATTTGTCTCATCTGAAAGTCTTTGGATGCATTGCATATGTGCATGTGCCAGATGAGCTGAGAACTAAGCTGGATCCAAAAGCTGAAAAATGTGTGTTTATTGGGTATTCCCTTGAGCAAAAGGGATACATGTGTTATAACCCTGCTACACGTGAGTTGAGGGTAAGGAGGGATATTGTTTTTGATGAGATGAGCAGCTGGTATGCTGCTGAAAAAGAAGCTGTTGGGGCTGATGTGAGTGGAAATGTGGTTGCACAGAATGCAAGTCAGCAATCACAGTCTTTGAGTGGACCAGGAGAGTCCTCATCTAGTGGTTCAGTTGATAGACCATGGAGTGGCAGGCTGCATCATAATACCAGTCTTGCAAATGTGATTAGTACATCACATAAAGGCAAAGAGAAAGTGGTTGAGCCCCATAGTATGCGTGACATTTCTATAGGGCATTCTCATGTTGATGGAGAGTCTAGTGGCTCAGAGATGAGCCTTGATGAGGATCTTGGGATACCAGCTATGAGAACACCTGGTGTAAAGAAGGCTATGGAAGCCATAAATGCAAAGCTGCGAAGATCTAGAGTGAAGAATCCTGTGCAGAGGTTTACCTATGATGGTTATGTGGCACATCACTATGCATACATGGCAAAAGTTGTACAGGTTGTAGAGCCCACATGCATTGATGAGGCTGTTGGAAATGTGTGTTGGGAGAAAGCTATGGATGAGGAGATGGATGCACTATATGGAAATGAGACTTAAGATTTAGTGTAATTGCCTGAAGGCAAGAAAGCCATTGGATGCAAGTGGGTGTACAAAGTAAAACATAACAGTGATGGAAGCATAAGCAGGTACAAGGCTAGATTGGTAGCCAAAGGATATGCGCAGACATACGACATTGATTATGAGAAAACTTTCAGCCTAGTTGCCAAGATGGCAACAGTGAGAGTTGTGATAGTAGTGGCTGCGTCAAAGCAATGGTCTTTACATCAGATGGATGTAAAGAATGCATTATTGCATGGGGATTTGCAGAAAGAGGTGTATATGTTGCAGCCACCTGGTTATGAGGATGTGAGTCACCCCGAGCATGTTTGCAGGTTGAAGAAAGCCTTGTATGGCTTAAAACAAGCACCAAGAGCATGGTCTGACAAGAATCTGAATATCTTGTCACTATTGGCTTTCATGTTACCAATGCAAATTTCTCATTGTATGTGAGACATAGTGATAGAGGGGTTGTGCTTGTTTGTCATCTATGTAGATGACCTAATCATTACGGGGGGGACCATGATGCAGAGATCTTTGATGTAAAGATCTTGCTTAGATAGAAGTTTGAGATGAAGGATCTGGAGGAGCTCAGATATTTCTTGGGCATTGAGGTGATTAGGTCACCACATGGTATTGGATTACTGCAGAGACGGTATGGCTTGGGACATGTTGTCCAAGTATGGTATGACAAACTGTAACCCTATCTCAGTGCCATTGGATCACAATGGCAAGTTGAGTGCAGATTCAGGAGAGATTTTAGAGGATCCTACTATGTATAGGCGCATAGTAGGAAGCTTGATCTACATGACAATCACCAGGCCAGATTTGAGCTATGCTGTTGGGTTGGTGAGTCAGTTTATGCAGGTTCCTTGGAAGCAGCATTTGGATGCATTGAGACGCATAATGAGGTATGTGAGGTCTACTTTGCATTGTGGACTATTTTATGAAACTGGGACAGAGATATGTATACATGGGTACACAGATGCTGATTGGGCTAGTAGTATCTCAGATAGGAGATCTACTAGTGGCTTCATGTTTTCTTTGGGGAGTGCTGCTATGACTTGGACCAGCAAAGAAGTAGCCTACGGTTACTCTATCCAGTACACAGAGGCCGAGTACAAAGTTGCTACTATGGCAGCATGTGAGGTAGCTTGGTTGAGAAAGCTACTTGCAGATTTGGGTCTATCAGTGGATAGACAAGTTGTCATTTTCTGTGACAACATTAGCAGTATACAGTTGGCCAGGAACCCAGTTTTTCATGCTCGCACGAAGCATATAGAGGTCCACTACCATTTTGTCAGAGAGAAGGTTTTGGCAGGAGATGTTGACCTTGTCTATGTCAGCACACAGGATCAGGTCGCTGAAATCTTCACCAAAGCATTAGGTACAGAGAAGCTCTACAGATTTAGGGCTTCGTTTGGTGTACATGAGGTGGAGTTGAGCTCGAGGGGGGGTGTTGAGATATCAAGCTCATCTAGTGAGGCGATGGACACTGATGACCCGCCTGGGGGATAGGCCCCACACTTACACCACTGGCATGGTTGGTGAGATCATGGGTGATATGCGGCCAGTGGGATGACAGGCTATGTGACAGCCATTCTAGAGATTGGCGTAGTTATAGCGCCAGCTCATTTAGTTGGGTTCACACTATAGAGAACCCTAGTATGTATTTGGTTGAGTACCTTTTCATATGTTGTGTGTACTCTTATCTTTGTATATGGTGTGTTGAGTGTTGAGTGAAGAAGAAGAAGAAGATTTTCAGCCTCTCACCTTGTGTGTTCTCTTTTAGGGTTTTGTGAGTGTGTGTGTGCTTGCAAGAGCTCAAGCTCTCTTCTCCCATGCATCTTTTCACCTTCGAACATACACATGTTCTAATGTCCAATCGTGCATCAATTTGGATTCCCTCATGAAGGGTCTCCCCAAGATTGTCATATGATTCTGGTTGGTGCAGAAAATCCATTACCACGAATGTATGATGGTAGTGGAATGTAAAGAGTTTAAGTTACACATTCTCTAAAAGCCTAATGGGTCTTGAAGATGTTCCGTCTGCCATTTTAATGATAAGATCTGTTCTTTCAGATCGGGTTTTTCCCAATTTCCAACATCTTTTTGTGATGATGCTGACTCCTACCCCACCATCTAGGATAGCAAGTGCTTAGTATCCGTTATGATGAATTGGGATTATAGCATTAGTGTCGTCACTTTCGTAATAACTCCCCAATTGATTAACCGATATTTTCACGAATCTAGGTGTTCTTTCCCTTGCGTGTTTTAAGTTTCTTTCTGCTAGAGGTGACTGAATCTCATCTACAGTGGCTACCGGCTTTATTCCGCCCTCTACCCATTCTTTTATGTTTTCCCACAATGTTGGTGAACTACATAGCATTTGTCCTAATGGAATTTGCATGTAAGTGGATAGTACAGCTGCTGCGAGACTGCCTATGTCTTTGGACTCTCTGGCAGGTGAGGGTTCCTTCCATGTGTGTGTCTCATATCCATCCCTGGGGAATGAATGAATGGACTCACCCTGCGCAACTCCCTCAAACATTCTTGACGAAAGGTTTCCTTGAGATCCCTCTTCCGACTCTTTTGGAATTGGAGAAGGTAAGTCCAATTCTCTTTCCCTTGTCGGTTTGTTTCTTGGATACATTATATCCCTGGCCTAGTTAGCTCGTAATTTGGCTTCGTAAAGTCGTTGACACTCTTCTACTAGGGTCCTAGCTTCTTCAAGCTTTTTTATCTCTTCTTCAGCATTTGGGTACTCACACCAATTCCCTTAGGGGTTGCTGGTTTTTCTGTTTATGCCTCTTGGTCTAGCAGGCTCATCTGGTTTTAGCGCTTGATCACTCTCTTCTTGTGATTGAGGTGATCTGGTGTCGATAGTATCTTCTTCAGATCCATCCTGAATTGTGACCCTGGTGTCACCTTTACTCACTTTCTTCACCCTCCTTCTCCTGCCATTTCTAGAAGTGGTGGCATCTACTAGGTTCTTCCCTTTGTCCCCTAGTTGGGCTTGGGCTTGTGTCAGGACATTCAGTGGCATGATGTTTCCAGGTTGCACACTTATAGTCTGGATAGTGGCCTGGTTAGAAGTGGAAGCAGAACCACTTGTGTGGTATAGGAAATCTTTGATCAAATGATCAATCCCACATTTAGTACAAGTATTGGCATGTCATTAGGTGGTGCAGTCAATTGTTGAGTTTGATGCGTATGAACCACATTCTTGTTAGGACATTTACCTATTTGATGAGGTCCACCTGCAACCAAAATATTGTAGTGTCCCCCTCCTCATATTTGTGTTTATGTCCATACCTTTCCACTCTACCATGGTTTGAAACACTGGTACTAGTGTGTTATTCTATAAGACATAAAATTCTGGTGCAATCTCCACAGCTTCCTCATAGTAATCACCATTGATTTCTACCTCACGCACCATTTCAACATCCTTTGATAGTAGCTACTCAATAAGTTTTTGGTTGATTTTAGCCTGTGGTGGTGGGTGGTGGCAGAACAGGTGGCGACGGCAGAGGTGACATGTCCTATATTCGAAACATTCCCCTAGGTAAATAGGAAGGGTTTGGTTGTCCTATAGCCGCAGTGATTTGCACGAGTGGTGCTAGTGTCGAAAATTCCGAACACAGAATCACCTGCCTTTATAGCTGTCCATCCAACAGCCTTGGAAATACTAACACCAACGGCGGGGGCACCACCAGCCACTAGCTGGAACACTTCTCTCACGGTTCACCACACCACCCACACCAGAAAGACAGCACAAAACACGGGCACCATAATCAAAGTAAACACCCAGCAAACACATACACTTCCACTGTGAACGTGACGAGGTAATCGAAGGCTGGCACAAAGTGTGCTGTGAGAGTGTAAACCCGTGGACTACACCACCAAACACGTCAATCACGCCTTCTCCTGCAAATCAACACACACAGGATACCAACACACAACCATAGCCAGATACATCACCAGTATCATTCATCTTTAATTCCCAACAAACACTTCATACAAGCTTCTTCTGACACAGAAGCCTTTACTCACACAACCTTACAAACACGACAGCTTCACATCAACACATAGGATGTATACTCACACAAGGCTATCCCCCATTCATCGCTAAACCCTCTCTCACCTCCACCTCGCTGCAGTTGATATCACATCATCTCTACTGTAGCTCCGGCCACCCACCCCTTCACTCTTTTGCTTCTCTCTGCAGTCGACCCCTTCGTTATCCCAGGCGGCCCCCTCTACACGGACTCCTTCTTCCTTGCTACCCCCAAGCGGCCCGCGACAAAAACCAAAGCAACACCTAAAACTCTCCGCATATCAAAGGCGGCAACCTCCACAAAGTAGAAAAAAACTCTCAGTGGCGTCGTTAGCATCAGACACCAGCCCCAGCGAACAGGAAAACACCAACATCTGCTAGGCTTGCTCTGCACCACTAGTTATGGAGCTCGCAATTTTTCATTCTGAGGCGACCACGTAACCAAGAAAACACCCATGGCAACTCTCCTACCAGTCGGCACCACATCTTGCCATAGCAGCCCATCGAAACAAAAAGAACCTGCTCTTACATCACCAGCGCCAACGCCACTCTGCGCTTCACACCAGTCCACATGAAACACAACCACCTACTCTTTTTTGCAGCCCCAGTCCCTCTTTCTTGCTACCATCAGTCGCCAGCAAAGAACTCCATGTTTTGGAAGAACCCGCCAGCCTGGCCTTGACGTAGTGAACGCTTTCCTCTTCTCTACTATCGACTGCAGTTGGCGTTACCACCTTTGCTACTCAGCAACCCTCAATAGCATATCCCGGCGACACCCTCCAGCTGCGATGGCCACGATCAGTTCCCCTGCTCGCCACATGTACTCTGCGCTGCACCTCAACTGAAGGCAACCATCTGCTGGTAGCCACCATCCTCTGCCAGCTCCCCTGGCAAAAACCCAGCAACCCCTCTATCATCAACTCTCTCTCTTCAGAGGCGGCCACCACCAACAACCCATCTCCCTCTTTCTCTGCAAGCCAGTGCCAAAACAACTCTGCTCGTCGGCTCTACTCCTTCTATTTGTCGCTCCAGCCCCCACCACCTTGGACGTGTTCTGGAAGAGCCCACCCACTTGCCTTCTCTGTAGCCCAAAAAACCAACGCAACCCTTCGTCTCACTGCATCCAGCGGCAGTCTCCTTCGCTACCAGCTTCTCCCTCTGCCAAAAAAATGAGAACTAACTAGAAAACTCTCCCCAGCCGTCACCACCCTTGTGCCATCCTTCTACCATGTGCTTACTAATTTTAGCCCAAAAATCCTTTTGCTACTATGGCCGGCGACCATAGTTATCCACCAAGAGCACCGCATTCCGCGTACATGATCACTAGAGCATATGAGCATCTTCCAAGCATCCCCTTGGCACAATATCATTGTGTATGCTAGTGCCTCTTGCAAGACCTTTGTTCCGGGTACAGGCCACCATAAGTGAGGCCGCAAGGGCATCTATTTGAGGCTTTGATAAGGTAGTACCATGTCATGGGTCTCCTATAAATACTTGACTTCTGAGCTCTTCAATAACCCAAGATGGAATATTCCTGCTATCCATCCACTTCAAGCCATCCTCCTGCTTTTCCAAATGTCCTGCCAAGATTTCACTTATACCACATGCATCCCGGGGGAATCCAGACCATAAGTAAGCCCCTGGAGCCATACAAGGCAATGTCCACAAATAGAGCTTTGGGCATCCTTTCAAAGCAACCTTTGTCGGCTAAGAAAAACAGAGAAATCACCAACTATTTACACTGTACACGTCGGTGAGCTAAAAGCTCGCACTTCATGTGCCAAAGAATCTCCATTCATCCCATGCTAGGAGGGTTTCCTTTGGCAAAAAACACCCAACATATTTTGCCAACCCCCTTGTCTGCTAGAGCATTTATGCTCAGCAGCAAAAAGATAAAGTCCAATAGCTATCCACCAGGATCAAAAGGAAACTGCTGTAACTCACCATCCCATTAACCAACATCTATGAAACACAATTGCTGAATCACTACATACCAAACATCAACCATATGTGTCACAAAATCATTTTTGTCCATCATTTGATAAGCATTCACAAACTCTGACCACACAGCATCACCCTCAAGCCTTTGCTCTTCAAATAAACCATAAGAGAACACTTCACGCACAACAAACCTCCTTGTCTTCAAAACCTGTGGCATTGAAACATCTAGCATCCAATTCATCAATACCAGTGAAGGCCAAGTTCCAACATTTTGACCTTTATGCACACAAAAATCTAGATTCTTTCCAACAGCAGTGTCCACAAACACTTCCAACTCTTGTAATTCAGGCATCTCTTCATAACCATATAACTCAACTGGTTCAGAATCCTTGTCATCTATAGACTTTGTTGTTAGCATTTTAACAACACGCAAAGTAGCCTTAGTTACACTCTCGACCATGTTTGCATCCATGTCTTTTTCTGGCTCCTGTTCATCAAGGCTAGCAACTTCCCACATATCATCCTCAAGCACAATACTCACATCACAACGCTCTTCATCAGCCCAATCTACATGCATACCTTCTTGAATGTTGCCAACCCCCCTAGTATCATCGTCCAAAGACTCCTCAGCACATAATGCATCAAATGGAAAAACATCCACATCATTCATCGCAAGTACCAGACCACCATCAAGCTGTCCAAGAAAATCCATAATAATAGGATCTTCCTCCATGCTCTCCACATCTGCATTGCAAACCATCTTCACTTCATCACAAGTCTCTACCCCATCCTCCTCCCTTGCAAAATCTGGCAAAGAATCATCCTCAAAGCATTATGTATCCAACTCCTCTTCCTTCTTATCGTCAGCCAATCCCAAGGCATCATCCTCTTTGCTTCCATGTGCATGCATGTCATCGAGATCCGAATGCAAATGATCTTCAATAGAAAATTCCAAATCACTGTCATGCATAGCCATGACATCCAAATCCAAAGAAGAATCCACTGGCAACTCCTCATCTGCAAGTCTCAAACCTTGACCTAGATTCCTCATCCTACTTTTCATCCACCTTCACATGCTTTAAAGACTTTGGAAAAAAATCAGAAGGCATATAGAACATCCCCCTTTGCACCTGTATAGGCCTTTCCCGTTGTGTAATTGGAATATCGGCTATGCGTTCAGCATAGCGAATAGCAGCTGCAAGGTTGACTGGGTCATATTTGTGAAGATCCGTGCGGCGCAATGTGGGGGAGTAAGTTCCTCGACAAAAGCATGTAGTTTGTCTTCTGGGGACAATGTTGAAATCTCCAGTACCAACTAGTAAATTGCGAGATATAAGAGGCCAATGATCCAATTTGGGCCAAATGGCGTAAGCGAGATCGTGCTTGAAAATCTGCATTAGCAGGTATGAACTACTTACAAATGATGCGCTCGAATTTTTCCCACGTGCTGACGGTCTTCCCATCCGACAATCGTTATTGCCACCATAAGAATGCATTGTCTTTTAGCAAAGACGCGACGAAGATAATCTTTCTTGCATCGGTGAGGTCCATATAATCGAAGTACAAGCAGTGCAAACTTTGCATAGAACTCTTATCCACCTCAACCAAATTTACATGCATATCCCTTGTAGACACAACACCTTCATGCGAATAAATACCCATCTCCATCTGCTTCAAAATCTTGCCTTCCTTTTCCCTTGCAACCCTAACTGCATCATCAAATGACTTGGGATTCTTCAACTCAACCCTGACCTTCAAATGGGGTAGTAAACCATCAATAAACAAGCTCTTTTTCAGAAACATAGGAGGAACAAGGTCTTTTTCAGAAACATAGGAGGAACTTCCTGCTTCAATGTCATACACCACTTACCCCACAAACATATAAATACCTTCACAAAATCATCCCAGTGATTGTCTATGGACCTGCTTCAAGATGCTCAACTCCTGCCAAAGCACACTAGGCTCCTCTGCTTGTGCTGAAAATGCTCCAAAAGGCCTTCTTTCAACCTGTCTAAGTTCAAAACACCATGTAGCTCATATGTCGCATCCTGTACTTCAAAATCCTTAAGCTAGCTTCGAGCATCTCCCTTCAAAAAAATCTTTACTAGCTTCAAAACCTGCTCTTTATCTGTAACATGGTTGCTAATGCATGCCAACTCCATTTGCTCCAAAAAGTCAAACACATCTTCACCCTTCCTTCCATGAAATTCTGGATAAGACCACATCATGAAAACCTGTAACAATCCTTGAGCTATCCTCAGTGGGGGCACCAGAATGCTGTCGAAAATTCTGGACACGGAATCACCTGCCTCTATAGCTGTCCATCCAACAGCCTTGGAAATACTAACACCAAAGAGGGCACCACCAGCCACCGACTGGAACACTTCTCTCACGGTTCACCACACCACCCACACCAGAAAGACAGCACAAAACAGGGGCACCATAATCAAAGTAAACACCCAGCAAACACATACGCTTCCACTGTGAGCGTGACGAGGTAATCGAAGGCTGGCACAAAGTGCGCTGTGAGAGTGTAAAACCGTGGACTACACCACCAAACACGTCAATCATGCCTTCTCCTGCAAATCAACACACACAGGATACCAACACACAACCATAGCTAGATACATCACCAGTGTCATTCATCTTTAATTCCAGACAAACACTTCATACAAGCTTCTTCCGACACCTTCACATCAACACACAGGATGTATACTCACAAGGCTATCCCCCATTCATCTTGGCTAAACCCTCTCTCACCTCCACCTTGCTGCAGTTGATATCACATCATCTCTACTGTAGCTCCGGCCACCCACCCCTTCACTCTTTTGCTTCTCAGTAGCCGACCCCTTCGTTATCCCAAGCGGCCCCCTCTACACGGACTCCTTCTTCCTTGCTACCCCCAAGCGGCCCACGACAAAAACCAAAGCAACACCTAAACCTCTCCGCATATCAAAGGCGGCAACCTCCATAAAAGTAGAAAAAAACTCTCTCACTGGCGTCGTCAGCATCCGCGTACATGATCACTAGAGCATATGAGCATTTTCCAAGCATCCCCTTGGCACAATATCATTGTGTATGCTAGTGCCTCTTGCAAGACCTTTGTTCCGGGTACAGGCCACCGTAAGTGAGGCCGCAAGGGCATCTATTTGAGACTTTGATAAGGTAGTACCATGTCATGGGTCTTCTATAAATACTTGACTTCTGAGCTCTTCAATAACCCAAGATGGAATATTCCTACTATCCATCCACTTCAGGCCATCCTCCTACTTTTCCAAATGTCCTGCCACGATTTCACTTATACCACATGTATCCCGGGGAAATCCAGACCATGAATAAGCCCCTGGAGCCATACAGGGCAATGTCCACAAATAGAGCCTCTGGGCATCCTTTCAAAGCAACCTTTGCCGGCTAAGAAAAATAGAGAAATCACCAACTATTTACACTGTACACGTCGGTGGGCTAAAAGCTCGCACTTCATGTGCCAAAGAATCTCCATTCATCCCATGCTAGGAGGGTTTCCTTTGGCAAAAAACGCTCAACACTGGTAAAGCCAGTGGTGTTCTGGGTGCCGGCAGTTGTGCTACAGTTTGGAACGTTGGATACATGCACATGGAGGTGTCATGATTCCCTAATTTTACACAATGAGCACAAGAGTAATGGCCTTACTCTTAACTGTGGGCATTCAGTGGTAGTGTGATTCAATCTGCACATAGAACACCATACCAAATATCTACGAGGGTAAAGATGCCCATGGCCAAATGTTTCTCTTTCATCCTTCACCTTCAATTTGTCCAGTATGGCATTACTGAGTTTGTTCACAGTCATTTTCCCAGCTTGCTTACTCCGAGTTCCTATTTCTTGGTGACTCAAAACTCGCGAAGTCGTCGTTGCCAAAGATATTTTTACATCTTCAGGTTGTGGTGATTCTAGCATATTATCTTCATATTTGATTGCCAACTTACAACATGCATCCAGAGTAGCCGATCGGACTAATACTAGATAATCATGCATTTTGTGATCTCAGAGTCCTCTCCGGAAGCATGGCAATAACTGATCATCAGTTAGCCTCTCTCGTAGTTTACATCTTGAATTCAAGTGCTTTAGCCGGGACACATAGTCTCGCATAGACTCATTTTCTTTCTGTTTGATGTTATGCAGTTGTGCCATAGGACTCCATTTGTCGCCACTTTGGGCAAAGCTTGGCACAAACACATTCTTAAGCCGAGTGAAATTGATCTTATCTTCTGGCTTGAGGGCTTGAAAACATTGATGAGCTTTTCCTTCTAGAGTCAGTGAGAAAGTATGAATCATGGTTACATCACTTATTGGCTCATAGGTTTCGCATGTGGACTCAAAGATCTCCACATGTTGGATCGGGTCCCCATCCCCTCAGAACTTTTGTATGAGCTTTGAAATGATGTATGGCTTCATTTGGGATGGTCTGGATTCTAGAGCAATGCCTAGTTCCTTGACCATTCCTCAGCCCATTTTCGCAGGCATATTCAATAAATCTGTCCTTGTGGTCGCATTAGGATCTACATTTGGATCCACCCTTGGTCTTTGAGGAGCTACTCCCCCCCTAGCTAGACCTCATCCTCTTTCAACATTGGCTCTTCTAGGCATTTCTGGTCTATAGGTTGGTCGTCCGGTCACTTTCATTCTGGACTAGCACATTATTAGCAGCCTCCGTACGCCTTTGTAGAATCAAGAGCTCCATGTCCTGTAAGAATGTGGGATGATTGATCATTTGCTCAATGTCCTTCTTGGTGTACAAGCAGTCTTCTACTTCACCAGTTTCCCTCGATAGGTTATCTCCTTCATCTTGGGTCACAAACCCTTCCTCCACTCTTGGCTCTTCATTAATGGGCTCTAAATTTGGAATGTCTCCCTTAGTCATGCCCATAACTATTTTTGGTTCCTTGCCACATGATTGAAATTGATCCAAATTTTCCATTTCCTTTTGTTGAGCCCTAGCCCTTCGAGTATTGAGATCTTGTTTCCTTAAGCTCAATACTCACAGTTTTCGTTCTGCTTCAACCCTTTTCAAATCTAATTCCACTTCCTCTGAGGTTGGGAAAAATAATTGACTGGTCGCTACGCTTTCCAAGTCTCTTCTCATTATGGGGGTGCCAGTGTTAGACAACTTAGAACTTGAAGGTTGGGTTGGTAATTCTTGCCTTGGTGGACCTAGTCCAGGACTGGTTGACGGACCCCATGCCCACAGATTTTGCTTCCTCATCGTTGCTGGTTTGGAGACCGAAAAATCCCCGGGCTATATCAATGATACCACTAGATATTTTAGGAGAGGGTTAGTTATCTGTGCATGATTTGATTATCAGTGGTGGTAGTGATGCTGACATATATGATGTCAAGAGGCTTTTGAAGCAAAAGTTTGAGATGAAGGATTTGGGTGAGTTTCGGTATTTCTGGGGCATAAAGATGGTGAGAAGGATCTGTTGTTAAGCCCAGAGGGGGGAAGTTTCTGTGTGAGCTTACCTATTATGTGAAAAAATATAAAGTTTCAATAAATACTCTTATAAATCAAAGTTTATTGGAAATAAGCCAAGACAAAAAGCTTACCAATTCATGATGTTGTATTCATAGTTCTACTTCCACATAAGGCATAAGTGCACTCAAATAAGTCTCCCCACAAGAACTCTTTCGTACGACTCCAGGAAACTTCACATGACTCTCTGCAGGTTTCACCCAACATTGGCCATCATGTGCTTGCTCCATTCCTTGCATTGGAGAGGCTGAAGGATCATGTACATTCGGCAACTTAAAAGCCACATTACCATTATAGATTTGAGGAATCTCTTCTACTTTCTCAATATGTGTGCTTACTAATAACAATCTACGAAGAACATATTAAGAGACTAAGGTTATGTAAAAGGGGAGGAGAAGGGTATGTGTGTTAAGGGACTTTTGAATTTGAATTTCAAATTTGGAGGAAAGTGAGTGGAAGACAACTAAGATCCCCTCATTAATGTAAGGTAGGTGGAAAAAGGTAAAAGTTAGAGGTCACCTCTAAATTAGTGCTTTTGACTAATTTAGAGGTACTCTAACTTAACTAATGATTAATCTTCTTAATCCTACTATTAATCACCTTTTAACCTTCTTCTTTGCCCTCTAATTACTCCTAAATGGTGAGGAGTTTAGGGATGGGGATTTAATAGATAGATTAGTAATGTTTAAGCTAATCCAAAGATGTGATCACCCTTAATTAATTTCTTTAATTATGTCTATAATTAATTTCTCTAATTAGTCTATAATTAACCCACTCAAAAGAGAAAAATTTAAGAAAATGAGACCTAATTAGTGCTAATTCTTGCTAATTAATAGCTAATGGGAGTGGACTAAACATGGATTTGGGTCAAGGCAAGTGTTTATAACACTAATGTCACTCCAATTAGTCTGTTTACAAGCAATTAGGCTTAATTTTTTTATTTTTTGCTCTTTTTAAGTTTACTAATCACACTAATCAATAGATTAGTGATAATTAGTTAAAAAATAAGAGATAGTTTATGGTTTTTTTTTGGGTTTTTTGGTGGATTAGGGTTCTATCTAATAATGCTAACCTACCTACGTAAAGTAATTAAGTCAAAAAAAAAGATTAAGCTAAAAATTAAGAAAATTAGTCTAGGTTTAAGCAAAATCCTCTTGATTAGACACTCTAATCACCCAAATCTCAAGTTTTTTCACTAAAACAAGTAGTATTCCTACTCTAAACACAAAGCTGTGCATGAATCACAATAAAAACCTCAAAAAAAAACCATAGCAAATATCAAAATACATCAAAAAACCAAAAAACCGCATGCCAAAGAGCTTACCTGGCACTGGGCTATGGAGACTCCATCGGATTCGAATTAAAGATGGCTTTGACAAGTAGCAAATTGGCGCTCCCCGATAGCGGCGCCAAAGATGTTAAGGAAACCCTACCCTAACGTGTCTTGGGAAGTTGCCTATCCGCTAGGCTTAAGAGCTCCACCATAGTCGCTCATCACGGCCATCCTCCTGCACTCGATGTCACCCTAAGGGCGATTGCTCTAATCCAATGGGTGATGCAACCTCTCTCACAAAGATCGTGTGAGATCTCCGATCGCAATGGTACCCTAATCACTCAAGCAAGAGGGAGAGAAGAAGCAAGAGGGAAGCATGAGGAAACAAGTGATTAGGACTAATCACTCCCAAATCCTAACCCTAAGCACACCCACATGCTAGATTAGAGTTGCAAGAGAGAGAGAGAGAGAGAGAGAGAGAGAGAGAGAGAGAGAGAGAGAGAGAGAGAGAACACTCCACTTCTATTGCACAAATGGGAGAATCCATTACAAATAAGAGAAATTGACTTTTATAGTTTAAGCCTTTTTCCACTAGGCCACCCGAGAGTAAGTGACCTGGGGCACCCAAAACATAGTTACAAGGCTTTTCTTTATGGATTGGCCAACTGACCAAGATCCTCTTGTATGTCCTTCAAAGCTCAATACTTGTTGGGAGCGTCTTTAGGGCATTTCCCTTATCAAATGAAGGATTTACAATATATAGTGTTGACGCCCATTACATAAGTGTGTGGACATAGGTTTCATAGGAATGTGTTAACCAATATGTGGTTAACAACGTATAAGTAGATTATTTAAGGCACAAGGGCTATGCATAATTATATGGTTTGGACTACGATGAAACCTTCGCATCATTGATTACAAAGATGGCAAATAATAAGGAGTGTTGTGGATATTTCATCAAGCAAGGTTGGATTTTACATCAACTAGATGTCAAGAATGCTTTTCTCAATGGTTATTTGCACAAGGAAGTACATATGCATTAGTCTAAAGAGTTTGTAAAAATGTCAAGAATGCTTTTCCCGATGGTAATTTGTAACATTGACTGGGATGCAAGGACTACCACCCTACAACTAGCCTCAGGCCAAGTTACAGTCTTAATGAAAAATGGACGAAGAACCCGTGCTCGCTGCTCCCTCATGCCAAGATGATACTCCTCCCCTCACCCCACCGTTATCCCACCCTCCATATCGCTTAAAAAGAGACCGCTCCCCACTCTTCTAGACACACCACTGTCTCACATATCCTCCCCACTCTTCTAGACACACCACTGTCTCACATATCCTCCCCACTCTTCTAGACACCACTGTCTCACATATCCTCTCAACTACCCCACTTGGCCATAGTCCTTGGCCGTAGTCCAATTCAAACTCTCAAAAGCCACCACCATTGCTGACCCCCCCCACACACACACACACAAAACAAACAACACTAACCCTTCTAACAACTCTAACAAATGCACACAAGGAAAGCATTCTCGATAGTGGGTACCTAAAAGGCTTCCAACAATGCAAGGGTAGTATGAAGGTACTTCCACTCTATGGATCCCTCGACAATCTACTTCCTATACTCATATACCAGCGATACAAGCTCCTTGTCCCTCTCAAAGGCAACCAATTCGACAACCCCAAGCCCATAGGGTATAGGACAATCACCAGCCCAAATTCTCCCCAAGGCTAAACTATCCTCGTTCACACCCTAAGCCTTGCCCAACAACAAATTATCGGTGGATCAAAAAACCTCTACTTCGGGCTCATCATTACTATGAGGACAATCACCAAATTTGGGTCCCCAAATCACCAAGGTACAAACTCCCTACTCTTGTCATTCCGCAGTTACCAACCCTCCAATGGATGCCTAAAGTGGCCTTTTCCCCACTAATACTGCACAAGGGAAAGGCAAGCAAAAACTCAACAACAACCCCTTACCCTCCAATAGAAGCGTCCATAACCATGATATACCCTCGACTTTGGCTACTCCCCCACCCGTCATTATAAGGCTACCTTAGAGTACTCCCACTTAGCCCTTAACCTCTCCATTCTCAGCTACTCCCTTGATACAAGCCTCTGAACTCCCCAGGGACATACCAACCTTGCCATCACCCAATTGGAATCGTCTCCTCCATTTGGCAAACTGAGCACGGAGTCAATACAAAACCCGCAATGGGGTGTTGGCTACATAGCATAGGGGTGTTTTGCAAGGTGCCAAAAAAATGCCATGGCCGTCCCATTTTCATCCAACTTTGCCACGGCTATACCTCAACCTTGCCACGACCGACCAAACAAAGGTATATGCCCATTCCTTGAAGTTGCCACCGTGGCCGTACCAACCTCAACCTCAACTAACACAACCATACCATTCTCATCCAACTTTGCCACAGTCGTACCATTCTTCATGTCAACCTTGCCATGACTGTATCGAACAAAAGTGTATGCCGGTTCCTTGAAGTTGCCACATCCGTACCAACCTCAACCTCAATTGCCACCACAGTCGTACCATTCTCATTCAATTTTGCCATGGCCGTACCAACCCCAGCTCAAAGACATGGCTTCCAACCTCTACCTCCAATGGCATGCCTATACCATTTAAATCATAGGCCAGTACCCTGGAGCTTCCATGCTCGTACTAACTTCTACCATGGTCGTGTCCTTCTAAAAGCCATAAATATGGGCCCACGACTCCCATTTCCTCACTTTTTACTTTGAGCCTACCTAAACTCTTGCAAAAAAAATCTTGAGCTCTCACTTCCTGTCCCCCATCCTTTACCCCATGGTAAAGACTTCTGACTCCTCCTTGGAGGTTCACAAAGCACCCCACCGTGTGAAAAAGAAGCACCCAGTAGGAGGATGCTTTGAGAAGTATGGCTGCCATCCCACCCAGCTGTCACATCTCAGAGAGAACCTACTGAAGCAGGGTAGTGGACACATTGTCCACTCCCTTATGAAGAATAATCATAAGGTGTCTTTCTCGATGACATGCGAGAAAGCTATTCCATGCAATTGGCCACTATGCTAATGACAACATGCGAGAAAGCTATTCCATGCAATTGGCCACTACACTAATGACAACCCAATGCTCATCTGTAACATTACCTTCCACTCCTCCCAGGCCCCAATCCTTACTAGTGGCACCACCCCAAACTAACTACTTGCACAAAGCGCCACCATGACCTTCACCAATGCCAATCTTTCCATTCCAACCGTTGCCTCTCTAGGCAAACCCTATTGCTCATGGAAAGATTCAAACCAAGTCCATTGCTAAACTTGTGGAGCCCATGTGCTTCGCCATCCTTGAGGCACCCATAAACACCTCATCTCCCTTTGTCGGTGCCTCGCATGGACCCTAAACCAATTGTTCACACTATAGGTGCACCCGCCAGGGAAAACACCTCTTTTGTGTTTCCTCTGCCAAGGCCCCCATAGAGTGATTGAATGCCCTCAAAAGAAACACCTCCCAAAATGAGACCACAATGTCATGGCTATGGAATCGACCATTACTTCAAAGATTGCCCTTTGTAATCATTTTCTCACTCCATAGTTAAAGGCATGCCATCCCTCAACGTATTGAGCATTCAACATGGGAAGATATCCACTGTCCCATTAAATGTCATCACACAGTTGCAGGCCAAGCTAAAGAAGGCCACATCCCAAAAGAAACAACACTCTAAGCACATTGGCCATAGAGAAGATCGGGTTATCATCCGCACGGGCTCAACAAAGACCACATCCTCCTCCTCCAAGAGCGATGATCATGCTGAACCACCACTCCCCCATGCAGCCCACCAGAAACTCACCAAACGGGAAAAATGACTCACCATACATCCCGATTCCATCCTTGAGAAGCAACATCTTCAGAAGGCCCAAGCATTGGTAGATCAATACGAGGCTCAACTTGAACCACCACCCGTTTTTGTCACCTTTGACCCAGTGCCTGAGTGCGCACCGTCCCCTAGAGAACCTGAACTTTCACAGGAGCCCTCGCTTATGCTCAAGGCTGAGGAAGATCTGCTCGCCAACATGATGATGACAAATGAAGATTTTGTCCCACATGCGCCTCCTAATCCTCCAGTGCCTACTCCACAAACGGCCAAACCCAAATCCCACGTTCACATCGAACAACTCGTTGAAAATAGTGACACAGAGTCCGACACAGACTCACATGGTGCCCACACAAGATTTGGTAAGGTCTTTTACCCTCCTACGGCACCCAAATCTCAACCTCCACACCCATCAAATAAGGACCAAATTAAACTTCCATATATTAGTGCTGGTCCACCTTATGATCAAGGCCCCATAAGGGGAGCACCCAGATTCATCCAAATACGTGTTAAACAATTGGGGATGTATTTTGAGAGTGATGATATAAACACCACAATTCCAATGGGTACCAAGAACTTGTTATCCTAGACGGTGGTGTAGGTGTGAGCATTATCCTCACAAAGCGATGTTGGGAAAACTGGGGAAAACTAGAGTTGGAAAAAGAGCAGACCTAATCATTAAAATGGCAGATAGAACATCCTCAAGACCAATGGGGTTATTGAAAAACATTAGGCTTAAGGTCTTTTCATTCTGTTACCATCATACATTTGTTGTAATGGACTTTATGCACCAACCAGATCCATATGGTATTATCTTGGGTACACTCTTCATGAGGGAAGCCAAGGTGGTGTATGATTGGGCATTAGACCAAGTGTACATCCGAAAGGATTTGCAAATTTTGAAGATCGATCTCCATACATGGAAGGCACACCCCATGGAAGGAAAATTGTTTGGGAATGATTAGGTCACAACTGAATGAACCACATCCTTGCAAGTTGCCAACCAATTAAAGAACACTCATGGGAAGAAGAAGATAACAAGATACACACATCACTTCCACCTCCGGACTTTAGTGAAAACTGGATGCATGTACTTGCCACCATAGATGTGTTGCCTCCCAAAGGAATAAAGTATGTTGAATCGAGAATGATTCCCACAATCTCAGTGTGCATGGTGGATGCGCAACTCATGGAAGAGGAAACGGAGGATGAAGCCTCAAGCACATAAGTACTTTGAACCGCATGGTCACAACATTACTCAACGTCTCATGAAGTGGCGGAAACAAAAGAGGTATATTGCTCGACGCAACGCCTTGTTTGCAAAGTAAACCCACAGACACCCAGTGGTGGCTAAGATATGTCCAAGTCACTAAGGTGCACGATGAGTTCTTTAAGAACTAGGGTGAGGAGATAAGTAAGATAACCTTGGAAGGAAAACAAGAGGACAGAGTTACGCTTCAAGAGCCTGATATGCTTAAACTGACTAAGTCAAGATAAAGAAAATGAAATAAGGCTCTAGCTGAAGCCGAGCAAGAGGTAAGGAAGGCGATGGCTCGGACAAAGGATGATGAGGACGACAAGAAGCCATACCTACTCTCAATGCCGGACCATTTCAAGAACTACACCATTGATGAACAAAAATTTGTCCAATTGATGGCCAAAAGAGTAAAGGAAAATAGCCAATCCATGTCTTACAATGGGCCAGCAAAAGTTAAGGAGGTAGACATTACAGAGCCGAGGGAGGATCCCAAACCTGTCTACATCGCTAATGACTTAACTACTACTGAAGAAAAAGAACTCGTTGCTCTCCTAAAAGAGTTCAAGGATTGTTTTGCTTGGAAACATATGGAAATGAAGGGTGTACCACCTGAGACGGTTCAACACACTATTTCGATCATGGAAGGATCTAGACCATCCAGGTGAAAACAGTATCAGATGAATCCTAAATATACAGCTATTGTAAAGGAGGAAATTGATAAACTCATAGCTATAGATTTCATCTATGAGATTGAGCACACAGATTAGCTATCACCAATCGTAATTGTGCCGAAAAAGAATGGGAAGCTAAGATTTTATGTTGATCTCAAAAAGATCAATGCAGTTACCCAGGAAGGACCACTAGCCATTACCATATACAGAGCATGTATTAGAATGGGTAACAAGTGAGGAAGCCTACAACTTCTTAGACAGGTTTTCAGGCTACAATCAGGTGTTCATTGCACCACAAGACCAACACAAGATGGCCTTCAACACGATGTGGGGGACCTATGCTTATAAGGTTATGCCTTTTGGCCTCACTAAAGCACCAAGATCTTTCCAATGATTGATGTGCACGGCCTTTAAGGACTACTTGTTGCAAAGGTGGTTTGAGGTGTTCATTGACAATCTTTGTGCTCACTCACGATGAACAAAACATCTGGCTTGCTTAAAGAAGGTGTTTGAGAGGTGTCGATTATATCACATATCCTTAAACCCTTTAAATGACAATTTTGGGTTAAACATGGTGTTATCTTTGGGCACATTGTCTCTAAGAATGGTATTTCCACTGATGAGGGCAAGATGAAGTTGATCTTGGAATTCCCCCACCAAGAAACTATAAGGGTGTGCAGCAGTTTATGGGGCACGTTGGGTATTATCGATGATTCATCATATTCTATGTTGAAATTGCCAAGCCATTGTACAAACTACTCATCGTCTTTGAATGGACTAAAGAATACAAAGAAGCATATGTCAAGTTGAAGAAAGAACTAGCTAGTGCACCAATTTTGAGACCACCCAAATGGGATCTCGTATGCCATGTACACATTGATGCATCATTTTGCTATAGGATGCGTATTGGCACAACCTGGGGAATTCAAATTGGATTGCCCATTTTTCTTTGCCAACAACCGACAATTAAATGATGTAGAAATAAACTACACCACAACTGAGCATGAAGGGTTGGCCATAGTTTATGCAATTAAGAAATACAAACATTATTTGGCCAACAATTTTATATTCTTTGTTAATCATGTGGCCTTATTATATCTAGTGAATAAGCCATGCACCACAGGGAGAATCACACAATGATTGCTTTTACTCCTGGAATTTGACTTTATAGTTTCACGGTAAGAAAAGGAACACAACATGTTTTGGCAGACCATATGTCTAGACTTCCAAATGGAGAACCTGCAACCAACATTGACGATGATCTCCCAGATGCATGTCTATTCAAAATTGATATGGTGCTTGAGTGAAGTGAGGAAATATCTGAGTACATAGCTCATGGTTTTCCACAAGATCGGCCCTTAAACAAGAATCAGATGCATCGGCTTATCAAGCTGGCCACACCATATCAATTGATTGTTGCGGGAGAACTATACACCATATTAATTGATTGCACGAGAACTATATAAGCTTGGCATAGACAATATTCTCATGAGGTATGTGCAAGAAGATGAGTTCGTCTCACGGTATTAGAAGAAGCACACTCGGGAATAGCCATAGGGTATTTTGTTGGAGAAGTTATCTCTTGCAAAGTACTTCAAGCAGGGCTATGGTGACCTACGTTATTTGGAGATACCATAGAATTTGTGAAAATATGTGAGGAATGTCAACGATTTGCTATTCTACAATAGAAGGACAAAATGCCACTTACCCGTTATGTGATCATGGCCACTGATTATTTCACCAAGTGGGCAGAGGCAAGAGCCTCTAAAAAGGTTGATGCTCAAACTACGGCCAAGTTCTTGTATGAACAGATCATTTTCAAATTTGGCTCCCACTAGAATTAGTCAGTGTGACCAGGGTTCACATTTCATCAATGAGGTGATTGAATAATTACTCACGAGATTCCTTGTAAACCATAAGAAATCATCACCTTATTATCCACAGGCAAATGGCCAAGCTGAGAGCACTAACAAGATTTTATGTGCTATCTTGACCAAGACCTTAGAAACTAGTTGAACGGATTGGGAACACAAGCTAACTACAACACTATGGGCCTATCGTAATACAACACTATGGGCCTATTGTACGTCGTATAAGGTAGCAATGGGATACATTCCCTTTGGTCTAACTTAATGTATTGATGCGGTAATGCCTATGGAATTCTTAGTTCCGAGCGTGCGTATTGCAATACAAGAAAGGCTTACAGAAAATGCGTTAGCCGAGAGGTTCATTAACTTAGAAAAACTCGATAAAACCATGCTTATTGCATCACATGGGCTTATGGTCGAGAAATTACGGAGAAAACATTGGTTTGACCATAACCTAAAAAGCAAAGAACTTGAAAAGGGGGACCTTGTCCTCATGTATGGTGTTGGAATTACCAAGAAAAAGAAATTGAAATACAGACGGTTAGGACCTTTTAGAGTGTCTGAAATCACCCCTCAAGGGTCAGTTCGAATCGAAACCATCGATGGGGTGGAAATGAAGGGGTATATCAACAGAAGTAAGTTGAAAAAATATTATGTACCCCTGACCCAAGAAATGCTAAAACAAGAGCATCTTCTGAAACAAAATAAAGAGCTAGCAAAGGAAAAAATTAGACAAGCTCAGGAGGAAGCCAAGGCAAGGGAAGCCAAAACAAAATAGAGACTTCAAGGAAGAACACTACATGTAACCATGGATTCACTCACCTTGCTTGAAGAAGATGACCTGCATATTGAGCCTACACACCTCAATGTACATGTATCTACAAAGGGTCGCCAAACAAAGAGCATTGCATTGATTGATATGGGGTCAAGTCATAACTTGATGCCCTATGAAACATGGGTAGCTTTAAACAAACCCAACCTAGAGGCAACTAATGCACACGTTCGCAGTGTACATCTATCAGCTACGCAAACAATGGGATTTGTGAATGTTAACATCTCCGAAATGTATTTTTTATGCTTGCAAAAATATTGGAAGAGGAGATGATTATGGAATGATCCTGGATTTGCGCTAGCAACTGTAACATCCAATGGGAAAAACGGACAGTACAACTCAACGATGGCAATGAAACCATGACGATCCCATTATGGAGTCCCTTGAATAAGGGAAAGTAGGCAATTACATATGACATGGAGCCACCAATTCCAAGCAAAAGGAAGAAATCCATAGAACAGGCATCCTCCTCGAACCAACATCATCACTCAAGAGGACCGCAACAAAAGCACTATATGTATCTAGTACGACAACAATGGGTTCCCAAATCCCAGCTTCAAGCCTAAGGATACTATGATAATGACAAAACCTCATGGGTGTCAAGGCAGAGAAATAAAGCTCCATGCAAAAGTTATGAGAATCAAGCCAAAGAGAGAAAGCAGTGACCCAAGCGCACCCGGCATTCAAAAGATATGGGTAAGGAAAGACTTACTAGCAACGCATGGGCTATTATTAGGGAACGTCAAAAGTATGGGTACCAAAGGACAACATAAGATCCATTGCGGTGCTTACCTCCAAAAGAAGAGAAGAAAACTATAGGCCCAAGCAAAATCGAAGCCCAAATATGTCAAGTGTCAAGACAACACCAAAACTGGCTTGGACAAAGAAAGCTAAGCACACCCAAGTAAACAAGGGAGTGCAACACCACCAACGTCACCGCAGAAAATAATCAAGCAAAACCAAAATCTTGAAAATGAAGTGAACCCACATACACAGGTAGCACAACAGGTTCACGAAGATTTGATAGATGTACTTCTCCACTGGGTGAAAGGGAAACTAAGGAGTTCTCACTCATAACTAAAGCATCTACAAACAACACATACTCACAAGCTCCAAATTACCAACTTGGTTCCCATGGCAATAAGAAACAAGGAGGGCTACAAAAATTACGTAGATACTAGGTCAATCACTTCAATTGTTAATGGGTACAAGGTAAACGGTTAAGTGTTCACGCTAATGCCTACCCCATTTCATGCCGTGAAACAAGTTCATACGTTTCACGTGCTCAGTTATACTCCTGTAAATGTATATTCCTTGTTGTGGAATGTTTGAGCATATAGGACTCCTTAGGGTATCAACAATTGCATGAGGGAACGCGAGTTATTTCACTTCGTGAAACACTCCAATTCAATTCATGCCGTGAAACGGTCAAAAATCAATCAAATCATCTCTGGCCACATGGCATGCCCAATTAAGGCGGTCGACAGCTAGAGCATAAATATGTTGATTTTCCTCTTTCGTGCACTTCTGCTTATCATCATCTTGTTCGTCAATCTTCTTCTCCCGTGATCTTTGCTCGTCATCTGTGCTTCACAACCCTAGCTTTTTGTCGCAATACATTCTCAGATAAGGAGCTCTACAGTCTCCTTATGTGTGCTTCCATTGAATTCTTAATTGGAAAACCTCGATAATGCTTGCACAATATGTTTTCCAATAATACAATGCTTGTATTGGTTTCTTTATTCTCCTTCTTAATATTTTTTCCCATCATCTCTCCTTCATAAGACACTAGGACTACCTTTAGCTTGTTCAAAGAATAAAAATTGCATAGCGTCGTGGAACAGTAGTCTGATGTTTCATGACTTGAAATAGGGCCCTACACTTTCACGAATCATATACTAACTAAGAAGTCACTTATTACGGGTTATAAAATCACAAACTTTCCACTGTCACAAAATTTCACACCGTGAAAGAGCAGACGGTTGTTTCATGGAGTAAACTCTTTCACGATTTAATAGTTCACGTAATAACTTTTTCACGCTTTAACATTTCATGCCGTGAACAACATTCCGTTGTTTCACGGAATCACTCTTTCACGGAATCACTCTTTCACGCAATAAAGTTTCATGGACTAAAACATTCACACACTAACCATTTCACACAAAAAACCTTCACAACGTGAACATGCATTCTGCTAGTTCACAGAATAACAACTTCACAACGTGAACTTCCTTGTGCTTGTTCACGAACTAACTTCTAAGTCACGTATATCTTCTAATTCACCACATCACAACACTGTCCATCTTGATCACCATACTGACACTCTTCCCATCATGCATAAAGAGCTCCTACCAGTCAAGGGGGGACTCGTGATCTCTTGCTAATATTACAGATGGCTACCACTGAGGACTCTGACCCGGAGTTCGGCCGTGACTCAAGCTAACACCACAGGATTATCGGTCGTGAAGAAAAAGAAAGAACCACGGGGCAAAAATAAACTAACTTATCTGGGGCCTTATGCCAAGGATCTCAATGGTACCAAGCTCCAGGAAGCCATCCAAATAGAACAGGGCAAGGTTCTCTTTCAGTACCATAGCCTAGAATGCCTGAAGATCCTGGAAGATACAGATGTCCTATATAAGCTGGAAAAGGTGGGGCTGGGGAAGATGGCAGAGATACTCCCCCACACATTCAACCAATCCCTATGTGTGGAATTTCTAAAAATACCAAAAGGGGGATGATCACAAAGTCGGATGGATCCATAGAACAAGTACGCATCTCTGAAACAATGATACGAGAGGCGCTTCAACTGCCACCTTCCATTCCATCACATCTTCATCACATCAATCAGATGCCAATGGAAGATATGTTAAAGAAAGTTGCCTACAATTTGTTATATGTACATTATGTGTGCTATGTTATATACACATTATGTGTGCAGATACTAGGAGGCTAACCCACATTAGGCTTGTGAGCATGGGAGCATGGGAACAAGCTCTAGTGGAGCATGGGTTAGGACTAACCTTAAGGGTTAAGGTTAGGGTCAGGCATCCAAGGGTCACACATGGGAAATGGAAAGTCAAGAGTCACTTGAGGGCCCTCCTATATAATAGGGGCATGGGGCACACTCAAGGGGGCTTGGAGGCTAGGAAGCTTGAGGCTTATGCTATGGTCTCTTGTGTAGAGGTCCATATCTACTCATCTACCATTTCACACTTTAGCTACATGCTATTGGATTGGAGTTATACCTCTTGATGGTATGGGACATCAAGGTAGAGGTATCATGTAGTTCATTTATGATTCATGTGTGCATCCCTTGGGCTCGGGGGTGGTTGGGTGGTTGAGTTATGCCTGATTTTATGCATGTTTATGCATAACAATTATCTAGAGAGATCTTAGGGTTTTAACAGTGGTATCAGAGCAATCTCTATTTAATTGTTGATTTTTTTTAGTAAATTTTAATATTTACTAATAAAATGTTATTTTTTGTTGATTTGTGTTGATGAATTGCACGTGGATCATCGATTTGGTGATTGAAACGTGTGTAACTACAATTCAATGGACGAATCGACGTTGCGGGGAATTCCGTGATGAGTTAATGCTATTTTTTCCTATTTTTTATGGTTAAAATCAAGCATTAATGGAAAGTTTTTACAAAAATACCATAGAGTTGATGGTGGATATTTTTGTAGAATGGATTCCCTGAATTTCTAGAATTTCTAGAATTTTTTTTAATTTTTTAGGAGTTTTTTGAGCATTTTTTATTTAAAATGTATTTTTATACATTTTTTGCAGGTTTTTTCCGCGGGAATGCGATCAAATTTTTGTCAATTTCTACTGAAATTCAGTAGCTAGGGGACAGCGTGTTGATGCATGAGATGCTCTCGTGTGTGCGTGGGACTCTCTCCACCTCTCAAATCTGATTTTTCCTTCTTTTTTCATGAGAAAATCTCTTTAAAATGATTTTTTTAAACATTAATCATAATTAATGATAATTATGATTTAAAAAGTTTAATTAAAAACTTAATCATGGATTAAGTTAATCTCTCTGATTAAGAGAGAGAGAGAGAGAAGAGATGGGAGGAGAATGAATTGGAGAGGAAAGATAATGGAGAGGGTGGAGAGAAGAGACTATCTCTTCTCTCTCACATCTCTCTATGCGCAGGCGACGGGAGGGGGGGCTGCGCACAGCAGCCGGCGGAAAAAAACGCCCCCCCCTAAAAAATCAAATTCTAATATAAGCTTTAAAAAAAGCTTATTTTTTCATTTTTTTTAAAATGAGTTTTTTTAATTTTTTTTAAAAAAGCTTTTTGATAATATTTCAAAAAAAGCTTGGAAAATACTGAAAAATATGGGATTTGAGAAAAAAAAATCTCTGAAAATTCCTGGAAATTTCTTCTTGAAATTTTTTTGGCTTTTCATCTTCTGGAAAACCTTTGGCTTTCCGTTTTTCCGAAACCTTTTGGCTTTCCGAATTCCGGAAAAACTTTTGACCTTCTGTATTCCGGAAACCTTTGACCTTTCACATTTCGATTTTTTTTGTCTTTTCATTTTTCCAAAACTTTTGGCTTTCCGTATTCCGGGAAAACCGTTGGAATTCTGAAATTTTTTGACCGTTCGTATTCTAAATGCGTTCGAGGTAATTTAATTTTTTTTAAAATTCCTAAAAATTAGTGAAAAATTAGACAAAGGTTATTTTAAATTTTGAAAAAATGTGGGGTTGGTGTTTGGCATGTGGTGTGTCCATTCGGGCACCCGTGACCATTCAAACTCCTTTAAAAATATATTTTTAGACCCAAAAAATTAGAAAAATCCATTAAAATTAAAAATTTTCATTGGATTTGAGAATTCTCCCATACATAAGCATAGAAGAGGTACATGCACTAGAGTACACACACTCTCTCTCTCTCTCCCCCCCTCATACACAAGACAAGACAAAGAGCTCTCATAGCATAAAGGGGGATTGTGTGTGTCCATTATGAGAAATTTCCTTATATACAACTGGCCCTTATTCACACTTAAGCGCCCAAAACTTACTAACTAAAGCCTTGGCTGGCCAATATCTCATAATGTACAACCTTTATAGTGCCTTTACATAACACTTATTAATGTCCTCAAATGGAGGAGCATCTTTGTTAATCCAAAATGGGATTAACATCCCCCCTACCTGATGCAAGTTCTATCCTCATAACCTTTACTTAGGTTGAAAGACGTGGTCGACAAACTCATGTCTGTAGAAGTTTCAACGTGATTGAAGCTTTTTGAGGGTTCTTCTAAATGCTGAGTGTGATGTCTAGAACCCGGTGTTTACCATGTCTTCAAATGTGACATGCATGTATCTTGGTAGACACCTGAGGTGATGATAATAAAGCATCATTCCACGTTCATCGGGGCCTTTGTTCATGTCGAAGCATAGCTGCTCTGCATCATATCCATCATACCATTCCTTTGGTTGATTGATAAGAACTATGATCAACTTCAAAAATATTATGGCAACCACTATGTCGGCATCTGGTATTCTGCGCCATGCTCGTATCCATGTCAACATCTGTTTTCTTTGACTCGTTATATCTTGAAATGTTGATGGCGAGAATTGAGGGAAGTTGTAGCAAACGTGGGAATCTCGTTGCTTTGCTTCATGGAACTGTAAAGGAGTGAGCCACCTTTTGATTGGCATGTGTAGTGGGTCCACTCTCTGTGTTAGTGGGGTGCACTGGTATTGAAAGCTGTAATCTCGCAATGTGAGATACTCATTTCACTAGCCATGCTATATTCCAGGCGAAGGTTGGTATCATCTGTTACTATTGTTGTATATCCACCCTATGTACGGACTGGATGCTGCTTGCACCACCTACGAAAACAATAACTAATCATAAATGTGACGATGAGTATTTCCAATAAGTCGGCCAAGTGTGGGTTTGCCAATTTGGTGTGCCTTGCCACATTTTTCCACAAAGTGCCTTCACCGCCCATTGGTAGTAACTCTTCTAAGTCTAGCATTAGGGCTCGGAGAGGATATGGCACATATGGTTGCCGCCTGGACTCCATGGTAGAGTAGGCCTCTGGTAAGATTTTTCGTGTTGGCTCAAAGGGTGTAATATACATCAACACCTTGAACATCAATTTGGGCTTTAGGAGGGGATTCCCTGCTCGTATGAGGCCCTCGTATTCTGCCAGTTGATAAAGACTCAATGACATTTTCATCAGTAAAATTTTGTAAATCATCACGAGGAGGTAGATTACGTACCTCATCGAGCTGCCTTGGTGGTGGAGATAGAGTAGTTGTCGGCAACTCCTTGGGGTCGAGAGGGTTAGTGGGAAATTCAACTGAGGGGTAAAAGAGTAACAAGAAAATATACAATCTGCCTCAGTTTGGTTATGTGAGATATACTAGGATAGGGATTTAGCAATTTACTTCAAAAGGAAGTAAACAAGAAGTAAGTTACAGAGGTGGAGGATCCTAGATTATCTTCTTGCCCTTCCCCTGAGCTAGAGGTGGGGGTTGTGGGGGTTTCACAGTTTTGATAAACTCATGGAGGTCTTTGATCTCTTCTTAGGCTATAGTTGGATATTCAATATGTTCACAATCAAAATCATATATAACATTAGTTAACATTGCCTCCAAATGTAGATAGTTTTATAATACTGAGGGGATGATATAAGGTTGATTCAGATAGATTTAGATATTGGCGTGTCTCATAAACTTCAACCCACCCATGGCTAATGATCCACTCGTAGCTTCGAGCAACAACCTCATAGTTGGCTGGTGTGGATTGCATGTCATCTGGCATGAACAGGTCAAGTTTGTCGACACTGTCATCCAGAATGACAGAATGTTATAACCCGACACCAACTATAAAGGTTGAGCACGATGGGGTGTAACTAGAAAAAGAAGATATCAATTGGGTTAGTAACAATTACGTCTCCCCTTAGTATTCCCATTACGAGTGTAGGGTCAGCATCTCTCTCTGTATTCTGATGTATAAGGGTTAGATCTCCTAAACTGAGGTCTTATGTGAGATTAATTTCATATTGAAGGAGAGAGAGTGTTAGTGTAGATAAAAACAAAGTTGAGTTTAAGGAGGGGCCCGAGGAGTCACCAGCAAAGAGCCTATCTCCAAAGCATGCTCGATGAGTTGACGAAGCTCGTCTCCCGAGGAGTCACCAACAAAGAGCCTATCTCCAAAGCATGCTCGATGAGTTGACGAAGCTCGTCCTTTTGGTCACTCCCTTAAGGGCATTCTTGGATTGCAAGCCTTCATTCCAGTTCCTAGATTCTAGAGTCCTTGTCATTGAGGACCGTGGAGATGGCTGCTTCACGTGCATCCCTAGCATAGCTTCTAGTTCTGTGTATCTTCGGTTGGCTTCTTCTTTAGCACTCCTATTGGTGGTGGCTTAAGCTTGAGCCTCCTCTACCTACTGTAGGTGCTCCTATGCCAAGGTGCATCTCCATATAGTCTAAGAAGGACATTGCACCTTGGATGTTTTTGGAGTCTAGTCTTCTTCTCTTGTTGGGGCTGGGACCTTCTTCATTCCTTTTGCGCTTGTCAGCCTCTTGCTCTTGTTCTTCCCGAGAAACTTCTAGATGCTTTGATGAGGCTTCTTTGTCCTCCTTTGCTACATTCGCTTGTGACAATTGCTATTCCTTCTGTTCTTGAGGCGCACCTATTTTAGCTGAGGTGGGTAGATCTAAGAGTACTGGATCATGTCGAGGTGATAGGTTTTGAAAACCAAAGTGGCTAGGCTAGGAGGGGCTCTTGGGAGTACTGATTCTTGAACCACGGATTCTGTGGGACAACTTTTATGTGAAGCTTATGCTTTCGATTCCCAATTTTGGGTCAAGGGTGGTGGTTACCTTCAATGGTGTTTGTTGTTTTGCCAGCGCTGCCTGATATGATGCAATATCCTTGGAAACCTCCTCTTCCAGGCGCTTGGTTTCCACTTCTACTTGCTGCACATTGCCTCTCATCTTTTTTAGTTTATGTGGCTTCTTACCTTCCTTGACTCCTTTGGTTATTTCCTTTAGAATCTCTTTGGTATCTTTAAGGACTTGCTGCATGTCTGCCTGCTGTGAGGTGTGCAGGATCCGCCATGACCCCCTATTGCATTTGGGTGTGTGAAATTTTATGTTGGTGAGTTCCTTGGGGTATTGGGATGTCGCTTACATGGCAAAGTATCTTGGTTATTAGGAGGTAAGAGTTGCACACCTTTGACTAGTGGGACTTGAGTTAGTGCTCCATTTCTTTATGTATGAACCAAGCCCAATCCTCTTCCTTGTCTTCATGCACCTTTGCTATTTGGTGAAGAGAGATTTTGTTGTACCTATCCATCAATTTTACCTACATGATCATTGACATGGCTCTGCAGGCTCTTTCATCTATCTCTTCCCTAATGTTTTTATATTCAACACCATTTGAATTGTGTTAAAACCCTAAGATCTCTCCAGATAATTGTTATGCATAAACATGCATAAATCAGGCATAACTCAACCACCCAACCATCCTCGAGCCCAAGGGATGCACACAAGAATCATAAATGAAATACATCATACCTCTACCTTGATGTCCCATACCATCAAGAGGTATAACTCCAATCCAATAGCATGTAGCTAAAGTGTGAAATGGTAGATGAGTAGATATGGACCTCTACACAAGAGACCATAGCATAAGCCTCAAGCTTCCTAGCCTCCAAGCCCCCTTGAGTGTGCCCCATGCCCCTATTATATAGGAGGGCTCTCAAGTGACTCTTGACTTTCCATTTCCCATGTGTGACCCTTGGATGCCTGACCCTAACCTTAACCCTTAAGGTTAGTCCTAACCCATGCTCCACTAGAGCTTGTTCCCATGCTCCCATGCTCACAAGCCTAATGTGGGTTAGCCTCCTAGTATATGCACACATAATGTGTATATAACATAGCACACATAATGTACATATAACATACTTCCCCTCTCTCAAAACATTGCACTCTTGCAATGAAAAGAAGGAGAACTGCGCTGAACAATCTTAACCGACTCCCAAGTCGAATCCTCAATTTTCCTATCTTTCCACCTAATTTTAACCTCAAGGATAAGTCAACTACAAAGTTTCCTTTCCCTAAATTCATGTACCATATCAGGTTCATGTGGAACATAGGATAAATCTTCGACTTCAACGAGTTCTTGAGGATAGTTTTAGTTCTTACGCAACCGTGCCAATCTGATGTATAACTCGAAATGGACCACAATATCTAGGAGATAAATTCGAGAATTTTCCCATTGACAAAGTCTGAGAATATTTAGGAACATTAAAATAAACCAACGCTCCTGGTTCAAAAGACCGAGATGAGCATCCCCTATCAGCATAAAACCGTGCCCTATCATGAGCACTCCTGATAGAATCCCGAGCTTCAGACCGACATCAATAGGTACCCTGGGTTGATACCCATACATAAGTATGCACGGACTAAAAACCAATAGCTGTATATGTAAAACTGTTATTATAGGCAAATTTCATCATTGGAAGATATTTTTTCCAATATGATGATTTTCTAGAGACATATACATGAAGCATATACTCTACAATCTGATTCATACACTCTGTTTGCCCATCAGACTGCGGATGATCAGAGTAATTCACATTCAAAGTAACTTCCTCGTTGTAAACCATTCGGAGAATAAAGTAGGAAAACATGGCATTATAACAGCAAAAACCAGGGATTCATCGGCGTCCCGACATACCCACATCTGCATATAGAATAATCGACGTCTCGAGTTACCCATATCAACATAGAGAGTCATCAACGTCTCGATGAGTCACATATGTCAATCCGTAAACAATCAGGTTGACTATATAAATCACCTAAAGTACGGAACTAGAGAAAAAAAATGCCAACAAAGGAAGAATCCAAATTTCCTTATCCGAACACAACAAGATAAACTTGTTTGAACTCTAAAGAAAGAGATTTCAACAAGTGAAAATGCCGACAAGATTACCCTCATCAAAACATGCAGGCTATAGATAAAAGAAATTTATCTAGAGAATGCCCACAATATAACTTCAAATTTAGAAAATAAGATTGTCTTTGAATGTTGAGATCAACATGCTAAGTGATGTCAGCAAAGCAACAATCTTGAGCCCAAATTATCCCATAAGATAATATATGTGAGGGATCACTAGCGTCCCATACCACCATGATTTGAAAACTCCCTAGTATGCCGTCTAGGAAAATATGAATAAAATCCTGTATAAAAGGAATAAGATGGCCTTATCTAGACTTTCACATACTAAACCTGTCTCTATATACTTGAGACTACATCAAGAAATAACCCTTATGGAGTACATCATTAGAAAAGAATTTTGAATTATTGGTGCCTTTCTAATGATAACTACCCAAAACACAATAAAGTTAGGGTAGAAAAATAACTCACCTAGATACATAAGCAACTATGTATCTGAGTTGGAATATATACAAGAGTATAAGAAATATACTCCAAAATTACGTGCAAAAAACGAAGGCAAATGCTACCTTCAAAGCACATGTAATTATTCAAAAGATCAAAAGATCCTTATAAAACCATGGATAAAAGCATAGAAGCTCCTCGAATCCATAGAGACCATAGTTGATCAATGCATACCATCTAATGGACATTAATCATGCCAAAAGAAGCATCTCAATAAAAAACCCCTAGACACAAGTGATCTAGGTAGAACTTGACGAGTCTATATAAAACTTGGAAAACATCAAATAAAAATCCACCAAAACAAATCGCTTAAGAAATTAAGCACAAACCACACTTAAAAAAGTGAAAAAATAAATTATCATGGAAAAGTGTCAAAGGTGAAACACGCTTTGAATGTAAATTATAGCCATCAAAAGAAATTAAGGAACATGTCCAAAAAGGATGGCTAAACAATGGTAAAAAATCATGAATACATCGTTTAGAATTAATCCAAATATAAATATCCATTAATACCAGATATAATCGTATTAATAATTATGTGAATAATCCGCATCTATCTAATGTCAGCACGAGAAAACGTACTTCTCAAAAATATTAAATTCTCGAGAAAAAAAATTATCATGATTTTTTTCTTAATTTTTCCTAATTTTACAGGGTCTCAAAATATCATAATTTTGAATTCCACCAAACCTATCTTATGGCATTCCAAACCTATATTTTTCCAAAAAAAATTTAGCAATTAAATTTGCCAAAATACCATTGATATTTTAAAAATACCAATTTTAGGATTTTTAAAAATAATTTCAGAATATTCCTAATTTTTCTTGAGAATCCCATCGTTCACGAAATTTTCAATTCCGCCCGACAATCAAGGGTGGAAACCCTAACTTTCTAACTTTAGGCCTGCATTCCTTCATCCTACTTTGTCGACAAATATCAAAGCCCCTAAACATGGAGGATACACATCGTTCCCTTACACCCACTTCCCCTTCAACGCGGGTCTAGCGTAGCTCCTGAGAGACAGGAGGCCAGCACACCCTCCGACGTACCAAGCCCAAGCTCTTGTTGGGTTGTGTCATGGTCCTCGTCCCCCCAACTGAAATTCTTGGGACATAGATGAGAAATAGCTGGCTGATGCATGGGTTAGAAGTGGTTTAGAACCAATATCTCCCTAATAACTACTTTTGTTTTCTTTTCCGCACAGAAGCTATGGCCCTCAACACCTTGGCTAATGCATGGGTTAGAAGTGGTTTAGACCCAATATCTCCCCAATAACTACTTCTTTTTTATTTTACATACAGAAGTTATGGCCCTGAATACCCTGGTTTGTGGGATGATAAAAAATTTCCCTCTCTCCCTCTTCAAATGGACACTTGATTTCTACCCTCATGGTCCCAAGCCCATTAGATGTCTAGTCTAATATAGAGTTGTCTGATCTTCCACTTCATCTCTACCCCCTTCTTAAACTGATTGTTGACCTGCTAGGGCCAAAGACTTCCAAACAGACGTGAACCCGAGATGGCATCCTCAAGCATTGGTTGAAGTGGATATTAGTAACAGCAAAGACCTCCCTCTAAAATAATTTATGGATCTTGGGAGCGAGGTTGGATCCCTTGAACCTCCCTAATTCTTGCTTCCATGGTGGAGCACAAGGGAACTACATCAGAACTTGCCCTTCAAAATTGGGTAACAATGTTCAAACCCAAGAAGAAGAGAAGTAGGCAGACCCCCCCAAAGAAGTGGATGTCGAAGGTTTTCAAGCTGTCAATAGGAGAGGGAGAGCGCCCATGCTCGGCAACCTCCCAAAAACCCTTCTCGACAGAGAAATACCAATTGCTTCTCTCCCTACTATGGTAGATTTAACAAACCTGGCCCAGCCTACTAAGGAGCTAGAATCTAAAGATGATCTGGAGATGGTTCAAAATATCCAACCTAACCCTCCACCAATAGTCACTGAGGTATTGGAAAAGGAGGTGGATGGTATGGATTTTTAGGATGCTAAAACCCTCCTCTTTGAGGAACAAAGTCCTCTAGCTGAGGAATAAATCCTCCCCAGAGAACGAGTCAAGAATAAGTGAAGTACAAGTGCAGTGATATGATAAGGTCACTTACACATTCACCCACAAGAGTGAAGTACAAGTGCAGTGATATGATAAGGTCACTTACACATTCACCCACAAGAGTGTGTACACATGCTCGGGGGAAAAGCCCTTGTTTGAAGGGAAAAGGTGTCCTAGCCCATTATTAGCCTACATCCACACATCACTACCATATAAATACACAATAATTGAAGTGAAGGCATACTCACAATGGGACATAGAGTGTAATGAGCATTTTGTGTTGGAGTCCTCAAACTGTCAAAGAGGTATGTAATTGTTCAATATGCACTAATGGCACCTGATAGTGCAGATAGTCTCATTTGATGAGCCATGGCCTTCAAGATGCATGTTGACAATATACTTGATATTAAAGATCATGGGGAGCCAAAGGGTGTTGAGTCCATCCATTCTATGTTTAATGACAATGAACAAAGGCAATCAAGTGGTGTAAGGAAAAGCTTTAAAGCATCACCTTTTGTGGAGGTTAATGGTTCAGAGATCATTGACTCAGAGAATAATAAGGTATTTCAACAAAGAATGAAATAATGTTAGGGCATCAGAAGCTTCACAGTTTGGGGTGTCGAGTGGCAAGATAGAGACTCTCCATATTGACCTTAAAGAAGACATTGAAGTTAAAATGATTACCAGGTTAGTTAAAGTATTATGCCTTGGATCACAGAGAATAATTCAACCAACATTTTGAAAACAAGGATCACAAATATAAGGAAGAGGGTTCAAGTGAATAAAATACCAATGGGAATATTATCATGGAGTTTCCTCTAACCTTTGGAAAAATCAATGGCATGGATGGGATGGACTCATATTGATGATTTGCTGAGTCAATCAGCAGCTGAAGAGTAAAGATCTTCTCTAACCATTGATACATTCAAAACTACCTTCACAAGTCGCTATGGCCACTATGAGTTCACGGTCTTGCCTTTTAGCATGACAAATGCCCCTGCAACCTTCATGTGTCATGAGTAATGTGCAAATCATGAGTATCTAGATGATTGCATTCTTGTTTTCTTAGATGACATCTTTGTTTATTCTTCTAAGAACAAGACTGAACACGAGATTCCTTAGATGACTTCATTCTTGTTTTCTGAACATGAGTATCTAGATGGTCTTGTTTTCTTATTAGAAGACATCTTTGTTTATTCTTCTAAGAACAAGATCGAACATGAGGTTCCTTGAAGGAAAGCCTTGTAGAAGCTTAGAGACCACATACTTTATGCTAAAATGTTTAAGTGTTTCTTTGCTAAAGAGAAATTTGTCTATCTAGGCCGTGTGATATCCATAGATGATATTCACATGGATTAGGAAAAATTTAAGGCTATCCTTGAATGTCCAATTCCAAGTGTGCATCACAGATGTGCGAAGCTTTCAAGGCTTAGCATAGTATGAGAGAAGACACATTAGAGACTTCGCAAAGATAGCTAGCCCCTTGACATGTTTGACCAATCATAGTTCTATATTTATTTGGTATGACAAATATCAATAAGCTTTCTAGGTTAGAAAAGATGTGATAGGCTAAGAATTGTATTCTTAAGATTCCCAAGATTAAAAAGCCATTTGTTGTCATTTATGATGCGAGGGGGGATTGGATAGTGCTTTCTTAGCATGTGAGAGTCATTCCATATAAATCTCAAAAATTCAAAGACCATGAAAAGAAATGTTCCACTTATTGTTTCAAGTTAACCGCCGCAATAGTACATTGCCCTAAAGCATTGGCACTTCTTGCTTAGTGTGAAGTTTGAGTTAAACCGATAACCAAAGCATGAAGTACTTGTTTATGCAACCTAAATAATCGTCAAAGAAAGTCGATGGAGCTTCTTTACAATTCTTCCTATTTTTTTCACATCGATAGATGATTACAATAGGAAGATTTGGGTGTCTCAGGCTTTTGAAAAGTTTAAAGAATGGCTTGCATTGGTTGAAGCTAAGATAGGAAACATATTGCAATAGGAAGATTTGGGTGTCTTAGGCTTTTGGAAAGTTTAAGGAATGGCTTGCAGTGGTTGAAGCAAGATAGGAAACACATTGAAGCAATTTAGAACAAATTGAGGGGCATAAAGCAATAACTCACTACCACTCACACTACAACAAAATGTGTTGCAAAGTGCAAGAATAGTGTTGCTATTGTGGATATGTAAAGGAGCATGCTTAATGGTAGGAATTTTCATAAATCCTTTTGCGATGAGGTAGTTAACACCAACAAAAGACTGTCAAGGGATGAATCTATTGTTACAGGCCTACTAGGGTATGAAACCTTCAATTGCACACTTGAAGGTTTACATTTTATACACGTTTCTTATGCTGAAGCCCAAGTATGGATAAATGGTAAAGGATGAGCTTCAAAAGCTCATAAATGTGATATTTGTCTATGAAATTGAGCATATTTATTGTTTGCAAAAAGAACAAAAAACTCAGTGTGTGTGTTAACATCAAAAAGATTAACGCCGCTTTGTTAATGTATTTAGGATCACACCCCTGAGTCAAGCAAACATGCAAGACACCATAATATCACGAGATCGTCTCCTAAAGGAGATCCCAACATGGAGATGTTGTCACACATACGAGCACACTAAATCCAACGCTTAAAACCTTATAGCCCCAGGACTACAAAACAGATTGCACGGAGACAAGGAGGTTTAGTGCTAAGATCATCATGCAATAATGAGAGGTCTAGAGAGAGATATGTGCTAGGGCCCAGGGGACGTCTTCTTACTATAAGCACCTGAAAATGCTTTTTTGGCTTGCATTAATTAATTAGCATCGTGTAATATTAATGTCAAAGGTTACACCATAAGAATGTAAAAACAACAAGTTTCTTATTTTAGCAACAAAATCAAGAACAATCTACACATGTTCTCTAGTGGTCTCTCTCTCTCTCTCTCTCCTCTCTCTCTCTCTCTCTCTCTCTCTCTCTCTCACACACACACACACACACACACACACACAAAAGCGTCTGAAGTAGCCGTGCGGTGAATGAGCAAAATTCCTAGGATAAGGAAATGGGTGGGCTCGACAAGGAGAGGTGGGTGGCATGGAGAACGTGAATGTGGGCATGTGAAAGGTTGCACAGCCCGGTGAGAGGGAGAGGGGCGGGTATAGGGTTGTATTAATAAATGCCACGTCAATTGAGATAGATGTTGTGAATATACAACCCAGATAGAGATTTCAAAGATTTTGACAAAGCTCATAGAAATCAACGTGTCAAGTAAGAGGTTAATTATGTACACTCGAACTTGGCAAGAGACCGTCACTTGTAAGTTGTATGGGGTTGATAAAAATAGCTGGTCCGATTCTCTTGTAAGTTGTATGGGGGTGATAAAAATAGCTGGTCCGATTCTCCCAAGGGGTGGAAAAAAAAAGTGTGTTCCTCTTCATCAGAAAAAGAAAAAGGTTGCATGTGAAACCGTCCGAGCCAGGAAGCCGTTCCACGTGGCCAGAAGCGAGGCCTACACTTTTAGCGGGCAAATTGTCTTTGAAGCTGCTTCCCATCGAAGGTTTTGCAGTACGCCTGTGTTTCTCGATCAAGCCTAGGGTTTCTTAGAAAGACGACGACAGATTCCGTCTTCATTGTAACTCTACACAGCAGCAGCATGAAGTTTCTGGTTCCATCATGATCAAACCCTTTGAATACTCGCCATAGGCATACCCAGCTACCAGGTACTTAGTCTTCTTCACCGAGTTTGGTCTCTTCGCGACATGGCTATCAAGGTCCGATGTCTCTCTTCATCTCAAGCTTTGCTTTAGTCCCCGCCTGCATGAAGATGAACCGACTGAAACCTGTATGAAACCCTAGTTTTTCTTCTCTGCAGCCTCCTCCATAGCCAATCCTATTCACGGGCGGTCTCATCGGAGCGCTTTGAATGATGAAAGAGTGCTTTTCTGGAAGGACTTCCTAAGCTTACAGAACTGTTATTCATGGGAGGCTGGTTATCATCCGACCATGATCAGAGACTTTGGAAAAACTTTGTGACAACTTTTTGATTAGCAATGGATCAAAAGCTTTTACGGTATTTTGCATCCCTCAGAGAGGAGGCAGAAGCTGCACAAAGAGGCGCTTCAGCTGACGTTGCTGAAATCATAAGCGATATCTCACGGCTATGTGAAGACTTGGTCACAGAAGAGGATATATCCTTTGCATTAGCTGCCGTGTTTGATCGGACCATTGGAATATTTGATGTGGTAGAGAGGTTGCTGCTCAACCGTGACAGGAGCATACAGAAAGGGCGAGAAAGTTGTTTGGTCTTTGTTGCCGAGTTCATAAAAAAGACGAGCACACGGGCTGCATCTTATGCTCCTTTCATAAAGGTATGCACTTGTCTATACATATATTACATTACACCTGAAGCACTCACTATCATCATGTAACATAAGTCTGCGTATGAGGTCATGTACAAAACGTTACCATAACATAGATTGTTAGATTTGTATGTATTTCTTAGCTCATATAGTCATGGTGTCGGATATTGACACACGGTTATAGCCTGATCTAGGTCCTGATTTCCTAGGAGTTCTGCAATGACAAATCCACTCACCGACTTGGAGTCAGTAATAAAAGCAACAGCTAATAAAAGCAGTCTTAAATCACTTCACACTGAGCTTGATAATTTTAACCCTAACCTTGTTCATAGTTATCTCCATTGGACACACAGATTTCCACATAGAACTATTGTGCAGGTGAAGAGGATGTTTGCGTGGCTATTTTTGACTAAACAACTAGATCTTCCAATGTCCAAACTCGGCCATCTACGGTGTTGTTGTAACCCCGAGTGGAGCGGAAACACTTGACCATTATGCAATTAAATACTTAAATCGGCCACAACCTTAAACATATGCCACTTAATTTCACAAAATTGTAAAAGAGAGATGTGCACATCTTACACCACATAGAGGTCGAGACTCGGAATCCCCCCCCCCCTTCCCTGTGCCTTGCGTGTGCCCTTGGAATATTCTATTACCCAAAGAGAAAAATATCATGTACAAGCTTTGAGGGTCTTACTCTCCCCATGGGAGATACGGGATTATCCTTACATGAGAGCTATCATCAAAAGAAGCCTCAAAATACCATGAGTGTGTAAACCACCTCTTCTCGTAAAGGCACCGATCCTCCCCATGACTACGGGTCTTCAAGATGCCATCTGTGGTAGAAAAACTCAGCTGACGCAAATAATACTTCCACATATACCATAAATCCAAAACACCGGTAGACAGTCTCATAAATAAAATATAACTGAAAGAATCCAGGTCCTAAATAAATGGGCGAGACTAAATCGGTCCCCATAATACCAACACCAAAATCATGTCCAAATAAATGGGTGAGATAAATTAGTCCCATAAGTCGAGATATCATAACCATGGTTCAATTAAATGGGCGAGACAAATCAGTCCCATAAGTCGAGATATCATAACCATGGCCCAAATACATGGGCGAGACATTTCAGTTCCATAAGTTAAGATATCTAACCATGGTCCAAATAAATGGACAAGACAATTAGTCTCATAAGTCGAGATATCATAATTGTAATACCATCGGCTAGGTGTGAACGTTGCTGGTGGGCACTGTCTCATGAACAACAAGCTTGTCAACACTTAAATATGGACCAAACAACAATGCAACGGATAGCTGAAAATACATCACACATTGCTCAAGGCAATACTGTTGTATATTATTGGAATATTTAATATGTATACAAAGTTCCAAGCGCTTTCTAGCGAGATGTTTCATGCAATGGAAATAGTGTCTCACCATTTGGTCCCTCACCCGTCTCGACCAGTGTTTTATACACTAGGTGGAACCAAGGTGTGAACGGGGAGTTTTCCACATAAGAAAGCGGGAGCATATACCGGCGAAGTTTTGGCCTCAAAGATGGACAAAAGTACCATGGGCTTTTCATCATTAAAGGAAGGAGATAGTGTTTTCCACAAGGGGAGGACATATTATTGTTTTTGGACAGGTCTGTGTGGACAAAACAAGGCGCTTAGCTGTAGTTTTTGGAGCAAGTTTGGGGGAAAAGCTTAAAAGGTACTATTTTAAGCAAACAAGGTCACTTTTGGCAAAAAGGGGATATTTTAAGCAAGCAAGGCTACTTTTGGCAAAGAGGAAAAGCATGGACCATATTTATAGAGCTGGCTGACTCTATCTTGGGGGGGGGGGTGCTGCTGGCTGTGCAGATCCTTCAAGCAACAGTTGGCGTTCTCTCTCTCTCTCTTGCGCTTAGACCTTCAGCCAGCAGAAGCTATTGGACTCTTTCTACAGTGCTGGCCGTACAGGGCCTCTGTTTACTCTCTTCGCCCAGTCTTGAGCAGACCGGTAGTTTTCTCATTCTATGCTGATCGTACAGGTGGACTGTGGACAGCAGGCCGGCAGTTCTCTCTTCCCCTTACACTGGCCGTACAGGTGGACATCAATGCTTTTCCTTTTCCCCCTTGTGCTGCCTGTACAGTGGACAGTTGTGGGCAGCTCCTTCCTTCTCTTGTGCTGGTCGTACTGTGGACAGCAGGCAAGCCAGCTCACCACCTCTCATGCGCTAGTACAGGCTGCAAGTACAACAGCATGGACAGCCACCTTCTCCCTCTTCTGGGTGACTGGCGGGCAGCAGTTTGACATTCTCTCTCTTGTTCCTGAAGTGCAGACCGTACAGTGGTACAGTGGTCGGGCGGATTCTTCTCTCTTTGCTCAGGTTGTACAATAATGGTATGGCAGCTGGGTCTTCTCCCCTCTTCACCACTCCCTCTTGGGCATTGGTTCAGGGGTTGTGTTTGGAGGTTTCAGGGACTGTTTTTGAGAGCTTTTTCGGGACTGTTTGAGAGCCTTTTCAGGGCCATCCTGAGGTTTTTAGAGGGACCACATCACTTAGACAGATTTGGGAGAGATTGGACTAGAGACAGCTAGGCAGACTACTACTAGCACTATAGAGACACAGGGACATCTTACTTCAGACACCCGCACATCATAGCGGGGGAAGACAGTCCCAGTTGACTGACTTCTTCCAGAGATTGGCACCAGTAGCCTAGCCACACACATTGGGAGTGACATCTCAGCGAGCGGAGGAGATTCGAGCTAGGCGACGACCCAGACTAGCCGGCTACCAGACACCACGGCTACACCACAGAGAGATCGCGGCCATCCGGTCTCGACACCAGCAAGAGGTCCAGGAGCAGCTGGCACATTTTCGCTCTGATCCAGGACGCATGTTCCAGACATTTACGGCATCCTCAGATCGGATGTATGACATTGTACCCAGACTATGGGACTGGATGGAGTTAGGAGTAGATAACATATCATACTTGTATCACCCCTTCAGCATATAGAGATGCATTAGTAGCCCTAGTACTCCATCCACACCCTCTCGTTTGTACACCACTATTGAGTCCCCTATGGTCGTGTTGTCATACTTGTACATTTTATTCTCACTCCACATTTTCCTCTTGATGGCTGGAGGAACATCATTGTACTACTTGTTTGTCTCATAGGCCAATTTTGGCCTTTTGCAGACGTTAATATATCTTTCTTTCTTTCTTTCTTTCTTTCTCGCTCCTCTCTGCTTGCCTGTGGGAAGTAGTGCGGAATAATCTCGAGGAATGGCTTTGAGTCTCCAAGAGAAGCTTGAGGCCCTCGAGACGGCAATGAAGGCACTAATCAAGGAAAACAAGAAGACATCCGATTCCAACCTCAATGAGGTGGAGAACAAGTTACACCGGCACATCATGGCCCTCGAAGTACGGGTCACGGAACTTGAACAAGAGAACACGGCACTCAAGGAAGAGGTGAGTGCATTGAAAGTGGAACCGGTAGCCATCAAGAACACCGAGAAAGAAGAAGGGGAGATCAATGGCAACACTCTCACGACCATCAAAGCAGAGATCTCCAAGGAGATCACAAAAGACATGGAGGGGAAACTCGAAGCCAAGCAATCAGGATGGGACGAAGCTCGGCTACAGGGAAGAGGATCCTCTCCCCTTCACCAAAGCATGGAGAGCCGGGAAAGACTCAACGTGCAAGCGAGCCCTTATCCTACAGTTTGTAGGGGAGACGGAGAGGGCCACCTTCATGAGGAAGAGGGTGATTCTACGAGGATTACAGGGAGATCCCATCTATTTAGATGACGACCTTACAAGGATGCAGATAGAACACAGGAAAACATGCATGTCGAGAGTCCTACAGGCCCGGAAAGAGGGCAAGAGAGCATTCTATCGTGATGGTCGTGTCATCATTGATGGCAAGGCCATCGATTAGCGCCAGGCAGCCTATGGGACATCGGCTGTGGAGGATCCAGATTCACAAATACACATAGCAGTTTGGAACTGCAATGGAGCACTTTGGACACATCCTGGGAGGATGGAGGAGGTCATGGAGGGACGGGACATCATACTACTTACAGAGACACACCAGAGCCCAGGAGGGGGCTACCCAAAGTAGAGAGTTATCAATGGGAGTCTACACACAGGGGGACCACATGGCAGAGCACATCGAGAGGATCTGGAGGTATAGCGGTACTCTTCAGGCGAGAGCTACATGAGCGCCTATGGGTGGTAGCACGTGACCAGGAGGCTAGATACATGTGGATCAGACTGCAGCTCTCGGCAGAGGGTGTTATACATTGCTCTATGCTACTTCTCTCCTAGAGGATCGAGATATGCTGTCAAGCAGAGGAGGAGAGTAGAGAGGAGGAGGACACAGGGCCATTGGGAGAGTCACCATATGCAGCCCTTTCAGATGAGATCATACACTACTCCAACTTGGGGAAAGTCCTCCTTATGGGGGACTTCAATGCATGGACACAGAGCCGATAGTGCGACATTTATGATTTTGAGCACCCTGAGGTGATGCACATACTAGAGGTGGAGGACACGGGAGCTTGCAGGGTGTCAGAGGACATGGGGCCGGATAACACTAGATATGGTCATCACCTACTTGAGTTGGGAGCCCGACACCATCTCGTTATTTATAACGGGATGAGACAGTGGCGGGATTCAGGAGCACTGACATGCTTTCCACGGTCAGGGGGAGGTACCACAGGTGGACTACATCATGGGGTCCATGGAGACCACACAGGCAGTGACATCTTTCACCATCCCTCCCTGTCCTATCGGTGCGGATCACACGTACCTCTTGTTGTCATTGGCAAGCTCCACACCAGCCCCCACACAGCCCACATAGGCATCGCATACCACTTTCTACTTCACCCATGACCTGGCAGACATATATGAGCATCATGTATATGACGGGCTACTCCAGATGGATCCGTTGTCATCCCTAGACACACTCACCACTCAGATGTCATCTCTACTACACACGGCCGCCACCCGCAGCTTCCCCCATCACACACACATTGCGCACACAGATAGATCTGGGAGCATGCCCCAGAATCGGTGGTATGATGAGTGCAGAGAGCTCTAGAGACACCTTCGTGCCCAGAGAGCACTGGGGACCATTACACAGAGACAGGTGAGTCGACAGATACGGACCCTCACACGCCGTAAGAGGCGTGCATATGAGGAGGCACATTACTGGGATATGTACCACCTTCTTATGAGCAGAGATACAGAAACTGCATGGCGCAGGATGAGAGAGCCTCGCTCTCGTACCCCGATTGAGGATCGGCACACATATGGAAAGAGCCTCGACCATATCCCTGAGCAACCGCCCATACCACAGCCACAGGAGCCCCGTCCTACCACCACCTCTACTTTCTTTACCGCCTCGATGGTAGAGAGAGCTATCCGTCGGTTACAGCATGGGAGATCGGCTGACCACACATACAGAGTGAGCATCTTATTTATGCAGCTAACACACTGGCACCCTTTGTTGCTCACCTCTTTAATAGGGCACTAGTGGAGGGCCTACCAGCTGAGTGGACTATGCACACCATCGTGCCTCTCCACAAAGTGGAGACATGCTAGACCCCAGCAACTACAGGACTATCATGATTAGTCATACATTGGCCAAACTTTATGGCGCAGTGCTCGAGGCAGAGTTGAGCTCATATGCAGAGGAGGAGGGATTGCGGCACCAGGGCAGGCTGGATTCCGACATCTCAGGTACCACAGTCCACATTATGCTATATGCAGATGATATTATTTTGGTCTCTGAGTCGCAGATGGGACTACATCATCATCTCCATGCACTCGATGACTTCTGCACACACAGAGGAGACTTACAGTGAGCCTTGGGAAAACCAAGGTCATGATTTTCCACACCTCAGGGCCGGTTCGATGACAGGCTATCTTCACACTAGCAGGAGGACAGGTAGAGGTGGTAGACTGATATGTGTACTTGGGGATTACGTTCGCGACTCCGCCAGGAAGATTTACTATGGCACAAGCAGCCAGGGATAGACTCACACGAGGGTATGCAGCTCTGGCCGTGCTAGAGAGACAATGTCACCAGGCACACTTCCAGGAGCCTCGCACGAAGGGGTGGTTGTTTGACACACTAGTCACCCCTGCTTTGATGTATGCTGGAGCAGTATGGGGACTTGGGCTCGCCACCTCCACATGGTCTCAGATAGAGAGGCCTTAGATTCTCATGCTCTCACGGATGATCCGCAGCAAACCCTCTGTCCTACATGACATTGTCCGAGCGGAGTTTGCTGCACCTCCTATGCTAGTAGAGGCCCTCTTCAGACGATCTGCTTCATACAGAGGATCAGAGATATGCCATCAGATCGACTCTCACATAGAGCTTTTGAGGCGTCCAGTGGAGATAGGAGATCATGGTATTCACAGATGATATAGTGGCTCACTCAGCATGGTCTCAACATAGATCACCTGCCACCTTTCCAGTATGATATACATGCACCACACATCCAGCTCTCTCACAGTCAGAGGAACAGAGTCCTTCGGCAGGATTTATGGCAGTGATACACTTAGGAGACTTGGATTACACCTAGTCAGCCTCTACCGCCGAAGATGCTATACTACAGAGATCAGTTTATGCGTATCTCAGTGGATGGATTCATTCAGTGACCCGGATATATGGATGTGTACATGCCTCACAGTGCCCGAGTGGTGATTGGCCAGCTTAGAGTGTCATCACACCAGCTTGGGATTGAGGCAGGTAGGGCAGCACGGATCCCCAGAGCAGAGAGGCTATGCCAGGAGGAGGTTGAGAGTGAGGAGCATTATGTATGCAGATGCAGAGCATATAGTGTCATTAGAGAGAGAGACACCACCATCTTCAGTGGACGTCCCTCACTCCGCTAGATCATGGAGTCCGCAGACCAGCGCAGATTTGGCCAGTTCTTGCTAGAGACAGCGTGCCACAGAGAGATACTGTTACGGACTCATACCACAGGGAGAGGTGGGCGACAACTCCAGCTCACTGATTTCTTCCAGAGATCTATCCCAGTGCCTATCTTGACACAGGAGGGGGTTACACTTCAGCGCGTTGTGGACCTCCGAGCAAGACGGAGACCGAGAGCACCAGGCTACCAGACTCCCAGACTACATCAGAGGGAGATCACAGAGATATGGATTCGACATCAGCACCATATTCAGGAGCGGCTCGCTCACTTACACTCACACCCGGAGATCATGCTCCAAGGGATTTTTGCCTCGCCATCGCCTATGTATCACATATTACACCCCCATTATGGTACTGGTTGGAGCTATACAGATATGCATTGCATTCTTGTATACCCTACGCATATAGGTTGCATATTGAGCCTCTAGTAGTAGTAGTACTTTCATAGTTTATTTCATGTTCATTTTGTCCTTTTTTTTGGACATCCAGAGGACATTGACAGTTGTACATTGATTTGTCTCATAGGTCGAGTTCGGCCTCTAGTAGACGTTAATACAACTCTCTCTCTCTCTCTCTCTCTCTCTCTCTCTCTCTCGATAGTGGATTGCTAAAGACTCGTGAAACTCAGGATAAAGAAGGTGGTGTGAGACTTTGTGTGATAGGATCCTTCATCTACGCATAATTCCGTTGCATGTTACAGCACTAGACATGGTCTGCAACCATTTAAGTGCCTGATAACTTGTCTTAACTGTGAAATCTCTCCCGTAAAGGAAATGTTTCCAATGCTTAAGTGTTGTCATCACCCCCAATTGCTCTTTGTCATACATAGAATAATTCTTTTCTACATCATTTAATTTCTAGTTATAATAAGCCATTGGGTACCCTTCTTGTTGAAGGACAACTCCTATGGCTAGATTGCTGTTATCGGTAATCACCTCGAAAAGAATCATCCCATGAAGCCAATTTGAGAACCGGAGACTCAGAGGCAACTTTTTTCATTGCATGAAATGCCTCGAGTGCTTTGTCCGTGACGGGCACCTTTTGTCGACGTGTCTTCACGCCCTTGAGCAGATATGTAAGAGGTGCTGCAAGGTCAGAAAACTTGTCCATATGGAAACTACATGCTTGGCAGAGGCCTACAAAAGAGTGGATCTCCTGAGCATTTTTGGATCCCGTCTGGTTCTGGCCTTTTTCCCCTCGAGGTGTTAGCCTTGGGAGTAGCCTGTTGGGAAGTCGTGGGCTTTCCGCCATTGTGCTTCATTTCAGCACTCTACGCAAGCGAGAGTGCGTCTTCGAAGGTGGCTGGCCTAAACATACGCACCTCATTTGCGTGTCAAGGCCATAAAGGAATTGCCCTTTCTTGTTCGTATCAAATAAGCCCAACTGCAAACATAAGTTTGAAATTTTATTGGCAAACTGAAGGATTGGCTGCGCGTTCCGACGCGCTCCCCTAAACTCGTCTTCGAGTCGCTCGAGGTAATGGGGCGGTAGAAACCGCTGCTTAAGGTTGAGGACAAACTCATCCCAAACATAAGCTGCCATACCTAATCTGGTGTGGGCAAGAGCCCACTGGGTCCACCAAGGAATGGCCTCTCCTTCCAAGTACCAACTAGCTAAGATCACCGTGTCAGTATCACTTTTTCGATCTTCGGCAAAGTAAGTTTCAAATTGATGCAACCATGAATAAAGAGTTGGGGGGTCGAGTTTACCATTATACTTACTGAAGTTCATTTTCTCGGGAAAATGACTTTAGGAAGCCGCTGGTGTCAGTCTTGCGTCCAAAGCCGCAAGGTATCGTTCATGTTCCACGCGTTGCATGGCGTCGTCTTCACGTTGTCGAATCTCCACTACACGCATTTGCAACTCAAGCATTGAACTCGGGTACGGTCGTGACCCTTCGAAAGGGTCCCTTTGTAGAGGATCTGGAATTTGGGAAACGGAAGGAGCAGGAGGAGGAGACTGAAAACGTAGAGCTGGAGAACGGGTGCCGTCTTCCAGAGCCAGTATCTGCGGCCTCTGCTCTTCCAATTTGGTCATCTTTTGGAACATCTCTAGTACACTCATGCCTGATGCCTTAGATGGATTGCTTGGTGCACTTCGGTCCCAAGGTTCTTGTTCTTTCTCGTCGTCGTAGCTCGCCATAGCAGGGAAATGCACTACCTTTCCGGAGCGCAATCTGACCATACACACCGTGTGTGTGGGAGACTTCCGGAGGCTGAAAACCAACCGTCCTTCGAGGGACAAGAGTCACTCCGAAAGGGGTGGTCAGGAAACCAACCACACGAGTGTGAAAAAATTTCTGGTTTCTTGCTGAATCTTTACACATGAAGTAGGCTCTAATACCATTGTGACGTGCAGAAGCTTTGGGGTAGATCGGTAACGTCAATGCTAAGAAATCAGCAATAGTTTACGACGAGAATAACACACAAAACTGAAAGTAGATGTGCAGAAAATAAAGAGAGAGAGAGGGAGAAGAGGACACAGTATTGGGTCCCGAATACCCTCTGTAGGGCCCCCACCTTGAGTAGCTGCAGCACTTTGTGAAATATGAGATATGAATGAACTGAATTATGGCTGAGCTTTACGTACCCCTTCATGTATCCAGTCGGCTGTCCTACAGGAGTCGGGTGGCAGAATTATTCTCCACGACTGGGTAAAATAGTAACTTATGCTAATGAATCAGCGCTTTCACACCTTATGAAAGGCTGGCCACTTGCGCATGGCCCAGCCTGTGTGGGCTGTCCCACACCTGGCAGACATCCCCTATAAGGCCTGGGGCACAGTCGGCTGGCTGTCCTATGGCCATAGGGTTGGCCAACAGCCCCTCCTAGCCCATCTCATGGCTGGTGGGTACAGTCGGGGCCCTCCTGGCCTCTTGGGGGTGGTTCTCACCCCCATGCCCACATAAATGATCTTGGGGTAGCCCTATGGGCTATCCCCATCTCTACATGCGAATCCTACATGCCTACACAGAGGTTTGGCATCCAATATCATACTAGATACACAGAACCAGTGACATCATTCCATAGGGAGCCTCACAACGTGGATTGGCATTGCTTCATGTGCAAGACAATGCACACCTGACCTCGGACGCATGTGCAGGACAATGCACACTTGACCTCAGACGCACGTGCAGGACAATGTACACTTGACCTCGGATGCATGGAGTGGAACCTTGGCCGACTCATCCCGGACTGGGCTCGCATGGGACCAGTTTTCCACTCCAGATCCTGCACCTTTTTGTTCAGATATGTCTACGTGGCATCCAAGTGCGGGATGCATGTGACACAGGAAAAAGCAAAAAGTCAAATAGGGTTGACCGCGAGCCAAGGACACCATTGGAAAGAGGAGACTGAGCCGGACCAAAAAGCTAAAAGTCGCTTTTTCAAAAAGCAGTTCTAGGGCCAAAAAGCAAGGCCCTGAAGCTAGAAAAGCAAAACAAGAACTTTTGACTAAAGTTGAGTAATATTTTACTATTAAAAAGACCAAAATCAAAGTATTAGGCAAAAGCAAAGCAAAAGCATCACTTTTTGGCAAAAAGCAAGGCTTCTTGAAGACTGACGCTTGTTGCCTAGGACCGCCCTAATGGCTGCCGATTGTAGGTTGGTTGCCTCTGATGGCTGTGGGCTGGGGTCCAGACCCTCCATGATGATGATGGTGATGAGGATGAGGATGAGGATGATGATGATGATGATGATGATTATGTTGATGCTATGATGTCTATATGTTGTCCTAATTGTTGGATTAGTTAGGGATTAAGACTGTTCATGGAGATGATTAGCCATGGCACGGGTGTGTACGTGACATGGGAAGCCTCCCTAGACCTTGCACATTCCATGAGATATTCCTCATGGTAAAGAAGTTGTTTTGACTCGGGATGAGAGCAACTGCTTGGCCGGAGGTTGAACTTGCCTCCCATAATGTTGGAGGAGGGGGGAATCCTTGGAGAAAAGTCCATTGTTAGCATGTTCACTCTGTCCCCTAGACTCTGCATATGTGCGCGATGCATGGGTGCCTTGCCATACATCTTGTTGTGCATCCTTCAAGGCCTCATAAGATGGCATCGTGTTCTGTGCATCTTGCATATTGTCCATCCCAAGCAAGGACGACTCAACACAGTATTTTTGATATGATGTAATGTCCTTGTGGGAGGAGGATTCTGCAAACTCATCACTCTGACCCAATACATCATCACTATGTACATTGTCTTTGGGAGAGGCATCATCCTGTGCCCTGCCCATTTTCCAAGCAAACGTCTGTGTACTGAAGAAGAAGAAGAAAAAAAAGAGAGCCTCGCATGTGAACAACCCCTTAATAGTTTGTGTTGGAATTAGGGTTGCAGGAATGCACACACAACTTCAAGAAGATGAGGAAGCTTGAGCACAACACAGTAGTGTATTATGAGTGCCAAAAATGAAAGATAACAAGCCCTAGAAGATAATGGGCGTATATACAATGCACGGGGGAAAAAACCTCCTAGTGAGGGAAAAAGTGCCTCGGCGGTCCTAAGGGTGTTCACACACATCACTACTATAATATGGTAACAAATCCCCCCTGGAGTGATGCGGTGAACAAGAGCTAGCACTCATGTATAGGGAAGTGTCTAGCTATGTGGACGAATCCACAAAAGGGAGTAAGCCCAAAGCTTTGCGAAAAGCTTCGAACTTCTCACGAGGCAGAGCCTTTGTGAAAAGGTCTGCAAGGTTATCCTGTGTTGGCACATAAGCCAAACTGATCTCTCCTGCAGAGAGTCTCTCCCTGACATAATGGTAGTGCACCTCAATGTGCTTCGTACGAGCATGGAACACTGGGTTCCGCGCAACTGCCAATGCGCTCTGACTGTCAGTGAAGATGGTGGTGGCAGATGGCTGCCCAACACCCAAATCAGCCATAAGGCGTCTGAGCCACACACACTCAACCGTAGCTGTGAAAGCTGCCCTGTACTCAGCTTCACAACTAGAAGTGGCCACAGTAGGCTGCTTCTTGCTCAACCATGATATGCATGAGCTTCCAAGCATGAAGCAAAAACCACTCGTGGACACGCGTGTGTCATAACAACCAGCCCAGTCAGAATCTGAAAAAACATGTAAATCTGGCGGCAATGATCCCCCCTTGGGATAAAACAACCCAAGATGCCGAGTACCACTCAAATAGCGAAAGATACGCTTCACTGCCTGCCAATGCTTAATGCCTGGGCTATGCATAAATCTGCTCACCTGTGAGACTGCAAACTGAATGTCTGGCCTCGTAATGCATACATAAATGAGGCAACCAACAGCTGTCTGATAGAGTGTGACATCAAAGTGATCTCCAGCATCATGAAGACTCAACTTCAAACCTGTCTCCATTGGAGTAGCAATAGGCTTGCAGTCTTCAAGGCCAAATCTCCGCAACAATGTTTCAATATACTTTGTCTGACACAAAGCAATACCTCCATCACACTGCTTAAATTGTATCCCTAAATAATGATGCAAATGCCCCAAATCTGACATCTCAAAAGAGGCATTCAAATCAGCCTTAAAATCAGCAATATGACTCTCATTTGGTCCTGTGAGCAGCATGTCATCGACATAGAGAGCAATGATTAGATGTACACCATCCACACGTTTAACATACAAAGTGCTTTCTGTTGGACTATTCTGAAACCCATGTGCAGTCAAATATGCATGTATTTTTTCATACCAAGCTCGTGGAGCTTGCTTTAAACCATATAAAGCCTTTTTTAACCTGCACACTTTGTTTTCCTGCCCTCTTTGAACAAAACCACGAGGCTGCGATACATACACCTCCTCATGCAAATCTCCATTTAAGAACGCAGTCTTTATGTCCAGCTGATGTACATTCCAACCATTATGAGCTGCTAATGCACAGATGCTACGAACAGTGGTCATACGACATGTGGGAGCAAAAGTCTCATCAAAATCAATGCCCTTCTCTTGAGCATAACCTTTTGCAACAAGCCTAGCCTTATGGCGATCCACTGTGCCATCAGGCTTACGCTTCAATTTGTATACCCACTTAGTGCCAATGGCCTTCTTGCCAGGGGGCAAGTCACATAAAGACCATGTACTATTCTTCATAATAGCATCGTATTCTGCTTGCATAGCAGCCATCCAATTTTCTGAACTTTGTGCCTCATCAAATGAAACAGGCTCACTTTCATCGCACATACTAGAAACAGCCAATGCATAACAATCTGACGCATAAGAGGCACCATGAGAGCCAGAACGAGTGCGACTAGACAAAGGGGCATCCAACTTGCTGTCACGCAAAGTCTGCACCAGCCATCTAGGCATGTTCCTAGAGCCCTCAATCTCTTGTCTCTCATCCTCAAGTGCATCATGCACATCTGCATCAGATATAGGCTGATCTGTGCCATCATTTAAAACCTGCATAGGCTGAAAAACTGCCTCATGAGGTATTGCACTTGACTGTGCACCACTGAAAAGAGGCAACAATGTATCATAGACATCACGTGAGCTGATATCTGTCTCCTTAGTACATGAAACCAAGGGCTGAACTGCATCTTCCACAAATACAACATCACGGCTAACCAAAATGCGCTTTGTCTGTGGATGATACAAACGATAGCCTTTGCTCTCAGCACTATATCCAACAAAAATACATTTGACAGCTTTGTCATCCAATTTTCTGCGATGTTGCACAGGCACTAATGTATATGCCAGGCAACCAAAAACACGTAAATGGCCAACAGATGGCTTGCGGCTATGCCAAGTCTCATATGGAGTGACAACCTGTAATGCTTTGGTGGGACACCTGTTTAGTACATAAGTGGCACACATGACAGCCTCAAGCCAAAAACCATGTGGTAGACTTTGACTCTTAACCATACATCTTGCCATTTCCATGAGAGACCTGTTTTTTCTCTCAGCCACACCATTTTGCTGTGGTGTATACGGCACTGTACATTGGTGTTTTATCCCACGCTCAGCCAGAAATGCATTAAATTCTGAAGACATATACTCCCCTCCTCGATCTGAACGGAGGGTGCCCATCTTACTTTCTGACACATTTTCAGCCATAACCAAAAACTGTTTGAAGCACAAAAACACTTCGGACTTTGCCTTCAAAGGATATACCCATGCATGCCTGGTAAAATCATCAATGAAAGTCACGAAGTAAAGGTAGTTTCCAAATGATGGAGTTTGCATGGGACCACAAACATCACTGTGAACAAGCTGCAATCTGCGTTCAGCTCTCACTGATCCATCTTTGGGAAAGGAAGCACGCTGCATTTTACCCAATATGCAGCCCTCACAAACATGCTTGACAGGTGCCTCAAGCTTAGGCAAAGAAGACACCATTTCAGATTTCTGCAGGCGCAGCAAACTTGCAAAATTCAGATGACCAAAACGTGCATGCCACAGTTTTGCATTTGAAATAGCCTGCGTATCCATAATAGCACATGCTGAATTCTCTACACATTTGCCATCCATATTGAGCTTATACAGCCCTCGACATAGTGAACCAGATGCTACAATGATGTCACCACAAGAGAGATCATGAACAGTACATCTGTCATCCACAAATTTTACAACCAAACCTGTTTTGGCAAATGCGGAGACTGACAGCAGATTCTTTTTGATCCCTGGCACATACAATGCATCAAAAAGTGTAAAGGTGTTGCAATTTGCAACATTCAGCACAATCTGTCCAACTCCTTTAACGGGATAAGAGGAGTTATTGGCACAAGTGACAGTATTCCCTGTGGGAGCAGACTCAAGGAAAGTGAATAAACTGCGCTGCGAGGTGATATGCTTAGTGGCACCACTATCAAAGTACCATACATTTGAATCTACTGCAGACATACATGTGTCATGCAAAGATGGGTCATAACTGCACTGCGCATTGAATGCCCATTCTGTATCTTGAACAACATTAGCAGATTCATTGTTAGAAGGAGAGGCATCTGCAACAGCCATACCAGCCTCTTTCTTCTTAGCCTCTTTCGCAGCCAGCTTAGGACACGCTTTGATGACATGATCATTTCCCTTACAGTACTTGCAAAATGTCTTCTGTTTGTCACCCTTCTTCTCATCTTTGTCTTCCTTCTTTGGTTGCGCAGCATTTGCAGATTTCTGCTTACTAGAAGAAAAGCCAGCTTTACCTTTCTCGCTTCTCTGACTAGCAACGAAAGCTTGATCTGCGACACGCATAATATTCCTGTTTTGCCTTGACTGGTCTTCTTGCAGCAAAACAGAAACTAACTCCTCAAATGATAAGGCATTGGGATTGCCTTTCATCATCAAGCGAAGAGTGGAAGCAAAACCCTGATAAGAATCTGGTAGACCATTCAAAACAGTCTGCACAAGTGAACTGTCTGACAGGATTTCATCTGCAGAAATGAGCTGCTCTTTGAAATCCTTGATCTTTGTCAAAAAGCTATCCATAGAATCACCTTCGTTCATATGCTCACTCTCCAACTGTTTTCGGAGGTAAGCAACACGAGCCTCATTTCTTGCCTGATACAATGTGGCAAGTACATCCCAAGCATCCTTAGAAGTCCTGCAGGAGCGAATATGTGGGATAATGGTACGTTTGACAGACAGCGCAATCAAGGCATGAGCCTGCGCATCTCTACCATCCCAACGAATCTGCTCTGCTGAAAGTGGTGGTTCTCGAACAGCTGCTACAGCACTTGTGCCTGCACCATCATCAACAGTACCTGTTTCTGATGTGTTTGCAGCATTCCCAGCCACAATAGGACGTGCATCAATACCCTGCACAATGTTCCATAACCCCTTTGCTACCAATACATGTCGCATCATATATGCCCACAATGGATAGTTGGTGCCATCCAACTTATCCTCAGCAGCCAACATGCGGAATACATCATTGTTGTCAGCCATGGCCAATGACTGTACTACTAGATGTAAATGCTGTCTGTAAGAGGTAAACCTGTATAAAATCGACCTGTGCTATGTAGCACAGCCCAAAACAGACGAATGGGCACCTGTCCTGCAGATTTTAATCTTGACAGAAAATCTGCACAGTAGGACGATTTTGCCTGCGCAGTACTTGGAATGCAAAAACGGAGGGCGAAATGACTTCAGATCAAAATTCTGAAACGAACAAGCCCTATGGGTTCTCCCACGGCATATACTAACCTGCAGACGCTCGTGAAACCTCGTCGCAATCGGAGGAGATGAAGCGGCAGGTGCCGGTGATGCTGCCCGGGAGGAGGAAGCCTGCTCTGATACCAATTGTTGGAATTAGGGTTGCAGGAATGCACACACAACTTCAAGAAGATGAGGAAGCTTGAGCACAACACAGTAGTGTATTATGAGTGCCAAAAATGAAAGATAACAAGCCCTAGAAGATAATGGGCGTATATACAATGCACGGGGGAAAAAACCTCCTAGTGAGGGAAAAAGTGCCCCGGCGGTCCTAAGGGTGTTCACACACATCACTACTATAATATGGTAACAGTTTGTAAGGTATGAAGAGTGTAGACCACTGTAGATTAAAATAATAATAGTAGTAGAGTCTTATCCCTTCAGCGACTTCTTCACTATTGACGAATTGACGTGGAGGAGCTAGGTTGCAAGTTAGGTGTTGGCTCTTGATTTTCTTTAGTTGCCTTAGCTTCCACTTCCGCTTCCTTCTCTTTTTGGGCCAACTCTTTGTTCTTCTTTTGCCTAGCGAAGTGATTAAGGCTTGGATCGTCGCGGTGACATCGATTTTGGCTATATCAACTCAGTGGAAGGAGGGTTGCAATACATAACTTTTTGTAATTCCTCTCCCCAGTGGGAGTGGTACTGTAGGCTTGGGGAAAAGTCTCAGTTGTGGGGTTCTTCATGATTAGTGTTTGCTAAATGCACTAAAATATTATCATTAAGGTAATCAGCCACATTGGTAACAATTGAAATGATTGAGGGTTTACCTGCCAGCTATTGGTAGGGCAGCCCGTGGTTCCTTGGGGGCCTGATTGTCAGTAGAAAATTCAGGTTGTAAGAGGAGAGGAAGATGCTACATTAGTTTGCCCTTTAGTGTTAGTAGGTGCAGGGGTTTGCCCAAGGGATGGGAGGAATTTAGAGGAAAGAGGCCTTGGAGAGGATATGCATATGGATAAGTTTCTTCCCCCTCTTTATCCTTCTCTGGATTTGGGAGAGAAGGGGCCCCAACGTTCCCACTTGGAGGGCAGCCATGAGAGACGACCCGCCACTCTTGGCGAAAAGCTGGCCGAGGTGGAGCATTAGGCTGTGTTGCCCGAGGAGCACGTTTGCGCCGCCTCCTATGATCCCTAGCTCTAAGGAAGGCCAAAGTGGTCCATTTGGTGTGACAGACCCGGCATTGGTCATGTCTACTTGACATCTTCATATGTTGCTTCAAGGGACCATTAGGTCTCGGAAGCAGCACAAAATCCTTAAAAGACTCACTGTCATGAGCCAACACCTACGCTTTTTCTAATTGTGTGATCAAATTTGTGCCATTGGGATGTTTCAGCTGTATAGGTTCTTACTTCATTTCTAAAGAAAAAGAAAATTACCCTAATTATGTTGCTCCCCTATTGTTTAAATATCCTTGCTGTTTCTGATATGATGTTATCATTGGCATTGCAGGAGCGATGTGTTTATGTATTTCAAAGGGATGAATCAAAGTCTGTGCAGGCAGCTGCTTTGCTTCCTTTGATTTCCCTTCTTGAGTTATGCATGCAGAATTATGTTTCTTCCAACTTCTGCTTAGAATGGAGCACAGCAAAGGTTTTTTTGCAGGAGTATAGGAAAGCAAAGTCTTCTGGAACATGTTTGTTGCGGTTCCACTCCCTTACATTTACACGGATTTGTGTTAGAAGAGAGTAATGATGTAAAAACTCAGCATGCATAACCATGGTCCTTCATGTCTGCATTATTTCATGTGATACAAACGATTTTTTTATAGTGTCTTCTTTCTGCAGTGAGATCAAATATACTGATTGTACTCGGTACTATGGTGGAATGCTTCCCTTCCACTTTTGAAGAGGACAACACAATCACTATTTTGAATCTGTGCCTTGATAGTTTGGATGAACAGCTGCGACAGAAAGGAAAAGATCCTTTATATGTCCTGGTTGCGGGAGCAATGAAGTGTTTAGATGGACTTCTTATGTGGTTTGACAGGACAGTACCGGCAGGGGGTATGCCATTTCTTTGTTATTATACACAGTATACTCCTGTTTTAGTATTATTGTTCCAGTGAGTTTAGTCTGGCTATGGCTGCTTTACGTAACACAGGTAAGCAGGCATTAGTTCTTTATGTGCAGGTTCAGTTGAAGCTGCAAGAAGAGTCTACACATATCTTGAGCAAGTCCTTTATTTTCGAGAGGATCTGAAAAGATATGAAATGGTTAAAGGTTAGAGGGGGGCAACTGCTCCTTATGCAATCCACCTCTTTATATTTCTGATGTCTTCTTCTACAGCACTGTCTGGATGGAGGATGAGGAACTTCGATCTTAGGCTCTCTATATACAAATCCCTGCCCATCATCAGGTGGTCATGATGGGCCAGCCAGCTTTGGCACGAGCATGTCTGTAGAGCTCCTTCGTACAAACCTGGGGCTTGGCAGTGCCCAATATAAAATTTTGCCTATTTCTCCTGACTGGATAGCAGAGCAAATTCCTATCTTGTTTTAGCTGTTTATTATGGCAAGGTTCTTCTTTCTTTTACTTTTTCTAGGTAAGCAAATCATTAGAATGCCTGAATACACACATCTTATTGTTCATGCAGCTGGTTTAAGGCTTCTCTCCAGGCATGCTTGCCTTTTTCGACTTCGTCTTTTAGATGACTCCATGGTTTTCCTCAGGTGGCTTGAGGCCTATTGGTAAAAAACTCACCTTTTTAAAGAATGCTCAATAAACAACTACATACTATGTTTGTGTTTTTGATAGGCACTCATGTGTCCTTGTATTCGCTTCTTCTTGTAGCACCCATTTGAATGCCCAATTGAGGGATGCAGCACTGCAAGCCTTCAACGAATTTATATTGCAAGTATGGTATACAAACCACATTAAATTACATCTCTGCTTACCTTCGATTCCCTTACAATGCTCAATCTGTTTGCACAAAGCACATGGGATAGGATTGGATGTGTTGGAGCTCTTAACTATGGGCGAGCCATTTGGAAGCGATGAAGCTTGTTGTGCTTCTCACATCTCCTTTTTCCAAGGGGATATGTCTGTTCTTGAAGGATCGTGTGTGTGTGTTGAAAGGATTATCATCACCTTGGACTTTGGGAAGATTAGTTAGACAGGGTTGTCCTTTGAGCTTTTGTTGTATGCAATTGCCACTCATCCTCTGCTGATGTTTATGGGTATCCTTACTTGGGAAGGAGAGTTACATGGATAGTATAGCCAAACGGGTCATCAATGGTTGCACAGGCATATGATGATGACTCTTTTTTCTTCCTGGCGAATACTCCAAGGGATTTGACAGCGATTATGGAAGTTCTACAATTGTTTGGGACAGCAGCTGGGCTGAAAATCAACTTTAGAAAATCGAAGTTGCTACCACTAAAATAGGTGGATTGGCATAGTATTCTCTGGCCAGGAGATATATTACCCCCAGGCCAAATCACTAGGCATTTGGGATATCCTTTGGGTTTGAACATATCTTTCAAAGCGGCAGTTGCATGGGTGCAAACAAAAGTCAAACAAAAGGTTGATTTAATGGCACTTGTCTACATGGTCTTTGCATGTCAGGTTGTGAATAGTACAATCCATCATAATGGCATACATACAATTCTTCTTGCCGTTGCTGATTTGGGATAAAAAATCCATGTTATGAGCAATGGAACTGTAATGGAAAACAAGCACTGATAGGAAGGCTTTAAGGCTATTGAAAATGGAGCATGTATGCAACCCTAAAATGCATGGTGGGCTGAATATCATGCATTACCATGTACTAGCTCGGAAAAGTATCACGATAATAACTTTCGCGGGACAAGGACAGCCATGGGCACCGATGCTGGCTACAATGTGTGCGTGTTACAAGGTTGATTCTTTTGGGCATTGGAATCTCTCCTATTGGGATATCTTGCTAGGTCAAGTACAAGGAAAAATCCAAGGCTGTCCCTACTCTTCTAGATTGTTGCAAGATTGGAAGTCGTTGCTCATACATTTGCATTGGGCACATAGCCCAATACCTCTTGGCTCAGCTAGTAGGACATGGAGATATGTCGTATATATCGGTTGGGCAACAACAAGATGATTGGGTGCTAAAGAATAGCCAACCAAGTTATATTACAGAGTTTCCTCTTTTGGGACTGACAATGGAAAGGACATATAGTTTACTGCTTCCACAACCATGGATAAAGGGACATGTGGATCAGGTGTGGCATATGAGCAAGTCCTTAGGTTGGTGGAAAAGTAATTTGGGAAAGATATATCAAAGCAAATTGCCTTAAAACATAAGGTTTTTCTATGGAGATGTCCCACAGGAACACTCCCGGTATGTAGGAGAGTATTTGGCAAAGTCGAAAATTGTGGCTCCAAATTATTTGCGGTGCCATCATCAGATGGAGAGTATTTATCATTTGCTCTGGGCATGCACTGACACAAGCGACTTTTTGAATCGCCTATTTTTGGATATGCGAATAAGATTCCTTGGGGTGACATTTGGGAAAATGTTTTGGATGTTTGAAAGATATCCTTCCAGACTGCAAGAATATGCTCTTTTCTTTGCTTGGGAAATATATTGGGCTATATGGACAATATGGTTGGATCGTAATTATGAGGTGTTTGCCTTCGATCGACAAGTATGTAGACTTCTGTTGATCATTACGTGAGTCGTTGCATTACAGGTTTGAGCTGCAGCAGATTGATCAACAGAACTAGGAAGTGTTTTTCCTCTGTTTTTAGATGTACTTTACTCAGAGTCTCTTGCTTTTAGGGTTCTCGAATATAAGATTTGACAGTGTGTGTGTGGTGGATGTATGGGTTTTCTTTGACTACACTATATGAATGTGTACTGGTGCATGTAGCTTGTGTGAGAGTAATTGCCCACAATTTAAGGTCACACCATTAGGATGTTGATTATGCTCCTCCTTACCAACTAGCAAGGTCACCGTGATAAAGGGACACAGACTTTGAGGATCCTGGCAGTATGATGCACCCATAACTTATTATAGTAGGCACAATGGTTTGAACTACAAAAGTTTGACACGCTTTAGGATTGACAGGTAATATTCTCCACTTTTTTCCCAAGAGAAATATCCTGTCTATTAGCATAGGCTTTTCGTGTGCATTCTTGGATGTGTGTAGGGCCACCAGAATCTTAAGGGGTAAACTTGAAAGGCTACCCTTGCGGCTGGCCGCAAGGGTAGGCGGGGGGGAGGGGCGGGGGGTTGTGTGAATAAAGGCTGCTTGCTGCCTTTGAACAGCTCTGGGGTCTCTTTGCCATGGTTTGTATTGAGGCCAATCCTCAATTGTGACAATATGAGTATGCTCCTCACCATAGTGGTTTATCGAATACTAATTCAATGTCTGGCTGTGTCGACAGTCAACTAGAGAAAAAGGAGAACTCTTTAAAAGTAGTCATTGCTGGCAGAGACACTCAAATGATGTGAGCGATAGAGAAAGGGGATATAGAATGTTTGATCTGGTCTTGCAGTGGTTTATCGAATACTCATTCAATATCTGGCTGCGTCGACAGTCAACTAAAGAAAAAAGAGAACTCTTTAAAAGCAATCATTGCTGGCAGAGACACTCAGTGTGTGAGTGCCAAATAATCCCAGAGATAGAAAAAGGGGATATAGAATGTTTGATCTGGTCTTGTAGTGGATCCCATTTCTAGTAGGAGAGAGGTGGTGGGCTGAATGAGACTGGAAAGAAGCTCCTCCGCCTCCGGCTCTATCAATGAAGTTTGAGATCTCATCTATGTAGAGTCCGAAGAGAGTCGGAGATAGTGGGTATCCTTGTTTCACTCCGACTGTGGTAGAGACCTCAGAGAGTCCTCCCGGGCATCTCACCCCATCTCACCCTGCCAATAACTAACGAGAGAAAGAAAGTTATATTAAACATCTTCTAAAGACCCAAGACCAAAGTGATACAATGCTATCCATGGTATGTCTCATCATGGAAAAGGAAAACAAAACAAGTACAACTAACATAGCTCTTTGAAAGTAGAGGTTGATACAATCCCTTCGCTAGCCTCCCCCAGAAAGTTATCAGCTAGGGCTGGCGAAGAAGTTGTAAGCTTCTGGAGAGCAAGAAGAGATGCCGTACGGTGCATTTGGGAGTATGTGATATATAAGCACTAGTGCAAGAGAATCTCATCATGGTGTGCCTGAGAAGATGAAGCACCAGGGGCACATCATCCTCCAGTAGAGGGTACAACCCTCAAGTATGTCGAGCATGGGGTTACTGACCATGGCCGAGAGGTCCTCTTCTGTCACCGTACGTGAGAAGGTGGTGTGGTGGTGGTGGAGCATGTCCTTGATATAGAGCGGATGGGAGGATCGTGGTTCATGTCCTGTGGGCTTGGGACGCTGGGTACGTCTTAAGTGCGCAAGCCCTTTCCGAAGTGACTCCTCGGGGATGGGGCAGAGCTGACGTATCCTGTGGTGGACTCATGGGGTCCACTATGCTGGTGTCCTTTCCCTGGGTGTGGAAGAAACTGGTGATGGTTGGCTAGCGAGGAAGGAGGGGTAGTGACACTCTCTTAGGAGTCTCTCTTTGTGTATATGAAGCTCCAATAGGAAGAGTCCCGGGCAGGAGGGGTTTGGGAAGTCCATGATATTGGATCCTCATGGAAGAGACAATGGTACCTCTTGTGGATCTCATGGTACATTGCCCCTCTGTCTCCATCCCTATGTGGCATAATCTGCAGATGGTCTCCTCTCGATGTCTCTGTATGAGCTTTCTAGCTCTGAATATGTGCTCTACTTGCCCTCTTGTGTTCACCCGTAGGTGGTGGGAGGATACCCATAGCTGGCCAATCACGATCTGCATGCAATGTGACATGTGAATGCTCAGGTAGCGTGGCTGCTAGATGAAGCCATCCACTGTGAGCATGAGGAAATGATCTCTAGAGAAGTGCATCTTCGGTGGGAGCTCCGAAGGTGTGATCCATGTGCTGTGTATGTGAGGCTAAGGAGGTCAAACCGGATAATCCGGTTGACGTCCCCATGGGAGATCCAGAGAAAAGGGGAGTCCAAGCAGTACTTACGTGCGAGTTGTCGTGAAGATTGTAGGGAAGCCTTGGGTATCTGTGGGGACTCATCATGCTATTGCGGTGGAGGTAGGTGACTGTCGAAAAAAGTGTCCACCACCATCGGGGCTGTTGTGGAACTGATCCCATGTGGGACCGATGTTTTGCTGCGAATCATGCAAGAGAACATCATGACCTAGGGCCTCTCCACACGCTGCCAATCTGGCTCTGATAAATATGGTCCCTAGAAAGGTGCTCCATACATGAACCTTCATCTTCAGCTCTTGGAAAAGGAGAGAGAGTAAAAAATGAGAGAGAGAAAGAGATGCCATAGTAGACGAGAGAGATTGCACAACTCAAATGATTCTCATTATAATAGAACCACTCAAGTACATGCTTTTATAGGCATCAAGCCTTATCTTATGACCAAAACCAAATAAGGACTCTTCACACCCAAAGAGGGTGTTCACACCTACTAACTCCGAAATACCCAGCAGTTACGACAATTTTGTTGGGAGGTAAAGTAGTGACGAAGTCCATCAATATATCCTGAAAAGGTCCTTCTAGAATAGGCAAGGGCTGAAGTAAGTCTTGTTGTTTCCCATGGGGAACCTTCTCACACTTGCTCTTTGGACACATAGTCAAAGACATCTTGCTCTTTGGTGCTAGACATTCCTTGATAACCACTGGTGGTGGGGAGAAGATGTGGCTGGTACGCCTTAAGAACACAAAGACGGTTCTTACATAAGAGCCATCCATCAAGTATCATGAAATCATATGGCTTCGTGATTGCTGCAGCTTTTGCCCGATTGAGTACCAAACTCACCCGAGCCCGGATACTACCTGCGCATCTCGTGAAGACGCTCCCCTTGAGATCTAGCACCCGAACGATACGCGATCACGAAGACTCAATGCATCGGCCCTTGGATTGCGGCCCTTGGATTGGCCTTACTTGGAAGATGCTTACTTGATCATATCACCAAACTATTGAATGATTTGACTCCAGCGAGCCTGGTGGTCACTGCACTGAGCACTAGGCATGGTCTGTAACCACCTAAGTGCTTGATGATCCATGCAAACAGTGAATTCGTGCCCATATAGAAAATGTTTTCAGTGTTTCAAGGCTTGGTTTACGGTAGCAGTTCTGTATCATATCTAGCTTCAAGCAAGGCACTTTGGAGAGGGCCTTCTTGAGCTTGTTGAAAGCAATCAATGCAATGGAAGAAAGCTACACTTTCTGATTTCGGGTCTTGATATGTTAACGAACTGTCCACATCAGACTGATATGCCTCGCTAAATCCCAAGAAGGAACGGAATGTCATCAACCTTGGCAAGTACCATCAGAATTAGTGGTTGGGCACAAACCCTAAGTGCTAAACCATAAGCTTCATCATCTTAATCTCTTTTTATGCAACATCCACTCACCTCCCAACCACGACAGTCGTGACAAGCCCACAAGTCTTGGTTGTCCCCACCGAGCCACGAGCTGAGCTAACTAGATGGACGTACCGACCAATCTCTACCTCGTGACGTCCCATACCGCCACGAAGCTACCCTTGCGGGCCTCGAGACTGTTGCCGGTCTCGGCTGCATGAAGCAGGTGCATGTCTGCACTAGATCCAGGCTCCTGACCATAGAGCTCTCACAAAGACACGCGAGACTCTATATGACTAATGACTAGCCTTGGCCACCCTTTTATAGGCTCTTGGCCGGTCATCGGGCGTCCACACTTGGATGCCCGCTCGTCCATACTTGGGTGCCTGCCCGCTAGTCTATCCCTAACTCAGCTCGCCAATCAGCTTGCCTAGTTCCAAGCTCCCCAACCTCGAAGCTAGTCGTGTGCGTGTAGCACACGGTAGATACACACTGTGCACATGACACGAACCGTGCGTGTGAAATTGTCTGCTGACATGGTTATGTGGCATGTGACAGGTGGTAAGTGTTGATCATAAACCTAGCCTTAGGAGTTAGCACTAATTTATAAGTGAGTGTGTACACACTTCATTAAGTTTTGGGTGACCAAAACTCACTTATAAATTATGACTAGCTCGGTGTTCACACACACTGGTGTCCCGAGGTGGACATAACCCAATGTCCACCGCCCAAACCTTATCCCCTTTGTACAAGGGGAGTAACCAGCCATGTGTCCACTCTAGCTTGCTCCACAAAGCACGTGCCTTGCACCTACACTCGACAACTCACCACCTGGCTCCTCTCTCTAGAGATTGGCGCCTCCTTCATGAGGGCTGTTGGGCTGCATTTTCTGCACTTTCTCCTTCCCAACTCCATTTCCAAGCTTGCTAAGGTGTTTTTCAAGCTTCCAAGAGTGTTTCCGGATGCTAATCACTCTCCTACACACTCCCAATGATTGAAATTCACCAAAACAGCTCTCTTTATTGCTGTAATTTCTAGTCTTTTTGCTGAAAACCCTAATTTCAGCTCTCCTTTCTCAAGTTGAACCTTAGGGGAAGCTTTCCCAAGGTTCCCTTTATCCTCTTGAAGACTTTTGTCGCGAAGAAATGTGACAAATTGAAGATCTCATCACTCCAAGGACTTCCATTGCGAAGACTTTCGTTGTCATCCACTTTATTTGTGATTGGTAAGCTTTTATGCTTAAATATGGAAGCAAGTAGCAGGAGGGAGGAACCGGATTACAAGATCACACAGCCTGTGTAGTGTTCTCTTGTCCTACGTGCTCTCTTGTAGATTGTTGCTACCATGTGTTGGTGGACAATAGAGAGCAGATGGTAGGGAACATGGACACTCGAGAGGGTAGTGTGGATTGCAAGTCTACATCGACAACCACTTGTTTGCAATACTGTATTCATATGCATTGGTATGGAAATCTGGTCAGAAATGCCCATGACACTATGTACTTGATTCTCCCAAGATCAATATACTTTATTTGAGGGAGGGGTCGGCCGTTCTGGCTCATTGTGTATCTCTTGTCAATTCAGCAAATTACTTCTTGTATTTGAGTAAGTGTCCATCAAATCTTAGTGTATTTAAGTGTATTGATTAGCATTGTGTTCAACCAAGTCACACTGTCCCCATGTCTTCTTCCACTTGTCTGGTGTCTGGGCATGGGTTTCATCATGTGAAATAGAGCTAGGAGGTCCAAATAATTATATCGAATGTGGTCGGGGCATTTGTCAAACCAAAAGGCATATCGAGAAACTCATAATGCACCTTCTCACTCCGGAATGCCGTCTTATGGATGTTTTCAGGGGCTACACAAAAGCAAAAGGTAGCAAAGGCCGCAAAAGCAAAAAGTGAGGATGCCCCCCTCGATATGCTGGCCCTGCCAATCATTCCACCAAATGGTGGCATCACCTATGATGTGCAACGATGCTAAAACAATTTTATGATGGTCATCCTTAAAAAAATACGAAGTAGATTGATGCAACCATGAATGAACAACATTGGCATCCATCTTACCATCATACTTCATGAATTGGATCAACTCATGAATGACAATTGTCTTTGGAGTCCTTGTCGGTTCGGGTCGTACGGTAAGAAGGAAGGCTTCGAACTCTTGTGGCCGAGTTTTATCCATCTGCTGAAAACATTCATGAATGATGGCTTGCTGGCTCGTTCTACTGCGAGGAAAGCCCGTAGCCTCTCAAGCTCAATCTCTTGATGAATGGCATCGGCTCCTGTGGATGCCTCACGCCTTTCATCCGCCTCACGAGCTTCGGTAAGGCATTTGGTCTCCGCTGCATGGAACTCCTCCTGGAGAGTATGACGGAATTGCTCCAACTCCATGGCTCTTTGTTGACAATTAGCCTAAGTATCTGTCACTTACACGCTCATGCCATGGCTAATCTTCAAGCATGAACTGGCTTAATCCCTGATTCGTGCAGCGGATGAAACAAGCATTTAGGTCAACATCAGTAGCAGAAGCATTAACATCTCCGTCAGAGTCATCAGTATTAGGACCATCATCATCAGGAGCATTTGGGCATAGTCGACAGCATATGGACACCTCCTATCATCAGGCGGTCAACTTCGGGAAGTCGTGAGAACCAGTCAGCCAGCATCAGGTGGTCATTAGAACCAGTCGGCCAGCATTGTGGAGCAATCCAGCATTTATTGCCGGCCCGCCTAGCATTATATTTTAGTTTTATCATTTTTTTGGGATTATTCAGCAAGCCGACAGCTTTACTGTTGGCGGACTGCTATCCTACCCCCATATATAAGCATAGCTCTTAAAATCAGCCAAAGACATTCAATTATTCAGTTCCTAAGTCATCATTCAGTCATAGCATTCATGTAGAAGGGCTAGGGTCAACCCCCATGGGGCTGACCACGAGCTTGAATCATGTACAAGCATCAGTTACCTTTTTGTACCATAGTAATAAAGAAAACCTGACACCAAATACTCTCTTCTTCTCTCTCCTCTCTGTCTTAATCATATGATAATTTGCATCAATGTTCTTAATTAGGCTTACGGTTGTGGATCAGTACAGCAAGGCTTCCATGCATGCAACATTAGTATTATAGGATTGAGGCTTAGTCCACTAAGCTATGGCCCAAGGAAGGTGCACAGTTTGAGCAGGAAGGATGCAATAGGGTAGCCGATGGTGTGGTCTGCAGGCGAAGCCAGAGGAAGCATTCCTTGAGGGTAGATACACAGACCCAGTACCTCAGTAAGCTCTCAGATTAGTTCCAAAGGCCCAGCAACATGCATGGTTAGTTCTGGCAGGTGACCCAGTACCTCAGTAAGCTCTCAGATTAGTTCCAAAGGCCTAGCAACATGCATGATTAGTTCTGGCAGGTGACCCACCGCTGTGTCAAGCTTAAGGGAAAGCAGGCATGGGGACATCAGTGAACAGATGCTCAGTTCTTCATCAAAGACTTGGAAGTGAAGATTAGGTGTGAAGGTGCTGAGACCAAAAATATCAATCAGTTAAAGTCAAGGTCAGTAGAAGTCAAGGTTAGTAAGCTGTAGCAGTTCAAGGTTAGTAGAAGTCCAGGGAGGAAGGATGACAGAGTCTTCACCCCGTCATCAAGTTTAGCAGAAGGGAATGTCACGTGCACGCTCGTGCCATGGCTAATCTTCAAGCATGAACTGACTTAATCCCTGATTAGTGCAGCAGATCAGATAAGAATTTAGGGCAACATCGGTAGCAGAAGCATTAACATCAGCATCAGAGTCATCAATATCAGGACCATCATCATTAGGAGCATCTGGGTATAGTCGGCAGCATATGGACACCTCCTATCATCAGTCAGCTAGCTTCGGGAAGTCATGAGAACCAGTCGGCCAGCATTGTGGAGCAGTCCAGCATTTATTGCCGGCCCGCCTAGCATTATATTTTAGTTTTAGCATTTTCTGGGAGTATTCAGCAGGCCGACAGCTTTACTGTTGGCCGCCTGCTGTCCTACCCCCATATATAAGCATAGCTCATAAAATCAGCCAAAGACATTCAGTTATTCAGTTCCTAAGTCATCATTCAGTCATAGCATTCATGTAGAAGGGCTAGGGTCAACCCCTATGTGGCTGACCACAAGCCTGAATCATGTACAAGCTTCAGTTACCTTTTTGTACCATAGTAATAAAGAAAACCTGATACCAAATACTCTCTTCTTCTCTCTCCTCTCCGTCTTAATCATATGATATTTTGCATCAATGTTCTTAATCAGGCGTAGGAGTACAGCGAGGCTTCCGCGGGATCTCCATGTAGCGGGGATACCTAGGCAGAAGGCAAAAGTAACTACTGCATGTCTTGTTGCCATTGTATCTGATGTTGCATCTGCAGCTGTTGCTGCTGCATCTCCTACTGTATCAGGGAAAAAATGAATGTCATGGAAGGCTTGGATCCAGATGAGAAGGATGCTTTGTGGGAAAAGATGAATAAAAGGGGAGTAATGAGCTGCTCCTGTGGTGAGGCTGAGTCTTCCAGATTACTCATGGTGGGACTGCTCATGTTCAAGCCCAAGTGCAAGTTAACCATCCATCGCAGGTGTGGGAGGCTATCCAGATTCCTCATGGTGGGACTGCTCATGTTCAAGCCCAAGTGCAAGTTAACCATCCATCGCAGGTGTGGGAGGCTATTTCACTGGCTTTTCAGGTAGCCTAGTAAACCAACCACCTATGAGAGATGGGAACCACACGCTGGTACTTGGCGCGCCCCCGGAGCCTGAAAACCAACCACAAGGAAGAAAATTTTTAGCACTCTCTCTTTTACCAAAAGCCAAAGCTTTGGTACCACTGTGATTACGATTTATGCGGAGTATTCTTTCAATGGACTAGAGAAGAGATTGCTTTAAAATCATTGACCCCACAGGGCTCTCTTGGTACCTTTGTGCTCCATATTTCTTGAGATCACCCTACATTCTGGGATGAGAATCCTTTGTTCCGGCTTCTAGCCAGGATTTTGTATGGAATTTGGGACCCAAAGTTCTGAACGATGTGGGCAGCATTGGTATCCCAAGCAGTGCTTACTGCAGTTTGCTGACAGCAGGGCAATCTGATCAAGTTCTATTCATACTCAATAGAAGTCTCCTTCCTATTTTTTATTTTTTATTTTTTATAAAAAGTAACTAACTATACATACATGGTGGATCAAACTAAGTCAACTAACTAACTATACATATATGGTGGATTTGGTCATTCATACACATTGTTTGAACACAGACACAAGTTTTCCTCATTCCATACGAATGGTACACATGACAAGAGTGCATTGTTTTCCGCACAGAAGGATCAAACTGGGATACTTATGTTGAGCAAAGACATTATTGGTTCCAAGGGCATACTATTATCAATGTCTATTATATTCAAAAATGGAATGCTTAGAGAGAATTTATGTTTGGCTATAATCTTGTTCAAGATCAGGGAAGCATGTGAGCTTCATTTATGTGGGCCTCTACATCAACACTTTAGGTCATATCGAAGAATTTATTGGGTCATTAGCTTTTTGGAACACCTCCTAAGATAGTGACCCCTCGTTAAGTCATGGATCATGACTATTGTGGCATGTCAACTAGAGAGTATATTAGGGTTATTTGAGAGAGAGCCGTGAGAGCTTAGGAGAGAGTCGGGGAGACATAAGGAAACAAGAAAAAATTTTCGACCAGCTCGCTGAAGCTCCCGCCTTCGCCCCCCTGTGCTGCTCGCCCATCGCCGCTGCCTTCGTTTCTTGCTCCCCCCCCTTCTACTCGCCGTTGCGCCCCCCCCCCCCCCCCCCCCCCCCGTCTTGCCTGCTTGCGCCCCCCCTCCTCGCTGTTGCTGCGCCTCCCCCCTCCTCGCCATCTCATCCCCCCCCCTCCTAGCCTCTTCGCGCCGTCTAACCCCCCCCCCCCCCCCCCCTCCCTCTTCGCCTTTTCGCCCTCCTCCCCCTTTTTCGCCTGATTCGTCCCCCCCCTCTCCGCCTGCTCGCGCCCGCCTCCTCTCAGCAGTGCCCCGCCCCCCCCCCCCCCCCCCTTCTCGTTGCTGCCGCCCCCCCCCCAGGGCTTCTCCTTGGGGTTTTTTCGCCCCCTCCCTGCTCTTTCGTGCCTTTTTCTTCCGGTCTTCCGCCTCATCGTGTGCAGCCCGTTTCTTGCAGGTTTCCCGTTTTCGCCTCGCCTTCGCCTGAGCTTCAGACTCTGATGGAGACTCCTCCCGCCTCGCCTCAGAGGGACTCATCCGCAGCCCCCTCGCCCGCCCCCGAGGACATCCCCATCAGGCTTTCTCTTTCGCCGGAAGAGGAAGCGAGCCTCACCGCAGAGGTGGAACGCCTCCAGGCTCATTCCACCATCTGCCGTATAGTCGGCACTCGCCCCAGCAGAGGGGAGATCAGGGATCTTCTTCAGGCCCGCCTTCTAGCAGATGTGGGCAAGATCCTGGATGTACAGCTCTTGGGCCGGGGACATTATCAGATCGAGTTCGAGGCCGCCCAGAGCGTTGCCAAGGTCCTTGCCATGAGTCCTCTGGACATCAGGGGTGCTCGGGCTTTCTTCAGGCCTTGGCAGCATGGATTTGACCCAGCTGCGGCGGAGCAGGGAGAGCGCCTCTTCCATATTACAGTTTGTTTCCCTGGTCTCCGCTGGGAGTATCTTCCGCTCCTCTCCAGGCTCGGAGCATTGGTGGGCTCGGTTCTTGAGACGGGCCCCTCAGCAGCTTCAGTGGTGGCCAGAGCAGCTGGGCTACCTTCGGTCAGAGTGTTGGTATCTGACATCTCCTCCCTTCCTAAGGTCATTCAGCTACCTAGGATAGGGGGGGGGGTGGATAGATCAGAGAGTGGAGTTCTCGGGGCTCCCGAACCAGTGCTTCATTTGCAGGCAGGTCGGTCATCTGGCCAAGGCCTGCCCTCGCAGGAGACCCCGACCCTCACCACCACAGCAGCAGGCTACTGATGGCCCGCCCACAGATTCGGCTCGGCAGGCTGCCTCCGGGACACCTGCTCAGGCCACAGAGACCTCGGAGTGGCAGCCTGGACAGGGGCGCCGCCGAGGGAGACAGCCACAGCAGCACGCCCAGAGACCGCTGCAGCAGCAGCCACAGTCTCAGCCTCACTGGGTTCCCGTGAGGAACAGCTTTGCTCCCCTTCAGGAGGAGACCCCTGCAGCGACTGAGGACCAGGAGATGCCAGCTCCCCCTTCTTCACCCCCCCCACCCCCGTCCCCTCCCACCGCCTCGTCTCCACCTTCGCCTCCTCTCGCCTCCGCTCCGGTTTCGGCAGCGGCTCCCTCTCCACCTCCCTCGCCTCCCCCTCCTCCCCCTCCGCCCGCCTCACCTTCCCGGGAGACCCTGGCAGTTCCCTGGCGCTCACCTGCAGTCCGGAGAGCGCTGAGCACTGACCTCGCTCGAGCATCACAGAGGAGACCTATGCCGATTAGGGCCTTACGGATTTCATCTATCCGCAGTCGGCTGAGTCGCCTTGGCATTAGACAGCGCTCGGAGGCCTTTGATTATACCTTTACACGGCTTTTTTTGGAGCAGAGGGCCCCCATGAGCCAGCACCCATTCGAGTTCATGTAGTGATACCTCCGGCCCGCGGGGAGGAGGCACTAGACTCAGCGGTGGCCTTCTCGTTCCCTCTATGTGGACCTTGTGATCGGGAGTGGACTCTAGAGCTCGCTCTCAGCACTTTGAAGACTCAAGCAGTTGAGTTTTCTCACCACATGAGCGATCTGGAGGTGATTGATGTGATAGGCCGACTTTGGGAGTTGGCTCATTTTTTCTTGGATCCCGGGAGTGTGGATACCTCAGGGATTCGGCATTTGGTCGTACGCATAGTGGCAGACTTGGCGCGCGACCCTGGATATGTGAGTATACACGAGGTTTCTATGTCAGAGCAGGAGGCAGTCGCCATGGGCCACAGCCACACTGGCGCCTGATCCGGGATTCTTGCAGTACACCGGGTGGGCAGATTCGCAGCCGTTCGGATGGGGACTACTCTCCATCCAAGCCGCTTGCGAAGGCCCGCCGTACGGCTGAGACAGCATCCACCTCAGCAGGGCATCCATGAGGATCATCTCATGGAATGTACAGGGCCTTGGCGGAGCACATTTTATACGCTATTGAGGTTGCTTGAGGCAGGAGCTTCAGAGATGCCTGGTTGGTGGTAGCATTGACATTTTGATGATGCAGGAGCACCACTTGGGTGAGAGCAGGATCCGGAGATATGGTTCGGTGATGCCTGGTAGATGGGACACTTTTTGGTCTGCAGGGTTTGGTCCTTTGGGTGGACAGGGAGGAGTATGCATGGTTATTGCAGATGTATGGCGGCAGGCCATTGTGGATCGAGGGATCATTGTGCCTGGTAGAGCACAGTATGTCATTCTGAGGATGCATGATGAGCTATTGGGTGTGCTCAACATCTATGCGCCCAATCATGCTAGTGCCAGAGCAGAGTTTTGGACTCAGGTTACAGATGCATTGCCAGAGGCCGCACATTGGTGTGTTGGGGGAGACTTCAACATGCTCGAGGACCCGGCAGATAGGGTGGGAGGCAGTCATGTTACAGTGCATGGCACGGAGCTTGCAGCTTGGGACCGGTTTTGCATGTCACTGAGGATCACTGATGCATGGCAGCATGGGGCTTTCTCCCGGTCTAAGGACAGTCTTAGTTTCTCTCGGTCGGATCGCCGGCAGGGAGGGACTAATCTATCTCGGATTGATCGCTTTTATGTGGGCGATTGGTTAGGGGAGCGAGGGGGCTCCGTCGGCATTCTTGCTGGCACCTCATTTTCAGATCATGCGCCAGTTATATTGACATTGGAGGAAGGGACACGGGAGCCCAGCTTGCAGTTGAGGATCCCAGAGAGGGTACTTGCAGATCCCAGTCTCGCTGAGGACATTGAGAGGATTTGGCATGATAGTCAGTGCTCTGACCAGGATGCAGCGGGCCAGTGTGCCCAGGGACTCATTGATCTTAGCTCTTTTCTACATGCTGCAGCTTTGACACGACTGGGAGAGATTCGCGAGCGGGAGCAACGGTTGAGACGCAGCCTTGCTTCGCTACAGCGCCTTCAGGAGCAGCAGCCTGCATGTGAGTGGGTGGCGTCGCAGCTGAGCCAGGCACGCCAGGAGGTTAGAGAGGTAGAGGAGCAGAGACATGAGTTTTACTATCGTCGTCAGGCCTCTCAGTGGACGCAGCTTGGTGATAGAGTGACTCGGGAGTTTTTTGAGATCACTGGACCCCGTCATGCGCGAGCAGGAGTTCGCCAGCTTGGTAGACCGGATGGATCGATAGCTACTGAGCTCGGGGAGATCAGAGCCATTGCCACTGCTTTTTATAGTGACCTGCTTTCAGCGGAGCCAGCCACTGAGGATCGAGATGTGTGCAGACAGACTGTGTGGGCCCATGTGCAGAGGAGGGTCACAGACCATATGCGCACAGTTCTAGGTGCGCCTCTGTCAGAGATTGAGCTTGCCGAGGCCTTGAGGGTCCTGCCGCGACATAGTTGCCCAGGGGAGGACGGACTGACGCCGGCCTTTTTTATACGCTATTGGGACCTTTTGGGGCCAGGCCTCCGCAGGGGCTTTCAGCATGTTTTGGACACTGGGGTGATGCCGCAGAGCTTTTCAGAGGGCTTGATCTATCTTATCCCCAAGGGGGAGGGAGTATCGGATGACATTCGGCATTGGAGGCCTATTACGATCCTCAATACTGTCTACAAGGTCTTAGCAAAGGCCTTGAGTTTGAGGATCCAGCCCTTCCTGGGGGAGTTGATTCATGCTACTCAGACAGGTTTTGTCAAGGAGCGCAGTATCCTTGACAACATCTTTACTTTCTGGGAGGCGACGGCCCGAGCTAGGTTTCTTGGCGAGGACTTGGTCGTGATGCTTCTCGATTTTGAGAAGGCATACGATAGAGTTGATTGGGGATTCTTAGAGGGCACTATGCTACGCCTGGGCTTTGAGCCAGGATGGATCAGAGGGGTGGCAGCTTTGTATTCCACAGCTCGCAGCCAGGTGCTGATTGCAGGAGGTCGGGGGCCGAGTTTTGAGCTGACCAGATCAGTCCGTCAGGGGTGTCCTCTCGCCCCTTTCCTTTTTCTCTTCTTTGCGGAGGCTATGAGTATGTATTTGACGGCAGAGGAGGTTGGTTTGAGAGGACTCCAGCTCCCAGTCCGGGGGGAGGATTTGCTTGATGCTGAGTTTGCAGACGACACGGGCTTATTTTTGCATGGCCAAGAGGCCAATCTTATTCGGGTAGAGCAATCGCTCCAGGTTTTTAGTGCAGCTTCGGGAGCATTGATCAATTGGCGCAAGACAGTGGCCTTTTGGATCAGTAGTGCTCCCACTCCGGCATGGAGCCCGGACCCCGGTTTTAGATGGATTCCTCCAGGCACAGCAGTGCGGTATTTGGGATGCCAGATTGGCCTCGATTTGTCACCTGAGCAGCAGATTGCCCCGCTTCTTCTGAGCATTCGGAAGAAGCTATTGTATTGGAGTACAGCTCGACTATCCTTGGCTGGGAGGGTGGTGGTGGCAAATCAGGTGCTGTTAGCGACTATGTGGTACATTACGTCTTGCTGGATTTTCTCGAGCTCTTGCATCAGCCAGGTACAGAGGTTGATCAGGAACTTTCTGTGGTCTGGGCGGGACGGTCAGCCAGCTCGGGCAAAGGTTGCATGGGCAGTTATTACACTTCCGCTGGCTCAGGGCGGTTTGGGCATTATAGATCCAGTCGATCAGAGTAGAGCCTTATTGGGGAAGCTTATTGTTCGGGGGTTGCTTCCAGGCGCTGAGCCTTGGAAAGAGCTCCTCTTGCAGCGATTGCAGGCCCGGGCGCCTCCTGCAGGGGGTACTTGGGCACCAGAGATTCGCTGGATCTTCATAGAGATGAGGAGGACAGGCCTCAGTAGAGGATGGGAGGACAGATTTGCTTTGAGTATCCTGAGAGCTTGGGAGCTGCTGAGACCGGGGCTCTCTCAGCGGCCTCCTTCTTGTGTTGAGGAGCGGGCCAGGCAGTCGCTCATCTGGAGCCCAGCGGTTCGTACAGAGCAGGGTCATATGCTGGGTTCTCGGCCTCGTCTAGCCTGGGGACCTTTAGCGGCAGGCCCAGCTCGTAGTTTTGGAGACTGGCAGGCTTTCTGCAGTCTTCCAGAGGAGACCCAGGTGGAGAGGCTGAGTCACTTCAGAGGGGGGTTGATTATGAGGGATGATATTCAGGAGGCACTTACAGAGGAGTGGTTCACACCTCTCGAGCCAGTGGCCCCACGGTGGATGGGAGCCTTTACACAGTTGGAGATCCTGATTGCTGTCAGAGCTAGCACTGAGGATGGCAGATGCCTCTATTATGAGATTCAGGATGAGGGCAGACTCCAGAGAGTGGAGGTGGAGTCGCCTTTGGTTGCAGAGTGCACCTTTCAGAGGATTCGGGTAGTGGCTGCCGCTTCTCGGAAGTGGCATATTGACCCCGACCCTGCTGACGTGCTCCCGGATTGGCGCATATGGGCATATGCAGCGCGCCCCTTGGCCCGGCTACAGTGGGACCCCGGGGAGTACGAGTGGCATGATCCTTATGCATCCCTTGAGGCCACAGAGGTCACCGTTTTCCAGTATACTGCTCGGCTGGGACGGCATATTTTGACGGCGAGGAGGACGGTTTCTCCAGCGGCAGCGGGGCATTGGCGATTGCAGGGACTATCACAGGAGTTCCTGGAGGATTTCTGGGCTCGGCTCTGGGCTAGTCGACAGGCCCGCAGGATCTCGGCTTTTCAGTGGCTGGTCGCCCACAGGGGCTCAGCAGTTGGCACTTGGCTTGTTTACAGCGGTCTTCCGGCAGCCTGCGTCCGATGCGGCCACCCTATGGAGACACAGAGACATTGCCTTTGGGACTGCCCTCAGGCACAGCAGATTTGGCTGCGGATGCTGCGTATTCTGGCCCCCCTCTCTCCAGAGGGTATGTTTACGTGGGGTGCCGCTGCTTGGTCGACTTCGTCAGGGCCTGCTATGGGCTATGAGGTGGAGCAGGGCAGTCAGGCCATCAGATTTATTAGGGGCCAGCCTCGCCTAGTTCCGGCACCGGATTTCTCGTCCGCCAGCTGGACACAGGAGAGGGATTTACGATGGGAGCTCCTCAGCAGCCTCACCATCTGGTTCACCTGGAGGGCTCGGTGCTTTACGGCCTTTGAGGGGAGATTAGAGCCACCAGCAGAGACTGTTCGGGGGATTTGGCAGGAGTTGATCCACACCCTGCGAGGACAGTACGACCGCATCCGGGGAGACTCGGATGAGGCGATCTTACGGCGCCAGGCCTTTCACACCACTTGGCGCTGCGGCCCGTTCTACACCCTACACACGGGATCCCCCCGTTGGCACTACAGGCCACCTGTTTGGCTATTCCCCCCCCCTATTGTATGATTTAGCCGCTCAGTTCTTTAGACTGATGCTTGTATTTTGCAGCACCTAGGGAGAGTCTCCCGGGCTGCCATGATGTATTCACTGCTCTTCTCTCTGTTAGGAGCAGGAGAGATCTCTTTTGTAGCCCTACGGGCGTTTTTTACATAACTAATGAAAGGATCTTTTCTCGGAAAAAAAAAAAAAAAAAGCTTAGGAGAGAGTCGAGGAGGAGGTTTAGGAGCCCTAGATTAGTGGATATCCTTGTACATGAGTAAATATTAGATAATGGAATAAACAAAAACTTTTGATTCCTTTTATCTTAACAACGTAAACTTCTTGTAAACTAAGTTTCTAAATTGTTATATGAAAAAGTTTATAAAATTGCTATATGGTCCTGCAAATAAGAATTTGATGAATATTGGGTAATTCCAGTGCTTTTGAATTCTTAAGGAGGCAAATGGGTTTAGTCCCTAAAATAATTTAAATAAATGATTCTATGTTTCTATACTTAAGAAATCTAGACTATACTCATTGCATGGAGTACACACGTGTACTACTCATCATAGAGAGTAGCCACCTAGACATGGAAAGAATAAAGCATCGTTTGCATATTGTGAAATCCCAGAGTGTACGTCACTCTAGACTAGGATCCTGATGGTCGACTAGACCATTGGCGATATGGGACGTTCGGTGGCATTAATCGTGCATAGATCCTAATCAATGACCTAAACACGTTATATTTAACATTTCTTTTTATTGTGTTCACACTAGTACTACAGATAGATAGCATGACATTGTAAACTTTAAGTTGGACATGAACTCAAGATTATAGTTATAGATAGTATCTAGTATCGGTCTGAATCCTCGAGAACTAGGATAAAATAGGATCATTTCTAGGTAGATAGGCAAGCTAGGGATGTATTTATGGGCCTGATTTTGTGTTGTGAACACATGGTTCTGTCACCTCGATGATAAGTTGTGGTACACTTCAATAGTGATGAAATTTCCTATGTTTTACACAAGTGAATTTCATGTTCCTATTAGAATCTCAAGAATATAGATGTGAGTAAAGATAATTTCCTCAAAAAACTACTTATTGCAAAAGGCATGTAAACAATACTATATTTTGAGTTGATGACAGTCTTATGAATATTCCGGTGTGTTCCTAAAGATTTAGAATCTTAAGGAATGAAAGTCCTCCCCAAGTTTCCTCAGAAAACTACTTATCACAAAAGGCACATAAACAATACTATATTTTGAGTTGATGACAATCTTATGGCATTTTGAGGTTGTAGTTGAATATGCTTGTGTGTTCCTAAAGATTTAGAATTTTAGGGAACAAAAGTCCTCCCCAAAACGTAAGGAAATCTTTAGTCCTCCATATAGATATTTGAACCTATGGATTCTCACATGAATCTAGACAAAGTACATCCGTTCTTCCATCAAAGCCAGTCTTACTGCAAAAGAAGCATGTGGCATGCAAATAAATGCTTGACTAGAGTGGAAGGCTATGAAACCCAACTTCCCTTGGTATGAATGGGTCGATTCTGTCGCAAAGAAATCCACCACAGCATATGTGAGCTTACGATTGAACTACAAAGAGAATTCCTATACTCATGAGGACGTGAATAATTTTAACAGGGAAGCAATGTTACATTCTAGACTAACTAATTGGAGTTAGTGGCTAACTAGGGTTAGTGGTATACGTACTAGGATGCGGGAGTATCCTAATGACAGATGCCTAGGCTCTAGGGTTTATATTAATCCTAGATTGTTAGATTCTCAAACTCGGAACTGTGTATTCCATGGGCATCACCGCATCAACCCCATAGATTAACCGAAACGGGGTATACCCAGTTGCTACTTTATATGATGTTTGGTAAGCCCATAGCGTGGCTGTAAGCTTATGTTCCCAATCCATTCTATTGGTTTGAACGGTTTTTGTTAATATGCCACATAAGATTTTATTCTTCCTCCTTGCCAGGCCATTGGCTTGGGGATAGTAAGGTGACAACTTTCTGTGAACTATCATGAAGCCTTTCATGAGACAATCAATTACCTCTTTGACAAAGTGTGACTACTCACTATCTCGAAAGGGCATCCAAATCTAGAAATGACCTGCTCATATAGGAATTTAGCAGTGGTATGAGCATCAATGCATGCTGTGTAACTTTCTGCACTTGGCCTCCTTTTCATCATCCAAGCTAGTTGCTTCTCTATTATGCTTTCATTATTGCTGGTAGTAGCATCCATAAACACCATAGACACTGGCATGAGAGTGCTGAGTTGAACATGTTCCTTTCATACTCTATTAAGGCATTCTGTGATCAGTCTACTATCTCACTCACATCCACTTCTAGGGATTGCATAGCCACTGAGATAGTTGTGTCTGCACTATCCAAGATGTAAGTGAGTGCTATGCTTTAGTTAGGCACTTCTACACTGGTAGCGCTCTTGTTCATGAGTTCGACAATGCTAGTGGCAGATCCAATGCCACCCTTAGGTGAGACTATTCTTAGTATGGGATGTGGATGGTTTCTCAGCTCTGGCCAGAAGTTCGTGTGGATTCTTCTAACTGAATTGAGCTCGTTCGCTCTACGATTGGGTGGTGGTGTCCCTTTGAATTTTTCAGTCATAGAATGACCTGTAGGTTTCTCGGCTTTTGGTTAGCAGTGCATGTGGATTCCTCTAAGCTCATTCGGCTCAACAATGGGGTGGTGAGCTATGATGTCGTCCGCTTGAATTCTGTGAGACCCAAAGGGCCACGTACAATACCACACAACATATCACCTCTAGGAGGTATTCTTGTTTGCATCCTTTTGTATGCTGATGATATTGTACTCATTGCAGATTCTGAGGAGGGGCTATAGAAACACATGCATGCTTTCACACGCGTCACTCATGGGCTGGCCGACAGGCCCCTGCTGCTGGCCGACTGGGTATGTGTGTCCTACAGGCTGCTGCCTTGCTGCCCAGCCCTCCTATGGCTGGCTGCTTGGGCACGGGGGCCTCCTTGGCCCTTAGGGTACCAGGGGCTGCCCACCTTGTAGACAAGGTGTCTAAGGCCTTATGGGGTGGCCCACAGGGCTGCCGTAGATGCCCAAGTGCCTCCTAGATCTGGTGTTGAGGCAAAGCTCGGTACATCTCTATAGCATTCCGGAGGGTGACTTTGAGGACATGCACTACTTCCATGTGCGGGACAGGCACACCATGTACGTGACTTGTACACCCGACCATGGACTCTAAAGTGGATCTGTGGCTGACTCGTCCCAGATTGGGGCTCACAAGGGGCCCGTTACCACTCTAGGTCCATGGCCACGTGGCATCCAAGGGCGGGATGCACATGACATTGGCCTTGATGTCAAGGCAATATAAATCAATGCTCAGGTTTCCTTTGCAACACACAATTCACTCGTTGTGGTCTTGTTTTGTACTTCATCACAGTTTCATTTCCATGTTGCTGCTAATCGTGTTGTCGCCTTGCTATACTTGGCCATGAAAGCATCCTCTGTAGAAGCTTCTAATCTCCTCCTACTCACCTGCTTGCACATATCACCGATGTCACCTTTTCTTCAAACACTCTGCTGCAGCCTTATGTTTTGGTCAATAGGTGGTATTAAAGCATCAATAACTGTGTTGTAGCTTCAATAGGTAGACATGTTAACTGCATTGCTATTAAGCTTTATGCTCAAAAAACAATTTGCACTCTTGTATTAATCGTTTTTTTTCTTAAGTCTCTATAACAACCTTGATGAGCTTTTATATGAGGTTTGCCATCAAAAATAGATTTCTAAAAGATATCTCAAAAAACAAAGCAACGTGTCCTAAAAGAGACTCTTGTGCGTACACACTAGCGGACACGAGAGTAGCCTAGATGTAATGCCAAATTCCAATGCCTTCAGGCTTCTACATGTCATTGCGGGTGGGCAATTGACAGGATATATGTGCATATGTGCATACTTCATACACTACCTACTTGCAAAATCTTGGAACAAATGAAATTCTAACAATGTGTTTAATTAAATTAATGGTTAATTGTTCCAAGATACTCCCTCGTTGTTACATAATGATTCAAGCTACAAATCCTTATTTGGGCCAAGGCGGTAAACTTTGTTGTGCACATTTTCAACTTGAGGGTTAGAATTCCAAGGAGAAATTCAGCAGCTTGGTAGAGATTTTTTTTTTCTTTTTCGGGGGGGGGGGGGGGGGGGGGGGGGGGGGGGGGGGGCTGCTTCTATTAAATATGAACAAACCAATACTAATTCATGACATTAGGCGGAAGAAAAAAATCATCCCAAAATGCAAGGCATGTTACATGCAAGCATTTCGGGAGCTGATGAGGGAGTATGGGAAAAGAATATCTGGTGATCCCAATCACTTGGAAAAGGCATTACACTTTTCTTGCGGAGATCTGGAGGATTGAGTCCAAGTGGCCTTAAAAAAGAACACATGGTTTATTAATCGAGGGCCACTTAGTAGTCTACATACTCAACAACTATTTTAAGATTCCTTGCTCAAGGAAAATTTTAACCATATTAGTTGAAATATTGGCGATATCATTCTTGTCAATTGGGGATGAAGAAGAGTTAATTCTTGATTCACTTTCTGTTCACAAATTAGTGCATATTTTGCTAATAACAATGCAAATATTATCTTTTTTTGTCTTCTTAACATTCTACATAGCCTTTTGTTTTCAATTTGTGTTCCTTTAATATTGCCATCAAATGACAGGTTCTTGTGTAAAACAATAGGAGTAAAATATATTTCCAAAGGGTTTGTGTAAATTTAACTGTAAGGATTATTGAATATAAGAATGAATTTAGGTCTTTAGTGAGAGCTAATTTGGATTTCTAACCAAAAGCACTTCAAAGTTTGTATGTCAAAAGCCCCTTGTTTGTGGACATTACCAGGTTGCGACCTGCTTATCTTCTGAAGACCATCGAGTTACTAATGCTCAAGATGTGTACAAGGTATATGTTCAAGGGAAAGATTTGTGTTTTTGGAATGATAAACATATCAACTGTCAGCAATAAGTTGTGGGCAAGATAGTTACTAAGAGACAACTTTTTGGGTGCAGAAATTGCTTGCACATGCTCTAGGCATATTAAATGCCCAAGATCAAACCTCAAAACTTCTGTCCCTCGCGATACGCATGGTGGGCAAGCTATCGCCTGTTATCGTGAGATTTTCAGGGAAGCATGTCCTTCAGCAAGCATTTCAGAGAGTAGTTGCTTTTGGATTCTTCTCACAAAGGTTGGTTTCAGTGGATTATTTTCAAATAAATTTACTTAGTCATTATTTACAAGTGCATTTACATTCCCTTTTTTTTTCTGGCCATGTCCATGGTCTTCTGTTGTTGTCTTTCATCTTCCAGCTATTTCTGGTTCTTTTTCTAAAAAGGTAGGGATATAGTAGATGAGTATGTGTATCCCAACACTACATGCATCCCCTATCTAAGAGTATAAGAAAGATGCTTTTGCCCCATTTAGCAACATGTGCCCTTCAGGTCCTGTTGGCCCAACATTACATGCATCCCCTATCTAAGGGTATAAGAAAGATGCTTTTGCCCCATTTAGCAACATGTGCCCTTCAGCTCCTGTTGGCCCATTAATTTCATGAGAAAATAAACACGGACCATCTATTAGCAATGATTCTTGCAGGTTAGCTGTTTTTTGGTCCCATATGCCTTCAAGGCATTCCGTGGATGTTAATATGACTCTCTCTCTCTCTCTCTCTCTCTCTCTCTCTCTCTCTCTCTCTCTACACACACACAAGGCTTTCTTGCATTTTGTCCTTTATAGTGTGGACTGACTCTAGCTCGAAGTTGTGTTGTGCTACTTGAAGCTTCTTGACTGCCTGCTCTTCTGATTCGTGACTTTCGCCAGTTGAGTGAGTAGGGAGGTTTCCCTTTCCTACATCTGCAAGGATGCCTTATCCACATTACTTAAGCATTGAATGGATTCCTACACCCAATCTTCCCAAATTGCACAAAGAAACGTCGGGGCTGCAGGGAAATTGGAGGGTACTAGATCAGACAAGGTACTCAAAGATTTTTGTTCGAGGTGTACCTCCTTGACATTTGATTTGATATCTTTAGCACCTATGCCAGATACCTCTGGTAAATCTGTAAGCCCAGCGGGGCGTGTAGTGACAGACTCAAACACGTGTCCAAGAGATAAAAATATAAAGAGAGAGAGGGGAGAGAGAAAAGGGAATGGGGATCTTGCACAGTACACCACATTGAGCAGGGAACAGGCCCTGCCTCCTTTCAGGAATTTATTCAGGAACAATCCACGGCACGCTAGCCAGGATCAATACAATCAATGAATACAAAACAAATAAATATGCTGATGTAGGATATCCAAGTTGATGTCATGTCGACGTACAAGATCTCTGATGTCGAGCACAGCACGGGGATGACCCACAAGTATCTCTCACCGGGCTAGAACCAATCCAAATCCAAAACCAATGAATCCAAATCCAAATCCAAGTCGAAGTCCAAGTCCAAGTCCAAGTCCAAGTTCCATGTTCATGTCCAAGCTTCATGCCCAACCTATATGTCCAAGTTCCATGTTTATGTCCAAGCTTCATGTTCCATGTCCAAGCTCTATGCCCAAGTTCTCCATGTCCAAGGTATATGTCCGAGTCCAAGAAACACTCGCTCATCACATGAGTAATCTCCACAACTCCTATAGCCTTGTCCTTGAAGAAAACCATGGAAAAGCTCTTTCTCGCAAGAAAACTGATATAAAACCTGTTTTAATGGTTTTTGGGCGATAAAAACATCCAAAAAGCGGTTTTTAGGGTTTTTGGAGCAGTTTTAGGGTTTCTGAAATTTCTGCTCGTATAGCTCCGTACATGCGTCCGTATCGCCCATGCATATGCCCATACAAGTCTAGGGTTGACCGTACATCTGAAAAGTAAGTTGGAGAAGGTGTTGATGGCGAAGAAGAAACTCTTTATGATCATAATGATGTCCACACACACTCCACGATCTCCTTCAATCTTCAATGATCTTGTTCATGGTACTGCAAGAGAAGTCCAATCCTTTTTATACTTGTAAGAGACACTGCTTTTTGCCAAAAAGCCTTCATGCTTTTGCTTTGCCTTTTTATGCTTTGCTTTTCTCTTTTTACTTTTATTAATAAAATATTACTTTTTACTTTTATTAATAAAATATTACTCAACTTGTGGTACTTTGCTTTTTTGGCTTTTAAGGCCTTAGAGCTGCTTTTTGACAAAGTGCCTTCTAGCTTTTTGGTCCAGCTCAGTCTCCTCTTTCCAATGGTGCCCTTGGCTCTTGGTCAACCTTGTTTGACTTTTTGCTTTTTTGTGCTTTTTGACCAAGAATGGTGCTTTTTCTTAATCAATCCTTATGGACCTTGTCCCCATGTCTTCTTCCACCTATCTAGTGTCCGGGCATGGATTTCATTATGTGAAATAGAGCTAGGAGGACCAAATAGTTACAAAATCTACCAGGGAGGGGATATCGTGTTCGGCCTCTACGATGGAACTGTCTTGGAGAGGCAGGCTACAGCTGATCAATGATGTCAATGTGGAGCTCCAATTACCCAAGGGTTGGACAATACTTTGACGTTTCTTTGCATCGAATGTCAGTGGCGCTCCACGAGGAGGAGAATTGCATTTGTTCTAGATGAGATAACCAAGCCAACTTCCAACAGATTAGAAAGTTCAGGGACTCCTACCAGGAGTAACAAGAACATTAGCAGAGTATGATGTTACATTTTCAGGTGTCACAACAACATGATCGAGGCAGCACGAGTAATGTTCCAGGATAACTGCTTAATGAGCTTGCAAAGCCTGTGTTTGTTGATTTGAAGATGTGGCTTGTTGCCTTTACCACTAGGACACACAATGAAGGTACAAGCAAACATCCCTGGCTCTGGGAAGATTAAACTTGGATAAGTTTCTTTTGTTGTTTTTAAGCTTTCTAGCTCTCTGCTTAGTCACAGAAAGAGAGCCTGTATAACGAACTTGCTGAAGTTTAAGTGTCTTCAATCTCTACGATCCTCCAGAAGGACTGGCTCACCTATATAGGAATACTGGCAGAGAGGAAGGACAATGAGAACCACTGGTAAATCCCCCGTCTGATGATGAATGCAACATATTTCAGAACATTGGGAATAGCCAGTGGAAAAGCTATGCTATTAGACACCTGAAGCTTCAAGACTAGAGACCCAGTAGATGACCTTCTGGTAGTAGTTTTTTTTGAGGGGGAGGAAAGGGGTGGGGGGTGCAAAGACTGGTAAGGGTAGGGAAATGTGTGGGGCTTCTACTTGAAGCTAGATAAAAGCTCTATCACTAAGGACACGGTAAAGGCTTTCTGAAGATCAAGGAGCTGCTTTAATTTTGAGTCATGTATGCAATACCTGAATCTGTGCGTAGGACCAGATTCATTACAAAATCTGGAGATTAAGTAGTTTTCTTCACCTCATTTTCTTATCATTACGCATTTCAATCTATTCCGACTTTTTTGCTGCTTGTCTTTCAGATGTAGGCTTGCTTTTCTGTGCAAATAAGTGAATACCTGGTTTTATGATGGATGCATCTAGTGTAAAAAAAAAAAAACAGAACAAAAATGCATCTAAGATTGTTTTTGCATTGTATGATTAACAGAGTAAGTGACGCTCAGGAAGAATCACTGGGGTTCTCAGTGACGCTTGTGGGCGCTGTTGCAGACATCATTGGGAACCTTGATGATGTTGACAATTATATTGTTACTGTTGTTACAGAGGTATCACACAATACATGTTATTTGTGAATAGAACAGTTGCGGGTACTGACAGTTATTCCTTCGTAGTATACTAGCATTTACTGCTCATTGTGCTATTCTCTTGCAGGCTGTTGGCACCATCTTTTTCAATTTTCCTTATCTGTTTCCGAAACAAAAGTTACCGGTTTATGTTACCATCCAAGAACTGTTTAAGGCTGTGGATAAAAAGGGGACCATCTTTTCTGTGTTTCTGAACAACATAGGTATTGTCTCTATGCAATTTGCTGGTCCCTACAAATAGACTTTGGGTTGAATCTTTGTTATCGATAGAAGAGCTTTGTTAAAAAGTTTGGACTTTGGTGAGCCAAGACTGTCCTAGTGCAAAATCACTAGAGCTCACAACGGTGACCTGCGCGACCCAAACACCCCCCCTTCCCTGCGCCTTGCTCGCGCAGTGTAGCTGAACTAGTTGCCAATGAAGGGAAGCGAACAAGAATATGGGACTTCTATAGGCTAAATTACAACCATTACGGTGTCCAAGAATGGCTCAATATTCTTGCCTTCACAGACCCTAAGTGGGGACACTTATTTTCAAGTAATTTTTTATAAAACCCCTAATTTATAATCTTTAATTTTTCGAGGTCTTTGTGACCTAATATGGAATCTAATTGTTGCATGCTCTTACTCTTCCCCGAGTGGATGGTTCTTTTCAAAATGGTGAAGAGAGCTTACCAAATTTTACCATCGGTAGGTGGCAGGTGGCAGGTGGCAGGTGGCAGGGGGTCTTGTCGGAACCAGGACACGGTGCCGAGTTAAGCAGTCGTGTGGTGATGGTCATAATCCAAGATGCTTAGGCTTAGGTTTTCCGATGGCTTATTATAGACAACCAATAGAGCTGACTACGGAAGCCAAGAAGACGGATTGGAGTGTGAACATGGTGGCATCTTTCATCCTTGGGATTACATTGACTTTCCAGTTTGACCTTGGTGTTTAGAGAGGAATTCAGCTGCTTCAAGGTTGGGTTGTAAGGGAAAGTTGGCCATTCCACCTATTATCATGCTTCACAGGGGTTTTATGTGGGGTGTGCTTTGGTGGTATGTAACTCCAAGTAGGGCAGAGGTTTCACATAAAACTTGACCATTAATGCAATCAAACACTTAATTCCACAAAATTGTAAAAGAGAGATGTGCATATGTAACTGCACATAGAGGATGGAATGGGCTGACCCTTCTCTTGGAGTATTCACATGCTGCCATGAAAAAGCCCATAAACCCATATGGTTAAATCATAAGCCCATAAAGTTGTCATAAACCCGTTTGGCTGAATCATAAGCCCATAAACAAGATTAGAGAAACCAAATAAAAGGGGTGCAGAGCCACCTGAATCCGTTTGCTTTTCCTATTCCCAGAGCTCCCCTAGTCCTGCTCGATTAGTCCCTAACCCCAAGGGTTAGTGCTAGGTACGTAACAATCCTCTCCGCTTAGGACATTTCCACTCTTGGAAATAAATGAAGAAGAACCTAGATACTTGCATCAATTGTCTCCGAAATCAGGTTTATACATGTCTATCAAATCAACAGCCACGTATCAAGGAACCATCTCAATTGAAGCTGCCGTTCTTGTGGAAACAAGACAAAAAAAATAGAACTATCTTTCAATCCTCCAACTCCTCGGGGAATTGGAAACCTAAGATCGCCAGGACAAGTATCTGCTAGCTGCAACATAATACCCAGATCTGGTAAATCCTCATACCCAGGGGATATCATACCTCCCTCTCAGAGACTCCTAACTATCAGGTACCACAACGGTGTCTCCTTCAAGTTATGAAAGTCTCAGGGAATCTCAGCTTTAACCCAACTCCTACCAAAATATTCTAGCTATTGCTAGAACCATATGCTCAGTAGTATCATAGGCAAACTCCTACCCAACTCCTACCAAAATATTCTAGCTATTGCTAGAACCATATGCTCAGTAGTATCATAGGCAAACTCGACCATATGGATGTACCTCTGCCAATAAAATGGTTACCTTGAGCCGTATGCACAAAGCATAACCTCCAAAACTTGATTCCACCCTCTCCGTCTGTCCATCAGGCTGAGGATGATAAGAAAAATCACAAGTCCATCGAATATCCAGATGAGCTGTTGTAGGAGCGTTGCGACAATCATAAGATATCGCTCCCCTAATCTCAACACAATCCGGCACACAGACTATATCATCATGGAACAACAACCCGTTCCGAATATAGTACCAACTTACCTTCCACTCACAGGAGGAATGATCCCCAAGTCTTGATGTAAATCAATGGAGCTTGATGCTTGGACCTATTGCCAATATACTCATCGACAGCAAAAATCTCATCCTTAAGTGCGTAGAATGGGTGGCAATACCACTTTGACATGCATGATCTCAAAAGGAGCCTTTCCTGTAGAAGCATGTACCGTATTATTGTATGCAAATTCTACAAGTGGTAGATACTTTTCCCAAGAAGATTTTTGATCTGCCCCACAGCATTTAAGCAAATCCAATACAGTTGAATTTGCGGCGTCACTTTGTCCATATGTTTGAGGATGATAAGCCGATGAAAAATTTAGCTTGGTGCTCTAATACCAATGGGACTCCCCCGTTGGGGGGTTGAGCACAATCTTGCCTTACACTTAAGCAATTAATGCAATCAAACAAGTTTAAAAAATGGCACCACAAAATGAAGCTTTAAAAAGCTGAAAATTGAAATCACTTGCACACTGCACTAGGGCGGGAAAGGGCCGACCCCCCTTGTAACAGATTGCATTATCAAGGTTCTTGTTACAAGCTTCACGGACATTCACATGCCAAACTGTCCATAGGCATTCATGCAAATGAAAACAACATTGCAAACATGGTTGTTGATGCGGTTGATTGCTTCCATAGTTTCCATTTGATTTCACAGTCTCATTCCTCGATCCCTCATAGCTAATCAAATGCAACTATGCTCCATTGGCATCCATACACAAACATTGTGTGTGCCAAGACCGTGACATAGGATCATAATGACTAGTATTTGGATCTTGAGTCGGTGAAAGAGAGCTTAAACGAGCTCTTATCACAATTCTGGTTCTTGTATTTGAGTACAACCATCGTATGGTTGATGTCCACGCTTCCAAGGGTCCATTTTCACTCCTGTTGAAATTAGCCTTTTTGTAAATTAGGGTTTTTAGCAGGTATTTAGACTCCAAAATTAGGGATTTTCGGTGCAAAAGATGCCCAAAGCAAAAGACTATAGATGTATTATGGTTGCCCCAAAGTTAGGGTTTTTGAAATTAGGGTTTTTGACAAAATTAGGGTTTATAGAAAATTTGGGGGCGATAAATACTTAGGAGGCTTCAAAGTCATAAGTAGAAGAGAAATTTTGCAAATTGGTGATTATATGGAGACTATATAAGTACAAGGCAAGATTTCTCAAGCTTTCATGGCTATGGGAAATTGGAATCATAAAAAAGAAGAAAATCAACACGTGTGTGTCCAAAAATGAAAAGGGAAGTCCCCATATGGTTGGCATCCACTTCTGGAGAGAGGAGAGAGAGGAAAGATAAGCCTTCCCAACATGTAGAGGATGAGTGGAGGGTGCCTATTGGGCCACCCGTCCAAACCATCCCTCCTCTTGACATGTGGGAGGCCGCCCAAAACACACAACATACAGAAAAGGGCGCCTGAATATGTGCTTGGCCGACCGGGAGTGGAAATTGGTCCAACCTCTTTATGAATTGTCTGCCCGAACTTTCATGAAGTGTGGACTTGCAAAACAGAAAAATTTGCCATTTTCTCATAAAATGAGCAACATAGAGTAAAGTAGTATTACTTATTACATGTCTACATCCACAAGAGAGATCAGAAGACAGTTTCACTCGCACGGTTCACAAGAGGGTGTCCCGAACTCATGAACTACATGCATGCAACAAAACAATTCATGCGAAAACAGGTTCAAAGTCTTACACGCATCAATGCAATGCAAGAATGCACCATCGAATAGTTTCCCATTTCATTTAGCTAGTAACCATAATATGGATATGGGCGCGGATCAATCCCCAGCCTACATAACCAGCCTAGTGACTCTTGGTGTTGACAACAAGTCCTTGACCATGCCAATCCATCTTATGGAACTCATCCATAAGCTTGAAGCGCAGAGAATGTCCAAATAGTAACAGTTGCAACACTACAGTCCATGCAAAGTGACAACATACACCATGCAAGCCACAAATTGCAACGTTGACAATTCAGGGAGAACCTAGGATTTCTGTCAAAAAAGAGGGCTTTTTGGGGACAATTTCCACCTACACGCATGCATACAAATCTCTCTATAGTTTTTTGTGGCTTCGGTGGGGGGTCGATTTGCAAACGATCAGTTCGAGAATTCGTGAATTGCCTATTGAATCCCCCTTCCTCCCCCTTCTCTCAAAATCCACATGAACCTTATCATGCCAGCAAATCCTAAAAAAGCACTTACCAAGCTTTACAACACCTTCACATTCATTGTACAATCTAGAAACAGTTTGCACTAATGTCTTTGTAGGCTCGAGGATTGGTTTGCCCAACGAGATCCACGTCTTTGCTCTTATATCTAATAGAGTAAGCTTGGCTATACCTTTTGCACTTTGTTGGGAAGTCCAAGCAAAGTCTTGTGGGCTTTACGTCTTCTTCTCCATCATCATTGTCCATTATAGTCATGTGGATAGGTAGAATGCCTATCTACTGTTTAGCTTTTTCTCATCGTGAGCCTTGGCTTCATGTCGAGCTTTTTTCTTCCATTTGATTTCCTTCTTTCTTGTTTTGTCAGCCAAGTGGATGGCTTCAAGTTGTGCATAGGAGAGAGGTTCGTAGAATTCTCGAAGTTTACTCCTGCTGACGAATCCTTCCATTTGGACCACATCCAATGTTTCTAAAGAGACTGCTCCTCCCAAAGTCATTTCATAGATCCTAAAAGTACCCATTCCTCTTAGTTTAAGAAGAATCTCATTGTTCTCCTTCTTGATTTTGAGAAAGCCTATGACATAGTGGACTAGGGCTTTCTGGAGGGGACGATGTGTATAATGGGGCTTTCTGGAGGAGTGGGTCCATGGTGTTTTTGGATTCTACTCAGCTTCACGCAACTACATTCTCATTCACGGAGCCGGAGATGATAGATTTCCATACTCTCGCTCGGTCCCACAGGGCTGTCCACTAGCACCTTATCTTTTTCTATTTGTAGGTGAGGCCATGAGTAGTTTTCTCTTCGCTCGAGACAGGGCTCCAGGAATTGCGTCTTCCCATCCGCGCGTAGGAGGAGCTGCCTGATTCTGAGTTCGCTAATGACACAACAACATATGTATCTGAAGACGAGGGGAACCTCCAGAGATTCACCGAGGTGATAGAGATCTTCTCCTGTGCATCTGGAGCGTAGATCAACTGGCATAAATCATGTGGATTTTGGGTTGGCTCATCTCGCCTGCCTTGACTTGGTGTCTAGTTGAGGGTTTTTAGTGGATCCCGAGGAGCACTGTTGTTCATTATCTTGGATCCTAGGTGGGCATCGATATCTCCCTTGAGCAGCAGCTAGCCCCTCTTCTTCTGAGCATTCAGAAGAAGCTGTTATACTAGAGTTCAGTCAAGCTTTCCATAGCTAACCGGGTCGCCAAGTTCTTCTCGCCATGGGTCTTCTCCTGGGCTTGTATTGGTCAGCCTCAGCATTTGATCCGCAACTTTCTGTGGGTTGGCAACGATGGGAGGCTTGCTCGGGCCAAGGTTTCCTGGAGAGTGATCATTCAGCTGTGACGCAGAGTGGGCTTGGGCATCATCAACTCCTCCATTCAGAGCTGTGCCCTTTCGGGCAAGTTTATTGTTTGTGGCCTTATTATAGGTCGCGAGCTCTGGAAGGACTTCCTCCTGGCTAGGACCTCTGCTTGCATCCCGATTTTGGGAGGCCCTTGGTCCTTGAGAGTATGAGATGGATTTTCACGGAGATGCGGGCTCGTGGCTTTAGCCCTGCATTTGAGGAAAGATTTGTAGCCAGTCTCTTGCGTGCTTGGGATCATCTCAGGCCGGCTCTTCAGTAATCAGCTCCTGTTGCCTCTGAGGAGCGTTTCCAATAGCCTCTGATCTGGAACCCCTTGATCCATTTGCCTAGTGGTCACAAGCTTGGGGCCCGCCTGCACGTATCGTTGAGCATGGGTCCCGCTAGGTCACTTGGAGATTGGCTTACATTCAAACAGTTTTCCCTAGAGGCTCGGGAGAGGGGATTCGGGGTAGGGACAGACTCAAACTCGACATCGACTCTGCCGCTTTGCTTGTGCCACCCTTGCGCGCACCCCATTTCGCCTTGTTTATTGCCCCCCTTCTTCGCCGCCTTCCCCTTGAGCCCCATTCGGCCTTTCGACTGCAGCTCGTGTGCACGCTCTTGCCTTGCCTCACCTCACCTCACCTTTGCAGTCTCTTCCTTCTTGATTTGTCCCATTGCCCAAGCACTCGGTTGGAGTAGTTCGAGTTCCCGCGCCTGGTCATTGATCTCATGCTCTATCCAGAGTTGGAGCCTATCCCTAGTCTATCCGTCTTCGAACTCTATGGTAGCCACTCCCTCATGGCTGCTCTGGCTGCTCTGTATTTTCTGATGGGGACATCCAATCTTCTCTTCTTCTATTCAATTGTTGGAAGCCACCACGCTTGTCTACAAGCTAGCTGAGAACAGAGCCGGCCAGCATGCGGGCAACTCCGAGACCTCTTGTATGCAGTTGTCATTGGGGACTAGGTGGAATCAGTGACATCGAGTTTTTCGGCAATGACTACATTAGGATTGACTTTGACTTGGTGGAGGCTGTGACACTTGTATAGGGAAACAAAGATTTCCTCTTTTATTTGGCTTTCTCTACATGGTGGCCTCGTCACGAACCAGTGGAAATCAATCGTTGCTGCTAGCCGAGCTTGTCTGAGATGTGCATGAGCTTCAGAGACAGTCTACCATTGCTTATGGGAGTGCGTGGAGGCACATAGGTTTTGGATTGCAATAGCATACCTTTTTGGAAGGATGAGAAGAGATGCCTTCATTTGTTTTGGTGCTATTGTTTGGTTGACACATTCGGGCCCACAAATCAAGTTTGAAGAGAACGACAGAGATATGGTCATGCAGGTTACTCAGGGAGTGGGTCGGCGGTGCTGTCTTCAAGACATGACAGAGTCGGGCTACGTACCTCCAACATAGAGATTGGACATTGCATGGGAGATCATTGCGAGCATCACAACTTGGCACATCTGGAAGTCTAGATGCACTAAGGTTTATGATACACAGTGCATTTGCAAGATCTAGTGTGATATTATCCACATGCTCATGGCCACTTGGGCCAAGATTCAAGGATCTTCGAGGGCTGCAAAGAGAAAACGTGGCCAATTCATGAGAGAATGGGATCATGTCATCTTTTTCTCTTTCTCGTATGGGACCTTGTTGGCAGCACAAGGCAATAGTCTGGTTGAGATTTCTCCCCTTGTCTGGTATGAAATCTCCCTTGTAAATTTTTTTCATACTTCATAGAAGTCTCTTTTTCGAGGAAAAAAAGAAAGCACCCTATCGGGGAGTCCGATCTTGATTTGAGAGGCATAGGCCTTATTTGGCAGATGGAGCCACACATTCTCTCTGGATGCAGACCCTTTGGGAGGAGTTACCAGCTTCATGGTCACCGTTTACTTCCCCCAGACGATAAGATGCATCTTGGGACAGGTGGTTGAGCTGATAGAATTGCAAGGGTGGTTGGGCTCCCCAAGCTCCGGAGGCTTGTAGCCTCCTTTGAGAACTTGTTCTCATCACTTGACGATCCCTCGCCTCGATGGCTCTCATTTTTTGTAGAGGTTGTTCTTTGGGCTCTCGGGCCAATGCTTCATTTGTTGACAGATGGGACACGTCGCCCACACTTAACCCCATTGTCGCTTTGTGGCATCATTGGCATCTTGCACCCCTGAGGCAGTGGCTCCAGGCACAAAGCTCGCCCCTTTTCCTCCTCACAACTAGCCTCCCCTCTTCCACTCTTAGTGATGTGTTGGATTTTGTATTGTCACTTTCGTAACCCCCCTAGGAGCCGATTCAACCTCACCCCCCTCAGGATGTGCCAAACACCAGTGGTCAGCTCGCCTTGCCACACCCTCCTCTCCTCTTGGCCCACCTCTCTCACAGCAAAGAGGGGAGATTGGTGTTACATCTCGAGTCCCAAGGAGAGTTAGCAGGTAACATAGCTAGGTTGACGTGGCTAGGCATCTTAAGGGGAGGTTAATAATCATGAGGCATGGGCCAAATATCTTGGTTTATAGGAGGTCTTTATAAGTCACTTTGGGAATCAGTTTGACGGAGAGCTCCTTAGAGTTGGACTTGAGGGCATGAGCACTGAGGATGATCGGATTGAAAAGGTGTTAGATTTGTTGATTTCTCGCATGGTTAAGCATCTTTGTTCTTTTTTGGTGCTCACTATCTTTCTTCGGAAGTCAATGTGATACTATTCTAAGCTAACCTTGCCATTGACGAACTTTCTCAAAGGATGTGGAGAAAGTCTAATAGTTCTATCGATTGGAATGAAAAGCTAGATGAGGCTTTCTGAAGCTTGAAGCTGAGGTGAAGGATTCACCTGAGCCCTACCGGACCTTGGCAAACATATGGGATACCTTACTCAAGAGAAGGAACTTTATGTTGTGACTCATGCTTTGAAGATTTGGAGACATTATTTTGATGGCCCGATTTGTAGCTATGTCATGAAGTGTCCTTAAGTGTCAAACCGAATGCCTCAAGGTGGGAGGATCGTTAGATCCTTTGCATATCCCAAGTGGTAAAAGGGAAAGTGGCAGGCGATGATCCTCCCACCTTGAGGATCGTTAGATCCTTTGCATATCCCAAGTGGTAAAAGGGAAAGTGGCAGGCGATGATCTTGGAAGATCCTCCAGGCCTCCTGACAATCCCTCCCAAGAAATAGCTGGTATAGCTCCTGCTCAAGCCTGGCTAGGTAGGCTCTCTTCCTCCTCTGTGTGAGACGTCAGAAGATCACTCGCGCTTGTTGGTGATGAGTGGTGGATCCTAGCGCCACCTCCCGATGTAGATGAGCTCGGGTATGACGACATTCCTCGTCGTACCAGCTATTTTGTGGGACAGTCCCTCTTGGTGATGTAGGGGTGGCTCTGGAGTGCGGGAAGGCGGCTGCGCGGACGTATGGAGGGTGGCTGCAAGCTGTGTGGTAAGCTCATGAAGTGGGATGTGGGGGTCGAGGTCAGAGAGGATGTGGTAGACGTGATCAGAATAGATGGAAGAGGTCTCTCTTGTGTGTCTTTGTGTATAAGACCAAGTCTCTCCCTCTAAATTTCTCCTCGAACAGACCTGCATCTGTCCTCAAGGTTCCAAACCGCAATCTCTACCTTAGTCTCATAGGTCTCGAACGGTCATTGGACACGTCGCTCGGTGATGATCACCCTCCCATTTCTGTACATTGCCTTTTTCCTCGCCTTACGTGCATCCAAGATGTGTGACAGGCACTCCCTCCTATGTGCCACCTTTGCTAGTGTGAGATTGTCTTTGAGGTAAGTCTTTTCTCCTTTTAGTGCCCGCCTTTTGGTAAGGAATGCTTGCCTCGCCTCCAACCCCGCAAACTTGAGGATGAGTGCGTTCCTTGGTGGTGTCTTTGCCCAACCTCCATGCCTCCACGAAGGAGGTATCTTGGATTTCCATCTTTCTGCATAGTGCTATGGCGTCTTCTTTCCGCGAATGCCCTAATCTTCCTTCTTTTCTCCTCTTCGAGTATGTCATTGATGATGTTTGGGGATGATGGTGGGTTCCGTTGCTTCTTGGCAACCTCAATCCAGCTGCCCTCTTCTTCCACTTGTTTCTGTGTCTTCTTAATCATCTCGGCCCATGTGGTTTCCTCGTGTGCCTTCTTCTCCTCTTGTTCTTGGAGGGTCTTCATTTGCTCTCCTAAGTGTATTCAGCTCATCATTGAGAGATGGCTGAATTTCTCCTTCTTCGAATTGAGTACGTGCCCTCAAGGTCTCATTTTCCACTTTAATGGTAGCGACTTGGGCCTCCAGCTCTGTGATTAGTGAGGCATGGTGGCTGGTTTTTGCATCCAACATTTGGGGACCATTTCCTCCTGCATCTTGCTTAGCTGAGTTGCCATGTGTTACGTGTACCTGCATGTCTGACTTCCACCTATCCATCTCCTCTTGCATGGAGGCACGCAACCCATGCCTAAGGTCATCACTATCCTTGTTCTCCCCGAGCTTCATTTGTAGGTGCTCAATTTCCATATCTTGCGTTTCGCATACTTCTCTCATGGTGGTCAGGCATGTTTTGATATGCAGGTCGCCGATCTTCTGTGTGCTCGCCCAAATCGAGGTGTATTTCTCTCCTTCTCACCTCTAGTCCTTGTTTCCTGCGAGCTGTCCATGTTGGACCGAAGGGGTCCCCTTTCTAGTATTGATTCTGGTCCTTAGCTGGTGGCTCCTGCTCCCATAGGTGGCGAGCTGCAAGTGGGGAGGCAGGTACAAGCAACAAGAGGAGGAGAGAGGAGGCGCAGGTTGGAAGAGGCGGCAGCGAAGAGAGAGAGAGAGAGAGAGAGAGAGAGAGAGAGAGAGAGAGAGAGAGAGAGGCGAAAGTGGGGCAGCGAAGAGAGAGAAGGGAAGGGAGCAGTGAAGAGAGAGAGAAAGATAGACCACCAGCCGCCGCGAGCAGGCCCAGGGGGGGGGGGGGGACTTGTGCAGAGAGAAAATGAAATGAAATGATATATTAACGTCTCTGAGAGGCCATAATGGCCTATGAGACGAAAACTGAGAGTACATCTGAAGTTGGTGTCTCATCAAAGAGAACAACCAAATGAAACTAAAAAGTACAATAAACTGACTGTCTTACAGTTCTAAGAACAGTTGTAAGTAAGACTGCTAGATGATACTGAGTAGAAAATAGTGGAAAATGTATATCAAGTAGATCCATGTATGCTGATCAGTTGAAGTGCTGGCCTCTCCTCTGATCAACCATGGGGCTATCTAGAATGGAGAGGTCGTAGAAGCGAGATAGGCGCCTTCGATGCCGAGCAATAATGGCTCTGATTTGGCAATGGTGAGGATGCCGTGGTTGGGATCCTGGTGGGTGTGGTTGACGAGCACGACATAAGACGACTGCTCTAGCAGTGGTGACTCCCTGGGAGCGTTGCTGGTGCCCTCATGGCTCGATGGAGGAGGTATCAGGAGGTGTGTGAGCTAGGCTGCTGGTGCTGGTGCTGGTGCTGGTGCCGTGCTGAAGAAATCTGTCAGGATCCTCCGTCTAGGTACATCATGGCTCGGTCTCTTGTCGGCCAAGAGGTTCTCTCTGTGTCTCTTGAGCTCAAGTAGGAATAATCCCAGGCATCTCTGATCCTCAAACTCCATGACCCTGCGAAACCCTCTGGGAAGAGGCAGTGATATCTCCCTCGGATCTCCTAACAGACTGTACATCGGCAAATGTAGTGCTCCTCTGTCTCTGCCTTGTGGTAGCATAACTGACAAATGCGGTCATCGGAGATCTGATGCATATATCGCCCCGTCTCAATCCGTAGCTAGTGTGATGAGGTCCGGATCTGTCCAATGGCCCTATAATTTTCTCCGAATCATGCGGGCAATCATCATAATAAGTGGTCTCTCCATTTGCCTCCATCCCTCATTTGTCCCTCTCTGAGATCTGTGATGTATGCTGGGCCCCCAAATTGGAGCTCCGTACAGGAAGGTTGGTGTGACAAGTGTATCAAATAGCCACAATTTAGTGCAGATGTCCTCCTCTAACTTAGCTAGGTAGGCTCGTTTCTTCCTTCGCACCAGGCGCCGAAAGATCATCCTGGCCAATAACTGACCTCCACTGATTGGTGGCCAGACCACCATGAAGAGAAACCCAGATAAAGGAGGAAATCTTTGGCATTCCTATAAGAATGCCACAATCTCCGCCAAAAAACCCTCTGAATGTCAGTCGAAATGCCATAAGATTTCCAGTGGGGTCTAAGAGTAGGGACACTCTGAATGTGTCCCAAGGTAAGATGTCTGGCATTCCGCACCGTATAACTGAAAAAAGGCATGCTTTTCAAGGGGTTACAAGCCTCCTTCCACACCCACTCACCGGGGTCCCAATGCAAATGTCTGATAGGGCAGCCACCATACAACCAAAGGCTAACACTCTCTGTGATCATCCCTTGGGGGGGGGGGGGGGTCAACAAAGACGTGCTTCCCTAACCTGCCAACAACTCTGACTGGACGAATCTGGGGGCCCTCAATAAGGTCCTGCACGTCACATCTCTCCAACTGCCATCCATCCTGTACAGAAAAAAAGACCGGTACAAGTATGTACATACTTGTATATAAAAGCTTCTATACAAGTATGTAAACTTTCAAGAGAGTTTCCTAAACGGTGAGGCTGTTACGGGGAGGATGAATGAGGGGCACGTTGCTCCCCTTTTTACTACGTGACTATGTTTGCATCGAGTTTGTTTAATTATCTAAAAGCTTCTATTCAAGTATGTAAACTTTCAAGAGAGTTTCCAAAACGGTGAGGCTGTTACGGGGAGGATGAATGAGGGGCACGCTGCTCCCCACTTTCCGATGATGGTGCCCAAACGGCAAAAATGGGTAAATGGTCGTGCCAATGGGTGAGAAGCCAGGCGGCTAGACTTGGAACGACATGCTAAGGGTACAAAGACCAGAAGGGAACATGGAGCGGGGTAAACACAGATTGTGTGCGGTGCTATTGCACTACTCGACCTGGAGATGTCTTGAGGACGTAACAGAGGCTGATAACATGTATTCTCAACAAGGAAAAAATATTTTCTACTAGGTATTATGAATTTTGGAGCCTGAATGGTTGGATCGCATGGTTGTTGAAGCTATTTGTCTTCAAGTTGCATTATCAAAAGCATTGTTTTTTAATAAGTACTGTTACTTATCAAAGGAGGTTGCTTGTGATTCATAAAATAGCTTGAATTGCTCTTTAATTCTTTGTATCAGTTTGTGAACAGTGTGGTCATCATTAGAAAGGGCAATGGAACCAGTCAGAGTGGATCGAGGAGAAATGGGGACAGACTTGTGGAAGAGTTATACAGAGCTCTGGTCAAAGCTTATAGACTTTGAAGGTGCAGACCCTAACCAAAGAGAAGAAAGAGAGGAGGCCTCAGAGGATGCCTCCAAACATGTAGCAGGTTCACAACAACTACAAGAAAAACTTTTTGATGCCGTTATTAAGTGTGTGATGAAGGCATTAAGGGAGCTAAACCTTAAATATAGAGTAAAACGGGCAATGGCGGACAAAGAAAGTTCAGATCCAATGGAAGGTACATTATCTTGTCCATCCAAATCAGTTTCTATGCCATTGTGCAAAACTCATATCCTGATGTCATTACAACCCTTCAAATACATGCTTTTATGCCAATAATACACATGGCAAATAGCATAATGCCATAAGTTTTTTTGGGTTGTGTCACCAGAATCTAGGAAGGCAAGTCTTGTCTGTGTAGGAGTATTTGGTGGCGAGGAGATCATGTTGCTTTTGTGATCCACTCCTGGGTTGTGATGTGTCTCCTCCGGGAAAAAGAGGGTTGTGATGTGTCTTATAAAACTGTCTAGTAGTAAATGACAAATAGTGTGGTAAAAGATCTCTGGATTAGGCTAGTTTCATTAACTCAAATGGCTGGTCTGATGCTTCAAAACGATTTGTCATGGTGTAGATGCCGAAGTTGTTTTGGAACCAGACAGCGACAAAAACCCAATTGAGCCTCTGAACGATAAAGATATGAAGAAATTTTTGAACCTGGTAAACCATACTGCCTTTCTGTTAGGTGTCAACTTACACACATGAAAGAAACATCTTTTTCGAATGTTGTTCTGGTGATCATGTTAGAAATCAATGCTTCACCATTGGTACATTATACCGGGCGTCCAGGTAGCTCAAATATGGCTGCTGCTTCTCGCAAAGGGATCTTAACAAACATAAAAGCTAGCCGGATTCCGGGCACAACCTATACAGGTGGTCAGGTGACCAGGATCTGGTTGGTTCAGGTTCTCATAGTCACAAAAAAATGCTCTTTGATGCAACGAAACACTTGAAACATAGGAAAGAAGGTGCAGAATCTCTCAGAAATGGGCAGTTCACCCAACTTTGGGATACTTTTTTTAAAATCGTTTTTGAGCCGTTTTTGCCAGTTTGACCTCCGTCGGTGCGTTGCTGGGCCTAAATCATTGTCCATTTGACCTCCCCCATCATGATTTGCAGCAGCGTGCCGCAGCCAACTCCTCTTTCCCCCCATCCCCATCTTCTATCCTCCAGGTTGCTCTTCTTTCCCCTTTGTCTTCTGCCCCCATCAATTTGCCCTGATTTTTGCACCAATGTTTCCCAATTTTGCCGCTTTGCCCCAATTTGGCCTCAAATTTTTGCCAAACTTATCCATGCGTGCCAATTTTGCCCCCAATTTGCTCAATTTTACTCCGTTTTTACCCCAATTTCGTCATTTTATTTTTTCCTCACCATTTTTTCTCAATTTTCCCAATTTGTCCTGAATTTACCAATTTTCCCCAATTTGCCTCAGTTTTGCCAATCTTTTCACTACACTACGTTTTCTAGTGGTTTCTATAATTGTTTAAATATTTAAAATTTATGAAAAAAATATATTTTTGAAACCTCCTGGTTTTGTTGCTGAAGGGTGAAACATTTCAAAACAAAATCTCAAAAGCTTGAAACACAGAAAACCTTGAAACGTTTCTTGTTGACCATCGGCCTGCTATACGAGGAGCAGCTATGTTTGAGCAGCCTGGACACCTGGCGTAACATAGTGAGGGTGAAGCATTGATTTATAACCCCTTCACCCCCTTCACCCCCTTTCCCTGTTCTTCTCCTTGCTTGGCCCTATTGATGTGGAGGGTGAAGCATTGACTTCCCAACAGTGTTCATAGCTACAGTCGCAAGCTTCGATTTTATGTTCTATTTAGAAGGTGCTTTTGCAAACCAACTGTTTTGCTTTATAGGTGGAGTTTGTTCAGGAGCTTTTATTAAGGTATGCCATGTATCAACTTTATTGTAGAACTTTTGTGGTTAGTTTACACCCGCATGAGCCTGCCTGGTTCCCTCTTTTTTTTTTCAAGTTTAGAAAAGCTTTCTATATATCCTTACGGTTTTAAGTATGAGCTTTTGGGTCCCTGCAATTTTTTTTTGCAGCCGATCTGTACCCTTTTATGCAAAGTGGATTCTTCCGTTTGGGCGGTGCCTTGTGGAACTTTCAAGTTGCTACCCGCTTCTTAGTGGATTTTATAAGCTACTTGCTGTAATCATAAAAATAGCTGATGATCATGGCTACTTCAAGAGTGCAGACGAACCAGTACCAGCCTACTGCAGCATTACTCAGAAAGGGCAGGTTTGCTAATCTAGCATTAAGCCTGCAAATATTGAATGCTTAGTAAGCAGTATTGCCTCTCTCAGTTTTATAGGTTTTTAAATATTTTTTTAAAAACTTTTTATCAGAAGCAAACGAATCCTCTAAGCATAGACAAAAGGAGAATTGAGGTTTTAGAAGAAGAGCGTACTATATGCCAGGATCTACTTCGACGGTATTTGCAGGAAGTTCTTATTGCCAGCAAGCGCTACAAGCTGGAGCTATTGGCATCATGCTTACGCCTTTGCTTGTCAGCTCCACCTTCCCTGATAGGCATGTCCCTTTTGGTCGAGCCAATAAATGTTGCCTTGAAGATGGGCCTTAGATATCCGTGGTTGTTCCTTTTTTTTTTGTTTTTTAGTGTCAATTATCAAGGTCACTAGAAATGTGATGTTTATTGTCATCTGCTTTTTGTTTTGGGATCCACTATCAGCTGGCAATCTGGTTACACTTCCAATTGGCACTCCAGATGCAAATTGCTTTTTTTAAAGGAGTTGAATGGGTGCCATGATAGAAATGGGAATTTTAAATCCTTAACAACTCATACATATAACCCTTTGGCAAATGCTGCTATGGATGCATTGGAGAGATGGATAGCATTCAGCAAAAGTGAACTGGAAGTGTGGCTGGATCATATTGTGCCATGCTTCAACAACTACCTCTCGATTACATTGACAGCTTCAATCTCAGAAATCGAACCTCAATCTTCTCCTCAAGGTCCTCTTGTTGGCCCGAATACTAGAAACCTTTCCCTTCGGAGGATCAAAAGAGAAAGGACAGAGCTGGTCCAGGTGAGCGAAAGTTTTCTTTGGATGAATGGTCTTTCTTTCCAATAAAAGGAAAAAAGAAGATAGTTATCCTCGAGGTTGATCTTTTAAAGGCCAGTTCTGTAATCAATGATCTCTATATGCAATTCTCTGCAGGCATAGGCTCAAAGATACACGTAGGTTAGAGTTTACCTCTCTTAACCAATTTAAGGCATTCACTTTAGTTACATTATGAAGAGTTTATTATGTGAATCTTATATATCCCTCCTATTTCCTTATATGGATAGTATGGCCCTCAAATGTAAATGCCAGAAGTGAGCCACATAGCTGGCATAGAATGAGTCATCAGAGCATATGCAACTATTGCTGGTCCAATATGTTTCCCTGAAAATCTCTCTCTTTTTAGTCTCATTTAGTTGTTCTCTTTGATGAGACACCAACTTCAGATGTACTCTCAGTTTTGGTCTCATAGGCCATTATGGCCTCTTAGAGACGTTAATATATCATTTCATTTCATTTCTCTGCCTAGTTCAGTTCACTGCCATGGCTAAATGCAAAGCTTGAATAGAGTAGATTAGAAGAGGGCATCCTTCTCACCCCAATTTCAGTGGTAAGCGCCTCTGAGATCCCATCCGCTCTTCACAATAAATTCTCTTACAGTGGCAACACATTAACTTGAGTAGAAGTTCATCTTGCGAAATCAACAAAGAAGCAATAGATTCCATCAGCAATAGTTTGCTTCATGTGAGGGGCCAGGAGTGCATTCTTGTGGCAGAGCTTTTACTGATTGTCAGCAGTGGAAATATTGGTGTAATAATCAGCTACTTTTAATCTTAATGACGTTGTGTTTATGATAGTGGTCTCTGAGAGCAATGTCATGCCATTATTTATGTTTGCCATCCTGCAGCCAAATGCTTTCCGGCTCACACAAATCAGAATACAGAGATTTCTGGGTCGTATAGGGAAGCATGCCCATTGTCTTGTCCCAGATGTGAACCTTCTTCAAATTGCTGGAACCGGTGGGCTAGCATGGGACACGACAGACCAGCTCAGGTTTATACTTCCATTCAGGGATGATAAAGCAGATATATGGCTAGGTATGGTTCTGGCACTAGGTGCACAAAAAAGTTACTTTGCCTTATCTTGTACATGTTTATTTATTTATTGATTTTGTTACTGGATTTTTATAAGAGCTGCCATAACTGATTGTTATGATGTGTGTCTTGCTGTGGTTATGCAACTGCACCATGGAAATTCTGTATTTAGGCAACTGCCACTGCATTTTAAATCTCATAGCATATAAAGTTAAAGACCTGTCATTTCCTAGTTGTTTCCTTTCCTAGTTTCAGGCCGTTTCTGTTGCACAGACAGTGGCTTTTCTGTTATTGTCTTTTCTATGTCATGGTGCCTCTAGGTATCCCTTGATATCTAGGATAACATGGAAGGAAAAGGTGACTTGAAGCAAGTGCATCTGATCACCAGACTTTGTTGTTTCTTCCATACTTGTTTGTACATTGAATGTGCTATAAGGTGCCTGGTTTTTAAAAGCAAAACACTTTGAGATCAACTTCACAACATTGAAGGATTCATAATAATGCAGAGCCAATTTTCTTTTTGTTGAGTTGGGGGGGGGTGTTGGTTTTTTTTTTTTTTTTGGGGGGGGGGGGGGGTCGGGTTTGAACTCACACCCACTTTTGGGCACTATCGTACGATAGCCACAATGGGCTTGCTAACAAATTAATACTGACTTTCATCGCTTGAGTTGTTGTTTTCAGACTCGCTGTTACCAAGGATTGTGGATCTAGCACTTTCTGCAAGTGACCGGAGCACTAAAGTAGGTGCTTCTGAGCTTCTTCATGCCATGTGTCTATTGATGATGGGAAATGCTGCGAAAGGTCCTGCTCGCAAACAAAATGGAGAAAGCCCTAGTGTATGCTCCTAATCGCATCTCAAATTTATATATTGTCTAAATTGTCTTGTCTTTGAGTACTGATGCCATGATTTCCCATCAGGTACACTATGAAAAGATCTACAGGAAAGTGTTCCCTGCAGTAATCCGCCTAGCTGCAGACGTGGAACAGGTAATCTCATTAGTTTTTTTCTTTTTTTTTCAAAGAAGAGACTTCTATTAAGTATGAGAAAAGCATACAACAATCACGGCTATAAGCCGGAATATGATCACCCCAATATGTAAGGTGATCCGCAACTGTTCTATGAGCGTAGTGATACAAACATTGCTATTCTCATTCGTAGAGGTATTGCTAAGTATGGTTTGTTGTAGGATGTCCCTCATTCACATTATACACCCCTTGACAGAGGATTGACACTTGTTGGGAGATTGTCCAGTACTATAGCATGGCAGATTTGGAGATCTAGATGCACCGAGGCAATTGAGGGTGTCCAGATTTTTGAGTCTCGGTGCATTAGTACTATATGGGGTGATATAATCCATCTTCTTATGGTTACATGGGCTTGTATTCAGGGGTCCTCTCGTTCCGCACAAGCAAAGCGTGTTGTATTTATGCGGGAGTGGGACCATGGCATTTTCTTTTCCTCTAGTTGCACAGGTCTTTCATAGCACCATGATGCTCCTCAGTGGTTGAGACCAGACTAGGAAAGCCAAGCAACTGCACCCCAAGTAACATACCTGGCGCAACCACTCAATTTGCCCATAAGTTGGGCTATATAACCCCAAAGCCGCTTTGCAATGTTGCATCCCCATAAACAATGCTGTACAGCCTAAGAATTTGCCGCACATCTCGGGCAGGTAGGTGCTACACCGAAAATCGATCTCCACTGATTGGTGGGGAGACCATGTAAAAACAACCAAAGGAAATGAGAGATCTGGCTCCTTCTGTATGAATGCCTACGCCAATATCTGTGCAGTGTTTTTATAACTCTCCCAATGAGGCCTGAGAGTAGGGATTGTGTGACAACCAGTCCTAAAAGTGCATTTTATGTGATATTTTGTCTTGTGCTGCTCTCTCTGGGCTGACCAGCAGCCCAACCACATATATAAGCAATCGCTTCATAATACAACAATAACACAACATAATAATCAGCATCAGCTGCCTTTGCATCAGCTTGGATCATCAACGTTTAACTGCAGCAGCTGTCGTTAGCTCCGGCATCCTGCAAACAGTAGCGTTCCTGTCCACACACTAGTCTGATGTCGGCTCTACCTCCTACAGCAGCAATAGCACCCCGGCAATCTCCGGTTGCTACAGTCTCATCTTCAACTTTTGCGTTTTGCTCCTGTACAGTCCTTTGGCAGTTGCCCAGCCCTGCACCCCTCTAGGTACTGCAGCACCCTCGTTACCGGAGTTTGCACCCCGCAGGTACGGTAGCACCCTTGTCACCAGAGCGTGGACCACTACGTTTCTGTTGCCCACTACAGACATCTACTAGGAGTGCCACCGCATCCACCACTGACGCGAGTCTTCGACACCGACTACCTCACGGACTGCCACCGCTATCCCCGACGTGAGCCTTCGTCACCGACTGAGCCCCTTCCTTTGATATCGGCGTCTTCACGGAGTGCCATCGTGGTCCTCAACGCGAGCCTTCGTCACCGACCGTTCTTCAGCTCCGACCTCATCTTTGCTTCTTTGCCGGTCTACTACTCAGAGTCACCTTACATTAGAGGGTCTATTGTACAGGATTTCATTCACCATTATACATAACACTCATTCATCCATTTTATGCTGTGTTGATTTGCTTTGATCTCTCGCACATGTGGTCTTTTCGTCCTTTTTTCCTCACATGGTATTAGAGCTATTGTGAGCAAAAGGGATTGAAGACCTCAAGAGTACAGAGCATGGATCGTCTACCCATGATTCCGGAGGACCATCCTTTGTCACCAGATGTTGGTTCAGGTTTGCAAAGGAAAGCCCTGCACTGAATATCCGGATCAATAATATTCAACCCCGCCTCTCGTCTGGGCTGAATAATTGTAAGCCAAGCCACCCTAGCACGTGGGTCTGTGGTGTGATCCAAATCCGACCAAAGAAAATTGTGGATCAACTTTTGCAACTGACCAATGCATGCACGAGAGAAGGACCAACAAGAGGCAATAAACCAAGCTGAGGGAGGCAAGCAATACCTGATTAGGCACCAATGCTATGGAGGCTAAATCCAATGTCGTGGAGTTCCAATGAAGAAGCTTCTTCCGAATACTCAAAAGTACTAGGGCAAATTGTTGTGCAGGAGAAATATCAACCCCAACCTGGCATCCCAAGTATCTAGTAGTGCATTCTGTGCTGATCCAAGTAAAACCAAGCTTTGCACCCCAAGCAACTCTCAGCGAGTCATTAATCCAAAAAACGACAGATTTGTGCGAATTAATGAGGGTCCCTGTTGCCAAACAAAACTCTTGCAATGCCACCCGGAGGGAACATAAACATGTGTGAGGCCTCCAAGAACATGGATGTGTCATCAGCTAACTCGGAGTCAACTAGCTCCTCTTGACTACGAAGAGGCAACCTCAGTTGAGAAATACCGGTAGTGGAGCGGAGGAAGTTGCTCATGGCCTCTGTGACTATGATATATAATAATGGGGCTAAAGGGCATCTTTGCCGTATTGAGTGAGAGATCTGAAACTGCTCACCTCTATCGAGCACATTACTCCCCTCATCCATCTCTGAGAGAAACCTATATGGCTAAGAGTACCCTCAAGGAAGTCCGAATCCACTCTATCATAAGCCTCCTCAAAATCCAAAAGTAGAATGGCTAGGGCTGATTACGTGCTTTGACCCATTCCACGGCCTCCCAAAACGAGAACATGTTATCAAAGATACTCCTCCCGTGTAAGAATCCATTCTGAGTATCATGAATGACATCCTGCAAAATTGGTTGCAATCTAATGCTCACTGCCTTAGCAAGTATCTTATATGCAGTCCCAAGTAAGGTGATAGGTCTCCACCGTCCAATCATGGTCGATCTCTGCCCCAATCTCATCCCAAAAGTGATGAAAAAAGCAAGGGAAAGACCATCTTCCCTTGGACACTTACCATGAGGTAAAGCATGAAGAGCATGACTGAACTGCATAGAGAAAGGGGCATCAAGAATGACACACATCTCCTCAATAATCAAATGTGGCAATGCCCTATGTCTCAAATCAAAATGAGGCTCAGTGCTAAGAAGCTTACGATAGAAATTAGTGGCAATGTGTCTAACCATAAGAGGATTTGAATGAAGAGTGCCATGTGAATCCTGCACAGCAGAGAGGCTCTTAGAGGGTTTGATTCATTTGATTCCTAAGGAGGGTGGTGACAGATTCGAGATCCAGCAATGGAGACCCATTGGGACCGCCTACATGATTCCTAAGGAGGGTGGTGACAGATTCGAGATCCAGCAATGGAGACCCATTGGGACCGCCTACATGATTTTGGCTAGGGCCATAAGCCGGAGACTTCAGCCTTTCCTCCTGGACTTGATCCATGACACTCGGACAGGTTTTGTTCAGGATCGGAGCATTTTGGACAGTATCTTCACTTTCTGGGAGGCCACGGCTTCGACCAGCATTCGGCAACAGGACCTCATTGTGCTCCTGCTAGATTTTGACAAAGCTACAGTCTCATCAGACCATGAAACTTTCTCCATTTGCTTCCATTCAATTCAGAGTCAAATGGAACACCGTCTTTGACCATTTATCTGTAGTTCGGATTCATAGGCTCTCTTTTTAGAGGGTTTTGTATCTTGTGTTTCATCACATCCAGAGGAATTCCCTTCATGTCAGTGTATGTCCAACCGAAAACATCCTGGAACTCTTGGAGTGTAAGATCTTTGGCAATGAAAATTAGCTTAGGTTCTTCACTTGGGCTAGCAAGATTTACTTATCCCTACCGGCCGAGTGGTGGTGGCGAACCAGGTGGTCCTTTTTTTTTTCTTGGTAAAAAGATCCTTCAATAAGTCAAAGAAAAACAGGCGCAAAGGGTTAAGTACAACCACGACGGGCTAAATATAGCCTCACCTCATATAAGGGCGGGAGACAAATGATCAAAGGGAAAGAGATGCTTCTCCTCCGGCTGGCTGCTCTATGGGGAGAAGGCTATCTCATATGGGGGGCGCGGGGGGGGGAGGGGGGGGGGGGGAAACAACCATATAGGTGGTTTGTAATGCCAAATGGGGTCACCGCCTCTATCTGTGAGCAAAGGGCCAGGCCTCCAAAGTCTCAAGAAGGCTTCCAGCCGCTTCCGCATGCAGTTAGAACCTCTCTGCAGCCTCCTCCAGTGACCGCGGAGGGGGGTGAATGATATCGAGTCATATGCTCCTGATGGTCTCAGCCGGCGGAGTGTGAGTACCCTCGATGGCCTCGCTACATCTAGCATGCTAGATGTGATAGGTTGCTATGCTACTGCAAATCTCCCATCGTTGGCATGAGCTTGGTCGCCAGACACCTGTCGGTAGGGCTGTGACTGGTGCTACTCCAATACGATGGTGGGAGACCTGAAGGGCTAGTCCTCCCCCATCCTCCTCGTAAGTCCTGACCACTCTAGCCTCGGTGGCCCAAACGACAATACCCCAATTGATGATCTGGGTCGATTCCCTGTCCATAGTGAAGATGCGAAGAATCCGTTTCCAAATCTGTTGAGCCTTCGGGCAATCCGAAAGGCAATGTCGCTGAGACTCCTGGGGGTGGCCGCACCTCAGGCAAGCCACTGACCGACCTCCGACTACCAGCCAAGTACCAAATGCTAGACTCCTATGTGCTGTGAGCCAGAGGAAGAGAGTGATCTTCCTCGGCTGAAAGCCGTCCGAAAGCCTCTTCCAGAAATCTGAAAGGAAGCACTGTGATAGGCCTTGAGATTGCTAGTGTGCTGCTATTTCCGCCATCTCAATCCTGCGGCGTTGTATATGCAAAGAAAGGGGCATCCAGAGTCTCCACCCGATTTGTGGGGTCACCAAGTCCACTTTCCAAGGTTCCACTGCAGCCGCGTGAGAGGTCGGCACTCCCAAATCCATAACCGTCAAAGTCTCTCCTTGGCCACCTTGGCCCATGTTGGATCTATGTGCCATGCCCGTGCTCGAAAACCAATCACCCTCACCCTCTTGCAGCCTCTGAAATCCTCCAAGGGGTGCTGTAATATCTCTAGTCTGCCATGTAATCGAATAGAAAAGTGAGCAGACCAGTGTCCTCATCTGCACCATGGACCGCCACGAGGATATCGTGTTTGGTGAACACCCCTAGCCAGACCCCGGGGGGGGGGGGGGTCGGGTCTGGAATAGGAGTCAGTCACTCCTGAGGAATAGCTGAGTCGACGTCGATGATGCTGAGCCTGTCTTTACCCTACATCCCTGTCAGGCCTCTCTCCTGCCCCGCCTGAGGTAACTGCTTATGTGCAATCCAATCTCCGAGAGACCTGGTTGGTCCCATGCTCAAGGTGCCCTAGGATATATGCAGTCGGGCCCCTAGCATGTGGCCACTGGGTAAATGGATCAGGGGGTTCCAGATCAAAGGCTCCGAAGCTGCTCCTAGCTGAGGCCACTAGAACAATCTGTTTGAGGGTTGGCCTAAGATGATCCCAAGCACAAAGTAGACTGATTGCGAATTTGTCCTCAAAGGCAGGACTAAAACCATGGGCTTGCATCTCTGTGAATATCCATCTAGTACCCTGCGGCCACGGGCCTCCAAGGCTCGAAGTGCGGGCTGAAATCCGGGCCAAGAGAAAATCCTTCCAAGGCTCACCGCCAGGTAGGAGTCCTCTGACAATCAACTTGCCCAGCAGGGCGCGGCTCGGTATAGCTGGATCGTAGAGGCCAAGCCCCCCTCTGTTACGTGGGTGAATATGCCACCTTGGCCCTAGTTGGCCTCCCATCAGTTCCAGCCCACAAGAAGCTCCAGATCAAACGCTATACCTAGCCAATACATGCCCGAGAAAAGGCCTAGCATGAGGTGATGTAATTCATGGTGGCAAGCAGTACCTGGCCACGCAGCCTGCGAATACCGTCTCTCCTCTTGTGTGGGCCAGCTATCTCAAAGAAGTCTCCAGGAACTCTGTCACCGGCCTGAGTCCAGAATGAAGCCCTGGCATGGTATCTATACTCCACCCTCCTCTCCTCAATGGACCAAATCTTCGTGCGGGCGGCAACGATCTGAATCTCAATCCATGGGTTGTCTGGGGAACTGTCCTGAAGACACTATAAAGAGGCTAGGCCCCTCCTCAGACTCCTCTCTTGCTCCCGAAATCCCTCCAATCTACTTTGGGCTGCCTCTTGTAAGAAAATACTTATCTCCCCAAGGCCATCATCCAAAGTGCACGCCTCAAAGCCTGAGGAAAAGTCGAGTCCCGCCCATATCTGCAAGATCCGGCTGCAGATCTCGGGGTCTTGAATGAGGCTGTTTGGAGTCTTGAAGCTCGCATGTCTGTCATGCCTCCATGGATCCTCTAGGGACAGAATAACTGGGGCATGATCTGAAAATGTAGTGCTTGCCAGAATGCCAACCATGCCTCCACGGCTGCAATCCACTCGTCGACATAAAACTTGTCCAACCGAGTAAGCTTGGCGAGTGCTCCGCCTATCCGTTTGAGAGAAGCTAAGACTCCCAGGGCTACGGCCAAACTCTGGAAGATGCCAAGGGTCTTGTCCCCTAAGAATTAGTATCATCTCCTCCCATGCAGAGTACTCCACCCCTGAGACTGTGGCTGTGCCACCTCCAAGTCCGTCCTTTACTGTCTCTATCATGTTGAAGTCACCGCCCATGTACCAAAAATCAGCCTGGGGCAAGGCTTGTTGGATAGTGCTCCAAAAGATAGCTCTACCTGCAACCGCATTCGGGGTATAAATGTTGAGGAAGCCAACACTATCCTCTCCAATCAGAATGGTAACCCATTGAGCACGTCCTGGAACTATGACTCCTGATCCTATCACAGACCGCAGAAGCTGCTCATTGAAAGATAGATACACTCGTCCCTTTGTCCTTGAAGGGCCGAAGGATGGAGACCAAAAAGTATGACTCCTGCCTGGTAGAATCTTCCCACAGCGACAGGTACGCCCCTTAGTAAGATGGTGCTCGTGGAGGAAAAGAATGTTGATAGGTCCCCCCACCATAGCTCGTTGCAGCTCTCCTTTAAGGACGCCTTGTCCCTGAAAGCACTGAGACCCCCCTAAGCCCTGAATTTTCCATGAGACAATCCTCATATCAATCTCTGTTGGAGGTGGACTGCCCTCCACTTGAAGAGTCTTGGGCGCGGGCTTAGAGGGGGACTAGTCACAATCTGTCCTAGTGCGAAGTCGCGCCAAGTGGGCGTGGATCTTGCCCTCCATGTATTGCCAGTCTGCCCGAGTGTGAGAGTATGCATACTCCATGCTCCATCCATCACAACGGAGATATCTTTAAGAAGGGGAGAGAGGTACTGCGAGAGAGGTATGCATGAACACAAAAAGTAGCACCTCCAGGCAGGAGGTCACCATCTCCCCTCCCTGGTCTCTGTGGGCTTATCCACCAAGCTCCATCCTAGCTAGAGGCCAAAGATGAGTAAGAACATCGGTGATGCGAAGATCTTGCAGATGATGCGATAGCTCAACTGCCTAATCCTGAATGGTGGTGGCCACTGACTTTGGATCCCACTTTGTCTCGGGGGCTGCGCTCAAGGGAAAAGAGAAGATCATTGTGCCATTCTTTGGCGTAGAGGGTCTAGAGTGGTGGAAGACCACACATACCCGAATAGGGGCTACGGTCTCCTCGAACTTGTCTGTCCCTTCCGTTGGAAGACACCGGAAGAAACTATAATCCATAGGATCTTGGGGAGCTCGCCTGGAGACTCAGGTGGGAGAGCCCTCACTGGTGACGTCACAATGGTCATCTCCACCAACTCTGAGAAACGATGAATCACGCGACGAATGGAACTCGTCGGCTGTCTCCTCTTCGGATCAAGGGCTATGGGGGGCTGACGGGAATGCTATGGAGAGGCGGAGAGGGGGGGGGGGGAGATGGTAGGCACGTAGGAAGAGGAAGGGGCAAATTGAGCGACTGCACGTAGAGTCGGAGGCGAGGGCGGGGGAGGGGGGGGGGGCGGGAAGGCGGAGAGGCTGGAGGGTGATGCTACTGAGAGGTATCCAGCGGAGAGGAAGGCTGCTGGGGAAGGCTCGATGAAGAGTGGGTGGGGTGAACCTGCCCCACTGGGAACTGAGGGCCAGAGGAGAAGAGTGGGTGGGGTGAACCTGCCCCACTGGGAATTGAGGGCCAGAGGAGAAGAGTGGGTGAGGGCAGGTGCTGTGATAAGTTTTCGAACGGTTCTATGACAGAATCGAATCCTCCTGCATGCTGCCAGCTTGGTGCACACAGCGGCAATGCTCAGCTTTAGTGCTCGGCCGGCGACCGGGGCGGGGGCCAACCGTCCACCACTCTCCGGTCGATGGGTCACCATGGTCGGAACTTGGTGCTCCGCAGCTTGGGAACTTGCTCCTCCCTCGGCCCCCTACTGAGGATTTGAGCGGGAAGGAGGAGGGGTAACCACCCGGGATGGTCTCCCAGTCTGACGCCAAGGGAAAATTTTGGCCAGATGACCCATCTCCCTACAAATAAACATTGGCTTGGAAGGCCAGAATACTCCACTCTGTGTAAAATGGGGTCGCCCCGAAGGCTGGGAATTGATATCGTGTGAGGCATAGAATCCGGCGAGGCAACACAGATGCAGAGAGATGGAATCTCGGCTGCTCGTGCGAGGGCTGAGGCAGCGGTAGGGTGGGATTCCATCACTCTCCCGATGGCACTACCTATCACTGGGAGAAGAGGAAGGTATTCCTTCTTGAGGTCTCGAAAGTAGACAGTCACGGGAAAGCTTGAAACTCCAGTGAGAGGGTCGGATGTCGGGTCGAAGCGGTGCTGCCACCGTGTAGAAGAGGCTTGCGCCGTACGCAATGCAACGGGGCTCAGTTGCATGACAAGATCAGATGCGTTGGCGAGTCGAACTCAACCTGGTAGTAGCCACGCCCTGCAATCTTTGCAGGTGCACCGAGGAGGCTAGCCTGGAGAAGATCCCTGAGTTGGCCAGGCACGGTGGCTACCGACAATCTTGCAAACCAGAGTGGACGCCGCTAGGGATGCGACAGTCGTAGTGAGAAACTATAGGTCCACTTCAAAAAACAAAGGTAGGTAACGGCGGCCTCGGTCGGGGGAGATGGGCGGCTGCCATGGAGTCCTCTTGGGGGCGAAGACCAGAAGAGGTGGAAATTAAAGAACAAGCCCACAAGCTGAGGGTGCCACCGACGACAAAGGAAGAAAGGGGGCGAAAGAACAACCGGGGGTTTTGGGGGGGGGGGGGGGGGGGGGGCGCAAAAATGCCGGAGGGGAGGCGCGGGCACGACAGAGAGGAGGGAGGTGGAGTTGGTGGGCAGGAGCTTGGGGCCCGCGAGAGGGGGGGGGGTCTGACAAGAGAAGGGGGTGCGAAGGTGGCGGCAAGGGAGGCAGAGGAGGGCGAAGGCGGGGGCAAGGGGAGAGCAGGGCACAGATGCTCAAGTGGGCAAGGGGTCAAGGCGAAGTGAGAGATGGCTCAGGCGGAGAGGGGGAGACAGCGAAGGCGGATGGTGGGGGAGAGCATTGAGGGGAGGGTGGCTCAGCCGCGCAAGACCCGCGGGGGGGGGGGGGGGGGGGGGTGTGTTTGCAGGCAGCACCAATGAACAGGAGGGGGTAGCGCAACTTCACAACTCGAAATCAGCAAACTACCTCGAACCAGGTCCTCCTTGCCACCGTGTGGTACATTACTTCTTGTTGGGCCTTCTTCGAGCATGCATTGGTCAAGTACAGCGGTGGATCCGGCACTTCTTGTGGGCAGCCAATGATGAGAGGTCTGATCGGGCCAAGGTGGCATGGAGCAAGAAAGAAAAAATATATTAACGTCTATGGAAGGCCAGATTGGCCTATGAGACAAATTTGTATACAACAAGTCCATGTCCTGAGTATCATGGAAAGAAAAATTGAAATGAAAAGCTAATCCTAGTCATATGCAGCTCACTATGCAATCACTATCTAGCATGCTATAGATAGAGAATGATTAATCAGCCGGGACCTAGGCATCATCGACCCTGCCATTTAGAGCCACGTCCTACCGGGCAAGTTGATTGCTAGAGGACTTCTTCCAGGTGGTGAGCCTTGGAAGGACTTCCTCTTGGCCCGGATTTCAGTCTGTACTCCGAGCCTCGTGGGCCCCGGTTGCAGAGCACTAGATGGATTTTCATAGAGATCCGGACTCGCGGCTTTAGCCCAGCCTTTGAGGACAGATTTGCAACCAACCCGCTTCTTGCCTGGGATCACCTCAGGCAGGTCCTTGAGCAGTCATTGTCGGCAGCCTTGGAGGAGTGTCTTCGATAGCCCCTGATCTTGAACCCCGTGATCCGTTTACCTAGTGGCCACATGATGGGGGCCCGACCTCATGTATCATGGGGAGCGTTGAGCATAGGACCCGCTAGGTCCCTTGGAGATTGGATTGCATTTCAGACAGCTTCCCTTGGAGGCTTAGGAGAAAGGCTTGGCTGGGATCTGGGGTAGAGACAGACTCAGCCTCAACATCGACTCTGCTATTCCTCAGGAGTGGTTGACCCCTATACCAGACTTGACCCCCTCGCAGTAGTTTCGCGTTTCTACTAGGCATGATATACTCTTGGCAGATCATGGCGCGAATGAGAGCTGTGGTTTGCCCACCTTTTCGATTGGATTCCATGGCAGATTAGAGAGATTAGAGCCTTCTGTGGCTGCAAGGGTGATTGGCTTTCAGGCACATGAATGGCACATTGATCCTCACCTGCCGGCCAAGGTGGCCAAGGAGAGACTTTGGCATTTATGGAGTTCGGAGAGGCGGTCCCTCACGCACCACGAGTGGGACCTGGGGGAGTGGACTTGGCATGATCCAACTGACAGGGAGGAGACATAGGGCACCCCTTTCTTCGCATACACTACGCAGCCATGTTGCAGGACTCAGATGCTCGAGGTTGAGAAAAAAAAAGGAGAGAGTACATTATGATGAAAATTAAAGCCCAACTGTTGAGGCATAAGATGTGTCCAGACTCCAGAGATCACATGCATCCAAAAGAGTGATGGTTGGATTCCACATTTGTTTCTCAAAGCTCATCATATGAGAGCGGCGAGATGAATTATCAGCATAAGTAGGTGAATTGTTAAAATCCCTTGTAAATAAAATCATTCGATAGCCATGGATATGTTTGAAGAGATTGCCACAATGCAACCCTGGATGCTGAAGCTTGTGAGGCATAAACACTTGTTAAAATCCCTTGTAAATAAAATCATTCGATAGCCATGGATATGTTTGAAGAGATTGCCACAATGCAACCCTGGATGCTGAAGCTTGCGAGGCATAAACACTCGCAAATCCATAAAACTCACCATCAATCATACATTGCACGATAGTCCATTTTCCATTGGGATCATTGTATGCCAAATGAGGTTGAAGTTCATGTCTAACCATGATAAGAGTACCAGAAAGGGCTTGCTTTCCCGCATAAAAGATGTGATAACCAGAAAAAACCCCATGTCTACCAGCAAAAGCATGCTAATTATGCTCTTGCAAACAAACTGTATGTGGCTGCATAGTAGTTACACAAGACCAAAAAAGCCCATTATATGTAAACCATTTAACTGGTATATACATATGCACAACAAGTGTAAACAAAATAGGTTACCCTTCAACTTGTATGGCTGCCTGTATCACTATGCAATGCATAAAGTGGAATATCATCGAACATTGCTCGCATGTAAAAGATTGCCAAAGCCAACAGATACATCAGGATTTGACACAGTGTGTGGAAACAAGGGGTTACCCTCACAATTGCAGCCCACATTTTGCCCACACTTGTCACATCACCCGAGATATTAGGCACCCTAGAAGTCTGCCCTGCTGTGGAGGTTCCTTCTTTCCAATAACGAGACACTATAAGTCTCCCTCTAAGAGGGACATTTTTTTTTGGGTGTCTGCTATACATTTGGTTCCTGTTTTTCCTTTTCTTTCCCTTTTGTAACAGGAGGGCTTGTCGTGCCAATTTTCACTTTTCCCTTATCTGGTGCCACATTTTTCCCCTTCTGTTGCTACACGGATAGAGCAGGAACAATCTCTGAAGGTGGCATTGCTACTACTGGCGGTTGCAAAAGAACCAATGGTGTCAAGCTTTCTTGATCTCAGCAAAACCTTCTTCAAGGGTGTCACAGAAATGTTGTAGGTCGAGAAAGGAGAGGAGAGCAATTCAGATCCTTGAGAGTCTCCTCCTGTGTTTCTTCTTCTGGACTCAACAGAGGGATCTTTGCATTCCTACACTTCTGTAGGGGAAGCTATTTGAGAGAAGCAGAAAGTATGAACAAGAAGAAGTAGGCTCTAAGGCAAAGAAAAGAACACGAAGCAAGCACACAGCAGAAAAAGCAGAAGGTAGCGAGCAGGGGCAGCAAGTGCAGTCAATAGCAGCAGACACAAGCCTGTAAGAGCAGCCGATAGCCAGCTGCAAGGGTGGAAATCAGATGGCGAATGGAGAAGAAGAAGGGATATGGACAACGAAACGGGAGAGGTGGACGAGGTCAACGACAAACATGAGCAGCAATAGACAGGCGAGCAGCACGCTAAGTCTTCATATAGGTCGCAAGCGAGCAACTACCACATAAGCGAGCAGCTACCAGACCACCACACACACACACACACGTGTGTGTGTGTGTGGGGGGGGGTGGGTGCATGTATATATGTATATGTATGCATACCTAGGTGTGCACGTTCATGTGTGTCTGCATGTATGCATGCATGCATACATGCATATCTATATATACATGCATACATACATATACACATCAAAATTTTTAAGGTCCCAGAACAAAGCATTGTTTTTTTAAAAGGTTTAAAGACTGGCTTACTCAATGGAGCTGTGTCAAATGCAGGTCACCCGCGAGCTTTTTAGCAGATTGGTGATGCAAATGATCCACTGGTTCACTTCTAATGCACAAAAGGAGAATCCTGATACTATGGCTCTCTTAGACTCTATTCTAGAAGGGCTGGTAGATTGTGAGAGTGCTTCCTTGAGGTATTTAACTTTCCATTTCTTTTGTTGATGATTCAAAATCTTGGACTTTTATATACTTTTGATTCTGTTGCTCCAGCTTTATGCTGGTCACCCTCTGTCCCGAAACTACCACTTATCTGGTCACTGCAGGCTGATTCCCAAAACCGCATACCAAAAGAGTGCCCACAAGGGTGTTTGTTTGACATCTCAAAAAGACGGTCTCGCAATAAACCTGATTTGCCATCTGTGAGATTTTCATATACTCTGAAAGCATCCGTGATCCACATTTTCCTGGCTATTTTTTTGGGGATTGCGCGGGGGGGGGGGGGGGGGGGGGGGCAGCCTGCTCTCCACCATTTGTAATCTCTCATGGGATTATCCAGGACCTTAGTCTTTCAGCGTGGACAGGAGCATGCATGGAAACCAAGTGCTCTACTCCTTGTCTGACCTTGCTGTTGTTCTTTTTCTTGAAGGCCTTGAGTATTGGAAGAGACACTATTATGCTCTCTAGTCTTTTTGAGACCATAGTTGCCAGGTGTTTCAGAAACGGCAGGTATGAAATGGGTTTCATACGTTTTGAAACGTTTCATAAAAGGTAAGAAACGGGTACAAAAAGGTTTCATACAAAACAGAAAAAACATGTATATTTTTTACTTGAAATATACAAAAGAAAAAACTGTTGACATAACTTATAAGAGACCACATTGCATTCATTTCAATAAAAACAAAATACATGTAAGATATGATGATATCACAAATCACGTGGGTGAAAGCATCACCACGTGGGTGATGAGTCGTGACTCAAAATCCAAGATCAATATAAATAACATGTCCAAAGTTCAAACTAAATAACATGTCCAAATAAAATGATACTGGCAGCTGCTAGCTATTATCTGCATCCTCATCTGCATCCTCATGCTCATCCTCATCCTCATCCTCATGCTCATCCTCATCCGCATCTTCTGCCTCTGCAGCCTCACTCTCAAGGTCACTGCCGGTAGCCGAGTTCTCAAAGGCCTCATCCTCTAGAGGTGCAGGTGCACCACTAGTACTAGCCTCTCGAGAAGATCGTGTAGTGCGAGCCGGAGCCATGATCTCCTCATAGAGCATAGAATGTCGGGAATCTCCTTGCACTTCATGATATCAATCTTATCTGGATTCACTTGGCGAGGCTCAATGGGATGACCCTTTTGTTCTAGCAATCGGAGATTGCAATGACAAAAGACAAGCCTCTCCAATTGTGTTGAGGAGAGTCTATTTCTCTTTTTCGTGTGAAAAAGAGCCCATGTACTCCAGTTTCTCTCACAAGGCCCTGAACTGCAATCCTGGGAGAGAACTCTCAATGCAATCCGTCTCTACATTGTACAAAAAAGAATGTTAAGTTAGAGTCAAAAAGAGAGTAGCATTTGAATGTAGATTTTGAAAGAGTAGGACTCACGAGACAAAGATACAAGATACAAGATTCAAGAATCAAGAAACCTTACCAAGTTGGGTGTCCCAATACCGTATTTCTCCCACCAAGACACTGGCTCCAACTGTGTCTCCCTGAGCAATGCAGTAGCTCGCCCAAACATATGGCTACCGTTGCGGTAAATGAGAAGCTCATCCTCGAGCTTTCTCATCAGCTGTATATCACCTCCCACTCCCACCAACTTGGTAATGTACTCGATCCATCCTGACTCTAGCTCCTTATTGAGGTATTGCTCCTCATTCCTCCAAAGGGGATGCAAAATGTGAGCAACAGCATGGATTGGCCTATGAAACCAATCCCAACGCCGATTCCAGATCTCCTTAATATCTTGAACTCTACATGTAACTTGAAACATACATAAGAGATCAAGATTTATAAAATAACTCAAAGACTAAAGTTAAAGCCCAAGGGTGAGCACCTGTCACGCGACAAGGTAGTGAAATCATTGAGAGCTTCACCAATTCTGTCCATGAACTCATAAAGCAGCCCAATGGTACTTCCCTCCATGTCTGTGAGCCGAAGGACACTATACATGGGCTGAAGTACCATCACAAGTCCCTCTGCATCCTGCCACCAAGTATCTCTCATGACCATACGAGAGAATGCTATAGACTTGGGCTTATCCTTGTCCTCCCATGCTGTCCATTCACGACACACAACAGTGCATAATAAGCCATGTCGCACTCTCACTAGTCTCTCCACCACAATAAACATGTATGCAAACTGAGTTTTGGAGGGCTTTAGAAGCTCAAGATCACTATTGGCCCTGTACATGCTCAAAACCTTTGGCCTCTTTGTGACAAAGTTCACCATGGTAGATGCAGCTGAAAATACATGGCTCACCCAATCAAGCTTCCCCACATCCTCAATCATCAAGTCAAGGCTGTGTGCTGCACAAGGTGTCCACACAATCTTGGGGAACTCCACCTCTAACATCCTGCCCATGGATACACAATTGGACCCATTGTCCGTGATCACCTGCACAATGTTATCAGGCCCAATTTCATTGATTCCCTGGCGCATGTGGGACATAATGAACTCCCCTGTAACCACTATCCCTGGCACCGATGCATCTATGGCATGAATGAACATTGTGCCTTTGCAGGAGGACACAAGAATGTTGTACACATTTCTCTTCCGCGCATCTGTCCATCCATCACAAAGCAAAGTACAACCATACTTTGCCCAAGTGGCCTTGAGAGGCTCCATCTCCATCTCCACAGCCAGTTGCTCCTTGCGAAGCTCAGTAGTGCGCAATGTCTCGTAGGAGGGGCCATCCCACTCACACCCAATGCGGGAGATAGCTCTCATTGCCTTCTTCCATCGAGGAGTCCTGACAATGTGGAAGGATAATCCACATTGAATAAATAACTTTATCAACTCCCTCGTTGCCTCTTTCATGGTAGCCTTTTGCATCCCTGCCTGTAAATGTCCTTTCTTGAACACTGGAAGACTAGTTCTTTTGGCTCGAGGTGCCGAGCTAGAACCACCTGCAACACCACCTGCAACCTCACCACTGGTATCTTCCTCTCTGATACTGCGAGTCCTCTTGGAGACACTTTGACGTGCTTCAGGCTCTCCCAGATTGGGGATATCCTCAAGGGGGATACCTAGCTGCATGGCCTTCCAAGCCTTGAGGCTATCATAGATTTCTTGTGGCACATGCTTACATGGCCCAATGCCGAAACCCTTTGTTTGTGACAAATGTGCCTTCAACCTGGTGACACTGCCATGGTGCTTATGAGCACAAAAGTTGCATTTCCACTTTCCGGAGCCTGAGCCACCATATCTAGACTCGAAGGTGACATTGTTCCAAAGAGAATCACCTGTTCAAGGCATCCTACAAGGCGGGGATAAATGCAGATTGTTGGCCCTGCAAGTGCGACACATAACATAAACTAATCTCAATAGAGCAAGGGTGGACCGTGGAAGATATGCCATAAATATTGATGGAAAAGAAAAAAGTGTGTTGCTTTGTGAGTTGTGCAGAGAAAACCAACTTAAAGCAAAACATGACATTACCCCTTTGGAAGACCTCCCAAGGCCCAAGGACACTAAGGAGCAGGGGGCCGACACAAGCGATGGAAGGAATCGAAGGATGGCACACAAATCGGCAAACTCACAGGCGGCCGCCACTGGGAAGCGTGAATAAATTGCGCCGTACGATTCACGAAAGGAAACGTTTTTTAAGGTTTTTAAAAACTGCATGATGTATGAAACGCGTTTCATACTGTACGAAACGTTTCGTACGTTTTGAAACTGTATGAAACGCGTTTCTATGCAACACTGTTTGAGACCAACCCTCAGTCCTCACCAGGTTGTTTCAGTTGAATTTGAGGCATTATTGCTAAAGGTTGATGATATCTTTCAAACATCAGATATCTGATCTCTTGCACCTGATTGTGTCCAACCTGCATTTACTTCATCCATACAACAGTCAACTAGCACAAATAATGGAACAGGACTACCAGATGACTTCTCTTTAGAGGCGTTTGTACGGATAGATTATGACCCTTTTAATATGAGCTTGATGCCTCCAACCTTGGAGCTAACTAATGGACATGCTCTAGCTACATATCTCATTGAGCGACTCTATTTCCCCACAAAGATGCATGGTAAATTCCATTGGTTTTTTGGGAGAGTTTTAGGCCTCTCAAGTTTTATTCAATATAATCATCAAGGGGTAGGCCATCATTTGTTTGGAGATGAGAAAGCATAGTGACAGTCTACTGAGGGGGGCTAGAGAAACTATTTAAAGTGACAGCCTTTTTACCTCTTTCTACAAGGCTAGAGGATTGATGAGTTCTAGGATGTCCCATGATAGTGCAGGTATACCCCCTAGAGGGCTATGATGTTTTGTTGTACCATGCTTAGTAGTCACAGGCACTCGTAGGAAGGTCCGTATGCTTTTGGAGATAATAAAAAGAATAATTATGTTCAGGGTTCATATGGTGTGCGTTGCTTCTGTGGGTCCTCAAGTTGTGACAAACGGGATTTACAGCATGAGAATCGAATATGTATGCACCTTGTAGGGCCATTAGACTTGCATGCACGGCTCGGACAAAGGAGTGGCTTGCAGGAGCATGGATAGAGTGATGGTAATGGAGCCTTCATGCACAAAGGCTTCTGGGATTGTATGGATTCTTGGCATCGTGGTTATTTCCAATTGAGTGGGAGAGAGTGAGAATCCTGTATATGAGAGGGAGAGACCTTGGTTTAGTTTGTTTCTTCTAGAGAGAGAAAAGAAAGAAGAAAACCCAATGGGCCTATGAGACCAAAGTGATACACTAATGTCCATGGCATATCTCATCATGGAACGGAAAATAAAATAGAAACAAAACAAAGCTACTCTCAGCATGCTGCCTCAACACTACATCCCTATGTCGTTGAACTCCATCAAGTACATGCCCAAGCACCTTTGATCCTCAAACTGTATCACCAGTGTGAGTGGTCCGAATCCATCTCGGAAGAGGCAATGGAATCTCCCCCGTATCTCATAGTAAGCCGGGCAACTGAACATATAATGGGCATCATCCTCTACTGCTTCTGTGATGCATATTGTGCATGTCCTCTCCTCGTGTGGGATATCCTCAGCTCTGCCAGTCTCTACTCTGAGGCGGTGGGAGGATACCCTGAGCTGGCCAATCATGATATGCATAGCATGTGACATGTGTATCTGTATGTATCCTAGGATCTCAAAGAATCCATCCTCGGGGAGTCTCAAGAAGTGATCTATGTAGAACTCACACTTCTTACCAGTCTCTGATGGAGACACCCATGTTTGGTGTATGTGAGTCCGAGTAGATCTAACCGGATGATCCGGTTGATCTCTTGACGTGAGAGATCAAGGTATGGGGAATCCAAGCTATCCTGAAACGGGGGGAGACAGTCCATTTGTATGCCATGTGCATGAAACCACTCGACTACCTTAGAGTACCATGCTCGGTGGTGGTGGCCGTGTCGCTGAGGAGGAGGGCAGCCCAGCTCATCTCAATCGCTCCCTCTTCCTCTTGCCGTATAATTGCATAGAGGACTCTAGTGCTAGTCGTGGGAGGCGATCTCTGTCAAGCGTGTATACATGCTGAATATAAGTGACAGTCTGAAAAAGGGCATCTGTAACTAGTGGGGCCACCCCAAACTCTACATGTAGAATGTCATGTGGTACAGATGGCTTACTCTTGATCATGCGTGACAATATCATCACCTGTAGCCTCTCTATGCTCCTCCAGTGATCCTTCCCTAGGCCTGGCCTCCAAAAGGCTGCACCATACATAACCGCTGGTCGTACTAGAGTATCAAAGAGCTAGCACTTAGTGCGAGGTTCTTGGAAATGTGCCTGGAAACACTCTCTCTCCATACGGGCTACGGAGGTGTGCCCCCTCGCAAGTCGGTCAGTGGCAGCTGTGGTCGTGCAGAACAAAGGTCCTGTAAAAGTGACTCCTAGATACACATACTTTTGCACAATCTCCACTGGGGCATCTCTGTATATGAAAGAAAATCGTGAGGCGACTGCATGAGATGTGTTGAAGACCATAACTTGGGTTTTGCCCAAATTAACCATAAGGTTTCTCCCCCTGCAAAATCTATCCAATGCATTTAAGTGTTTCTGTAAACCCTCGGCTGAATCTGAGATCAAGACAATGTCGTCAGCATATAGCAATATGGGCACTACTGTTTGAGCTAATGGTGAACCTCTACCTCCACAAATACTGCGATCTCATCAATGTATAGGCCAAAGAGTGTAGGTGAGAGTGGGCAGCCCTGCTTAACCCCAATGGTGCTACATATATCTCCCGAGATCCCACCGGGTGCACGTACTCGGCCGAGTACTGCCTCATATAGTGCCATCACACCCCATATCATCTCATGTGAGAACTGGAGCTCTTGCAAGCGTCCTATCAGATGAGATCGAGGGACGAAGTCAAAGGCTTTGCGGAAATCTACAAAGCAGCAATACACGTGTCTCTTTGAGGACCTTGCCTCCTCTGTGATAGCCCATAAAGTAAAGATATGGTCCAGCGTGGAGAAGTTTTTCTTGAAGCTTGCTTGGCTAGATGCTCTGTTTCCCATCCTCTCTGCCATAGAGCTCATCATGTCCTCTAGTACAGCCCCATAGATTTTGGCCATTGTGTGACCAATCATGATAGTCCTATAGTTGCCTGGGTCTGTGGGGTCTCCTGCTTTGTGGATGGGGACAATGGTGTTGGTAGTCTAGGAGAGTGGGAAGCCTTCACAGAGTGCTCAGTTTAAAAGACTAGCAAGAATGGGAGCCAATACATGGTGCCCGTGGGCAAAATGTTCCGTGCGTAGATCCTCATGATCTTTTACTCTCCCATTATGCAGCTTTTTAAGAGCCCTAGTGACATTGGGGGAATCAAAGAGATAAGATGTAGGCCTAGGGATGTGTGACATTTGTGGTATAGGCTGGTTTGGCACATCATACAACTGTCGTGCATAAAGGCTAGGATCTGTGATAGGTGTAGATGCTCTTTTTTCTTCTAGAATGCGCCAAGCGTCTGAGTTGTCCTCGCTCAAAAAAAGAGAGAGAGAGAGAGAGAGAGATGAGATAAAAAGGAGACTGGAGTATTGCACGACTCAAGGTGTATTGGATTGAGATGTTTTATACACCAAGGACAATGCCTTTTATAACCTTTGAAGGTCCTTCTGCATGACGTAAGCTGTGATGTCAAGCAGGTATAAATATCTAGATATTTATTGAACCACTATAAGAGTGGGTTCACACACTTCTAGCACACTTAGCCTTCTAAGAGGCTGCTCACACATAAGACACTGAAATTCCCAACAGTAGGCATCATCCCTGTCCTAACCCCAATTTCGAAACATTGCCAAGAATCACCTCACATGGTCATTGTCATCTTCGTGGCAGAACCCTTGAAGGTTGGAAGTTTGACATTGACACGAACTAAAACAGAAGACCCTCGCTCAGGGCCTTGAGGTAGAGCAAGACCCCCTTAGATTATTCTTAGCCTTGGAATTTCCAAGGCTAGCTACATTGGCCATCGGCAAAGGAGGATGGGACTTCAAGAAGACACAAAATTGACCATCTTTCTACGTCCACAATAGTGTGGGGATACTGGACTTTCAACTAGCTTGCTTCGAGAACGTGTGTTTGGGCATATAGAGACTAGACTACTCAGAAGACTAAGACTATAGAACTCTTGATGCTTGCAAGTACACCAGCAGAATCACCAAATTTTTAGCGTACCTGTAGGCTCGGTTGCCCAAATACACTAAGTGGAACACAGTGTTGAAGTGTTCTACTCCAGGGCAGTATACCCTTAGGAATCGCTACATAGGCTAGGGAGATGCATGGCTACTCAGCCTTTCTTCACTAGTGGCTCTCACTACCAAGAGGAATACAGGGACAATAGATTCATCAATAGAACATTGCTAGCAGAGTACACACAATGACATAGAATGAATACACAATGAACTCGGGGATCTATTGCTCACAGAGTGTTACTATCACACTCAACTTTTCATGAATATAAGTCTTGGCAAATTCCCCGTATTTGTCCAAGGGATCCTTGACCCTTCAGAGCATGCAAAGGTGCCAGCCGTTACAGGAATACTGCCATTTGGCGTGACAGTGCTAATGAACCATTCGATGAAGATGCTCCAACTAGTGCAATGTATTGTTGGCCACCTAAATGTGTCAATTGACCACCAGTCCTCCTTAAATGTTCATATGGTTTCCCACTTGTTGACCAGGTGCCTGTAATTTGTTGACTGGACCTCATTCCACACTTTCTGTGTGACCTGTCCGGGATTCACAATAGTACCCATTTTTTGTAAAGATATGAAAGAAAAACTCATATCCAATAGAAATATTAAAGCGAAACAATAGCTTGATGCACACCAATCTTAGGTAGCTTTGACAATGCAAAAGATGGTACAAGGAAGAGTATATCTTTGTTCTGTACAACCGATCTTTGTTCTGTGCAGCTGATAGATATTTTGCCTACAAGCGGGCTATGGATGCTATTGTATTCCTGATGATGTATTTCTGAGGATGCTACTTGTATTTGTAGATAGTAGTCTTTTTCTAGTGTTTTTTTTTCCATGAAAGAGACTTCCATTAAGTATGAAAAAAGCATACAACAATCACGGCTATAAGCCGGAATAGAATAGAATCAGCCCAATATGTAAGGTGATCTCAACCACCGAAGAGCATCATGATGCCATGAAAGACCTATGGGAGTAGAGGAAAAGAAAATGCCATGGTCCCATTCCCACATAAATATAACGTGCTTTGCCTGCGCGGAACGAGAGGACCCCTGAATACGAGCCCAAGAAGCCATGAGAGTATGGATGATATCACCCCATATAGTACTAATGCACTGAGACTCAAAAATCTAGACGCCCTCAATATCCGTTGTGCATCTAGCTCTCCAGATCTGCCATGCTGTAATATTGGCAACAATCTCCCAATTGGTGTCAATCCTGTGTCTTAAGGGTGTATAATGAGAGCGAGGGCCATCCTGCAATAAACCATGCTGGGCAATACCTCTACGAATGAAAATAGCAGAGAGTCCATATCATTGCCCTCGTAGAAAAGCTGCGGACGAGACTGGGAAAGCCAAGCAACTTCCCCCCGAGTCACATGCATGGTGAGGCCACTCAATTTGCCCATAAGTTGGGCTATAGAACCCCAAATACGCTGTGCAGTGTTTTATTTTTCTGTTTCACAGGACCAGTGTAACACTTGGATACTTTGTAACACCTTTTTTGTCTCATAGACGCTAGTGATCTTTTGAAGACGTTAATAGAAGTTTCTTTCTTTTTGCGCCTTGTGGCTTGAGCTTAGAGAGGAGCAACATCGTTGAGTGATTAGGAGGATCTCAAATCTCTGTCCTGGAATTAGGCCCACTGGTTTACGGAACTGTGTCAACATTTTTCATGGTTGCAATAATGATTGTGCAGCATCATCTGTCTTCTTGTTCTATCTTTTGCTATCTTGTATATGTGCTACACAATAATGTTTCTCGTTTATGTGAGTTTTTGACAAATGTTTGTTGGGTGGTTTCTGAATGCAGAGAATATTGTGCGGAATGTTTTGAGGAATTTATGCGCTGGTCAATACGGCATGCAGCTCCAGAGGTAGACTCTTGGTTTTATTTGGTTCTTACTATGTTAGAGCCAATGTATCATGATTTTTTGCTAAGTGTTACATGAATAATGTCTTTTTGATCTGGCTTTGTTACCATCCTAACACAAATCTAAGTAGCTAGTTTGGGGTGAGGGGGTTTCAATTTGTTGGTTGTGTCTCACACAATAATGCCTTGGAAACGTTTTTTTTATCATTTCTAGTTGAAAGTAGATGGTTTTTTTATATAAATTTACTGAGACACATACTAAAGGATATTTATAGGGCCAAGTGGTGGTGTATTTATTACAACTTCCTACATCTGAAGCTGTTGCATAGAATGGTTTGGCTCCTTTTAAGTGTGTTTTCCTTTCAGAGCACTGATTGAGAGAGTTGAGTGGAAGATTGCAAGGGTTTAGGAACCCTGATGTGGGCATGTGGATCCTTAGTTTGTAAACTTGGATCCAAGCGCTTAGAGGCAGCTAGCGGTCTGGGGGACTGGCTTTGGTGGGGGTGGCCATTCTAGATGGGAGCGTCTCTGGCTCAATCCATGTCTTGTGGATATATATCTGCTGAATCTCATCATGTGAAGTGCTATATGGGATACTTCATTATACTGTAGTGATGGCAGCGGATCAAGAAAGCACTCAATGCTCATGTGAGGTCATCCATCTAAGCATATTAACAATTTTCTACTGAGGCGCATAGATTATGTGAAAGCAAGCCACTATCTATATCTTTTGAGTGTAGCTTCCTCAATATGCGTTTGACCAACTGGAACGAGGCATCCATGTGAAGGGGGAAGACTGCAGTCTGTGTGGGATAAGGGGTTCACTGTGTGAGTCTGGCGTGTAGGACCTTAGGGCAAGAGTAGCTAAAGAGGCAAGTGGATAGGTGGTATGGGATGCCAAGGCGTGCTATCGGGGCTTGGCTGACTCTTTGGCAATCTGACCTCAAGCTTGGGTGTGTATCTGCCAGGCTGTTCTGCTATCAGGCACCTTTGCTTTTAGGATGCTGGTCGGTTGGAAAGTACCATTGGATTGCTTGTCTATGAGGGAGGAGACTCTGACTCTGGCTTGAGAAGGAATGCATTTGGGCCCTAAAAGGAAGGTGATTTGTTCAACAACAAACATAGAACTTCTTGAACCGCAAGTTTTGGATATATATATATATATATGTATGTATGTATGTATATGTATGAAATTTTAATTTATATGTACATAGTAGAGGGAAGAGAGAGGAAAGAGAAGATCAGGGTAAGGAGGGCAAAGAGAGGAGGAGGAGGAGGAGGAGGAGGAGGAGAAGAGGGGGTAGCAATGGAAAGTGCTCATTGCTTAGAGGGCACAGGGGGCAGTAGTCGGTAGCAAGGGGCACAGGGCGCAGATGTGGGGCATTGGGGTCCCCGGCAGATGTGGGGCCTAGGCGTATCAGCATGGAGACTTACAACAGACTCGCACGAAGGTGAGGCGGTGATAGAAGCGTGCAACGGGCAAATCGGGGGCGGTCGACAATCGCACGCATTTTTGAGAGGAAAAAAACAAAAAAAATGACTTTTTAAAAGTGAACGAAACCTTTTGTTAAAGGTTTTGTAGAAACGTTTAACGTTTCGCAAGTTTCGCGAGGCCAAAACGGGTTTTTTGGAGACTGTGGTGGGCAAACTAGGACCAATGATGCCTATAGGCCTTTTGTTGTATGAAGTGGTTTAAGGATGTGGTGGAAAGAGATCCTAATGTAACAATCAAGCGTCATGCAAGTGGCTTTGTGACCATTATTGACTCTACAAAGTTTTGGCAAGGAAAGGATGGGACTCTAGTGCTACTACAACATTGTGAACATGTACATATAATTATTGGTAATTACAATATATACATTTACAGATAGTAGAGATGTAATTTTTTTGTATGATGTACCTTTGTGCTTGAATAGGTTGTGTATCAACCAATAATTGATAATAAGAGATGGTGGCATATAATCCCAATCTCACCACGTTCAAGAGCCATTTATAGTACATTCACCCCATTGAGCATATGGAAGACGGGAACCAACCAATTGACCACGGATTGCTCACGTGTGTGGGTGCGGGATGGTCAGGACCTCACTAACGGCTACGTGGGTGTGGTCTAGTTGCATTGAGAGTAACAGGAAAGTTCTCGGCATCAAAGATGGCTTTAGGCGGTTTGATTTGCTTAACTTTATCTTGCAAATATCCGCGAGTACTTGGATGAAAAATCACCCACTGCCCATAGAGCTTTGTAACTTCTCTTTTTGCGTATACACTTGATAAATACCGCATCCATTCAATGCTGGATTGTGTCGTTGATGAAACTCGGGCCACACTCCCGTTACAAAGTCAGTGTTACTTGTAAACGCACAGATTTGCGCTCCAACCAACTGCACCTGTCATGGATCTTATCATATAAAATCCAGCAATTGTTCACGTAGATCTAAGAGAATAGAGCAGAAAGAAAGGATCCCGCTCACAAATAGAAGAGATGGTGCGGGTTGCATCAGATCGGATGGAGAAAAGACTGTAGATGTGTGCGTGCGCATGCCGGGGAGGGGGGGGTCTTGCACATCTACATACTTTATTATTTTGCATTGAGTCGTTGCATAGTTGTCCGCGGGATGCATACCGCAGCACCGAAATGTCAAGTACGCGACGGGGCGAAACGACCGGAGCGAAATGTTGGCGAAACGGTTTTCTAGCCGGAGGACATTTCGTTGAACCGAAACGAAACGAAACGAAACAGTCGTTTCGTTCAGTACAGTATGGTATGAATGCAAAACGGTCTTGAAAAAAAATGGCCGTTTTTACCCCCTTTTTTGCCCGTTTTTTATCGTTTATTTTGCGCCCGTTTTTTCTCTTGTTTCTTTCGCCCATTTGTTGTAGCCGTTTTGGCATGTGCCATGGCCTTGGATCCCTTTCACCTCCATGCTTGTATAAGAGCTCTCAAGGTCTCTCCCTCTCTCATCATTCAAGTTCAAGCTATGCACCCTCTGTGTGAAACTGAGCTCTGATCTCTGTCATCTCTCTTTGGTATAGGCGTGGTGTTCGAAAGCCAGGTGTCCTCTGTCTCTTGCGGGCTCTGAGTGTCTCTGCTCTCTAGAGAGTAATTCCCTGCCGTGTAGGGGCTGGGAGTGGGATGGAGCTAGCTAGGTTGCATATCATGATTGCATACTCCATGCATATAGCTTTGCATTCTCCTAGTAGTAGAGCTCCATCCCCTCTCCCACTCATTGTACTTATTGCACACCTAGATTCAGCTTTTTAGTTCAGTACTTTTTCATTTTGTTGGGACGACAGAGGATACCCCATACAGGTACACCGATTTGTCTTATAGGCCGAGTTCGGTCTTTTGGAAGACGTTAATAAAATCTTTCTTTCTTTCTTTCTTTCTTTCTTTCTCTCTCTCTCTCAAGGCTCAAGCTCTCTCATGCTCTCTCTCTCTCTCTCTCTCTCTCTCTCTCTCTCTCTCTCTCTCATAGGCCGAGTTCGGTCTTTTGGAAGACGTTAATAAAATCTTTCTTTCTTTCTTTCTTTCTTTCTCTCTCTCAAGGCTCAAGCTCTCTCATGCTGTCTCTCTCTCTCTCTCTCTCTCTCTCTCTCTCATTTCATTTCTCTCTCTCTCTCTCTTGGCTCAAGCCTCAACTTTCAAGGCTCAAGCTCTCAAGCTCTCTCTCTCTCTCTCCCCTACCTCTCTCCCTCTGCCGAGTCTTGCCCTCTAGGGTCTACTACTTAGTACCTAGAGGCTAGGCTCTAGCCTCTCCCTCTAGGCTCTCTCTCTCTCTCTGCACTACATCTGTCGCTGCACAGCATATTATGAGATTCAAGGGCGCTACCATTGCCTTTTCAGAGAGGGATTTGGACCACTGGCTAGAGTTATGGACTATTGTGATCAGCGATGCTTGGGTTTTTATCTCCTGGAGATCCGCAGGCTCAGAGAGTCCATCATCAGAGAGTCCATCATCAGGAGCAGATGCCCGACTGGCAAGGAGTCCACACAGAGACAGATTACTGACTTCTTTAGAGGGACTACCCGGGAGGACACACAGCCGACAACCCAGCAGTGGGCACCCCGTGGGACTCTAGTTGAGAGAGCTATCCAGTTGGGCAGATCTAGACGCCCGAGGGTTCGCGGATCCTCACATCGGAGACGGTGCCTACACCGGAGGATTCAGAGCATCATTGCGAGGCATCGGGCTCGTTTGACCAGGCATCTCACTATGGCAGATATCCAGGCCATCCGGCAGAGACCCATGCTAGAGCTCCTAGGATGATTACGACTCCAGCCATATACTGCTGTACTCATTGTCACTTTTGTACTCCCCCATATTCATGACATTCTAATTTCTAACTCTCTTATTTTTCATAGGATTGCTCTTCGGGGGCATGTGAGAGGAATTGGAGTTCCTACTCACTCATACACACAAAGATACAAAACCGTCTCAGCACCATGTAGTTCGATCGGCTTGTATATTGCCATGCTAACATGCGCTTGGTGGAGAAGATGCATGACATGGAGATCTCCAAACAGGTAGAGATCTCCAGAGTTCAAAGTTCGACTCATTAATGATGATTTATAAATGCATGACTTAAGTCTAATAATTTATAAATGTTTGAACTTTACTTTCAGGTGAATGTTGACCATAGTTGTCACAGTATGAAAATACGATACCATACGATACGATACCATACGGAAATTTTTGGTACGATATGAAATTTTCGGATACCGTACGATAAAATACGGTTTTTATTTTTTACACTTACAACCTATGGAGCTTCAAGCTTGAATGTGAGGGAAGGTTGGGAGGGGAGGAGTCTACAGTGCTTGAGGAACCAAAACATGGATATGTGTCTCTCCCAGTTGGATCTCCTGATTGTCTCCAGAAAAGAACCTGGATGGGTAATGTAATACCAAAGGTCTCCTAGTGTAGCGTTTATGACTTAAGGGACCGTCCTTGCACAAATACAAGTAGTGCATCTAGGGTGATAGGTTTAGGGACTCCTCTCTAGATCATGATAGGTTTAGGGACTCCTCTCTAGATCAAAATGGCCCTGTCCAAATCTTCTCCCTCGTACATAACTTGAGAATCTAATTGTCTAGCCTACCTATACCAGGGATCTCCAAGTGATGTAACAAGATTCTCTCATCCTACCAATCAAGTGTACACTACCAGTCTACCTCGCCAGATTTGCTAGGTCTCTCAACAACCCCATATGGAATACTGAGTGGACACGAAAGTTGCGAAGTATTGCGAGCATTTGGGATCTTCGTTAAGCACGGTTTCTATATTTTTTTACAGCATTTGGAATTTTTTTTTCAAGGAAAAAAAAATTTGGGAAAAAAAAATAAAAAATAAAAAAACATACCGTACGAACCATACGGTACGAACCCATTCGTACCGGTACGAGAAACAACTATGATGTCGACGAGTTCAAGTTGACAGTGGACACTCTTAAGAGTGTCCACAAGGAGCGAGATCCAAATGAGGAGGCCATATATGCCGATCTCTACAGGGAGCTAGAGGAGATTGACCGTCGAGTTTCTCGTACTTGTATAGGTCGCGCAGCTAGAGGTGGCACACAAGTAGGAGTCCACGAATGCACTGTTCAGCGCCCTACTTCGACCCTAGTGGCTACATATGTGAGGCGTGGCTCTGGCTCGACTTCGAGGAGCACTTTAGCACCTATTGTTGAAGAGGAGGATGCTCCTATTGTAGGCATCAGAGAGCCCGAGTACGATGACGAGGGCAATGTCCTTTTAGCGAGGGCAGTTTTGGGTTGGCCTCTGATGATGGGAGCACCTCTAGCGAGGGCATTGCTCCCCCTAGTGATTTCTCTGAGGAGGAGGACTAGAGTCTAGACTCTAGTCTCTAGAGTCTAGACTCTTAATCTACATTGTCAATAAGCTAAAGCTAGGATAAATATTGGATGCTTAGCTTTGTGCATACCTCGGGCAATGAGCATGTAGTCCCACAATTTTTCTCAAAAGTGGAAACTGCGAAAGCTTCTAATGGGATCCAAGATTACCCAATTGATACTATGACCTATTTTCTATCACCATTTGTTGGGTCGTAGGAAACTGGTACTATGGTATGCATGACTTTCTGACCAAGGCTAATTTTCCTAAAGGTATGAAGGAGGTCATAAGAAAAGGTTATCTTTGAAGAGGAAGGGCTACACTACGATAGTAAATGGTCAATTATGAAAGATTGGCATTGATCCGATCTTAAGAAGGTGTGTGCCAGATCATGAACATGATGTTGTGATGACATAAGCACATCAAGGCATTAGTGTAGGTCACTTTAGAGGAGAAGTGACAAGAAGAAAAACTTTACAAGCACGTTTATGGTGAACCACACTCCAAACGCATGCATGGGGTCTTACAAAGCAGTCTTACACTAGATGGGTGGAGGCAAAGGCCTTAAAGGATAATTTCTCTACATCAATAGCCAAGTTAGATTTTTACAAGGTTTGGATGCGCTATAGAATAGGTGTTTGACCAAGAAAAGCATTTCATAAGATATGTGGTGAAGAAATTGATAGAAAACCATTTTATAATACACAAGATGTAATTAGGAGAGTGATTAGTGAACTAAAAGTGCAAACAAAACTATAGAATAAGAGGTCATAGTGGTTTTTAGGTCAAAGTGAGCGTAGAACTAGTGATTTTGAGTGCATAGAAGTATTTGGACGCATTAATGCACACAAAAAAGATCATCAAGGACATTTTTCTTAGTGTTGTGACTAATCACAACACACGTTTTTGTATTTCCTATTGTAGGCTATGGGCCACGACTCTTATTCATGGCATGTTCAGTGTTCATTGTTCATGACTCTTGAGTTTTTGCGCTAGTTTATGACAAATTACAACTTCTCTAGACTTTGCATCTCTAAATGTGTACAAATATCTTTTTTTCAAGTGTTTTTTAAAGTGGATCGTACCTCAATCGAACTTAATTTTCAAAATTTAAAAGTCCCGTACCGGTACCGTTTTTTCGAACCTTTGTTTCGTACCTGACAACTGTGAGTCGTTGATGCAGTTACAAAGATAATGTTACCCCAAACACTTGTAAAAGCAGGGATTCGCACTCCAACCAATCTGTACTGACCTGCAACTGTCATGGATCTTGTTTCAAATAGAAGAGATTGTGCGGCTTGTGATCAGACCGGATAGAGAAAAGACTGAACATGATATGTTCAATAGCCTTTGTACAAGCACTCTGATGTTGCTTAGCTCCGAAGCTTAGGTTTGAAGTGAGACCTAGAAAACTTTGTGAGGGTCATGCACGGTATGGACAGTTCTTGTCAGATTGCCTTTATGAAGATTGCTAAGTTTTTATAGTATGGTCCTCTCTTGATATGAAACATACGCAATGCCATCATGTTCCATACACTTTGGGCCTCTATGCCATGCTTTGGTACCCGATTGGCTGTAGCCTGCTCTGCTGGTAGCTAATCACTTGCATCTTTTTTATGATGTGGGAAGAAGGAAAATAGTCTTCAAAAGACTAAGTGATTTGGGGGAGGAAAACAAGCAAGGTTAACTAAGAGAGGCAAAAAATAGAGCATAACTTCACTTTTACATTTCAACTGCATGATTCATTCTGTCTCTTTCTACAGGTTGACAATTTTATGAACGTTACATCAATGCTGCGCCGCTTGTACAATCGTCTGGATCATCCAAACCCATATCATAGATTAGGTTCTGCTATGGCTTGTAGCCGATTATATCGTGTTATGCGTGAGAACAAGTCCATTGTGGACAGGCAGTTGCTAGAGATTCTCTTCTTCTGCATCAAGAGCTTGCGTATTGCAGAAGCTGACCATGAACAGATTGGTAAGCTTCTTCTTGGGCAAATTTTCCTCAAGCACCCATTGCCCACGTGCTCTGGGTATTCTTGACTCTGCTTTGTTGCTCTCTGTCTCAGGTACCGTCAAACAAATAAGCAAAGTTTTGGACGAGTTGCAAAGGTTATTGAAGCGCAATATCTCTAGCTTGGTGCTGAAGAGAAAGGACAGGACAATGTTCCTAGTGATAGATGATTTTCTAGAGTGGCTGTTCAAACAAACTACAAAACCTCAAGAGAAATGCCGCAGCAGATGTATGTACCTTTTTAGCTCAATATGTGAAGCCTTACCAGGTAAGGCTGCTGCCATGCTCATTGTTTCCATACACTTTTTAGCATTTAAGCTTGGATGATTTCTAGAGAATGGTCATATTTTAGATCATGTTCTTACATTCCACTGATCCTTGTGTGCAGTTGGTTCTCCTTCAAGCTGGCTCAAAGCGCTTAAACAGTCTGAAGCACTCAATCATGCATTTGTCCTTCTAAATACCAAGTTGAGTTTCTCATTGCAAGAAGATAGCAGGTCGTCAGCTGAAAAACTGGAACAGGCAATGAGATGTCTAAGTCGATCTCTGCATTGGTGTGAGTGGGCTTTAAAAATAGATCTGACTCCACTGGAGGAGCTTGCTTTGAAGACATATCATGTAACTACCTCTATCAAAGACTTCTTGAAAAGCTTGTTGAATGCAAAGAATTCAAAGGTTAGTGGCTTGCTAACTCCCTCAGAAGTTGAGCATTATGAAGAAGTTAGATGCAAGGCAGTTATGTATCTTCTAAGCTTCACAAAGGAGACCATCTGCAATGGATTTGGAATAAAGGATGACGATGTCCAGCCTCATAGTACAGATAACATTGATAGATACAATGTTGTATCCAAACTTGTGCCAATCAATGACCCTGGGTTTGTACAGCTTCTCTGTTTGCTATTATTATCACCTCAGGAGCTCGGTTTTAAACACATCCAATCTTATAAAGGTGATACTTTGTCAAGGCTAATTATGAAAGTAATGAAACTGCTGATAACATGCTCTTCAACCTCCAAAGAAAAGGTGGTACAGTGCTTGCAGGACTTGGTGGTAGGGAGACCTGAGTTAGACCTGGGTAATCTGAACATTTCACGTGAGAGCTTTGAATCTTCTGGATCTTTTGGATTGGAAAATGCCAAGTGCCTTCTCAGAGGGTACCAGCAACTTTTACTTGCAGGATTGTTGCTTCCTGTTTTGGGCAAGGAGAGGTCTTGCTCTACAGCAGAGAGGTTGTTGATGACAGTCTTTTCATTAAGTAAAGACTGCCCTACTATACTGGAATCATTTGCTGCAGAAATCCTGTCTCTCTCCGTGTCTCTGGGTGTAAAAGTTGAGAACCTACTTGAATTGGTCTTTGATCAAACACCAGTGTCAAACACTTCATCACAAGGTGCCCATTTAACTGTTGGAAGTGTCTTCTATATGAATTTTCGCAGGGTCTTCATTCAGCAAGTCAAGTTCTCCTACAAAGAAAGCCTTTCACTACTGTTGCGAAGGGCCCCTGAAAACTTCACAGCACGGCTAGTAGTAAGTGCACTCTTGGACGACTACCTTCGTGCTAGGACAGAAGGAAATATGATCACAATGAGGAGCTTCCTTAATGAGTTTGTCAACCAAATTTCATTCCTCAGGCCTTGCTGCAAATCGGATGCCCCTTACAATGACAAGTTGTTCTTTCTGGAGGTGCTTCATAAGCTTCTGATACTTGATTCTGATTGCCAAACAGTGCTGTCTTTCAGTCACCCTTCTTTTCAGTTTATTGTGGATAGCTATTTCTCCTGTCTGAGTGGATCATGCATTGTTGACAATTTGGTGTCCTGTAATGCTGCAAACAAAAACATGAACCTTGTGGTACAGAATAGTGCACTTGCCCTGACGCCTTACTTTCTCAAGGCTGCTAGTGCACATCTGTTCTCCCAACGGTTTGCAAATGCATTGATGAACATTGTGACTACTTCTTTGCTGGTGCGAGAAGCTGATTTACCACCTGGATCAACCCAACGAGCCACATATCTTCAAACTCTGGATAGGCTCTTGGAAGCTGTCTGTTCCAGTAGAAATTCAGAACTTTTGGAAGTGTTGTTTCCCATTTTACAAAATTGTAAACCACCAACCAAAAAGAAAGTTGTGAAAGCTCTTGAACAGTATGCCGAGAACATTGGAGATCAGAGGACCTCTGTTTGCACCATGTGCTTGCAAACACTTTATGATGTAAGTAAAGTTCCTACGTTAAAGCGGGCTGTCATAGAGCTTGTGCTGGTTCCCATTCTTTATGCAGCACCTTTGGACTTTGTAGTGGCTTGGTTTGCAGAACATATCAAAGGGTTCTTCGTTGCTATTTCCAAAAAACTAGAACTGGATCAGCAGCAGAATATGGAGCAAGAAGAGGACCATCTTGTGGTCAAAATATGCAATTATTTGATTATCTCCTGCCTTTTCATGAAAGTGAATGCTTCTGTGATCCGAGACACCATCACCCCTCTAGTCTTGAATCAACACCTCATGCAAATAGCTACAAATGACTCTCGTGCAAAGAATGACCCTCCAGTGTATCCATTCCCTGACAATAGTGTGCTATGGAGGGATTTGCATGTTCAAGCTTACAATTGTCTTGCTGCAATTGTGATGTGCACTCAAGATCAGGAAAAAATATTTACGATTCTCTTCAAGGATTTTGCAGGAAAGCCTCTCTGGCAGCACCTGATTGACTGTAGGAAGGTGTATAATAGCTTTCCTGTTGAGATCTCCCAACTTGGAACATTGCAAGAGGTCACAAGAAATCTGCACTCTGAAAGGAAGGATTCTAAGAAAATGGATGGGGTTTCTCCATCTATATCATCTCAGTATCTCATCGGTGCAACTCTCAGTCAAGAGCCATCTCTGATAGGTAGTTTTATTGGTGGTGAATCTCAGAAAGAAACAGAAAGTTTGGAGCATCATGGAACCGGAAAGAATCAACCTGGTATTGAAGATGGTCTTATTGAGATGGACATGACAGATCAAGATGATTTTGATCAGCATCCCTGTTTACACATGGTATTGAGGTTAATTTCTCACCTGCATTCAAAATTTAAAGGGTCTATGTCCCATGAAATGCCGGATTGGATGAAAGCACTGCATTCTACTCTTTCTAGTGCTGGTACACCTATGAATATCTGTCTCTTCATTATAAAAATCGTCATCAAGGCAAGGAAGATCTTTGCAGCATTTGGGAATCATTGGATACAGCCTGTTTTGCAACCATTTCTGAGAGACCCTGAAAGCTCAGGTGGAAAAAGCTTTCACTACATGGTCAGGGATATATGCATTACTATCTTGGAGTGGAGCCTTCCAACCCCACCAGATACAGGTGTGGCATCAAGGTTTGTGAATTATCTACTAGAAGTGGCACCACATGGATCAAATCAGGTCCTACGAGCCAATCTTGAGATTATACGGCACTTTTTAGCAAGGTGGAAGGCTTCTGTCGCCCTTGACATTGGTATCATCGCTTCTTACTTGACTGCAGGAGGAAAGAATCTAAGCTCATCAGACAAGATAGTTGCTATGCATAGAACTGTTGGCCTGCAGTTGTTGGGTGCAATGGCATCAGCAGGGCTCACATTATATGATGATGCCAAATTGTCTGAGAGAGACCTGGTCAAGGCTTTGCTCTCTAACATGAGCTTCAAAGTGAAAGGTGTTTATGAAGCTTCTGCGGAGTTATTGGGCATGCTTTTACAGCAACACAAAGACCTCCATCATGAACAACATTTGGAAACTGGTTTAAAGCAATTACTTCTTGGGCTTTTCAAAGGAGGAGAAACCGGTCAGTATTTGAGTATAATGGACAAAATTACTCTACACTGCCCATCCTTCTTGGAAGGTTATTCTTCCATGATTTTTGATCTTCTCCCACGTGTACATGGTGTCTTTAGAGTCCTTTCTCTGAGCATCATTCTCAGATGTCCTACTGCTATTCCCAATCTTTTTACCATGGTTTTACCCTCTCTGTCAAAACTGCTAACTCACAGGGATGAAATTGCTCAAATTAAATCTCTCCAGTTGGTTGCTGAACTTGTCAAGGATGCAGCAAAGGAAACCATTAGCGAGCAGGTTTTACCTGTGTTGTATCAAACATTCAGCTCACATGACAGTGCTGAATGCCGGAAGCACTACTATCAAATTCTTATCTACCTTTACACGACAAGGAAAATGGATGAAAATGAAGTGTTAACCCGCAGCCTGCTTGGGGGCCTTTGTGATGATTCAAGTGTCATAAGGGAAAGCCTGCAAAGCTTTTGGCATACACAGCTTAGCAGAGATCCTCGGCGAAGGTTCCTTGAAATGATTACTCGAGTTTATGACCCAGTCATTGAAGGCCATTGGGTACACATAGCAAACTCCCTTTTGTTGAAGGTAAATGCAAGTTCTAACCTGTGGCTTCAAAAAATGATTATGTGATAATGATTCAAGTATGATAAATTATGTGGTGTGGCAACCTAACACTTACTTAAGGCTATCAGAATAAATGGCTGCAAATTGAGTTGTTTTTTCTGTTCACAGCTCTGTGAAGAAGCAGTCGATTTCAAGAGGCCTATCTTCAATGCACCTCTGTCTGACTGCGAATTCAAAGAATACACTATCGACACATCACTCCTGAGTGGGACCTTGCCTATGACACCAATGTTCTTAGATACTCAAACAACTGCATCACAACTTCAAATACAAGATGTTGATGATGATGATCAAATACATCCTAATAAGCATCCTGGCATGATAAGGGCAACAATGTCACAGTCACAAACACTTGGACTTTCTCAAGGACAAAGCTCTCCCTCTACCTTCACGCTAGGAGAAGGGGAGAGCTCCTTGTTTGCATTGTCACAAAGGCAAAGTAGAAGAGGCTTAGATACTACAATGCAGGGGAGTTATTCTCAGGGTGATATGTCAACAACAATCAAGAGAAGACTAATCCACCCTAGTGCTTCCCGCCCTCAGATAATAAGAAGTGTATTCAACACAATGAAGAGAAGAGAAGCTCGGATTGCACAACAAACTTTAGAACGAGCTAACAAAATTCAAATACTGAGGCGATATCGCATAGGTAGAGAATGTCCTGGAAGATCACATTCAATGTGCAACTTTTGTATAGATATTCATTATCTTAACAGTCCTTAGGTTCTCTCACTTGTTTACTCTATTGATTTACAGGAGATCTACCTGACATTGAAATCAAGCATGAGGAGATCATCAGCCCTTTGGCTGCACTAGGGGAACAAGATCCTATTTTCTCGCGTTTATTGCTTCTGGTTCTGTGTCGTGCTGTTTATGCTCTTTCCCCTGATCAGTACCTGGACGGTGAACATGACCTTAAGGCTTTGGTCACCAAAGGAATTGAAAATGTCTTTGAGAGAACTCAGAATAATATCTCCTTTGTGAGCTGTGCTCTGTCTCTTTGCCTGGAAGACAAGGATTCTTGGATCAAACCAAAGTTAGTAGGATCTGTTAGTATCAAGTCCACCAATTTCCAATCAGGTATATTATACTTGGAAAATGCAATTTTAAGAGACAATATACCATGGCAGTATCTGGGCAATTCTAGGAAACGCCAGAAGGGACCACGAGGACAACCAACACTTGAACCGAACACCCTGGAACAAGCATGGTTGGAGCTTGCAAGTCTTTATAGATCAATTGGAGAGAGTGATATTGTACTTTCAATCTATAAACAGCACCTTACAAAAGCAAGTATAACGCACCATGCACTTGAGGCTGAGCTCGGAGGTGAATCAGTAAGAGCTTTGAAAATGTATGACAAGGCCATTGATCAGTTTGATGAAGTCGAAGGAGCATCAGGTGACCTCTTGACTGGCGATGTTCTCTAACATTCCTGTGGAGGTATGGGCTTATGAAAAATGACTATTTTTTACTTTTCTTTTTTGAATGGCAGTTATCCCCAGTGAGGTGGAGCAGGATCTATGGTTTACTCGAAGACTTCAGTGTCTTGCCAGCTTATTAAACTGGCGTGCTGTCATGGATGAGATTCTCTTTCAAATTGAAGAGTCATTACAGAGGCTCTGGGAGCCTAGAGTTCAAGATTCTTACTTGAGCTTATTTATTAGGGCAGCCATCAAGATGCCTACACATCATTCGAAGCTTACAGAATTTCTGCAACCGATATCAGAAGACACTTGGAAAAAAGATCTTATTTTGAATGAGTTTAGCACACAAGTGGCTACCTTAGCAGTTTCCAATGACCAACTTGATCGTGCACGGTTCTATATTCACGAGTGTTATATAAGCTTCATGAAGCACTGGGCAGAGTTCCATCCTCTAGCAACTAGTGCCAGACGTCTTCAAATAAGGAAGCTTCAGAAAACAACTGAATTGAATGAATTCGTGGATCATATGGCAACTAATGAGCTTACTGACTGGCCCAGGTTTCTGTTTTTCTTAGAATTTTCTTTCTTTTGTAGGGATTTGTGTATGAAAATTTCTCATGAAGTGTCTGAATTTGAAACATTACAGATTGATGTCAGAATGGAGTAACCGCTGGCCCTCTCCAGCCATGGATGATGCTGAAGCTTGGGATGATGTTGTGCAAAATAGATTGCTGTTTTTCCAAAAGCTGCAGAGTGCATTCAATAGCCATTTGGAGAAGGGAAAGGAAGAAGAGGGAGGGAAGTTTGCATGCCAACTTGACGATGAACGTGCACATGTTTTCTATGCAGCTTCAAGAGGCTTGATGAAACAAGGAAGCTATGAAGCTGCAAAGGTTTGAAACTATACCCTTTCTTTTTGTTTAACTTGAAAGTGGGTCAGAGATTTGATGATTTGCACATAGTTGTGGCTCTTTTGATTGGGACAATCCAAGTACTCCCGAAACACACTACTTGACAATTTTTGTTTAGTCTGTGGAGGTGCTTGTAGCCCTTTCTAAGTAAGCTTGTTTTTAATTGCTATAATAACTTACGTTAGATTTTGTACTTTTTAATTGTGATGCATGTGAGGTCATATACATACCGAGAGGATATTACACCTAGAAGACACCGCAATAAGCAGGCAGAAATCCTTCACCAGGGATACTTGTACATGATAAGACCTATCTTTTTAGGTTGTAAATGAAAAAGCTTACTACATGCCCAAAAAAAGGTCTACAGCATGAACTCTGTGGCTGTTTGTTGTGTGTAGTCCAATTCTATCAATTCAAAGAACCTTTCACTTTAGCTATAACATGCAGAAAAGGATGAAGCATATGAAGAAATTGTGGTGCAGAATGTGACAAAATACATGTCGGGGTTTTTTTATATATTTTGGAATGATTGTGCAGCTACTGTACTCTATTTCTAGGAGTCATTTCACCTGCTAGCTGTGTTGCATTTCTGGCAGGGCTTTATGAACCAGTTTGTGGCATTGCGGAAAGAAAAGCTAGATTTTGGATCATACAAAACTATAATTAAGCTGCGTTGTCTTGAAGCAGATCGTGTTAGTGGTACGGATCCACATAAGGCCATTGACATGCTTCAGCAGGTTCACTTCTGATCTTCTTCCTGTATCTTGAAAGATAGGTTTTTAAGTCTCTCCATATACTATATCTTGTTAACCTAATCACTTGTTTGGTTTACAGGTCCTAAGCTACATTAGCAGCACCTCACATAAACATCATGAACAAAAGCAATGGCAAAGTGGGTTGAAGCTGCTGGAGGGACGTACATATGCCCAGCTTGGTTGGCTTACTGTGAAAGTGACTCCGCGAACTTTTGCAGACGTTGAATCCATTGACATGTGCTTAAGCCAGCTAGGATCAGGATTTGCTGCCTTCAGTGTCGGGCTACATGAAATGGAAGGTGGAATAGAAGTCTCATCTCGTACATTGGCAAAGTCTGTATTGAGGTTTGCTTTCTTCTGTGATGAACTCCTTAAGTCTGCTGAGGGTGCAAGATGGGGACCTCAAATCCAGGAGGCAATTCAAAGAGGTAGCCACACGACAAATTTACCAGCGGCATCTACCTACCCAAGTTTGGTTGTGAAGAACATCATGAAAGCTGTGCAATTAGACAACTCTGTTCAAGCACATCATGGTATTGCAAGGGTGCTAACACTTGTAGGGCAGTACAGGGACACATGCAAAGAATTTGTGTCTGCTGCCAAAGATGTAGCCAGGTGGCTTTTTATTCCCTGGATACCACAGATGCTTTCTGGCCTTGATAAAGATGGAGAGTGTTTTGTTGCTATTCTGGAGGATATTTCCAGAATGTATCCCCAAGCAATTTACTTCTCATATAATGTGAGCAAGCTAGATTTTGGTCCTGTGGGTTGTGATAGAGCTAGGCACCTGGACTCCATTCTGAAAAATTCTATCCTAGAGAGCTTGGTTAGGAGCTTAGAAGATCTGACTTTCCCAGAACAACGGCTACGGGATGGGCTTTCTTGGGTGAAAAATCTCTTGGAAAGTGGCAATCAGGAAAAAGCCAAAGGATATTTCCACAATTTGATCGACGACTGCTTAGATGTAAAATCCATGATGAAGGATAGTCGTCGTTCAGGAGAATATAATTTGAAATTTGCTCGAGAATACTCCAAGCCAGTGATTGATGCTGTAGGGCAACATGTTTTAATGAATGAGAAGCAGTTCACACAAGCTACTGGTGCCATAATGGCAAACTTACAGAAGGCCATGAAAAACCTGCAGGCTGGTAGCTTGAGTTTAAACTCATTTTCTAAATGGATGGCTGACTTTGATCAATTCAAGGACGTGTGGTCTTCACAGGAGGACATATTATCTGGCGAAACTTCTGGCCTAGCAATCAGCATGATTGATATGTTTGGAAGTTACAATGGTTTCCAGAAGCCAGATCCAAGCTCCCATGTAAAAGTTGTCAGCTTTGATCAGACAATAATTTCTTTAAACTCCAAGCAGCGTCCCAAAGTCTTGAAAGTGAGAGCATCTGATGAGCTAGAATATAAGTTCATTGTAAAAGGAGGTGAAGATTTGCGGCTGGATCAGAGAATAGAACAGCTGTTTGAGGTGATGAACTCCATTTTGAACAGAGATCCAAGTTGTTCAAGAAGAAAGCTTTCTGTTCGCACTTATGCAGTCATTCCTGTATCCCGGCAATGTGGATTGCTTCAGTTTGTTGAGAATACACGTGCCTTGGATGACATAATCAAAGATGGACTGGCATGTACGTTACCATCATTGGGATTGCCTGGAAAGGCTGCACCCGGTGAGGTCATCTCTAATATAAGGATAAAATATCATGAATGGCTTGAAAAAAGAGGGGGATCAGAAAATGTGGTGGACTGTTATAGAAAGATGTATTCCAAAGTTGAATTCAATGAGGTGGCAGACAAGATGAAAATCTTTGTTTCTGGCATACCATGGGATACTCTTCGAAATGGTTTATTCAAGTTGACCACAAGTGCGGAGTCTTTTCTAGCACTTCGCGCACAGTATCAACGCAGTCTTGCAGTGCTGAGCATCTGTGGCTATGTTGCTGGTGTTGGTGACAGACATTTGGCAAACATTCTGGTTGACACGAAGGGAGGCTCTCTTGTCCCCATTGATTTTGGCTACAGCTTTGGAACGGGGGTGATTTTGTTGCCAGTTCCTGAGCTGATTCCCTTTAGGATGACCCGTCAATTCACCAATGTATTGCTTCCTCAAGATGCTGTTGGATTGCTACGGAATGATATGATCAATGTAATGAGTGCATTGCGCAACAGCAAAGACATCATCTCTGCTGTCATGGATGTATTTGTTAAGGAACCTTTAGTTGACTGGAAGGCAGAAGCTATGAAGACCTCTAGTTGGCGGAACAGTGGAGCTCCTCAAGGAAGGAGAACAGCGGCACTCGAGGGACAAGCGACCTATGAACAACAGCATGTAGCACTAAAAGTAGACTTTGCCCATCGTAAGCTTGATCTTTGGAATCCTGCAGAAATCACCATAGCTGAGCTTCACTCATCAGTTCACGCAGGCAAGCCATACATGCATGACCTAGAGATGATTGTCCGGGGCCACCCAGACCGTAACTTGCGTGCTCGCATTGCTGGAAACCTCTGTGAATCCGTACAGGAACAAGTTGACTGTTTGATTGATCAGGCAACAGATGCTAATCTTCTTGGTAGGATTTGGCTAGGATGGCAGCCTTGGATATAAGCCATCTATATTTGTGAAGTGGATTTTTTGTTTGAAATGCAAGTCTGTTCTCTTTTCTAATGTCTTCCTAAATCCTTACCAGCCCTGGCTCTTACCTTTTTAAAAGGAGCCTTGAAATTGATATGCTGTGAAGATGAAACACACCCATAGACAAGGGTCTTCCAGGTCCTCTAGCTTTTTGCTGGCCTGCTAAACAGATGTGGATGAAAAGGTTCAATGCCTATTCTTGACATGTTTCAAGGTAGGGGAGGAAAGGATGATGAGTCGATACAATCTTTAGGAGTCCCTGTAAAAATTGATTCCACTCTTCTTGAATCTTCAGCTCTTCAGAGGTGTGCCATCACTCGCTTTCTCAAATCCACTCTCTCCAGAACACTGTTGGGCCCTCAACACTGTTAAGGCCTAGTTGGAGCCTGGAATCATATGCTGTGGCAGGAACTTTAAGCAGCATTCATGTGTTTTGAGTGTCCTTCAAGTTTCATCCTTTTGCAGTAGATATTCCAGTTGGCATACTTATGCTTTGGGACAATGACAAGGTTTGTAGTAGGTGTGGCAGACTCCTTTCTTGGGTCAAAGGTATAGTTACTGGAGCTATTGAGTGATTTCATTGCTGGTAGTGGTGGCTGTTCTTTGAAGAGTGCTTTTTTAACGACTGTTTAGTGCTGTCGAAGACACATCGTTTTCTCTCTCTCTCTCTAGCACCTGTACATAATTGACCAATTATTTAGCTCTCTTTTTTTAGTATTTCCATGCTCTCTTTGCAATGCCACCACTTCCTTATGATCTTTCTCCTTCTAGCGCATAGACTCTTCCTATTAATCATTAAGCTTCTCTATAGCAGTAGACAGAGAGAAGCGTTCTACACCAGATGGAACTTTTCTTCTTAAGAAGTTGAATCGTGGCAGCATCCAACTTTTTTTGTTCAATCATTTCTACTAGATTCTTTTTTGGCTACTACTGGTTCAATGACATCTTCAAAGCTAAATTTTCATAAGTGAGCTCCTTCACCCTAAATAATGCTCTTTTAAAAGGGTTAATTCTTTTATGTGCTTAGCCTGATCTCCAGAGATACTGGTGGTGTATTAACTATTTGCTTTCCTTTGTCATTGTTGGTGGGTGTGGTTGAACCTAAGGTAGGTCCTACTGGGATCATGGTGGTAATTAGAGTCTAGATTTTGAATGGACGCGGACACATTTGGATCCGATACCGCCACCACCATCAGATCCTCCAAAATCATCTTTAGGATTTTACTTCTATAGGTAGTCAACATTTTAAATTGTTTAACAACCATGCATACAAGTTGCACTTAAGTTCATATACATCAAGCTCTATAGCTAAAGTATTATATACTTATGTAGCACATCTACATACTCCAGAGGCTTCGGTTGTTTGCCTCAATGCCAAGTGTTCTGATTCTAAGGCACTTAACCTGTTGGAACCTTGGTCGTGCCTTCTAGAGTTTTCGTTGAAGTTGGATCTCTAGAGAATAGTTCCGCCTTTGCAAGTGCTTCTGCCACTTGGGTCACACACTACCCAATGTATTTGCAGGCTACTTGAACCAGCTCTGCATCATTAACTTTCTATGAAAAAGTAAAAGATGTTGCTCCTATCTGTCTGATTGGCCTTTCTGCCTCTCTCCTACATTTACCACCTCTAGGCTGTGGTGTCTTTGGTGCTTTTGCATGCTACAGCTATATCCTTCGCTAGTTGTTTCAGCTTTGGCAACCTTACCACTACCAATCTTGACTTTATTTAAATTACAGTGTTTCCTTTTATCTTGATGCAATAGTCAGAGGAGGTACTGGGCTTGGCACAGAAGGAATACCTTGATATAGAAAATGCAAGTATCGGGCAATCTTAGTTTTGTTGGAGTTGGGGCTAAGATTAGTTTCCTCAATTTTGCCATAAACTATACATGCAAAATAGTAGCCCTAGAAAAAGTTGTCCCCTTTGTAAAAAGATAAATACCGAAGGCCCTCTTGGATAAATAAGTTGTTTATTTTGGGTAAACATGACCATCTCTATTAACAAATGGAAATGAAGTCGATTCATCTGGTTAGAATGACATGTCATCTTATACTCCTTCATAATTCCCTTCAAACCACTCTATATCTTCTTCAGAAGAAAGATGAATTCCACCTATTACAATACATCAGAGATCCTCTTGGATCATCATTTGACACATCTTATACACAAACATTAAAAAAACTTATGCTTTATTCATGTGAAAAACGTATAGTTTTCATTATCCATGGATTTTCACATCTAGTTTTCATTATCCATGGATTTTCACATCTAGAACCTAGATGTACTTGATCCAAAACCCCTTAGCGTCTCAAACATAGGGTCATCAATTTTTGCATGTGAAAAAAACTTGATTTTTCATGCCATGAGCTGGAACTATGCTAACAAAGTCTAGTGTTTGTTAAAAAAATCGCATTTGCTAAATCGTAGAACTTCATAAAAGTGCATTATGTGACCACCTTGAGGGGGATGATCACTGTGGAGGGAGCTTTTCGTGGTTACCCTCTCTACTTTGAACTCTCTCTAACTCTTCCCACCACCATCTCCGCCTACCACCTCCCAGCCCAACTCCCTCCAGCACCAACCTTGCTCCTCGTTTTCTCTCTCTCTCTCTCTCTCTCTCTCTCTCTCATTTGGTTGTTCTCTTTGTTGAGACGCGAACTTCAGATGTACTTAGTTTTGGTCTCATAGGCCATTATGGTCTCTTTGAGACGTTAATATATCATTTCATCTCTCTCCCTCCTACCGTATCTTTGCCTCTCTTCTAGCACTCTCTTCTCTCTCTCCAATTGTCTCACATCTCTTTGTATCTTCTCTCTCTCTCTCTCCTCTAATATACTCTCGTATCTCCTTGTTCTCTCTCCAATCGTCTCTTGTCTTCCTCTCCTCTCTCTCTATCTCTCTCCAACCATCTGACATCTCTCCGTTGCTCCTCGCTCTCCCTTTAGTCTTTTTTTCTCTCTCCATCTCTCTCCTACCATATGTTTCTCTTGCCCTCTCCCACTCTCATGTCTCTCTACTACCATCTCTTTCTCTTGCCCTCTTCTCTTCCTCTCCTTTCCGTCCAACCATCTCACATCTCTCCGTTGCTTCTCTCTCTCTCTCTCTCTCTCTCTCTCTCTCTCTCTCTCTCTCCCGCTGTGCCCCCCCTCCCGCTGCTCCCTTCGCTCTCCTCTCCCACTGCACCCCCCCGCTGCCCCCTCCCCCCCTCCCGCTGTGCCCACCCCCCCCGCTGCCTGCCTCGCCCCCCTTCGCTCTCTCTCCCAATGCGGCCCCCCTCCCGCTGCCCCCCTTCGCTCTCCTCTCCCGCTGTGCCCCCCCTCCCGTTGCGCCCACCTCTCCCGCTGCATGCCTCGCCCCCCTTCGCTCTCTCTCCCCGCTGCCTGCCTGTGCCCTCCCCCTCCCCTGCCCTGCGCCCCCCCCCCCTCACATTGCCCACATCTCTCCCTCTCCTCCTCCCTGCCTGTGCGCCTTCTTGCCTGCCTGCACCTCGCCTTTTGACCCCTCTATCTCTCTCTCTCTCTCTCTCTCTCTCTCTCTCTCTCTCTCTCTCTCTCTCTCCTTCTACACTGCTCGTCGCAGATCTGCGTTTTAGGGTTTGGCTGCACTTTTTGAATTTCATATCTACAATCTCTCTCTCTCTCTCTCTCTCTCTCTCTCTCTCCTACACTGCTCGGCGCAGATCTGCGTTTTAGGGTTTGGCTGCACTTTTTGAATTTCACATCTGCAATCTCTCTCTCTCTCTCTCTCTCTCTCTCTCTCTCTCTCTCTCTCTCTCTCTCTCTCTCTCCTTCTACACTGCTTGCAGATCTGCGTTTTAGGGTTTGGCTGCACTTTTTGAATTTCATATCTGCAATCTCTCTCTCTCTCTCTCTCTCTCTCTCTCTCTCTCTCTCTCTCTCTTCTTCCATGGCTTCCCCCTTGTGCAACTCGACGAAGGTGACCTTTATGGTCACAAACAAGAGGATAATAAATGTGGAAAAGGAGATAAAGGAATGGAAGGCGGAGATGGAGGGATGGTGGAAGGAGAAAGCCAACTTTCTCCAAATGGTATTCAATGAGGGTAAGCGGTGTAAAGAGGAGAAGGAGGACCTCATAGCAGAAATCAAAGACGTTCACGGGAAAGTCAACCCGCTCAAAGGCGTAATTTCAGCTCTTTAGAGGGAGCTTGCAGAGGCTAAGGCAAATGGTGGACTTGAAGAAGGTGAAATTCAGCCATCCATGATAGAAGAGCTCAAGGTTATCAAGGAACAAGTATGGGCAATTAAGGAAGAAGAGAAGCAACACGAAGCAACATTAGGGAAAAAGGGAGCTCATTTTGGGGCCCTGTAAGAAATTCACTATTTTTCGATTTATTTCTCTCCTAAAAGACCTCAAAAATAATAAAATATGGAAACGTGGCTCAGAACTGTCAGTAAGGACTACCGAACTGTCAGTTTAGAAAAGAATAAGATAATCTTTTGTCTAACTAACACGATTTTGCATTAAATATCTCCTTAATTTTTTTTTTGTTTCTCGAAGATTCCGCATCTCTTTTGACGACGTGTGCAGGCCTCTCATAAAGAATCCATCACTGAACTTAATGATTGTATGGATACCGCCACACTTCCACGATTCATGTTACAAAAAGACTATGAGATTGACAAGCAAACTTTGCAACCTCAAAAGCACAAAAAATGGCCGATACTAGTGAATTACAATCTCAGAAGAAGCGATTACACCATCTTCACATCGACTTAGAAGAACAATATGCTCCAGCACAAAAAAAGACGAAAGGATACGGTGTTGAATGCTCAACAATGGGAAAATATGAGAAGAGAAGGGCTCCAACATATTGACTTATGGTGTGATGGAAGTATATATCCAAAATGTCTAGTAAAAAACTCTACACCTCCATTTGTCAATCCAACCACACTACTGAGGTTTGCGGGCGATGGACAAAATGGACTTCTTGGTTATATTTCAGCATAGTCTGCATTTGCAGAAACATATAAAACAATGTACCTACAAGAAAAGGGGGCCAGGATTCAAGAGATAGCTATTCGTGCAAAATTGGAGCAGTAGTTGCAGAATGAAATTGAGGAGCATTCAAAGAGTAAAAAAGAGTTGACAAGATCAAGAAGGAAGAGAACCGTGCTTGGAGACAGACAACGAAGCAGGAAGATTAAAAACATTGCAAATTTGAAGGCTGGGACTGGTGGATGCAAGCGAAGAATTCAGGAAGCAAGGCTAGTTTGTAATTTTTTATTTTTTATACTAAAAAATGCTCTCAAATGACTAATCTATTTTGTCCATTAACGCAAAACAGGATTGGAAATGTTGAATAATATAGGCATATTGTGTTGTTACTATAGGAAACTATTGGAGCCTGCAAAAGAAAATATGGATCCCAACCTTCTTCCAGTTAAACAAATGAAAGGATTGCTTTCTTGTGGTGTAGCAAAAGGTTTGATTGAAGAAAAAATACAAAACAATCAAACGCAATGTTGTAGAGGACTTTATATCCAATAATCAAGTTGATGGTACTACAATCCAAGAGGCTCTTGATGTTAGTGGAGTTAGCAGCAAGGGATATAGTTCGATTTTCCATGCGATATCCTCAACGTCATTTGAATGAAAGTATAGATGAGTTTATTAGACAATATATCCATATTGAAGAAATATTTCATGGTGGTAAAGGAACCACTGTGTATGACCCTTGGAACAATATATTTGTAGATCTACAACAACTTCAAAGAAGAATGGTCGAGTTTTATGGAATAACATTTGAAGAGTGCAAAGGCATTTTGAAATTTGCTATTAAACTGGATGAGTGTGAGGTTGTAAAGGAAAAGAAAATGGAAAGGATTACTATTACATTGATGAATGGAGCACTTGATACATCATTGACTGAAGCGAGTTCGAAGTATTTTAGTGTGCAGTCGGAGAAACACATATGGTGGTTAGGCTCGTTCCAGGCATGATCATTTTTTGTTTCGTACTTGATTTTAGTCAATGTTTTCAAATCTTTTATAGTAAGACTTTTGTTTTGTATAATCACAGGTGAAGACAGAAGACCATGAAACACTAGATTGGGTGTTTCACCACACGGAAATACCAAGAATAATTAAAAGACAAGTGCAAGGAGAGAATCTCCATGTTGCAAAAAAAGGTGATTTTTAAGTAGAGTGGCATATGGCGGGGGATCTTAAAATACTTAAGTGCATGTATAACGTTAGTAAAGGAGGTAACTCAAAGTCTCCTTGTCTTTACTGCAAAGAATCAGCTCAAGTAATGGATTTCAAATGGTGAAAGAGAGCACCTAATAGAGATAAAGTTGACCCTGACTTCAAGGCCATTCTTGACATTTCACTATGTAATGTTCACATATGCACATTGCATGCTCTATGTCAAATTATTGAGAAATTGGTATTTTTGTATATTGGATTTGCTTGGAAACTCCGTCCCGAAAGAAATAGAAAGGATGCTCTTCATGCATTGGAAAAAGTGTTATCCGATATAGGTCTGCATGAAGGTGATGTTCATATCACAAAGGATTTTAAAAAGTCTACCAATGGCAAGGAGGTACCAATCAAGCCCTCTATTGGTGGTGTTAAGGCAAGAAGAATCTTGTCTCGACCCAAACACAGTAGTAAGCAAGTAAGACAAGGTAGAACAGTTTCAAGGATTAGTTATGGATTGTGGAAGCAAGTCCATAATGCCGTGAAAGATCATGAGGCAGATGGGGAAGCACGAAATGTGAAGGCAGAGGTGTGGAGGTCTCTTGATCAACTCTTCATGTTCTGTGACAATGTAACATGGACAAAGAGTACAAGAACTTTGAAGAGGCAATTAAACATTTTGGGAAGTCAATGAAAGACGCGTGGACAGCCTGCAATATAACTCACTACATGGTAAAGTGATGTCTTCTTCTTTTACTTAAGTGTGATCCTCTTTTCTTTTATAACTTACTATGCATTCTTATGTCTCTGTGAAAACAGCATATCATCTACAACCACCTTCCCTATTTTGTCAAAAAGTATGGATGCCCAGCAATTTGGTCTACCCAAGGCATGGAGAAGTCTCACTACATGGCACGTAATGCATTTTTCAAACACACACAACACTATGGAGGGAGTCAAAAGGCAAATAGTCTGAAGGAAGTCTTCCAATGGTTTTACCGAGGCATTCTACAAAGGCTGCATGCTAAAAGAAAAGTTGCTAGTTCCAAAGTCAAGCTTGCTTTTATTCTAGCCCAAAAGCAAAGACGAAGACAAACTTTGGACAATCTATGGCAGCAGAGAGACATAGACAATGGAGGGATTCGAAGATATTTAGAAACCATAAATGGACAAGTAAACATGAATAGCAGTTTGTAACTTATTGGTGTTATGTCCACATGTTTTCAAACTCAATCAATAGATTTTTATTATGTGGAACAAGTGACTCTTGGTGTTATGCCTAAATGTTTTGAGACTCCATCAAAAGTATTTCTTTTGTGAAACATGTGATCTATATTAACAAGCATCAATACATCCATGAGCTACACACAAAAAATTCAATCAATACTACTTAATTATGCTAGACACACTATTGATCCTTACCAATAAGGTACTGAGTGTCAAACGCTTTTAGAAGCTACTGAGTGTGGGAAGAGTACTGAAGTGTTGTACGGTGATGGGACAAATGCAAAAGGGTACTGATCGTCCGTACGAACAAGGAACTGATGAGGATCAAAGACTTTGTACAAATCAGTTCAACTTCAACATAATGTTTGTGCTATATTTGATGACTAAATCCTATTACTCCCAAGGCCTGCCAGTCGGAACTCTCTTTTTGAACTTGATTGGACTCTTTTTCTTCCTTGTTGGCTTGATGTCGATTGTCTGTTTATCAATGCTTGCCTCTGTTGCTTGTTTGAGAGAAGAATCCTTGTCTTCAGCTATCTCCACGTGTTCTTCTTCTTGGATTGTGTGGCCTGATGCAATCATGGGTGGCTCTCGAAACCTTATAAGCTTGTGTTTTCCATAGCCCTCCAGACATTTGGGCTCCTTAACACCACATGCTAATGCATAAGAAGTGTAAGACAAAAAGTAAGAGGCCCTAGAGGCCTGCTTATTCACATAATCCCCAAATATATCTATGGCGGACAACCTCTCTATTAAAATGATCTTTTCCTTTTGCCATGGAAGATCGTGTCCACCTAAAACCCTAGACAAACATTTAAAGAAGTAAACAATGGCTTCTCCATTGTTGCTCAACTGCCTATGGTAAATCAAGATCTTAGCACTGCCTAGATCATGAATATAATGAGCTAGGCTTGACATTTTGCCAAACCCAGCCGGCCTGCTTCCACTTGTTCTCTGGAGGAATGTGTCATTCTCAATTTGTAGCTGCCATGTATCAAAAGATTGGAGTGAGACAATAATACATAACTACAAAACATTTAAACACAAGATGATGTTGAGGTCAAATCTCTGGATAAGGTGCAAGTACTACCTCAAATTGACTCGTTGAAAGAAGATAATAATGAAAATGAACAAAACAATTTAGAGGAGGCTAATCAAGAGCATGATGAACATCAATCCAAAGAAGATAATGATATTGATATTGATATGGAACCCCATCATTTCATTAAGCTTCCATTAGATATAGACATTGATGAAGCAACACAAACGGATCTATTACAAGATGGGATAGATTCATGATTTTTTGTAATTATTTTTCTTTCAAAGTTTTCAACTATCTTTTTTTTTTTTTCAAACATGGCTTTAAGGATTCTGATGGATGTTTTTTTAAACTATTATCATTTTATGTATGTATGTCACATGTATAACCTAATTTCAATCTTCAACAACTCTCTGGAATTTTAAATCTCAGTATAGCAGTGAAATTTTGTGCTATGCTTGCTGCTTAGCAGTGAAATTAGTGTAGCAATAAAATTTCGCTGCTATACTCAGCACAGCACATGTAAAATTTCACTGCTGTTGGGCAACAAAATAGCAGCAAAATCTCACTGCTATTATCATTGTTAGGCAGCAAACTTTTGGTGCTATTGTGCTGCTGAGCAACAGTGACAAACTGCCCCAACATCTCAAAGGCCTTAACACTGTTGGAACGCTGTTAGAAAACATTTTTATGTCCTCGACGTGTTGTAGTGCTCGCTATCCTCATTAAATTCAATAAGGATAGCATCAACACATGGATGTCATGATACAACATTCTTGAATGCTACATTTAGTGCGAGCCTAATTAGTCCATTTCTATTTTAAAAGACTTAACACTACGTTCAAAAAGTTAGAAATTTAAGATCACTCACATTTACTAATCTCATCCATCCATGCCACAATGCGATGATTGTTGTCCCACACATAAAACATCTTCTTGGACAAGAATGCCCACTCCATGTCTTTGATCACATTCTCAAACTTCTCATTTTTTATTCGGTCGCCATATGTCATCCCATCTATTGAAATCATCCTGCGATACTTCTCTAACAGGATTGTGGGATGAGAAGATAAAGCAAATGAACCTACATCGATTAGCGCAACATAGCCGTTTGTGTAGAATTCCCTTGCCAGCTTCTTGTAACTAACCTGCACTCTTCTTATAGAGGAATTAGGCACAAGTCTGTATACAAGGGAATAGGTATCAAAGGAGTGGATTTCTTCACCTACATTGTACACACAGAGGTTGTGCTTGCCACTCATAATAAGACCTTATGCAAGATTACTTAAAAAGAGAATAACAATTACCTTTACTCTGTTTATACTGTCCTAATATAGGAGTTCTAGTCGTAGATGAGTTGCATGTGTGACCATGTAGTGGTCTTCATTCTCGCCTTATTTTTTAGTTTCCTCTTCCACCTCTTCCACTTTTTTTGTTTCTTTCGTGAATTTCAAAGAAGCACCTTTTTTTATAGACTTAGAAGATCGACTTGGATTTCTTCATAGAGGTACCCAATCATCATCCTCTTCTTCTTGCATTGTTTTCCTCCTCTTCTTCTTGCTTGTTACTTCTTAGCTTGCTTGTTTGGTAGTAGTGCTCTTTAAGCATGCATCAAATAGGAGATGATGATTTGAGAAGGGCTTGGGTTTGTTTTGATCATGCCAAGTGTGTGTAGGTATGGACAATAATGGCTACACATGTACATATTCCAAGGTACAGTGTGGTCTTGTAAAATTCTCAAAAATTTTAAACTTCTTTATAACTATTTTACAACTGTTATATGATGGCATGCATCTTGTAAAGAGCTTATAACAATTGCTTCTTGGCGAAATGAAAGAAGAAGACACAATGACACAAGTTCTATTCTAGGAGATAATTAGCAGTGTTGTGGTGTACAAAGGCTTTCCCAAACCAGATGTTTTGGCTTCATGGCTGATGAGGCTGGAGCCAATTGGAGGGCAATAATGATAGTATATAGCAATGGACCAGAGAATATATTAGAAGGCCATGAGCGGTCATGTCTTTTTCATTGTTGGGAACAAAGCTTGAATATCCATACAGTTTAATATCGTTGTGGGGAACCTCAGGGGGGGTTCACCTAAAAATATGTAAGTACAGTATGTGAGTTCAAATGAAGGGATTTTTAAACTCAAAGTTTTGAGGTAAATTTATAGAAATACATTTACAAAAGGGGTTTTTTAATCGATTTTGAAAAAAAAACCCGTAAGTCCATAAAGAAAAAGGGGTCATTTTATTCATGAAAAATTCACAGGTAAGGGGTTTTTTAAATACCCCTTGAACAGACGTGATACATAAGGTTTCTTAGTAGTGTACTCCCAAGTTGGGAACAAATCTTGAACATCCATACATTTCGATATATAGTCAGGAATTTTCAAAGAAGAGAAGAAGTGACTATTCTTTAGTGGCATTGTGCATTAAGTGAAGAAGAGGCACTTTTGAAATACAGACACATTAGATCGTGGTGTATGAACGATAAAGTTGCTAATGTAAACTTACCAACCATGGATTGCGATTGTGTTTCATGCCGATCAAATTGATCCAAGTGGTGGTATGTTATACAAGTTTCCCCTTGTTCAAGACATATCTTTCAAGATCAAGATGTTGAGGCCGAATCTCTAGATGAGGTCCAAGTACTGCCTTAAATTGACACATTGGAAGAAAACGATGATGAAAATGAAGAAAACAATTTAGACGAGGCTGATCAAGAGCATAAGTAACATCAATCCAAAGAAGATAATGAGTCACCTATCGATCATGACAACGGTTTATTAGACAATGATAGTGATATTGATATGGAACCCCATCTTATCATTGAGCTTCCATTAGATATAGAGATTGATGAAGCAACACAAATGGATCTATTACAAGATAGGATAGATTCATGATCTTGACATTGTTTTTGTAATTATTTTTCTTCAAAAGTTTTCAACTATCTTTATTTATTTTTTTCAAACATGGCTTTAAGGGTTTTGATGGATGTTTTTTTAAAACTAACATCATTTTCTATATGTATGTCACATGTATAGCCTAATTTCAATCTTTAATAACTCTCTAGAATTTAAATCACAGTATAGCAGTGAAATTGCGCTATTATACTCGCTGCTTAGCAATGAAATGTAGCAGTAAATTTTGCCTGCTGAGGCAACGACAGCAGTAGAAAAATTTCTTTGCTGCTATTATCGCCTAATAGGCATCAAAATTTTACAGCACTATTTCATTGCTAAGCAATGACAAAATGCCCTGACATCTTGAAGGCCTCAACGCTACTAAAAAACGTTGCTATGCCCCCGATGTGGTTGTAGTGAAGGTGCTTCCTCCAATGGGGATATCTAGTATGCCACCAAGTAAGCTATAAAATTAGAAAGCAAAGAGGTTACACTTTCATTATATACTACATCGAGATTTATCAAGATGATTGGTTGGGTTACTAACTAGTTGATAGTGTTGAGGTAGTACGAAAGTCTCTTTCTCATCATTCCAAAACTTGGTGGAATCAATTTGAAAAAACCCATTTGGATGTTTCTTCATGGTTGCTTGAGCACCTCTATATATCACCTTGAACCATTTGACATCATAGATTCATAGATGAATAGACTAAATGCTCTAAGCCCAACCTCAAGAATATCTTGAATAGTTTCACAATACTCAAGATTGTCCTCTATGACATTGGTATCATGTGTACTAGCTTATCTTTCTTGCTCAAAAGTTACCATCACATTACAATCAAATGTGTTTCTTTTAGAATCCACACGCTCCATGCGAAAGTACCTTCCCTCGGACCATATTGAATTATATAGTTTGTACTAACATTAAACAAAAGCATGATATGTAGTATAGTGCATTAAACAAGATATATAACAATCAAAGTATGAAACAGAGATGAAGAATATTCTTACTTGAAAGTCACATCCTCATGCGTACTCATGCTCCTTTCTTGTGATCATCTCTCCATTTTTTTTATGCCATCAATATTCCCTTATGAAGCCATTCTATATTGATCACATTTTGAGGTTCTAAGCCAGGTAGGAATGGCAAGCATCTATTTGCTCTTCTCTCAAACTTTCGTCTATTGATTTCATCTTTGTATCTCCCGACACACTTCTCTATGATGGGACTATTTAAAATGCAGAATGTATTCATCTTTTGGCATAATGCTTCATCCATTCTTCATTGACTTCCTTTTCCCTTGTGATTAGTCAGTCATCCTCCTCATTGCTCCACAATCATGGCAGGGAAGGATCTATACGAGAGAGATGTTTTGAGATATACACAAGGGACTCTTGCATCATCAACCATCTCTCTGCCATGCTTGCTTCTGACCTTGCTCTTTGTCTCACAAAGTCCTTTAAGGTTTTCATAAACCTTTTAAGAAAAAACATAGATCAAACATGAATAACACCACAAAGTGCCACTTCATCAACCAAATGCACCACAAGATGCAATGGCTAGTGAGAATTGTTCTAAAAAAGGTTTTCTTGATCATACACAGTGCTTCAATAGCATTGAGATGAGGCATCTCAATGGATGTAGGATCTATCTCCTTTAAGGATATGTACCTACATATATAGCAATCATATGTACTATTTATTATACATAACTTGTGAATACATGAGAATACCAAATATTAAATACAACTTAGATAGTGAATTCAAGAGAAGATTCATACCTCACCAAGCTTCCTATTTTGTAAATAGCCTTCCTCAACTTCTCGTCTCCACAACCAACTATAGCTGCTATTGGAAGAATAAACTATGCATAGAAAAAAATGGAAGTTACTATATGAGCCTACAAATTATGTACCATAAAGACAAAATGAATAAAAGGGTATTTGAATACCTGTAATATCTTGTACCAATCTTGAGGACATATAATTGTACCTTTCCTTTCTTTTTGGTTTTTGTGAAGGCACCCCTCAATGAATGCATTACTCCTGTTGGTGTATGAAAGGAGAGGTAATCACACTTTTTACCTTATGTGCTCCTTCTTGGTTAATACCCACGGTGCCTTTGGTAGGATCATGTTACCACTCTCATCTACAATTGGCCATGCACTTTGAATAAGTACTTCTCCAATGAGTCCTGAATTTTTAAAGAAGAATGGTATTCGGAGATAGTTTACATGCAGATACACTCTGCAGCAAAATGGAGTTGCTGCTGTGGGCGAAAAAACAGGCACATTGCTGAGATTGCGCGAGCATTGATGGAAGAGAAGAATATGCCGCATAGCTTTCGGACAGAATTTTTTGGGTCGAAAACGCGTTTCGGGTGCGTTACGACCTCAGTTTTTCAGAAAGCAGGCGATTTCGAGCACTGCAGGTAAGTCATCGATTCTCTACAAAACTCTGTTTTAAGAACTGCAGGAAGACAGATTGGTTGTGTAGACATTGTGTGTGCTGCAAGGAGGTCAACAGTTGCCATTGGGTGTATGTATGCACATTGAGGTCATTGGCTGTGACATTTGAGTGTAGTACAGTATCGCTGCAGAAAATACAGCAGTTTGTGCAAGACAAACTAGAGTGCTGTTTGTGGTAATTTTGTGTGTCTGGCGTCAAATGATGGCATAAACCAAATTGTTGCTGTGAAGCTTGATAAGAATAACTTCCATGCTTGGAGGTTCAGGCTGACAAATTTTGTGATGGGAAAGAATTATTGGGACTATATAGAAGGTGAGCATGAAGAGGCACCGGAGATACCGGAGATCAATCCGACTACTGCTGCAGATGTGAAAGAGTTCAAGGATAGGAACCAAGGAGCCAGAAAAGTTATGTATTGGCTCTCTATCAGTATACATGACACCATGATTGGGCACATATAGGATGCCAAATCCCCCAAGGAGGCATGGGACACCTTGGTAAAACTCTATGAAACAAATACCAAGGCATGAAAGATATAGTTGAAGAATGAACTTCATACTATGGAGAAAAAGAGTATGTCTGTGGTGAATGACTATGCATTGAAGATAAAGGGTATCGTGGAATCCCTTGCATCTATTGGTGTTTCAGTAGATGATGAGATGATAAGGTGGAAGTCTGTCTACATGGTCTCACACCACAATACAAGGCATTCAAGATGTCTATTCAGACTCGGGAAAACATTCCCAATTTTACAGATTTGTTGTCTATGTTGATCATAGAAGAGAAGAGCTTGGGTGAAGACCAACAATCTTCACAAAACAAAAACAGTTCAGAGCAACAGGCCTTCTACACTAGTTCAAGAAGAAAAGGACGAGGTAGAGGAGGCCGTGGACGCAGTCAAGGAGAGAGCCGAACAGGTTATCAGAATTATGGCCAGCAACAACAACAATAGTCCCAGAATTCACAACAACAACAACAACACGCAGGTGGAAGAGGCCAATTCAGAGGCAGGGGGAGTCAAAGAGGTCGTGGAAATTGGCAAAGGCAGTATAATGATACACGTGGATGCTTTTATTGTGGTAAGCCTGGACATGTGTGCAGGCAGATTGTTATAAGAAGCCGGCTGACATGCAAAATGGGAAATTGTAGCAAAACAGCTATGCATCCTCGAGCAGAAACAATGAGGATAATGAAAGGTTGTTTGTTATGCAGCATGTCATTAATGCCATGTCTGAAAATGTTGAAGCAGCACATAAAGATGATGTATGGTACGTTGATTCAGCTTCGAACCACATGACAAGTCATGGGGAGTGGTTCAAGGAGATGAAAAACCTTGAAAGACCAGGTTTTGTGGAAACAGGGGATGACACTGCTCATCCAATTGCCCATGTTGGAGATGTGCCATTGTCTATGCAGGATGGCAAAGTGAAGTACCTTCTTGTTGGCAGATGTACTTCATGTTTCGAACATAACAAAGAACCTGGTTTCAGTTGGTCAGATGATTGAGCAAGGTTTGCAGGTCCCTCTGACTCATGTTCTCCGATTGAGGTGAGCTTTCTCAAGCGCTTGTTGCAGGTCCCTATTCTCTGCAAATAAGCCTGTAGGGCTTAGCGTTCTCAGAAATCGCATCTGAGGTCGTTTCGGGCTCCGTTTTTGCATTGCAAGTTCTGCACAGGTGTTTTCGTTGTTGCAGAAATTTCGACAGTGCAGTTTTCTACAAAACAGGCATACGTATTCTATTGTGGACCGTGTTACATAGCACGAGTTGTTCTCTGTTCAGTCTTTGCTTTATTACAGGTAGCTTTTGCATTAGTTTCAGTCAGTGGCCATGGCTGATAACAGCAATGATGTATTTCGCATGTTGTCTGCTGAGATGACAAATTGGATGGAGACAGCAACTACCCACTTTGGGCATACATGATGCAGCATGTTTTGGTTGCAAAAGGAGTGTGGAACATTGTGCAAGGTATGGATGTACGTCCAAGTTCTGTGGATGTAGGATCTGTTGAGGATGTTGCAGGTTCTAGCAGCTCTACTGTTGCTGCTGTTTTACCCACTGCTGAACAAGCTCGTTGGGATGGTAAAGATGCGCAGGCTCATGCCTTGATTTCACTTTCTGTCAAACGTAACATCACCCCACATATTCGTTCAGCTAAAACAGCAAAACAAGCTTGGGATATTCTAGCTGGTTTGTATGCAGGTCGTAATGAGGCAAAAATCTCTTACCTGCGTAAAGAGCTAGAATCGAAGATTATGCAAGAAGATGATGACATGAATGTTTTTCTTGCTGAGATTAAAGATCTCAAGGAACAGTTGATTTCTACAGGTGAGATTATTCCAGGTCATTCTCTTGTGCAGACTGTTCTTGATGCTTTACCTGAGTCATATCAGACTTTTGCTTCCACGTGGAGACTTATTATTACTGAGGACAGACCTGATGTTGTCAAGTATGATACTTTAGTCAACAAGCTCTTGCAAAAAGCGCAGTCCAGGCAAAACAGGCTAGGCAGCGTGCAATTGATCAGGCTTTTATTGCTGCCCAGCAGAGAAGAAGTGGGAAGGCAGTCCCTTTCACTGTTTCTTCTCCTATTAGTAGGTCTGCAACTTCTTCTCCTTCCACAGGTAGCAACAATAAGTCTGAGAAGGCTCTTGATGATAAAGGCAAGAAAAAGACTAGGTGTAACTATTGTAAGGCAAATGATCATGTCATTAAGAATTGCCCTAAGCTAAAGGCTAAAGGCAAAGAAGAAAGAGTCAAATGCAGCCACAATAGCGGATGCTTCTACAAATGCAGATTCTGCAAATGTTGTGCAGGATACAGAATGGGCATTTAGCGTGTATTGCCAGTATGACCCATCTGTACATGATGCATGTTTGGCAGTTTTTGTTGACTCTCATGTATGGTATTTTGACAGTGGTGCTACAAAGCACATTACCTCACATCGTGATATGTTCACTTCTCTTGAGGCTGTCCCTAATGGGAATACTGCCACATGTGCTAATAATGCTTCTTACCCAGTGAAGGGCATTGGTAAAATTATGCTTACTGCTACTACAAATGGCAGCGCTTTCATACTTTCAGATGCTTTGTATGTGCCAAGAATAAAGAAGAATCTACTGTCTGTCTCTACGCTTGCTAGACTTGGACTTGTAGTCAAATTTGTGGATGACAGATGTACTGTTCATGATTTGACTTCTAGTGATACGATTATTATATCTGGCATCTTATTTCATGGGCTGTATAGGCTCAATTCTTATGACAAGTGTGTGGAAGATTTAGCAAATGTAGTTTTTGATGAAAAGGCAGTTTCAGATGCAAAACTATGGCATGCTCGTTTTGGTCATCTGAACTTTGCTAGTTTGCTGCGTTTGCAGAAATTTGATATGGTTGCTGCATTGCCCCCTGTTGAGGCACCATTGAAACATGTTTGTGAAGGCTCACTTATGGAGATGGCACGATGTATGGTCAAGAGCCAAGCTTTGCCACATGCGTTTTGGCTTGAGGCTGTCATGTGTGTTGCATATGTACTCAACAGGTGTCCCACTAAGGCCTTGCAGTCTATTACTCCATACAAAGCTTGGCATGGCAGGAAGCCTTCAATTGGTCACTTGCGTGTCTTTTATTGCTTGGCCTATGCTTTAGTGCCTGTGCAACAACGCAGAAAATTGGATGATAAGGCTGTCAAATGCATTTTTGTTGGTTACAGTGCTGAGAGCAAGGGTTACAGATTGTATCATCCGCAGTCAAAGCATTACAGATTGTATCATCCGTAGTCAAAGCGTATCTTGATTAGTCGAGATGTTGTTTTTGTGGAAGATGCTGTGCAGCCTTTGTTATCATGTACCAAAGAGACAGGTGTGAGCTCACGAGATGTATTTGATACATTGTTGCCTCTATTTACAGGTGGGAATTCAAATGTAAGTCCTAATGAGGCAAATATTTAGCCTATGCAAATTTCAAACGATATCATAGATCAGTCTATTTCTGATGCAGATTTACAGGATATAATTTATGAAGATAGGGCTGAAAATGAGCAAGCTAGAGGTATGCCTAAATGGCTGGTGCAAACCTTGCGTGATAGTAAAATTGATGCACCTATGTCTAGTCGTACTCGTTCAGGTTTTCAGCATGCCTCTTATGCATTAGATTGTTATGCTTTGGCTGTGTCTAGTATGTGTGAAGAGAAAGAACCTCTTTCATTTGATGAGGCACAAAAATCAAAAAATTGGTTGGCTGCAATGCAAAGTGAATATGATGCTATAAATGACAAGTCATGGGGAGTGGTTCAAGGAGATGAAAAAACTTGAAAGACCAGGTTTTGTGGAAACAGTTACGCAGAGACAGTATGGCTTGGACATATTGTCCAAGTATGGTATGATAGGTTGTAAGCCTATCTCAGTGCCATTGGATCAGAATGGCAAGTTGAGTGCAGATTCAGGAGAGATTTTGGAGGATCCTACTATGTATAGGCGCATAGTAGGAAGCTTGATCTACATGACGATCACCAGGCCAGATTTGAGCTTTGCTGTTGGGTTGGTGAGTAAGTTTATGCAGGTTCCTCAGAAGCCGCATTTGGATGAATTGAGACGCATACTGAGGTATGTGAGGTCTACTTTGCATTGTGGACTATTTTATGAAACTGGGACACAGATATGTGTACATGGGTACACAGATGATGCTGATTGGGCTGGTAGTATCTCAGAGATAAAAGATCTACTAGTGGCTTCATGTTTTCTTTGGGGAGTGCTGTTGTGACTTGGAGCAGCAAGAAGCAACCTACGGTTGCTCTATCCAGTACTACAGAGGCCGAGTACAGAGGTGCTGCTATGGCAGCATGTGAGGTAGCTTGGTTGAGAAAGCTACTTGTGCAGATTTAGGTCTATCAGTGGATAGACAAGTTGTCATTTTTTGTGATAACATTAGCAGTATACAGTTGGCCAAGAACCCAGTATTTCATGCTCGCACAAAGCATATAGAGGTCCACTAACATTAGTAGTAGATGAGAAAAAGGAAGGCCAAAGTTTGCCTCCAATGGGTCAAAACACCATCTTCTCTAAGTACAAGTTCATTACGTCCCCTACTATGAGGAACCACATCCTAGGAAAATTTTAGTACATGAAGATTGCAAGCCCTATCCCACCTTCGCGTGAGTGTGAATATTGCGGGACATAGTAGGCATCCCAACCTTCTTATCCTTGGAAGCTCAAGGTATGATCAACTCTCGAGAGACTCTTCCATGTCCAAGACTAAATGACTGCCCCGAAAGTGCCCATGAACAAGTTGGGACACTATTTTGAAAGTGATGAGCTAAATGTCATGCTACCTACCATGTTTAAAGGAAAGATAATCTTTGCAATCTTGGACGGTAATGTCGATGTCATCACAATCGCCCGCCACTTATAGGTAGCACAAGACTCATGCTCACCACTTGTGTGGGCAACCACTCAAGCTTGTTGTTGTTATCGATGGAAACACGGCTAAACCTTTGGGTGCCCTTCATGAGGTGAAAATCAAGACCTCTAGGGTGAGCATTAGTAGTAGTGATGGATTTCTCGAGAAAAGGGTCGTACACCATGATCCTTTGGAAGGCCTTACATGAGAGACGTAAGGGTGGTTCATGATTGAGAAACCAATCACATTTACATACACAAAGGGTGGTTCATGATTGGGAAACCAATCACATTTACATACACAAAGGTGACCAGCCCTTGAAGATAGACTTGAAAATAGAGTAGACTCACCCAATGGGTCGAGGCATTCTTGCAAATGAATCTATAGAGCATGCAGTAACACAGTAGCTCTAACTACTTCAATTGATATATGTAAAGCTTGTAACAAGATGTTGGATGGTGAAAACAAAGATCCAAAATATGAGCCCCTCCCAGAGCCTGACGACTCCAACGAATTAGGTTCACATTCTAGCAACCATTGACACTCTTTCACATAAGCTTGGGACAAGGTTTGCATAGTTGGATGGTGCCAAAAGAACACCCATATTCATGCTAGGTGCAGTTCAAACAACAGTGGAACCTATTGATCTTGAGCTAGAGTTCCCCTAGAAAGACCAAATAGTTGTGGCCAACACTAATGGACACAGGGGCATGTCATAACCTAATGCTTGGAAGATGTGGACCTCATTAGTCCACCACTACCTTTAACATCATTCGTTACCCTCACTGTGGTAAACAACTACCAATCCATAATTGTCAATTGTCATATGAAGAAGCATAATTCTATATTGAAACTAAACCTATGTCTTGCAAAGACCCCCACATGTACAATGGAAGGGAGCACCATCTTGCAAGAAGAATTTTGCATTGGAACTAAACCAATGCCTTGAAAGGACCCCCACATGTACAAAATGGAAGGGACAATCATCCTTAAAAGGGGATGGACGACGGCCCCACTGATAATCAGTTGGCAAAAGAGATCTGCAACACTTTATCTCCTTGATGACAGGCACTGTTACTATACCTTTGGTGGGGACAAGGACACCTCAAACTTTTCAATATCCTCAGCCTCATCTTCCAAATGCGAGCGGTCTCCACATGGAACTTCTCTAACTTAACACTCATATTGCCTCACCATGCCAAAACTACCCCCTTAAACCATTATGGTGATCCAAAACCTCATTAATAGAGACAAAGGACACCTCCCAAATAACAACCCCTCAAGGAGGCCATCTAGTAGGAGTGGATACCCAAAGAGCACCTTAGGAGTCTATAATACCCAAGAGGGCCTTGGGATTCTATGACGCCCAAAAAAAAATAGTAATCTATAACCAAAAGCCTTTCCACCCACGAGCAAAAACATGCCAAGCAGGAGTAAGCTTTAGCCACAACACATCGAGCCCTACAAGTTGTTATAAGGTCAAGGCTTCTATGAAGGGAACCCTTCCAAGCAGGAGTAAGTTTTACATCAGTGCCACCCTAGTAGCAAGATTTGTCAAAATCCAACACCCCATTGGATCTTGTCAAAGCTGCTAGAAGCTCAAGGCTTGCATGAAGGGAACCCCCACATTTAGATCCCAAAGTGAAAATAACCCTCACCACCACAACTCTCTCGAACTGGCGGTATCTTCACCACCTGATCATGGTGACATGAGGATGAGGGTATGTTAAAACCACTTTGATTAACATGGTTTCGCCCACCTATGCCCTAGATTCATGTTCTTACCCGTATATGTAACGGAAGCTTATTATTTGTAAGACGGCAGTGAAATATATGAAGGGATCTTATGTGCTTAATGCCAAATAGGGAAGTCATAGACTTCATGTATATACTTGCTTAAGGCTAGATATGGTGGCCATGGACCATTTTTAAGTTATGACCGACTAAGTGTAAACACTGGCTATTTGTATGTAAGGTAATTTTAACATTAAGAAATACACAATCATTCCCCTTGTAATAGAATAATTGCGAGCTCTCCCTCTTCTCTATGATCTCCCGCTTGCTTGTTTTTTATTGGATCCTTGCATAGATTATTGATGATTGCTTTCTCATGGATGGGGTTTGATTGAAAGCTGCCAATGATGACACTTGGTTAAACATAGGCAAGGTAAGCTCTCTTGACTTGAACAGAGGTAGAGATTGGCTCTTTGGCAGAGAGAGAGAGACAAAGAGTGCCAGGAGGCTATCTTTAAAATGAAATATTTGATATTGAATCATATATTTACCCTCAAGCCATGGTTGAGGAGACTAGGACACATAAATAATGAGTGTATTGTCTCATTGGGGACTTCCACAAGGCTTTTGACTCTTTCCCCATATCTTGGCTCCTTAGAAGCTCCACTTTCCACCTAAGATGATTTGGGAGTGACAACATTATACGAGGTTGTGAGTAGCAAGGTTCAAGGCATCACGAGGGCCTTTTTAAAGAGATGAGTAGCAATATTGAGGTCAAACAAGGCTACCCGCTGTCTCTGATGCTCTTTGGGCTATACAAAGATGAGATCACAAGATTCATTAATCAAATAAGCGCATGGCTAGCATTGATGATATCCATCCTCCTCTATGCAGATGACATAGTCCTTATTCGAGTTTTTGCAGTGATACCTAAATGCATTGCAATCCATTTGATATGAAAGGAAATCAAGATTATGCTTTTCAACACCTCATAGATTGTTGCCAGCAACACATTCATGCTTTTGATGAGACGAAACCAAGATTATGCTTTTTTAACACCTCATACTCGACAACAACACATTCTTTCACATATAGAGGAGACAAGGTTGAGCTTGTCAGGTCATATGTATATCTAGGGATGTTGGCATGCCCTTTATCATGCATATGGCCACACAAGCACATTTAGGTGGTGTTTCTAGACCAATTTTCATGACACGGTACCAAATGTTAGCTATTGATACTTTGGTTTGCCTCATAGAGATCTTGGGGTGGCTTTTTAGTGAGACCAGATTTGGGAGAGGAGGACTAACCAATAGTGGAGAGATTGAAGGTTATGATGCTTTACCGTATCATTAGCCATCATATCAACCAAGTTTGGTTCAGTTCCTCTTGTCATAGATGTCATATTCCAAACCATCACACATACAACATGTCTACGCACTTTATGGAGATTGCCTCCCATGGTTGGCTTAGCCGCTTACAACAAGGGAGTGATAGTAATTATAGTATGCATGCGCCACCAATTGGTTTAAGTAACATGGGTTTTGAGTATAGCTTGGACTCTCCCTTTATGAAAGTTTCCTCAGACTCACTAGGGATGGATTCATTGTGAGAGGCCTAGCCATCTCCATGTAGGACTAGAGCGTTCTCAAAATCTCTAGCACCATAGACAAAATTCACTCACTGGGGATGGATTCATTAAGAGGCCTAGTCATCTCCACCAGTACGTGTCCTATGACATGAGACTCACTGGGGATGGATTCATTAAGAGGCCTAGTCATCTCCACTAGTACGTGTCCTTTGACATGAACATTAACATTGGTCGATTGATTGTGTTGTCAAATTGCCTTTTGGATTAAAAAACAGGGGGACCATAGGCCATCCCATGAGATAGACACGATTGTAGGCTATGTAGCAATAGTTAGATAAAGTCAAAGGATCTCTACATTCTTAGATGCCCATTTTACTACAAGATTCACAGATGCTAGCATTGTCTCTTGAGAGAGGGATTCGAGACTTTTCCATGGGTGATGCACAAGAGTCAGAGATGACTTAGACTATCATATAAAAGCTAATGCACCGCATATACAAACTACTAAGGCAACAATCCAACAGGTGGGACACTCCATAGAGAACTATCATACAAGCTTCTTTGGCCCTCACCAAAGAGCCTCACACTCAGCCCACACCAAATCTATTAAGATAAATGGAGTAGGACAAAGCCAAGCAACCCCATAAACTGAGCACCCCCCAAGCCCCCAACATGCTGGCACCCAACACTTGTGGAGCCCTCCAAGAGAGAGCACAAGTCCTCCAGAGAGCCGAATAACCCCAACCCCAAAGACTTGGACCTTCAAACCACCAACCCCAAAGACTTGGACCTTCAAACCACCAACTCTAGATTCGAGATTTGCCTCAATGACACCACAGAGAGGCATCACCATAAGTACCACAAGGAATGCATACTAGGCCATGGACTCGAAGTAGGACACCGTATGAGTCTAGACACATGAAGTTCTTTGGTTGCGTATTGTATTGTACACATAGTAGGTTGGCCTTTTTTATTCTCCCGAGGTAACTATTTTTTACATTTACTTTTTTCTTGTCACCTTGACGTTATGGAGCTTTCGGATCTCATAGGCCCTTTGGGTCTTTAGTAGGCATTCTCTCTCTCTCTCTCTCTCTCTCTCTCTCTCTCTCTATATATATATATATATATATATATATATATATATATATATATATATAGGAGGGTAGAGGAGGGCAGCTAAATTTTGCACATAGAAGAAGGCTCCTCGCTCACATAGGAGGGCAGACGGACCTCTCATGCTCTCTCTTTCTCTGTGTTGCACATAGGAGGCCAAGCATATCTCTCTCATGCTCTCTTTTATCTCTCTGTCACACGCAGGAGGGCAAGCTTGCGGGTGTGCCATGCCGGTTCTCTCTCAAACAAGAGGGCGAGGGTCTCGCAAAGCGATCGTTAATTAAATGTGTATTGCATATACGAAATAAGGATTACATGCTTATCTAACATTTTGATGTTCAAGCCTTCGCATTGTTGGTAACATCTTCCAAGAGGGGGCATGGTAAAACAAACTACCAACATGAAGGCAAACAACAAACTACTGACATGAAGGCAACGCGCTTGTGATATAGAAGATAAGTTTTAGAGATAAACAAAGATTAACTTTTTTTTCTCCTTTTTTTTGGGGGGGGAAGGATTGGTACTAAAATTGCATGCCATCACTTCCCTCCCTAGAAATTAGATAGATCTGAACCTTGTGAAGGCACTACCATTGGGAGGCAAAGATTGGTTTTAGTTTAGAGTGAAATTACAATAAAAGGATTCATAAAAGGTGAAAATAGCTTCTTCTTTTTCATGAAGTCTTATTCCATTCCTAGTCACACACAGGAATTTCACTCGGCTAAACACACACCATACTAACCCCACACACACACACACACAAGATACCACCCTTCCAAATATTGGTCACTTTATAAGTAATGGAACAAACTTGATAAGTTAGTCGCTTGGCCAATTGGAGTGAACACCCTACCCATCTTTGGTAGAACTAGGTGTCGCAAGTTGAGTCACAATCTTTGATGTCCATGGCAACCATCATCCCTAATCCACAACGTGAGCTTGAAAGGCAACCATTGCACACTAGTGTTGCCGTAAGATCACCGGAGAGAAAGGTGGAAGTAAGCGCCATGACGATCAAACGATGCCGGTCTAAGGTGTTCGGATGGTTGCCTACGTGCCCACTGCACGCGAACACACTCTTAGTATAAGATATCCCCAAGCGGATTTGAACCCAAGATCTCCCATCAAAAATCCAAAGTCTTATCCACTAGGCTACCACCTTGGGGATTGAAAAAAACATTTTCAATTGGTTGTATTATCTATAGTAAGCTCCTTGCATGAACAAGGGAGGGAAATAAAAAGTTCCAAAAACTTTATCTTTGGGTTGACCAAAAATATGAATTGCCCAAAGTGTGGTAGGTCCTAGAGTAAACAACTACTAACATGAAGGCACTTGTGATATTGTGATATGGTCAAGATAAATTTTAGAGGTAAACAAAGATTGTGCTTATTTGATTTTGAGGATTTTTTTTTCATCCATTCCAAAACCCTTTTGTACTTGAAACTATAGGTTTTGCACAATCGTAGATACATTGGAGATTCATAGTAAGAGAAAATAATATTATTGAATCTTGTAAATTTTATGGAAGTCACGTAAGAACATTGATTCTATTTGGGTGGTTATAAAGTCGATTCACTACTTTTAAAATAGCATTAGGCTTGACTAAAAACAACTCTTAAGGTTTAGTGGTTTATTTAAAGTTACTTTGAGTGATATAGATAGGAGGTTCACCGGTAACTATTGGTTGTTCATATTTGTTAAATTATAAACTAGCCTAAATTTTCGTTTGGAATATACTTTAGAAATAATTGATCAAACATATGTTTCACTTAAGCACACAGAGCTACTAGCTACACATTATTGACCCAAAGATGGGATATCAAGCTACACATGCTACTAGTTAATTTCATATGATCTTAAGCTAAGAAAACTCATGGTCACTCCTAACATTTATTACTACGAGTTACCTAAAAGGTATTTACTTTTTTCAAACCTTTTCATGTGATCAATGATGTAGATTATCAACTCCCACCCCTTAAGGGGTTAAGGGTCACCATTCCCAGTTCAAGCAAAATTTGCATGAGGGAGAAGCTCAGGCATTAGTAGATAAGTTGGTTGAAACCAAAAATTTGAACCAAACATGAAAGACCTCTCCAAAACATCACATGGAACGAGTATTTTATGTGTTGGAAACCAGCAAATGACAAAAAAGCCTTAAGGCCTTAAAGAGCACTCTCACATAATTTAACCATGAAATGGCATGGTGAAGCATGCTACATTCTTAGCATGATTTCATAGGATTACAAAATTTCCATAAAAGTATAGTATATTGAGGGGCCTATGTAAGCAAGTGTGTTGCATGTAAGTAGGTAGAGCATGTCAATGTATAGGTCTAGGACTTAGGGTAGGCCATGAGGTTATGTATTGTCAAACCCTACAATAGCTATCATGTGGTATGGGATGCTGCTAGAGAGCAAAGTGGTCTAAGAAGAAGAATTATTCACGTTCAATGAGTACGCTAAAATCAACTCTACAATGCTCAAGACTCGCCCAGAGCCATACCTATAGTTGGGCTAGTGCAAATGTGACCTATAGTTAGTTAAAGCATGCACTCATGTATGGTGTTTAGCTCTCAGGATAGGATGATTACTAGGAAGTTGGCACACCTATGCATGTGCAAGTCTATTGAATCGCAACAGCTCTTCAGCATCCTTGATATCGCTTGACTTTTTCTTTGATGTTAGTTTTGTCCAGCATCCCTTAAAGACCAATGATGCTCAGAAAATACAATACCTGGCCCCCAAGCCCTACACAAAGGGTTTTCTAATCTAATGCCCTATAATCTGCCATACATGCCCAGCACCCATTAATTGCAAGCACCTGATTTGAGGGATTCTGGACTGCCCAACCATGCTGAAACCTGGCATTTCCTCCAACTTTCTGGGCTAATTTCAATTTCCAACATGTGAGCATTTTCACCCTATGCTTTCCTCTGCTCATTTCGCTTGCAGCTTGTTCCTTACTGAAAGGGCTTAATCATCTGTTAAGTCTTAAAAGCCCCATGGTCAAATTACATGCAGCTGTATGGAGGTCAAAGTATTTGTATGGGATTGATGCTTAGTGACACATTTGACTGAGGTGTTTTTTCTATAAATAAGACATCAATAGAAGCAGTTGTATGGGGGTCAAAGTATTTGTATGGGATTGATGCTTAGTGACACATTTGACTAAGGTGTTTTTCCTATAAATAAGACAGCAATAGAAGCAGTGATTGTGACTCATGCACTAAAGCACACGTGCACACCATCATGTCTCCACTAATAACAGTTTCTGATTTGTCGTCATATAAAGGCCATGTTGCAGACATCACCAGGACAAGTTGTCAGATGAGCCTTACATCATTAAATCTCCCAATGGATATACAGGTATTATTAAGTACTCATTAAAAAGACCTTACTTCAGTTAGTTTATCCTCTAACCTGACCAGTCTGAAACTCCTGACTTTGAGATCCCAAACAAGCCATGAGGCCCTTAAGTCAAGCAAAAGACCCACCGCCCACAAAAAAAACTGGTCGCCATATTACACTTCTCTCAGTTGAAAGCTCACAAACACGCACACACATGCAAAAATATCTGCAGTCCTTGCTGATAGACTAACCCTTCTAATTCTGACGCCTTTTTTGTTGATGTGCACCTAAGGAAGCTACATTTGAGTACTCCATCAAGCAATCTCCTTTTGTTCATCTAGAAGCTTGTGCGTGCAGGAGATCATCGATGACACCTCCTCATCAGTGGATTGCCCATAGGCTCGCCACCTGACTCTTCCTTGTTTATCTAGTAGAAAGATGTATCTGAGAAACAAATAACCAAACTTAATCTCCTCTCTCTCTCTCTCTCTCTCTCTCTCTCTCCCCCCACCCACCCTACCTAGACCCCAGGCTGATGTAGGTGTTGGAGGTGGCAATTCTCGTAGCTACTCTTGGGTTATCGCATGACTAGAAGTTGTGGTGGATTATCCCATATGCAAGAGCATGGGAAGTCGAAGAGCCATATATAGGGTGTGGTGGCACCTTGTCATAGATATCTCCTCCGGCCGGGTTTTTGGGGGAGCAACGGAAAGGAGATGGGAGCCTAGCCACCGACGTTGCTCAGTGCCCTAGTGTGGTATGCGTGCTGCTGCTGCATGACTCTGTCATGGTATCAGAGCTCGGCCTATGGGATCCTAGGCGGTCTTAACCTCTGTTTGATCGAGGTGCTCGAATTGAAGGAGGGTGTTGGAGGTGGCAATTCTCGTAGCTACTCTCGGGTTATCGCACGACTAGAAGTGGTGGATTATTATCCCATATGCAAGAGCATGGGAAGTCGAAGAGCCATATATAGGGTGTGGTGCTTTAGTGTGGTATGCGTGCTGCTGCTGCGTGACTCTGACAGTAGGAGCCCGACCCAAAGGAGTGACACTCGACAGAGCCACTGAGCTATGCAGAGGTCGACAACCTTGACCCAGTGGCCCCTGCCCATGCCCGTGCCACCGTAGGAGGATCAGGGCCATCGTCTTACACCATCACAGGCCTTCCTCACGCCGGTTCAGCTTTACCACTCTGAGTGCCATGTTACGGCACCCCATGTGGGCTATCTTAGGATGATATGTGAGCCTCATGGATCAGCCCTAGCATCTCAGCGTTAGCATTTTGGCTTTGTCATTTTCTTTCATTTTAGTACCCATGATGATGTATTCCATGGACATGATGTAATCCTTTTGGTCTCATAGGTCATTTTGGACTTTTGTAGACGTTAATATAACTTTCTTTCTTTCTCTCTCTGTTTTCGGATCTCTCACAGCAAGAGATCGACCGTCTTATACGGCTGGACTTGCTAGGGCTCCACATGAGCCGGACATGGGTGTCCCCACCAGAGCTCACCGTGAGACCTCAGTTTTAGAGAACATTTTCTGAGAATGGGTCATTGAGGGCCAGGCTACTTACAGATGCACATGTCGCATGCCATGCAGATAGCTTTTGGCCAAGGTATCTTCACATTGCCTTAGGGTTGAGTCTTGCTGAGCTGAGGGCATTTCATGAGATGCACGTGTATGCAGGGTATGCACCACTGGTGAGGTGGAGAACGAGAAGCACAAGTTGTTTCGATGCCCACCCTACTATGAGATCCAAGGGAGATTTCATTCTCTCCTCTGGGAAGGATTCCCTCTTATGGGTCATGCAGTATGATGACCAAAGATGTTTAGGCATGTATTTACTGAAACTTTACTGTCACAGAAAGCTCAGGCTTAGACAGCACTTCAAGAGAATATGTCAATGAGGCACCTCCCAGACCTCCATCACAGATTTCTTTGGGTCAGCCACCGACTATCGTGGCCCGACAGGAGCAGCAACGAGACTAGCCACATCCACGACGGCCTACATGGACACATGATCCTCTGGCACCACGTACACAGTGTGTCACTACTGAGCGTGTGCAATCCCTTCTGAGAGCTGGACACCCCAGATTTCTGAGGCTACATCCCTCCACCTGGCAGCTGCAGATCCAGGATCTCCGTTGGATATCTTGTACTACCTTTTTGGTTTCATAGACCCTCTGGGTCCTTTTTTGGAGACGTTAATCTCTCTCTCTCTCTCATGCTCGGTGACCCAGAGGAGTTCTTAGCGAGAGAGCTTGATCCATTCTACAAGACAGACGCCCCCGACATGTCATGTTCCCATCACAGAGGCCTGACCCTCTTTGTGCCCTGAGATTGGTACTGGCTGATGAGGCATCATAGGTAATCATCTGCTATCTGGATGTATACACACACTGGTTTTTTTTCCATTTTTCTTTCATTTCCTATTCAGTTCTTCCATGGCTTAGTATATCCATGGTACCATTGTATAACTTATGGTCTCATAGACCCTTGGGGTCTTCCGTAGACGTTAATATAACTTTCTTTCATTCTCTCTCACACAAAATCTATCGCGAGCAAATCAAAGAAAATGTCAAGGGACTTTCAAAATTAAGTAAAAAGAAACCTTCAAAGAGGAGAGCCCCCTTCTCTACATCATACATACCCAGTCAATAGGTTTGTGATATGGAGAGCTTTTCGGAAATCATAAGAATCTCCAAAGGCATACACAACTTGCTTCATCTCATCATCCTGACCCACCTTTTCTTTAGGCCGCATGGATCGAAGAAGCAAATAACGCACTGGTGCCAGAGAAAGAAACCATGAATCAATGTAAGAAACCTGCGACAACAAAGAATTGTTTCTTAGTACATAGGTTTTAAAAAGGGTCCCTACTAAAAGATCATGTGTAACTTCTCTCTTCTGTGTTAAGTTTTAACTCAGTGCTGAGACGAGTATCAAGGAATTGCTTGTAGCTTACCTCGTATATACGGACATTGCTCACGGCCTTGAAAGAGTTGACAAACGGCAAGATCCATGACTTGATAAGAGCCTGCATATCAAAACCCAAAAAGGTCGCATCAAGGCAAGCTAATCCAGGTTGATTACAAAAAGCTTGTGTCAACACAAGCTTATCTAACAGATAACCGAAAATTGGTCTCTTCGAAACCAATTGCAATAAAGTGACAACATATATCTAGTGTTCAGAACTTCGGATAGAAAAGCCTCCAGCACAAAGTACCTGTCCATTTCCTCGAAAGGCTAAGCACACTAGTGTGGCTGGCATACTTGTCAAAGTTTCTGTTGTTTCATTATGAAGGTTTTGTCCAGACGGAAGCGTAAAGTGCTTTCCGCTTGCCATCTTCACTGGAAGAGTGGGGAACTCAACTGAAGCAGCTATGGGAAGCAAAGATTGACTTGCGGTTGCCAACTGCATTTACAGGTAGCAGCACACACAACCTTAGCAACTCATGAATAGCGCAAACCACAACACTAGACAATGCATGCATCTATTTAATGGAAATCATGCCTCTCCTCAGTCTTATAAGCTGCATAAGAGAGCAGGCTTTCTATAAAAACCATCTTTGCAAGCTAACCTTGCCACCATGCTTCTTCAGGTCACGATAGTCGTCAAAATATCCACGGTTGAGCTCATCTGCCCTGCACTAATACACAAACAAAAGGTTGGCATGCTGTAAATAAAGAAATCATAAAATCCATAAAAGCTGACCACAATAATGGAAACTATGAAACAGTATCATGCAACATGAAATTCTTGCATAACTGTGAGTTTTGACCTGTGAGTCATGACCTGATGTAATGTGGACAGTGGGCCATGACCGCATGCAATGTAGGAAATTGACCAACACAATGTGAGTCATTGCCCAATGTGCACATGATATCACATCCATGAGTTATAAGCAAACCATGCAAACATGACATGATGCTCGCTATTATGTAGAGTAAAGAATTGTGCAAATTACAGCCTTAGGCGCTCCTTTTCAACTGCTTCCCTGCTGAAGATCTGCATCATCATACAAAAAAAGAAAATTTTGAGTAATTAGCTACTTGGACCAGTATTATCAGCAAAAATACTGCTTCAAGGATTCAAAAAAAAACCTATTTAAAACCTTTAAACAAATCTTTTTCTAAACCTATCAAAATGCCTACTATTCAAGCACATTAAGTGATATTTTTTATTAACCGCAGCCTTTGTGCATGTATTTGTGTAAAATTGAGTTTACGCATGTCTCTTTTTGCTTTTTTCTTTTTTCTTTTTTTTTTTGTAATGGTTGGTTGATTAGATTACGAAAATGTAATACAAAGCAAAGGTCGCATGACCAGCTATACAAACATGTACATAGAGGCCGTCACACTACACACACTAAAAGGCCACATGAGGCATGCCCACCGTACGAAGAGCATGTAACCAAGGGTCAGCTTGTGCCCTGGTGATAACATGTGCATCAATCAAAGAAGAACTTGCCAAAGCAATAGACTAAGAACACATTGGACATGACCTTTCACCCCTGATTGTGAATCAAAGATGTAACCCAAATCAACCACTAACCGAGATAGCCATAATGCCTCCTTGCAAGCCACTGTGGCTGCAATATACTCGGCCTCTGTAGTAGATAAGGCAGTGCACTTCTGCATCCTAGATATCCATGACACAGCACCTCCTGTGAATGTAAACACATAACCGGTAGTAGACTTCCGGTTATCTGGATGACCGGCATAATCCGAATCCGTGTAACCATGCACTAATGCATCCTGTTTGCCAAAACAAATGCACATATCCTGTGTGCCCTTCAGGTATCTCATGACACCTTTCACTGCTTCCCAATGCTTCTTGCCAGGGTTGGCCATGTATCTAGAAACCACTCCCACTGCAAATGCAATGTCCGGCCTAGTAGCAACCATGGCATACATGAGACTGCCACAAGCTGAAGCATACGGAATCTTGGCCATATCAGCCTTGCCACTATCTGATTGTGGGCTGTCCATAGCACTAAGTTTCACATATGGAGGCAAAGGAGTACTAGTCTTCTTCCCCCCGTCCATATTGAACCTCTGCAAAACTTTGCCAATGTATTCCTTCTGAGACAAATACAACACATGCTGATTTCTGTCCCGAAGTATCCGCATACCCAAAATGTGATTTGCATCACCTAAATCCTTCATATCAAAGGTTTGATGCAGCCTCTGCTTCAAGGTATCCATCTCCTTACGAGATTTCCCGGCAATCAACATATCATCAACATACAAGATGAGGATCAATAGACTGCCATCCAAAGCTTTCTTGGTGTACAAGCAGTGATCTATGTCACTTCTCCTGAATTTCTGGGATTTCATGAATGTATCAAATTTATGATACCATTCTCTTGGTGCCTGTTTGAGCCCATAAAGACTCTTTTTCAGCTTGCATACAAGCTTCTCCTTTCCACTCATTGCATAACCCTCTGGCTGTTGCATATATATCTCCTCATGGAGATCACCGTGAAGAAAAGCAGTCTTCACATCCATCTGAATCAAGTCCAGATCAACACAGCTCTAAGTGTGGTCATTTTGACCACTGGAGAGAAGATCTCATCAAAGTCCACACCATATTCCTGCTTGAAGCCCTTAGCCACTAACCTGGCTTTGTATCTTGGCTTAGCATCTGGTGCAACTTTGAGCCTGTAAACCCACTTGCAAGGCAAAACCTTCTTGCCTGCAGGCAAATGCACCAACTTCCATGTTCCATTTTTGTGCAGAGAATCCATCTCTGACTTCATGGCACGCTCCCAAAGAGCCTTGTCTGCCCTCTGTAAAGCCTCCTTATAACATGAGGGCTCCCCACAGTGAGTGAGCATCAAGTAGTCAACCCCTGGAACAAACCTGTCAGGGGCTCTGGAGTGGTTTGTGGACCTCCGTACCCAATGACCATCATTTGTAGGTTGCTGTCCAGCCTGCATATCACCTATTGGTGGCTCCTGTTCCATGCCATAAGGCTGAAAAATCATGCCCGGTATCTCCTCTAACTGTGGTATATCCATAGGGATATCTTCTGCCATCTCTGGCTGTCCATTTGGACCATTTTCAGCACCATTTAAGGACTGGTTTTGCTGCTGTAATGGCTGATTTACAGCCCTTGGTTGTTGTCCATGATGTCCATCATCATCAAAGATAACTCTGCCAGGCTCCTGTTGCCTTGCAGGCTCCTTATACATGCATGTTTCATCAAAAATGACATCATTGCTGCGTATAATCTTTCTATTCACGGGATCCCAAAGTCTATACCCCATTTCACCTCTGTCACCATATCCTAGGAATATGCATTTGTGAGACTTAGGATCAAGTTTGGTGCGCATTTCCCTGCGTATGTGCACGTACGCAACGCAACCAAACACTCTCAAGTGCTTGTATGACGGAGGCTTCCATGTCCATACTTCCTCTCGCACTTTCCCACCAAGCCTCGTGTTAGGTGACCTGTTTATAAGATGTACGCTGTCATAACAGCTTCAGCCCAAAAACCATGAGGTAACGCAGCATGTGACAACATAGAACGGACCTTCTCCTGAATGGTCCTGTTCATCCTCTCTGCTGTCCCGTTTTGTGGAGGATCATAAGGAGTAGAGAGCTCCCTCTTGATCACAAAAGTCCTGAAACTGTTTGGACATATACTCTCCACCATTGTCGGAACGCAAAGCCTTCAGTGTTTTGCCAGTTTGATTCTCAACAAGAGCAACAAACTTCTGAAACACTGAGAATGTATCACTCTTCAAACGAAGAGGATAGACCCACACCTTACGTGTGGCATCATCAATAAAAGACACAAAATATTTTGCCCCTCCCAAAGAAAGCTGAGGCATCTCACATACATCTGTATGCACAAGCTCTAACTGAGCATCTTTCTGTCCAAGAGCTTTCTTGTGGGGACACTGGAGTTGCCTGCCATATATACAATGCTCACAAAACTGAAAACTTGAAAACTTTAGAGAAGGCAAGTAACCCAAACGAGACAATTGCTCCATTCCTTTGACACTCATGTGTCCCAACCGGCTATGCCACATAGAGATTTCCGGCAGCTCGGTTGCATTTACATTAGCATGGTGACAAACACCTGCATGCATGAAGTAAAGAGTGTCCACCTTAGAGCCTCTGGCAACAACCAGTGAGCCCTTACTAATTTTCCACTTTCCACGACCAAATGTGGTAACATAATCAGCATCATCAAGCTGTCCAGTAGAAAGCAGGTTCTTCTTGATCTCAGGCACATGCCTGACATCATGGAGCATAAGCTGTGAGCCATCTGAAAATACAAGCCTCACATCACCTCTGCCAAGAATCTTGCATACATGGTTATCACCCAAATAAACTACTCCTTCATTGCCAGCAGTATACCTGACAAATAAGTCTCTGTAATCTGTGACATGAAAGGAGGCACCTGAATCAATGATCCATGAGTGCATACCATGACCACCTGTAAGAAGTGAATGGGCATCAAGTGAAGACGTAAATAGGACCTCATCCTCCCTGTCACCTGCATGTGACACATTGATTTCTTCAATCTTGACTCCACTTTTGCCCTTTGGCTTTACATCTTTGGCTTCATCTTTGTCTTTGTCTTTGCCTTTTCCCTTTTCCTTTTGATCATTTTTCCATTTGTAGCATTGCTTTTTGATGTGTCCCTTCTTGCCACAATAATGGCATTCCAAGTCCTTTTTGGAGCGGGACTTGCTCCTTCCCCGTTCTTGGCTTTTACCCCTTTGCTGGGATCTCCCACGTGCATTCATTGCATTGGACTTTCCAACAGAGTTGTTTTTCCTGTTCATCTCTTCTTGAAGAAGAGCACCCTCAACATCTGCATATGACAGCATAGCATTCGAATTGCTAGTGGCTGTCCTGAATGTGTCCCAACTCTCTGGCAAAGTGCATAACAGAAAAGTGGCTTTGAACTCATCGTCCATTGCCAACTTTTGATTTATAACTTGGCTGACAATACCATTAAACTCATTTAGATGGGCTGCCATAGACGCCCCTTCCTTCATCTGAAGACCTATGAGTTTCTTCAACCAATACACTTTGCTTGAGGCACTTTGCTGGGCATACCAAGTCCTGCAATCTCTGCCACATTCCCCAAGCTGTCTTCTCTTCACGAATGCTGAAAAGTAAAGAGTCTGACACAGATAACATGATAGTAGATCTTGCCAGCTCATCCATATCTTCCCACTCTTCAGCAGTAAGAGAAGCGGGCTTTACACCCCTTTCTTTGATAGGCTTGTGCTGCTTCTTCTGGAGCAACACATTATAGCACTGGGTTTGCCAAATATCATAGTTATGTGAGCCTTCAAGCTTCTTGATGTGAAGCAATGAAGAGCTCTCACCTGTGGTTGCCATAGCAATAAGCAACCTGTCAATGCCTGACTCCCTGCAAAATGTGCAAACACTGCACCAAAAGCACACAAAGTGCTCACAATTATTCTCCCAAGCTTTATCTCCCACTGCGGAAGCACAAATGCAACTTTTCTCCCACTGTATGTGATGAAATCACCAAAATCTGGTTGCTGCAGATTTAGGACAGCACCTTAAATGTGCTCTGTTCCCCTTCCAAAGTACTGTACAGCAGTACTAAGTGCTCACCAATGATGTACCAAACCTGTACCGGCAAGTACAGAAGCTGAAATTGAACCTTTTCCTCACTCAAATCAGTGTACAGCCATGCCAAAACTTGCACAAAGCTGTGCCAAATCTGTACCAGCAGGTACAGTAGCAATAAATGCTCTCCTGGCTGTCCAAATGAGTGGAAATCAGACTTTTACAGTCCCGAACACTGCATACAACAGTCCCGAACAAAAATTGGGCAAAAGCCCCTTGACTACAAGCTGATTTCTGAGGATTCAAGGCATAAAAGTCTTGCCTGCTGCTTTGCCGAGCTCAACAAGCATAAAATCTTGAAAAGCCCCTTGATTTAAGATCAATTGCTGATCATACATGGTACATTGACGCACATGAAGGCATCCAGAGTCTTCACAGTGCTTCCCCTTGGTCACATATACATCCAATACATGAAAGCCCCTTGATTTACAGGCACATTGAGTGCTTGTAAGGCATCAAATGCGATTGCCTGCATGCAAATCAATCCAATCGGCACAAAAGCCCCTTGATTTGCACTGCAATTTGCTGCAATTTTGCCCGAATGTGCGATTTCTCACATCATACTGCATGTATGAATGCTTAATTGCACAATTACATCAAAAGCCCCAAATTTCGACATCCAATTTCCTGCAAATTGATCCTGATTGTGACCAATGTCACCCAATTTTGCCAATTTTGCTCAAAATTTGAGCAATTTGGCACCTGACCTGCTCAATTGATGATTGTACCTGCTCAATTGCAAATTGGACATGCAAATTCCAAAAAATTGAAGCAAATACCTCAAGTAATTTTCTGATTTTTCTCTGATTTGCAGGCTGAATTTCTTTGAATTGATGCTGTTGCAAAAAGGGGGGGGCGCTTCTTGTTGATGTTGCTGAATCGGGAGTTGCTGCTGCTGTTCTGGTGAAGGACTCCTCTATACCCAGCTTCTGGGCTGCATCCAGTATTGGAGGGCAACGTGTAGGCGGCCTCTCTCACTCCACCAGGCAGCGGTGACGTGTAGGCTACCTCAGCAGGCAGCGATGGCCGATACACATCGTGTTGGCTGAAGAAGCGAGCCAACCAGAGCCAACGTTACACGGCGTTACGGGGAAGTAGAATGGATGCACGGCTCCGTGACGAGCTGCAGCTACCGATTGGAACTCACGCACGGCGGCCGACTTCTCCTGCTATGCACGAAAAGCTCCACGCTCGCCTGCCTCCCTTTCGCACTAACGGTTCGCTACGGGTACTCGCTCACGCCCAGCAGCCAACCTACGCCCAACGCTCGTGTATTTGCGCTTCGCCTCGTAGGACTCAACTCTGCTGGTCGCCCAATGTATGGACGTGTGCTGCCCAGCGCTGACACCCCTGCCTTCGCCTTCTTCTCCACCTGCGCCTGGGAGATCTGAGGGCAGCACTGCTTCGGCCTCACTCACTCACTACACGCACATTCACTGCACGTCTCACAGAAATCTGCTGACCTCTTGCAGAAAACGCAGAAGAAGCTCAAGGCATCATCCCCATCACCATTGTTGGAAGTTCAGGCTCTGATACCAGTTGAATGGGAGAGAGAATTAGGGTTAGAGTTCATGTGGGAGACATACACAGAGAAACAAGGGAGAGAGAGAGAGAGAGAGAGTTGTGGGGATAAGTCAACTCATCAAGAATGAGTGTGTGACTCCCCTATCACACATGTATATTGCACTAGTACACATAGTGCACGTAGTACATTAAAAGTACTAAGTGTACTATGTACTATAACTTATGGGCTTGTACACACTATAAGGGTGGGCATAGTGCCTTTACCCCAACACCCGCAATGGTAGATTTACTTGAGATGGCTGAGAAGCATGTGAAGATCCCGACACTCCCCACGTTCCCAGTGGACCGTCACTTGGACGGGAACAACTATGGCATATGGAAGGTAATGATGGAATCTGTTTTGGAGTCTTACGACCTTGCTAATTTCATTGTTGTTTGGGTTCCACAGCCGGAGTTAGAGGAAGGGGAGTTACCCTCGATTCGGAAGGAACGCGAGGCACAGGCATAGTTGTGGGATCGTGTCAATGCTAGGGTCCGTTCTTTCATTTTCCTCAATTGCACACCACAGGTAATCAATCATATCAAGCATATGACGCTGGCCAGAGGTATATGGCAGCATTTGGCTTCTCTTTACAACAGGGTATCGCCCATAAAGAGGATCTCCTTGGAAGTACAGATGCGGGTGATGAATCTTGCAAAGTCATCAACGATGCGGAAGCACATCAACAAGCTGCAGGCTCTTTAGCAGGAAATTCTCCACGCTGGGAAAGAGATCATCGGAGGATATGGCTATTACCTTGCTATCGCATTTGCCCTCTCAGTACTCAGCATTTTACTCTTCTTTGATTACCAGTTTGGCAGGCTCAGCACCATCACATAGAAGGAGCTTGTGCCCATGGTCTTGGACCCGGAGGAAAGATTCTTGAACCCTCCACAGGGCGGAGGTTCGGAGGCCTTAACTGGCCAGCGGTCGAAAGGCCGTAACAACAAGGGCAAAGGGAAGGCTTCATCGGAGAAGTCTTCTGAGAAGATGTCCAACTCAGACCGCGAGAAACTGAAGGTAGAGAGGACCTGTAATGATTGTGGCGAGAAAGAACACTATTGGCGACAGTGTCCCAAGCGGAGCACTGAGAAGGGTGCAGAATCCTCAGCATCAACCGTGAAGACTCCAGCTTTTGTGCACCTGGAGGTGATGGACACCGATGTTTCATTTTCTTTGGGCAAGGAGGAGGTTGGAGGACTCTCCGCTACGGATACTCAGGAGTGGATTCTAGACAGTGGTGCTTCCAGGCACATGACTCCTTCCCGTTCAGATTTAGAGGATCTCAGCAGGTATTCTGGTCACATTCTTACTGGGGATACATCCACTATCCTAGTTCACAGTGAGGGCAGGTTGGAGATAGTTCCCGATGGCAGAGGGGGGAAGCATTCCTCCCAAGTGTTGTCTGTTCCATCACTTGGTTTTCATCTGTTGTCAGTGCATCAGGTTTGCAAGACTGGCGTACGGGTGGAGTTTGATGAGCATTTTGTTGCTCTCCAAGACAAGACAACAGGCCAGGTAGTTTGGGAAGGCGGAAAGGAGAACGGAGTTTACAAGCTTTCAGCACTCTCTCTCCCTGGTCCTCAGATTTGTGATGAGTGGTAGTCTGGTAATGGCCACTTAAGTGTGGATACGCTGCAGGTGCAGGCTTTCCTGGAACAAATGGTGGATGGCTTGCCAGATGATGGCAGCAGTTGGCAGAAACTTTCCAGTACAAATGTTGGTAGTTCTTGTGTTCGTCAGTCAGAGGAAACTTTACAGGTAACCTATGCTCTGATGTCTCGTAGCATTCGGGACAAAGAAACTCCTGTAGATGAGGAAGTTCTTTCCACGGGAACCTATTGGAAGGCCAGGCAAGTGGCAGTTGATTACTTGCAAGTGGAGGTGGATGTTGCACATTCTCCAGGCTTTGTGGTTCCGGATTCAGAGGGGGTTGGTTACAGGTTTCCGAAGGCCTCGAGTGGTCTTCAGCGGGTTTCCAAGACTTGGCATCCCACCGTAACAGTTGTTGATCCTTGTGAGCAGTATGATGCCTCCTTGACTCGGAAGCAGAATGGTTCATTGATTTGGTTGCTGATTACCAGATTGGACGCGAGCTTCCTGATGAGGCTGTTGGGCTCATGTTTGCAGAGGACTCTTTGGGAGGCAGGATTGCGTATCTTGTGGTTCATGCAGCATGCGAAGGATCTTGGACTCTTTTACACAGGAGGGGGATTGATGGATGGAGTTAGACTCCACGGTTGGAGTGACTCAGTTTGGGGAGGAGAGCCAGACACGAGGACCTTGACATCAGGCTACAATTTTTCCCTTGGCTCAGGAGCTATTTTATGGAGCAATAAGAGGCAGCCATCTTTTGCCTTGTCATCGACAGAGGTAGAGTATCGGGCTACTTGTGGTGCTGCTTGTGAGGTGGTGAGGTTGCAGAGGTTAGGTGGCAGGACTGGACTCCCACTGGTGGACCCACGGTCATCCAAAGGCATTTTGTTCGTGAAAAGATCGTTGTTAATGACATCTTGCTAGAGTTCTGTTCGACGGAGGACAGTGCGGTGGACCTCTTCACGAAGTCTCTATCTCAGGCTTTGCTCCAGCGGCACTCCAGCTCCTTGGGGTTTGTTCCACATCCAGGAGCTGAGAGGGGGTGTTAGCAATCATCTCCTGTCTGTATATTTACACCAAGGCCTTTGTTGTGGGTGTGCCTGTCAAAATACGCAACAGAGATGATAACCAAATCTGAGACCACAAGAGCAAGTAGAGTGCAGAAAATAGACAGCACAAGAGAAGGAGAGAGATAGTGTGTAACTCTGCTCTATATACACAAGATCCCGAAGTGTAAACAAGACACAATGGCAAGGGGGCTATGGGGCCATTTTATATGGCCCCAAGAGAGCAGTCGGCCAGTAGAAGGGGCAGCCGACTGGGACTGTATTCTCCACGACCAGCAAAACTGCATCAATCGGCCAGCTTTATCAAGTTGGCCAGCATAAGTGAAAGGTCGTGGACCTGAATGAACAGTCAGCCAGCTCATGGTGATGAACCCATGCAGTCGGCCACCTACTGGGACATGCTGCCATCACAAGGCAACCTCCTCACAAGGATCAACACCTGTTACGGTGCAAAAACAAGTCCTGGAAACCTGATGAAGACCACGCAAGGCCTTCTGAAACCTGTCAACCACCCCCTCTGAATCCGGAACCACAAAGCCTGGAGAAACCACCTCCTTCTGCAAGTAATCAACTGCCACCTGCCTGGCTTTCCAAAAGGTCCCCGTGGAAAGAACATCCTCATCTACTGGAGGTTCTTTGTCCCGAATACGACGAGACATCAGAGCATAAGTGACCTGTTCAGTTTCCTCTGACTGACGAACACAAGAACCACCAACATCAGTACTGGGTTCCTGCCAACTGCTGCCATCTACTACTGGCAAGCTATCCACCATCTGGTCCCGGAAAGCCTGCACCTACAGCGTATCCACACTTAAGTGGCCATTACCGGACTGCCACTCATCACAAACCTGAGGACCTGGGAGAGAGAGTGCTGAAAGCTTGTAAACTCCGTTCTCCACTCCGCCTTCCCAAACCACTTGGCCTGTTGCTTTGTCCTAGAGAGCAACAAAATGCTCATCAAACTCCACCCGTACGCCAGTCTTGCAAACCTGATGCACTGACAACAGATGAAAACCAAGTGCCGGAACATACAACACCTGGGAGAAATGCTTCCCCCCTCTGCCATCGGGAACTATCTCCATCCTGCCCTCACTGTGAACTAGAATAGTGGATGTATCCCCAGTAAGAATGTGACCAGAAAGCCTGCAGAGATCCTGTACACCGGAACGGGAAGGAGTCATGTGCCTGGAAGCACCACTATCTAGAATCCACTCCCGAGTATCCGTTGCGGAGAGTCCTCCAATCTCCTCCCTGCCTGAAGAAAATGAAACATCGGTGTCCACCACCTCCAGGTGCACAAAAGCCGGAGTCTTCATGATTGCTGCTGAGGAATCTTCACCCTTCTCGGTCTTCCGCTTGGGACACTGCCTCCAATAGTGGCCTTTCGCCACAATCATTACAGGTCCTCTCTGCCTTTAGTTTCTCACGGTCAATAACGGACTTCTTCTCAGAAGACTTCTCCGACGAAGCCTTCCCTTTGCCCGTGTTACGGCCTTTCGACTGTTGGCCAGTTAAGGCCTCCAAACCTCCACCCTGAGGAGGGTTCGTGAATCGTTCCTCCTGGTCCAGGACCATGGGCACAAGCTCCTCCCACGTGATGGTGCTGAGCCTACCACTCGTAATCAAAGACGAGTAAAATGCTGAGTACGAAGAGGGCAAGTGCGACAGCAACGTTATGGCCATGTCCTCTGACGATATCTCTTTCCCAGCCTGAAGAACTTCCTGCTGAAGAGCCTGCAGCTTGTTAATATGCTCCCGCATCGTCGACGACTTTGCAGGGCTCATAACCCGCATCTGTACTTCCAAGGAAATCCTCTTCATGGGCGATACCCTGTTGTAACGAGAGGCCAAATGCTGCCATATACCTCTGGCCAGCGTCATATGCTTTACATGATTGATTACCTGCGGTGTGCAGTTGAGAAAGATAAACGAACGGACCCTGGCGTTGACATGATCCCACATCTGTGTCTGAGCCTCCCGGTCCTTTCGGATTGACGGTAACTCTCCTCTACTTCCGGTCGTGGAACCCCAACAACAACGAAATCTGCGAGGTCGTAAGACTCCAGAACAGATTCCATCATAACCTTCCATATGCCGTAGTTGCTCCAGTCCAACTGACGGTCCACCGGGAACGTGGGGAGTGTCGGGATCTTCACATGTCTCTCGGCCATCTCAAATAGATCTGCCATTGCGGGGATGTACTCTGAAAAGGGTGGGTGGGTGGAAACAAAGGAGAATTAATACCTGCAAGTGGCTGTCCAGCAAATCAGTCTGCCGTCCTCTTGCTTCTCCTCTTCCCGAACAGTCCAAAACAGTCCACCAATCAGCCACACAACAATCCCCCTCTTGCTCACACAAATCCCAAGAACTATCTAGAGCCTAGGGCTCTGATACCATGTCAGAATACGTAGCGGAGATGATGACCAGATCTGGGAACACAAGAGCAAAACGCATGCAGAAAAAATACAGCACAAGAGAGAGAGATGTAGGCGTGTAACTCTGCTCTATGTACACAAGAAAATCCCGAGGTATGATACAAAAATGGTATGGGGGCTGGGGGCCTATATATATGCCCCCACATCAGCAGTCGGCCTGCTGTAGGGCAGCCGACTGGCCACAAGAACCTCCACGACTCAATAATCACAATCGGCCAACATCAGAAGAGTCACACGACTCATGCAATGCAGTCGGCCATGTCACAGATGCAGTCGGCCAGGCTCAGGGTCCTCCTGCCACTACTAGACTGCCTCCCATGCCACAGAAAAATAGGAAAAAATAGGGGAAAAATGCGGAGAGTGGGGAAAAATGATAAAACACCTCATAAGGGCAGGCACACCCACAACAAAGGCCCTGGTGTATATAACTAGACAGGAGATGACTTCTAACAAGTCCGGCCTTTCGGCCGTTGGCCAATTAAGGCCTCCGAACCTCCGCTGTGAGGAGGGTTCGTGAATCGTTCCTCCTGGTCCAAGACCATGGGCACAAGCTCCTCCCATGTAATGGTGCTGAGCCTGCCACTAGTAATCAAAGAGTAGAAAGCGGAATACTGAGCAAGCAAGTGGGACAGCAAAGTAATGGCCATATCTTCTGATGATATCTCCTTCCCAACCTGGAGGACTTCCTGCTGAAGGGCGTGCAGCTTCTTAATGTGCTCCCGCATCGTCGACGACTTTACAGGGTTCATAACCCGCATCTGTACTACCAAGGAAATCCTCTTCATGGGCAATACCCTGTTATAAAGAGAAGCCAAGTGCTGCCATATGCCTCTGGCCAGCGTCATATGCTTTAAGTGATTGATTACTTGCGGTGTGCAATTGAGGAAGATAAATGAATGGACCCTGGCGTTGACATGATCCCACATCTGTGCCTGTGCCTCGCGGTCCTTCCTGGTTGACTGTAACTCCCCTTCCTCTGCTTCCGGCCGTGGAAGCCCGATAACGATGAAATCAGCAAGGTCATATGACTCCAGCACAGACTCCATCATAACCTTCTAGATGCCGTAATTGTTCCCGTCCATAGTCACAAGGGACGGGGGACGGTAACGGGGACGGGACGAGGGACGGTAACGGGGACGAGGGTAGGAACGGCACTTAAAAATTACTTTGTCAATACCACCCACTCGCCTATACGGGCAAAGCTTGCATGTCCATGGTTGTGCACCACCTCCATGAGGGGATGGGGTATGATTGACCTCATCCCACCATGTCCATCCCGTCGTCCTTCTCTACGGGTAGTTGGAACTTGAAGAGCCACTGCCACGAGGAGGATGCCATGGATCTCTTGGAAGAAAAGCTGATATACAACATTAGTGCAAGCCTTCAACAGCCTGGTGTTGCGACCCAACACCCAATCATCCCATGCATGAGAAGAATCCATCCTGGGAAGGCGTCCCAGAGACTACACTTGTTGCTGCAACTGCAACCAAATACACCTGTAATCTAGGGGCACACGAAATCTATGACGAGCACAGCGGAATGATAACATTTGTAGCTGCCCGGGCAACAAAGTATCAGATATCCTCACAACACCCAGTCTCACCATACGATTGAATTGCCGTCTACAATTATTCTTCTCTGGCCAAGTAATCACACGAGAGGTGGCCAACACCTCTGCAAGCACGGAGTTCTCATCTCGACGAGAATTTGGAGGTCTCCTAGAAGTGAACCGTAACACCTCCTGCCATGATTTAACCAAATGATCCAACACAGGAGAAGCAGATACACGCACAGATTGTGAAGCATTTAGAACATCCCACCAAGATGCAACAATCCAGGTCTTCCCATGGGAATCAACACACATAGCCTTAAGTAAAGTCCACCTACGGGCAAGGTGTACCCAAACATCCAACAGAGCTACCCCTCCCAATCTCTTCGGGGTGGTAATATGCTTCCATGAAACCCAAGTCAACCTTGGATTATTGCTTTTCTTTTTCAACAACATGAACCGAAGCGGCCGGGTGAGAGCTGTCAAAGCCTTTCGAGACCAAGGAAGTAAGAAGGCATAGCTAGCATAATGACCTGTGCCACTTTCAGCCAAGTGTGAAACGGCCATGCCTGAGACTTCCAGCACACAAACTTATCCCCAATACGGACTGAGATCCATTCTAAAAGTTGTTTGTTGGTGACATCCACCCCAATAGGATAGCCCAAGTGACATACAATAGTCCCACGCGGCACAACATGAACTTGCCAGCCAAGCTCCTATAAATCTCTCTCTGTGCAACTAAGAAGGGCTAACTTCTAGGTATTTATATACAACCCAGAAGCTTTCGCAACAAACAAAGACCAAGTTGCCATTGCCCTCTCAACGTTGGCTTTGTTGGCTTGAAGAAACATAAATGAATCATCAGTCAGTGCTTGACCCACCAATTGCTGAACCGAAGGCAAAGTTAGTCCAACCACCTCCCCCTCCTGAGCCAACTGAGTAAGCAAAGTAAGCATGGGATGGGTAACCAAAGCAAATAGCAAAGGGCTCAACGGACATCCTTGCCACAGAGAGCAAGTAAGGGACACTGGGGACGTAACTCCATTCATCATAATCCAAGACTGAGATCCATGGCTAAGAGTGTAGATCAGATGAGACATACGTGGCCCAAAACCCATAGAATGCATCAATTCACCAAGGAAAGATCAGCTGACATGATCAAAGGCTTTCTCCAAATCCAGCTGAACCATCACCACCTCCTGTTTTGTTTTCCTTGCATAATCAATGCCTATTTGAACATTAAGGATATTATGCAATATATTGCGCCCCTTCATAAACCCATACTCAACAGGGTGTATCAAGTCAGGCAAAAACTTGTGCAATTTGTTTGCCAAGACTTTAGAGAAAACCTTATACATACAACCCATCAAAGAGAGGCCTCCAATGTTTTAAAGCAAAGGGAGAAGGCACCTTTGGTAACAACCGAATCACCCCCACTTTCCAAGAATCAGGCATAGCTCGAGATTGCCAGATCTCCTAACAAATGGATGTCAATGGACCCTTCAACTGATCCGCATACTTGGAAAACAATTCATTAGTAATGACATCCCAACCTGGGCTCTTGTCTTTGGACAAATGAGCAAGCACAAAGCCAACCTCCTCCTCTGTAATATCAGCATCTAAAATGTTGGCCAAGTCCAAAGACACTTGATGTTGCACCAATGCTAGAATACTAGCGCGTGCTTGATGAAAATCATTGGATAGCACCTCAGGAGTGCCCAAAAGCTCCTGGTAAAAGTGAACACAAAAATCAATGATGCTATGAGGCTCTAAAATCATCTCCCAATGAATTTTCAAGCCTCACAATATTCTCTAGCATAATGCGACTCAACATAAAATTTATGTGTCTGACAATTATTATCCTTAAGGGCCTCCAACCGGGCAGATAACTTAGCCCTCGTATAACTTGCCTCCTAACATTCAACAACTCTACGAGAGAGCCAAGTAACAACAGTATCCACTCTATCATTACCCGGTGATATAGCCACCTGAGATTGCAAGGCCCTCAGTAAAGATTGCAGCAGTGTCAGCTCTTGCCTCCCTTTCGAGGCCTGATGAATACCATACTAACGAGCAAGGCATTGAACATTGTTGGGGTAAAGGCGTTATGCCCACCCTTATAGTGTGTACAAGCCCATAAGTTATAGTACATAGTACACTTAGTACTTTTAATGTACTAAGTGCACTATGTGTACTAGTGCAATATACATGTGTGATAGGGGAGTCACACACTCATGCCTCATGAGTTGACTTATCCCCACAACTCTCTCTCTCTCCCTTGCTTCTCTGTGTATGTCTCCCATGAATGATCTCTAAACCCTAATTCAGGTTTTCTCCCCATCAACAAGGGAGGCCTGATGAATACCATACTAACGAGCAAGGCATTGAACGTTGTTGGGGTAAAGGCGTTATGCCCACCCTTATAGTGTGTACAAGCCCATAAGTTATAGTACATAGTACACTTAGTACTTTTAATGTACTAAGTGCACTATGTGTACTAGTGCAATATACATGTGTGATAGGGGAGTCACACACTCATGCCTCATGAGTTGACTTATCCCCATAACTCTCTCTCTCTCCCTTGCTTCTCTGTGTATGTCTCCCATGAATGATCTCTAAACCCTAATTCAGGTTTTCTCCCCATCAACTGGTATCAGAGCAGGTGTTTGTCCCTCCCTCTCCCCCTTCTGCTGGTCGTGCTCTCCTGCTGGCTGCCCTTCTGCTGGTCGCCTCTTTCTGCTGCTGGCTGCTTCCTTTTCTGTTGGCCGCCTCTTCTCAGCTGGTCGCCTTGCTCCTGGTAGCCTCTTGAGCTGGTCGCCTAGCTCCAGCCAGCTGCCCCAGCTGTTCAGCCAGCGTGGGCTGCCCAACAGCCACGAGGTCTGGCCAAGCTTGGCGCTAGAGGGAAAACGCAAAGGCACGTTAGCGTGTAGCGCTGGCCACCACGCAGGCGGATAGGCGAAAGTCCTTCAGCGTGGAGCGAATACTAACGCTTGGCGAGCGAAGAAGCTTTGGGCGAAGGCAACAAAGCGAACCGTTAAGCGAAGGGGCAACCAAGCGTCCAGGCGAACAAAGGATTACTAGCGGGCGCATCCCCCCATTGGTATGGTGAGCGCGGACTGAACACGCGACCTTCAGATTCGGGTGGAGTTCAGTGTGGCGTCTGGCAACGCCGGCACCATCGCTCGCTAGCCGCCTACTGGAGAAGCTCTTGTCTACAGTGAAAGGTGACACCCGCCTCTCCTTCGCCCAGGACAGCCATTTCTTCCACGTAATGCGCACAGAGCAGCACCAACTCGTCTGGAAACATAATAAAAAGCAATAGCTTTCTGCAGCAGCATCAACATCAGCAAACCCCCCTCCTGCAACAGAAATCCACCTGCAAATTCAGAGGTATTTTGCTTCAATTTTTTTTTGGGACTTGCAATTGAGCAGGTACAATTATCAATTGAGCAGGTACAGGTGCCCAATTGCTCAATTTTTGAGCAAAATTGGCAAAATTGGGTGACATTGGTCACAATCAGGATAAATTTGCAGGAAATTGGTCAAATCAGGATCAATTTGCAGGAAATTGGATGTCGAAATTTGGGGCTTTTGATGTAATTGTGCAATTAAGCACTCATACATGCTGTATGATGTGAAAAAATCGCACATTTGGGCAAAATTGCAGCAAATTGCAGTGCAAATCAAGGGGCTTTTGTGCCGATTGTGTTGATTTGCATGCAGGCGATCGCATTTGATGCTGTGGTTAATGTGCTGATGACTTACAAGCACTCAATGTGCCTGTAAATCAAGGGGCTTTCATGTATTTGATGTATATGTGGCCAGGGGGAAGCATCGTGAACACTCTGGATGCCTTCATGTGCGCCAATGTACCATGCATGATCAGAAATTGATCTCAAATCAAGGGGCTTTTCGAGTTTGTATGCTTGTTGAACTTGGCAAAGCAGCAGGCAAGACATTTATGCCTTGAATCCTCAGAAATCAGCTTGCAGTCAAGGGGCTTTTGCCCAATTTCTGTTCGGAACTGTTTTATGCAGTGTTCGTGACTGTAAAAATCTGATTTTCACTCATTTGGACAGCCAGGAGAGCATTTATTGCTATTGTACCTGCTGGTACAGATTTGGCACAGCTTTGTGCATGTTTTGGCATGGCTGTACACTGTTTTGAGTGACCAAAAGGTTCAAATTCAGCTGCTGAAATTGCCGGTACAGGTTTGGTACATCATTGGAGAGCGCTTAGTACTGCTGTACAGTACTTTGGAAGGGCAAAAGAGCACATTTAAGGTGCTGTCCAAAATCTGCAGCAACCAGATTTTGGTGTTTTCATCACAAAAAGTGGGAGAAAAGTTGCATTCTTGCTTCCGCAGTGGGAGATAAAGCTTGGGAGAACATTTGTGAGCACTTTGTGTGCTTTGGGTGCAGTGTTTGCACATCTTGGGTGCAGTGTTTGCACATTTGCAGGGAGTCAGGCATTGACAGGTTGCATTTTGCTATGGCAACCACAGGTGAGAGCTCTTCATTGCTTCACATCAAGAAGCTTGAAGGCTCGCAGAATTATGACATTTGGCAAACCCAGTGCTACAATGTGTTGCTTCAGAAAAAGCAGCACAAGCCTATCAAAGAAAGGGGTGTGATGCCCGCTTCTCTTACGGCTGAAGAGTGGGAAGATATGGATGAGCTGGCAAGATCTACTATCATGTTGTCTGTGTCAGACTCATTACTTTTCAGCATTCGTGAAGAGAAGACAGCTTGGGGAATGTGGCAGAGATTGCAGGACTTGTATGCCCAACAAAGTGCCTCAAGCAAAGTGTATTGGTTGAAGAAACTCATAGGCCTTCAGATGAAGGAAGGGGCTTCTATGACAGCCCATCTCAATGAGTTTAATGGTATTGTCAGCCAGGTTATAAATCAAAAGTTGGCAATGGACGATGAGTTCAAAGCCACTTTTTTGTTATGCACTTTGCCAGAGAGTTGGGACACATTTAGGACAGCCACTAGCAATTCGAATGCTATGCTGTCATATGCAGATGTTGAGGGTGCTCTTCTTCAAGAAGAGATGAACAGGAAAAACAACTCTGTTGGCAAGTCAAATGCAATGAATGCACGTGGGAGATCCCAGCAAAGGGGGAAAAGCCAAGAAAGGGGAAGGAGCAAGTCTCGCTCCAAAAAGGATTTGGAATGCCATTATTGTGGCAAGAAGGGACACATTAAAAAGCAATGCTACAAATGGAAAAATGATCAGAAAGAAAAGGGAAAAGGCAAAGAAAAAGAGAAGGATGAAGCCAAAGATGTAAAGCCAAAGGGCAAAAGTGGAGTCAAGATCGAAGAAATCAATGTGTCACATGCAGGTGGCAGTGAGGATGAGGTCCTCTTTACGTCTTCACTTGATGCCCATTCACTTCTTACAGGTGGTCATGGTATGCACTCATGGATCATTGATTCAGGTGCCTCCTTTCATGTCACAGGTTGCAGAGACTTGTTTGTCAGGTATACTGCTGGCAATGAAGGAGTGGTTTATTTGGGTGATAACCATGCATGCAAGATACTTGGCAGAGGTGATGTGAGGCTTGTATTTTCAGATGGCTCACAGCTTATGCTCCATGATGTCAGGCATGTGCCTGAGATCAAGAAGAATCTGCTTTCGACTGGACAGCTTGATGATGCTGATTATGTTACCACATTTGGTAGTGGAAAGTGGAAGATTAGTAAGGGCTCACTGGTTGTTGCCAGAGGCTCTAAGGTGGACACTCTTTATTTCATGCATGCAGGTGTTTGTCACCATGCTAATGTAAATGCAACCGAGCTGCCGGAAATTTCTATGTGGCATAGCCGGTTGGGACACATGAGTGTCAAGGGAATGGAGCAATTGTCTCGTTTGGGTTACTTGCCTTCTCTCAAGTTTTCAAGTTTTCAGTTTTGTGAGCATTGTATATATGGTAGGCAACTACAGTGCCCCCACAAGAAAGCTCTTGGACAGAAAGATGCTCAGTTAGAGCTTGTGCATACAGATGTATGTGAGATGCCTCAGCTTTCTTTGGGAGGGGCAAAGTACTTTGTGTCTTTTATTGATGATGCCACACGCAAGGTGTGGGTTTATCCTCTTCGTTTGAAGAGTGATACATTCTCAGTGTTTGAGAAGTTTGTTGCTCTTGTTGAGAATCAAACTGGCAAAACACTGAAGGCTTTGCGTTCCGACAATGGTGGAGAGTATACGTCCAAACAGTTTCAGGACTTTTGTGATGCTAAAGGCATCAAGAGGGAGCTCTCTACTCCTTATGATCCTCCACAAAACGGGACAGCAGAGAGGATGAACAGGACCATACAGGAGAAGGTCCGTTCTATGTTGTCACATGCTGCATTACCTCATGGTTTTTGGGCTGAAGCTGTTATGACAGCCGTTCACCTTATAAACAGGTCACCTAACACGAGGCTTGGTGGGAAAGTGCCAGAAGAAGTATGGACAGGGAAGCCTCCGTCATACAAGCACTTGAGAGTGTTTGGTTGCGTTGCGTACGTGCACATACGCAGGGAAATGCGCACCAAACTTGATCCCAAGTCTCACAAATGCATATTCCTAGGATATGGTGACAGAGGTGAAATGGGGTATAGACTTTGGGATCCCATAAATAGAAAGATCATACGCAGCAATGATGTCATTTTTGATGAAACATGCATGTATAAGGAGCCTGCAAGGCAACAGGAGCCTGGCAGAGTCATCTTTGATGATGATGGACATCATGGACAACAACCAAGGGCTGTAAATCAGCCATTACAGCAGCAAAACCAGCCCTTAAATGGTGCTGAAAATGGTCCAAATGGACAGCCAGATATGGCAGAAGATATCCCTATGGATATACCACAGTTGGAGGAGATACCGGGCATGATTTTTCAGCCTTATGGCATGGAACAGGAGCCACCAATGGGTGATATGCAGGCTGGACAGCAACCTGCAAATGATGGTCATTGGGTACGGAGGTCCACAAGACCCTCCAGAGCCCCTGACAGGTTTGTTCCAGGGGTTGACTACTTGATGCTTACTGACTGTGGGGAGCCCTCATGTTACAAAGAGGCTTTACAGAGGGCAGACAAAGCTCTATGGGAGCGTGCCATGAAGTCAGAGATGGATTCTCTGCATAAAAATGGAACATGGAAGTTAATGCCTTTGCCTGCAGGCAAGAAGGTTTTGCCATGCAAGTGGGTATACAGGCTCAAAGTTGCATCAGATGCAAAGCCAAGATACAAAGCCAGGTTAGTGGCTAAGGGCTTCAAGCAGGAATATGGTGTGGACTTTGATGAGATCTTCTCTCCAGTGGTCAAAATGACCACACTTAGAGCTGTATTGGCTTTGGTTGCGCATGATGATATGGACTTGATTCAGATGGATGTGAAGACTGCTTTTCTTCACGGTGATCTCCATGAGGAGATATATATGCAGCAGCCAGAGGGTTATGCAGTGAGTGGAAAGGAGAAGCTTGTATGCAAGCTGAAAAAGAGTCTTTATGGGCTCAAACAGGCACCAAGAGAATGGTATCATAAATTTGATACATTCATGAAAACTCAGAAATTCAGGAGAAGTGACATAGATCACTGCTTGTACACCAAGAAAGCTTTGGATGGCAGTCTCTTGATTCTCATTTTGTATGTTGATGATATGTTGATTGCCGGGAAATCTCGTAAAGAGATAGATGCCTTGAAGCAGAGGCTGCATCAAACCTTTGATATGAAGGATTTGGGTGATGCAAATCACATCTTGGGTATGCGGATACTTCGGGACAGAAATCAGCATGTGTTGTATTTGTCTCAGAAGGAATACATTGGCAAAGTCTTGCAGAGGTTCAATATGGATGGGGGGAAGAAAGCTAGTACTCCTTTGCCTCCATATGTGAAACTCAGTGCTATGGACAGCCCACAGTCGGATAGTGATAGGGCTGATATGGCCAAGATTCCGTATGCTTCAGCTTGTGGCAGTCTCATGTATGCCATGGTTGCTACTAGGCCGGACATTGCATTTGCAGTGGGAGTGGTTTCTAGATACATGGCCAACCCTGGCAAGAAGCATTGGGAAGCAGTGAAAGGTGTCATGAGATACCTGAAGGGCACACAGGATTTGTGCATTTGCTTTGGCAAACAGGATGCATTAGTGCATGGTTACACGGATTCGGATTATGCCGGTCATCCAGATAACCGGAAGTCTACTACCGGTTATGTATTTACATTCACAGGAGGTGCTGTGTCATGGATATCCAGGATGCAGAAGTGCACAGCCTTATCTACTACAGAGGCCGAGTATATTGCAGCCACAGAGGCTTGCAAAGAGGCATTATGGCTATCTCGGTTAGTGGTTGATTTGGGCTATACAGGGGATATTCCATTGTTGCATTGTGACAGTCAGAGTGCCATTCAGTTGGCAAAGAACCCTGTCTTTCATGCAAAGACGAAGCATGTGGATGTGAAGTATCACTTCATCAGAGAGGTGATAGAGAACAAGCAAATTCAGCTTGTTAAGATTCATACGGATGACAACCCGGCTGATCTGTTGACGAAGAGTTTGCCTCCGGAGCGGTTTGCTCATTGCAGACACTTGATGGGCATTGGATGAGGCCAGTTTCAGCCTTGATATGGCCTTGTATATTATCATGTACATGCTGATTTTTTCTTTTCCTTTACTTAAGGGCACTTTGCCTTTAAGTGGGAGGTTGTTGGGGTAAAGGCGTTATGCCCACCCTTATAGTGTGTACAAGCCCATAAGTTATAGTACATAGTACACTTAGTACTTTTAATGTACTAAGTGCACTATGTGTACTAGTGCAATATACATGTGTGATAGGGGAGTCACACACTCATGCCTCATGAGTTGACTTATCCCCACAACTCTCTCTCTCTCCCTTGCTTCTCTGTGTATGTCTCCCATGAATGATCTCTAAACCCTAATTCAGGTTTTCTCCCCATCAAACATTAGACAAAAAACAATCCCAAGCCGACATTCCCTGATGTGTAAAACATAGCTAAAAATTATCAATCAATTGCAGCATGTATCCATGAAAGACCTTATGATCAAGAAAGCTATGATTGAAGCACAAAGGCAGCCTCCCAACCAAAGTTTTATAAAGATCCACAAGCTGATGCATTATGTCCAAGACCACTAGGAAATGATCCGAAAGAACATGATGCCTCTCACAGCCACTTTCAATATCTCAGGCAAAAGTAAATCATCGTGCATAACATACATTCTATCTCGACTGCTCCAAGTACCAGGATACTAGCAAGACTGAAAAGTAAAGCCAGAATCATAAGGATGCAGCCAGGACCAAATGTCTTATTTAAGGACTAGAGACATAAAAGAGTCCCAAACCCGCCTTTCCGGATTATCCATTATAGAGTGAGGCAAATTAGCTTGATCAGCAGAAGAGAAGATATTAAAATACCCCATGAGGAAACCTGGTTTTCCTAGCCTCAAACATTGTTGCAGATCCCGTCAAAGGGAACAACGAGCCCCTACTATATGGGGAGCATAAACACCAACCAACCAAAGAAGTTGTTCTTCATAAGTGTCACATGCACTCTGCACTATAGTGAATGGTGACAAACTGGCTCATCATCATCAGTGCAACATTGTAACAGTATTAGTTCCATTCAGGATAATATTTGTCGAACGACATGACCCCATTGTAATCCTCAGTCCAGGATAAGTCAGGCACGAGCTACGTAGATCATTCTCAGCCATAGTCAGTCAGTCAGTCAGCCTAAGTCCCTTGACCAACTTAAAGAGACGCATTCATGCATATACAGTCAGTAGAAACCTTACGGTTTGCATTAGAAAGCATCCTGCATATTGCTCAGCATCCATGCATACCATCTAGACCATTGCAGGAACCTCAGATAGCATCCAGGATTTATCTAGGATTTTTTTGGTATTTTTCCCAGCATTTCATACAGCATTTAGACATTTTATTTGGACATGGGCAATCGGCCAACACTGTAGCCAGCCGACTAGCACATCTTGTCCATATAAATAGAGGCTTTGCATAATCATTCATTCATTCATCATATTCAGCAAGAGAGCCATCAAGCACTTGTCATCCTCAGCCTCAGGAGCATAAGCGATTGCAGTTTCAGCCCTCTCTCTTCAGCGTTTGTCTCCTACAGCCCTAGGCGCCTCAAACGCATGAGCATTCAACCATCTACATCAGTAAAACGCACCAGTCCATCTTGCGTTTTTGCATCCATACAGTTTTCAGCATTCATCATATCATCGTTTTGCTCCAGCCACTTGGTGAAGGTAAAACGCAGCATTCTCATTCATATACAGTCTAGAACAGTCCCAAACAGCCCCTCTCTCAACCCTAGCTTTGCATCCCTCCCTCATACCATTGGGAAGAGTGCATAGGCTCGAGATTGGACATCTTGGTGGTTCTACAGCAGTGCACAGTTCAGCCCAACACTTGGTCTTTAGAGGTCTTGCGTTTGGCTTATCATCACACCGTCAATCTCTTTAAAGATAATAAAGCAAATACTATCTTGGTAACGGGATAGGGGGCCCTTCAGTGGGTAATTCGGGACCCCATACGGTGTACGGTTCTCATCTCTCTCTCTCTCTCATATATCTCTAAAGTTTGAAGTATTAAAGTGGATTGCTAAACTCGCGAAACTCAGGATACAAAAGACGGTGTGAGCATTTGTGTGACAGGATCCTCCAATACGAAGACTTCCGCTGCATATTACATTGGTATCAGATTCAGCTTGTCCACACACACCATATCCTAGCGTGAGGGCATCCTTGGATAGTCAGATTGCATTCCGGCATGACCACCAACTTCAACATCATGTCTACAGAGGAGAGTAGAAGACGTCTCCCCCGAAGGAGACCTTGCTCTTCCGTCTACCACAGACACCATAGCTCTTCTTAGAGCTCACAACCACCTGCTTATGGAGTGTCTCCAACTCTTGGAGGCAGCAGCAACACGTCCTCCTCCGCCTCTCTCTTCTTTCAGATGGAACAACAAAGGAGAAAGGATGAGGCCCGAAGGAGAGAAGAAAAAGCAGAAGCAGAAGCTCAAAAGCAACAAGAAAAAGTAGAAAGACGAGACTATGAGGAAGCCCAACGTAGGATCCACGAAGACCGGCATCAGGCTGAACTCGCCGCTCGGGAGTACCAACGAGAGCTCGATCGACAACGTATGTTACTCGAGCACCAACGGGAAAAGAAGGCCATCCATCTTAGATACCAGCACCTCTCTTCAGCATCCCCAGTCTCAGGTGCCACCAGCCAGCAGTCCGCAGTATCAACTACCATCATTCGAAGTCAACCTAATTTCAGTAAGTATGATGGTAAGTGTGATCATTTAGCAGTAAATCAATTTATTCATCAATTTACTGCTCATTTTCCATTAGCTAGGATCACAGATCCTCAGGATAGAGTCCACGTAGCGGCTCCCCATCTCACTGATGAGGCAGTCACTTGGTGGCAGCATTGGTCTAATCTCTATACAGACCAGACCACAAGTGTCACAGCTTTCAGCTGAGATACCTTTGTCCATGGCCTGAAAACCAGATTTCTCCCGCCCCAGTACATGACCGGTCTGGCAAATGAGTGCTATGGACTCAAACAACAGAACGGATCCCCAGTGCTTCAGTTTTCCGGCTAGGTTATCACTTTAGCACAGCAGTTAGGGTTATATGCACAGGCCAAGATGGAGCAATTCATTTGTGGGTTGGATCCTAACATTCAGTTCACAGTTCGTAACTTTGAACCCAGTACATATGACCAGGCTCTGACTCTCGCTCAGAATGAAGAAATGAAGATGAACGGAGGCAAGCCCAAGCAGTCATCACAGTCCAGTACCAAACCCCAACCGGGGAAGGGTAATTCGTCTTCTACAGACACTAAGACAGACAACAGTCCTAGCTCTAGTTCAGGGGGTAAGGAATCCAAGCCTAAGAAAACCCCTGAGGAAAAGGCTAAAGCAGGCATCACTAGAGGCTATCTTCCTCCAGAGGAGCAAAGACAGTATCAGTCAGAAAACCGATGTTTTTTATGTCATACCATTGGGCATGATAAGAAGGATTGTCCAAAAAGGCAAGCGGAGCAAGCCTCCAAGAGCCTTCTGCCACAGTTGCCGTAGTATCTTCGTAGTATCCCCCGCTCCTCCAGACCCGCCTGCTACCACAAACGCAGTTCAAATCTTACCTTCTATGCATCCCATGCCATCCGTGGTACTTGATGCTAAGCAGGAGGGTGAGGCAACCACCACACAGAAAAGCCGCTCTACCAAGGGCCGACAGTTCATAATCCTTTTTGACATGGACAGTTCTGAGGACGCCATCTCTCCCCAATTGGCATGAGCTGTACCTTAGTGCCCTATCATTTGGAGGTAGATGGGTTTACACCTGGTCTCCACATCCACATATCTCAACGGGCACAGCAGTTCTGGTCGATGGATACGTCAGTTCTATACGAAATTCCGAGATCGAGGCACCCACGAAGCCGTATGGCTAGTCGAGGAGTTCTTTCAAGAGTACCCCCAGTTGTTGGCGGACTGCTTGGAAGCCATGAACCTGCTGCCAAGCTAAGCAGGAGGGAATGTCACATGCACTCTGCACTGTAGTGCATGGTGACAAACTGGCTCATCATCATCAATGCAACATTGTAACAGTATTAGTTCCATTCACGATGATATTTGTCGTATGCCGAGACCCCATTGTAATCCTCAGTCCAGGATAAGTCAGGCACGAGCTACGTAGGTCATTCTCAACCATAGTCAGTCAGTCAATCAATCTAAGTCCCTTAACCCACTTAAAGAGATGCATTCATGAATATACATTCAGTAGAAACCTTAGGGTTTGCATTAGAAAGCATCCTGCATATTGCACAGCATTCATACATAGCATCTAGACCATTGCAGGAACCTCAGATAGCATCCACGATTTTTCTAGTATTTTTCCCAGCAATTTTTAGCATTTTATACAGCATTTAGACATTTTATTTGGACATGTCGCAGTCGGCCAGCACTGTAGCCAGCCGACTGGCACATCTTGTCCATATAAATAGAGGCTTTGCATAATTATTCATTCATTCACTATATTCAGCAAGAGAGCCATCAAGCGCTTGTCATCCTCAGCCTCAGGAGCATAAGCGATTGCAGTTTCAGCCCTCTCTTCAGCGTTTGTCTCCTGCAGCCCTAGGCGCCTCAAACGCATGAGCATTCAACCATCTACATCAGTCAAACGCAGCAGTTCAGCATTCAGCCTTCAGTCCATCTTGCGTGGGGCCCTTCAGTGGGTAATTCAGGACCCCATACAGTGTACATGAAACCGGCCTCTGATAGAAAACCAGAGTGCGGTAGGAGCAATCACCCGTCCACTTGTAGTCTAGATGAGAAACAAAACACAGATTGGAGCTAGAGTGCCCAAATCTGAATACACAGCGACACCTGTTGGCCCCAAAGCTTGGCGCCCCTTGCGGTATTTCTTTATTCCATTAAAATAATATGTATGGCTGAGTACAACACAAAAACCAGCCAAGAGTTTACACCTGTAAGTCCAATCTGACTGCCCACAAATCCTTCTCAGCACAGAGGATCTATGCACACAGATCTGTGTCCTCAAGCAACACACTGTGCCTCCCTCTGATCAGCCAAGTTCACAAAGCAGGCCAACCATGGGCATACATCTGGCATAACTCAAGAGCATGATACATCTTCTCAGCTCAAACATACATATGCTGTTCAATCCCTGTCTTAATCCCTTGTCAATCTGCCATACTCCTCCTCTCACAAGGAGCCAGATAACACATACCTGTAGCAGACATCAAGCAATAGAAAGAGAGAGAGATGAACAGAGTCAAGGCTTACCAAGTTCAGCTCGTGAAACAACACTGGAGGAAGCAACAGCACTAATCTGTGCCTGCAGGCACTTGAATCCACAATCCTGCTTCACACATGTGCTTGCACTTGCCTGTATCTTCCTCCTGATGCTCACTCCTATGCTGTCCTTGTAAAGTACAGATCTGAAAATCAGCACAGTACCCGTCTGTACCGCCTCGGGATACGTGCCAAGCGTTGTACTAGCATAAACAGCCTGCTGTCCACTTCTGTACCAGCCTGAATCAGCATACACAGGTCTGTCCAGCACCCAGAAAAGCGCCGCCTGCACCTGTATGTGCTGTATCTGACTGCCCGTACACTGTACGGCAGTCGTACAGTAGGGTATGGGCTGGAAAACAGTCTGTACAGCCTGTACAGAGCTTCTGCGCAGAGTTTCCAGCAGCAGCTCTGTGCGCCGCCAGCAACAGAGGAGAAAGAGAGAGAAAGAGAGTGCCCAGTTTCTGGCCGTACAGTGCTGTACGGCTGATTCTACTCAGAAAATCAGCTTCAGCACACAGCAAATCTGCAGTCGGCTCTTCTCTTCAGCTTCTCCACGCATGTACACAAGCGCATGAGCGCTCCTCCACGATTCCTTTCCCAAAAGCTAGAGAGAGGGGGAGGAGAGAGAAGCACTCACTCCAAAAGTGGAGTGGCCTCCTCCCCATAAAAATCCTAGGGCCCCCAAACTTTAAAAGTTCCCTAGGGCCACTAAGGCCTAGGGGCAACTTTAATAAACATTAAAACTTAATGTTTTAATGTTCCCCCTTCACACCTAGGGATGTCCACACATCTTAAACACTGTCCGGGCACCCCCCATGTGAATCATAAAATATTCTGACTCTGCAACCACCATGCACACACTTGTCCTGCTCCATTTTCACAGGGCCATGACATACCCCCCTCTTGAAAGATGGCAAGCGTCCTCGATTGCATTCTGGTGATGCATCAAAATATCCAAAGTGAAATATACAATATGGCAAGATCAGCGTCCCAATCTCTCTGAGCCATACACATGTATCATCATTCACTGCAAAGCAATGGCATAATAATAGTCCAAGTTGTATACCACTGTGAACCATACATATGCACAATAATCTCCATGTGACTAGTACACATATATCATAGAAGTCCCATAAACAGATGTACTATCAGCCTCAGTACCTTCGGGTGGGATAAAATCTGCACCAAGCGACCTCTAGATGTCATCTGAGCCTGTCTTATCAAGGGAGTGGAGGTGCTACCCCCCTCTTGAGCATCAGGTAATGCTCCAGACTCATGCTCTGCTGAACCTGAATGAGCCACAATAAGAGTCGGCTCTAACTCAAAGGCATCGAGATAAAGCTGCAAAACCTGAGGTGAATCTGTTAAGTCACCTTCCTCCATCCACTTCGCATCCATCGGTGAATAGTTCTTGAACTTCACAAGATAGCGACGGGAAACTTTGCCTCGTACCTTCCTTTCTTTATGTGCCAGTATCTGCTCTGGAATCAGAACCTCATCAAGTTCCTCAACTTCCGGCTGAGCCTCATCTGATACATCCTCAGGCACATCCCCACGGAAAGGTCTAAGAAGACTCACGTGAAAAGCATTGTGAATCCTCCAGTGATCTGGTAACTTCAAACGATAGGTTACCTCACCAATCTTTTCCAAAACCTGAAAAGGCCCATAATATCTCATGCTCAACTTAGGGAATAAGCGCTCTTTACCCTTCATCTTCTTGAGTCTAGCCTTTTCAAAGCGCAAAAGAACCCAATCACCCAATGCAAACTGTAAATCACGTCTGTGACGGTCTGCGGCTTTCTTTTGCTTCTGCTGAGTTTTCTGGAGGGCCAACTTAACTCTCCGATAAGCTTCATCCAAGCTCTCCACATACTGATCAGCCTCAAAGATCTTATCCTTTGTATGCAAAATGGGTGGTACTTTCTTCCCTCCTCCTACAATCTCAAAAGGCGCCTTGCATGTCGAGCTATGTACAGTGTTGTTATATGCAAACTCCACCAAAGGAAGATACTTTTCCCATTGTTGCTTGTGCTCTGACACATAACACTTGAGAAGATCCAACACTGTAGAGTTAGCCTCTTCTGACTGACCATCTGTCTGTGGATGAAATGACGATGAAAACTTGAGAGTTGTACCCATGTTGTCAAACAACCCTCTCCAAAACAAACTCGTCATCCGTGGATCACGGTCACTAATGATAGACGTAGGCAAGCCATGATACTTGAAGATGTTCGCCATGAACAACTTCACCATATGATCCACTTTAATTGTCTTCCTCACGGGAATGAAATGAGCCTGCTTACTGAACCTGCATATGATAGTCCAGATGCCATCATTTCCCGTTTGTGTCCGTGGAAGATCAAATAGAAAATCCATGGCAATGCTCTCCCAAGGTCTATCCGGAATAGGTAAAGGCTGTAATAACCCTGGTGTCTTCTGACGGTCAAACTTTACCTTCTGACATACGATGCATTGCCTCACAAAGGCATCAACATCTCTTCTCAAGGTTGGCCAATAAAAGAAAGTCTCCACTGCTTTGACCGTGGCGTCAATACCTCTATGACCTGCATACGGTGGAGCATGACTTTCAATCATAACCTTGAGTCGCAATGGCCTGGTAACACACAGTCTGCCATGCATCAATAAAAACCCATCTCTGAGAGTGTAATGCTCATGCCGCTGACCCTCAGACATCTGATCATATAACTTTTCAAAATCCTCATCATGGGCATACTGCTCTTTCATTTCATCAAGCTCATGATGATAAGCAAGTGAAACTGCAGAGACCTGTGGCTTGCGTGACAAAGCATCTGCCACTACATTCTTTTTGCCTTCCACATGCACAATCTGGAAGTGAAACATTGACAAAAAGTTTGCCCAACGCATATGCTTCTCTGAAAGCTTAGTCTGCGTGAGGAAATAACGCAAGGTCTGATGATCTGTCTGTACAGTAAAATCAGCCCCAAGCAAGTAGTGTTTCCATGTAGAAAGAGCGTGAATTACAGCCAACATCTCTTTCTCATACACCTGTAAATGCTTCTCAGCATCTTGCAAAACTCTACTCTCATAGGCTATCACATGTCCCTCTTGCATGAGAACTGCACCAATGCTACTTCCACATGCATCACACTGGACAACAAAAGCCTTTCGGAGGTCCGGTAACACCAATACTGGGTCCGAAGTAAGCTTTTCTTTGAGCTTTTTGAATGCTGTAATTTCCCGATCAGCCCATCTAAACGGAGTTGCTTTCTTCGTCAAAGCATGAAGAGGTGAAGCAATTTCAGCAAAGTGCCTTATGTAACGCCTGTAATAGGAACACAATCCTAGAAAGCTGCGTACATCATGCACGGTCCTCAAAGCTGGCCAATTAAGTATTGCTTCCACCTTTGCTGGATCCATACGGACTCCATGTCCAGACACAATATGCCCCAAGAAATGTATCTCCTGCAAGAAAAACTCACTCTTCTTGCCATTAACCACCAATCTATGGTTTCTGAGTTCTGCAAACACAATGGCCAAATGCCTTCTATGCTCTTCCTCAGTTCGTGAATGCACAATCATATCATCAAAGAATGTGCCCACAAACTCTCTATGAGGTCTGAAAATCCTGTCCATCATTCTGTTAAATGTGGCAGGCGCATTTGTCAAACCAAAGGGTATAACCAAGAACTCATACAACCCAAACGTGGTTCGGAATGCTGTCTTATGCACATCCTCGGGTCTAATGCGTATCTGATGATACCCGCTTTTCAAGTCAATACGACTAAAAACTGTGGAGCCCTGTAAGCGGTCCAAGATGTCATCGATCCTCGGTATGGGGAATCGATTCTTGATGGTAATCTATACACATGCGCCAAGAACCATCCTTCTTCTGTACTAAGAGCACAGGTGAGCAAAAGGGTGATGAGCTAGGCTGAATCAACCCCTTATTCAATAGCTCCTGCACCTGACTCATAATCTCTTCCTGTTGGGCTGCACTAACACGATACGGCGGTCTATTCGGTGGAGTACTACCAGGTATCAGATCTATGGCATGATCTTCTGGCCTCTCAGGAGGTAATTCTCCTGGCAATGACTCGGAAAAACAGTCTTGAAACCCACTTAAGAAATCAGCCCTGTCCTTATCTAACATTGACAAATTAGACTTAGACTCATCATCCTGTGCATCCTTTACATAAATCAAGTACGCGGAAAGATGCTTTTTCATTACTGATGAAATCGCCGAAGCGGTTACAATAGGAACAGATTCCCCTTTGAGTTTTACATCCAATACATGCTCTTTTCCTCTATGAGTCAGAGTAATTTTCCTATTGTAAGTATCCACCACCGCATGTACCCTGTGGCACCATGGCATCCCCAACAAAACATCACAGCCATCCAAAGGCATGATGAAGAACTCCTCGCTGTCCACATAACCCTGCAAATGAAGCCGAAGCTTCCCAATGATAGGAGTAACGGGTTCTGCATACCCTGGACAAGCCATATTTGCCTCATGTAACGGCCCCATCTCTTCTGCGCGAATCCCCAATCGGCCAGCCAAATCTGGTGAAATGAAGTTGGCTCTAGCACCTGTGTCAAAGAAGATCAAAGCATTCTGATCTCTCACTTTGCCCCATGCCCTGCACAACTCTGTAGCTTCACCACTTAGCTGCTCCCCCACAAGATCAGGAACTAAGCCTGCAGAAGGCTTTGGTTTCTTTGGCTTGGGCTCTCCTTTATTGTCAGGGTCCTTCTTGGACGTTCTTTTGGGACAATTGAATGACATATGCCCCTCTTCAGTACAGTAAAAACACTTTTGAGCATCTCTCAAAGCCTGTCTTTCCTCAAAAGTCCTCTTGGGCATTGGCAACTTCTTATACTTTGTCTCTGTAGACCCTTTAGCATCACGAGAAGCATGCCCAAATTTTTCAGCTTTCTTGCCCAATTTCTTACTGCCTTTAAATCCAGATGAACCACCTGTGAGTAACGCATTAGCTGTCATAGCATTTTCAATCATCTGTGACATGTTCGTTACTCTTGTCTTTATACAGTAATCTCGTACCTCCTTGGGCAGCCCACAACAATACTTCTCAACCTGCTCAGATAATGGCACGGCACGATAAGAAGTCACTGGGAGTAAAGCTTCCCAAAACTTCTTGTTGTAATCCTCCAAACTATCACACTTTGAAGCATCCAGCTTGTGCCATGCTGTCATAACATCCACCTCAAATGTAGATGTGAGCCATACGGAAGAGAAAACCTGTTTGAATTGGACCCATGTGGTGGGTGCTATGCCCTGCAAAAGAAGAGTAGACCACCACTGCAAAGCATTGCCCTTGAGAAAAGTGGCAGCTTTCCTCACCTTTGAGGACTCTGTATAATTCCCACCAGAAAAAGCAGCATCAAACTGCTGTAAAAAGGTAAGTGCCTTCAATTTATCCTTGGCCCCACTAAAAGTGTCAAACTTCACTGCAGCTCCCCCTTCCTTGTAATCCTTCGCCTTTCCCATAGGCGTTAGATTATCATATGGAAGTTGTTTCGTGAGATTGCTGCCCCCAACATTCATACCCATCATTGGGTCAACATTTCCCATTCCAGCACCAGGCATACCATACATCCCAGCCATGTTCCCATACATTCCACTATGCATACCTGGCTGCATGCCACCAAACATATTGCCTTGCATCCCAGGTTGCATGCCTCCAAACACATTTCCTTGCATACCGGACTGCATACCACCATACATATTCCCTTGCATGCCAGGCTGAAAATTGGCTCCAAAAGGCCCATACATACCCATGCCTCCCTGAGGATAACCCCCAGTCATGGATTGAAACACCGAGCCACCACCAAAATAACCTGGATGCATGTTCTGCTGAGGAATAGGTGGCTGTCCATAGAAGGAACTCTGTGGGTTAGCACCAAAAGCATGCTGCATGTTCGGAAACTGGGCAGGAGATGGATCCTGTGGAGTGGTACCACTATGACCATGAGAAAGATTCTTCGAACGAACCTTCTTCTTCTTTTTCTGGGGCTCTGAGCGGGGCTCTGTGCGAGATCTCATAAATTCAGCAAATCTCTCACTCTGAGTGAGCTGCATAAAAGTATCCATAACACCAGCCAAGCGATCTTTGAACCGAGCATCATCATCCTCTTTACTATGCACATCTTCTGGCTGTGTTACATCCTCATAAGGCTCAACATCTGCAGCCTGTTCTCCTGCAAAAATATCCTCAGATACATCTCTTTCAGGAGAAGTCTCTTGCTCTTCTTCTTCTTGATAGAAGTACTCTTCCTCTGTATCAGACATGATTGCTGAATTTTCAGCGATGGCTTTTTCCAAAGCAACCACGAGCTCACCCCCTTCAGAAAGTTGATGATTGGTCCCGGCAACGGAACCTTGAAACCGGCCTCTGATAGAAAACCAGAGTGCGGTAGGAGCAACCACCCGTCCACTTGTAGTCTAGATGAGAAACAAAACACAGATTGGAGCTAGAGTGCCCAAATCTGAATACACAGCGACACCTGTTGGCCCCAAAGCTTGGCGCCCCTTGCGGTATTTCTTTATTCCATTAAAATAATATGTATGGCTGAGTACAACACAAAAACCAGCCAAGAGTTTACACCTGTAAGTCCAATCTGACTGCCCACAAATCCTTCTCAGCACAGAGGATCTATGCACACAGATCTGTGTCCTCAAGCAACACACTGTGCCTCCCTCTGATCAGCCAAGTTCACAAAGCAGGCCAGTCATGGGCATACATCTGGCATAACTCAAGAGCATGATACATCTTCTCAGCTCAAACATACATATGCTGTTCAATCCCTGTCTTAATCCCTTGTCAATCTGCCATACTCCTCCTCTCACAAGGAGCCAGATAACACATACCTGTAGCAGACATCAAGCAATAGAAAGAGAGATAGATGAACAGAGTCAAGGCTTACCAAGTTCAGCTCGTGAAACAACACTGGAGGAAGCAACAGCACTAATCTGTGCCTGCAGGCACTTGAATCCACAATCCTGCTTCACACATGTGCTTGCACTTGCCTGTATCTTCCTCCTGATGCTCACTCCTATGCTGTCCTTGTAAAGTACAGATCTGAAAATCAGCACAGTACCCGTCTGTACCGCCTCGGGATACGTGCCAGGCGTTGTACTAGCATAAACAGCCTGCTGTCCACTTCTGTACCAGCCTGAATCAGCATACACAGGTCTGTCCAGCACCCAGAAAAGCGCCGCCTGCACCTGTATGTGCTGTATTTGACTGCCCGTACACTGTACGGCAGTCGTACAGTAGGGTATGGGCTGGAAAACAGTCTGTACAGCCTGTACAGAGCTTCTGCGCAGAGTTTCCAGCAGCAGCTCTGTGCGCCGCCAGCAACAGAGGAGAAAGAGAGAGAAAGAGAGTGCCCAGTTTCTGGCCGTACAGTGCTGTACGGCTGATTCTACTCAGAAAATCAGCTTCAGCACACAGCAAATCTGCAGTCGGCTCTTCTCTTCAGCTTCTCCACGCATGTACACAAGCGCATGAGCGCTCCTCCACGATTCCTTTCCCAAAAGCTAGAGAGAGGGGGAGGAGAGAGAAGCACTCACTCCAAAAGTGGAGTGGCCTCCTCCCCATAAAAATCCTAGGGCCCCCAAACTTTAAAAGTTCCCTAGGGCCACTAAGGCCTAGGGGCAACTTTAATAAACATTAAAACTTAATGTTTTAATGTTCCCCCTTCACACCTAGGGATGTCCACACATCTTAAACACTGTCCGGGCACCCCCCATGTGAATCATAAAATATTCTGACTCTGCAACCACCATGCACACACTTGTCCTGCTCCATTTTCACAGGGCCATGACAGTACAATTCTCATCTCTCTCTCTCTCATATCTCTCTAAAGTTTGAAGTATTAAAGTGGATTGCTAAACTCGCGAAACTCAGGATACAGAAGACGGTGTGAGCATACGAAGACTTCCGCTGCATATTACAATAAGTGATCTCCACAACCATAAATCTACCATGTACATCTTGATACACAACAGAAGGCTGAAAACAATCATGGACAATCATCATCACCCCTAACTGGGTGGAAGGGTATCCATTGAAGAAAACATGAAAACCTCTATGTATAAAACCACCACCCGGCTGACTATGTTGTTTGTGCTCAATGGCACAAAGAACATCCCATTGATCACACAACAACGTTTGCCACAAGACATACTGCTTCTTACGGGAGGAAATCCCGCGCACATTCCAATGAACCAACTTCATAAAGACAAGAAACAAAGTCAACGAGAGCGAGGCTGCGGCCTATCCAACCTTTCATTAGCAACCAACGTTGCACATACATCACCCATATTGTCACCCAAAACTACAAAAGCAGTTTGCAAAACCCCAGAAGATGGTTGACCGGATGAAGAGGGTTGATTCCATTGTTTACCTCTTTCACTCGTATACCTTCTATCCCAAGGGGTGACAACACGGCCTTGTCTATCAAAGGCCAGAAAAGAAGAAGGCTCATTAGCCCTGGTAGATCGTCCACATCCCTAGACAGAAGGCTAACAGTCCTGAGAAGGAGCACCACCCTGACATGAAGTAGCCCGACGACCATAAGTAATAGGAGGATTATGCAAATTCCAGATTTCCCCTTGGCAAGATAACTTATCCATCTTTTTGCCTTTATGACTAACCACATCTTTCCAAGGAGCCTTCTCCTGAACTACTTGTTTTCCTCTATCCTCTGAAGGGAGCTAAAGAAGCTCAGCTGAAACAGTTAGGGTTTCATGTGGGAGACACACACAGAGAAGAAGAGAGAGAGAGAGAGAGAGAGACGTGTGGGGATAAGTCAACTCACAAAGTATGAGTGTGTGACTCCCCGATCTCCCCGATCACACATGTATATTTGCTCTAGTACACATAGTGCACTTAGTACATTAAAAGTATTAAGTGTACTATGTACTATAAAACTTATGGGCTTGTACACACTACAAGGGTGGGCATAATGCCTTTACCCCAACAACCTCCCACTTAAAGGCAATGTGCCCTTAAGAGAAGGAAAAGAAAAAATCAGCATGTACATGATAATATACAAGGCCATATCAAGGCTGAACCTGGCCTGCCCATCAAGAGTCTGCAATGAGCAAACCGCTCTGGAGGCAAACTCTTTGTCAACAGATCAGCCAGGTTGTCATCCGTATGAATCTTGACAAGCTGAATCAGCTTGTTCTCTATCACCTCTCTGATGAAGTGATACTTCACATCCACATGCTTCGTCTTTGCATGAAAGACAGGGTTCTTTGCCAACTGGATGGCACTCTGACTGTCACAATGCAACAATGGAATATCCCCTATATAACCCAAATCAACCACTAACCGAGATAGCCATAATGCCTCCTTGCAAGCCTCTGTGGCTGCAATATACTCAGCCTCTGTAGTAGATAAGGCAGTGCACTTCTGCATCCTGGATATCCATGACACAGCACCTCCTGTGAATGTAAACACATAACCGGTAGTAGACTTCCGGTTATCTGGATGACCGGCATAATCCGAATCCGTGTAACCATGCACTAATGCATCCTGTTTGCCAAAGCAGATGCACATATCCTGTGTGCCCTTCAGGTATCTCATGACACCTTTCACTGCTTCCCAATGCTTCTTGCCAGGGTTGGCCATGTATCTAGTAACCACTCCCACTGCAAATGCAATGTCTGGCCTGGTAGCAACCATGGCATACATGAGACTGCCACAAGCTGAAGCATACGGAATCTTGGCCATATCAGCCCTGTCACTATCCCACTGCGGGCTGTCCATAGCACTGAGTTTCACATATGGAGGCAAAGGAATACTAGTCTTCTCCCCCCCGTCCATATTGAACCTCTGCAAAACTTTGCCAATGTATTCCTTCTGAGACAAATACAACACATGCTGATTTCTGTCCCGAAGTATCCGCATACCCAAAATGTGATTTGCATCACCCAAATTCTTCATATCAAAGGTCTGATGCAGCCTGTTCTTCAAGGCATCCATCTCTTTACGAGATTTCCCGGCAATCAACATATCATCAACATACAAGATAAGGATCAATAGACTGCCATCCAAAGCTTTCTTGGTGTCTAAGCAGTGATCTATGTCACTCCTCCTGAAATCCTGGGATTTCATGAATGTATCAAATTTATAATACCATTCCCTTGGTGCCTGTTTGAGCCCATAAAGACTCTTTTCCAACTTGCATACAAGCTTCTCCTTTCCATTCACTGCATAACCCTCTGGCTGTTGCATATATATCTCCTCATGGAGATCACCGTGAAGAAAAGCAGTCTTCACATCCATCTGAATCAAATCCAGATCATCATGAGCAACCAAAGCTAATACAGCTCTAAGTGTGGTCATTTTGACCACTGGAGAGAAGATCTCATCAAAGTCCACACCATATTCCTGCTTGAAGCCCTTAGCCACTAACCTGGCTTTGTATCTTGGCTTTGCATCAGGTGCAACTTTGAGCCTGTAAACCCACTTGCATGGCAAAACCTTCTTGCCTGTAGGCAAATGCACCAATTCCCATGTTTTTATTTTTGTGCAGAGAATCCATCTCTGACTTCATAGCACGCTCCCAAAGAGCCTTGTCTGCCCTCTATAAAGCCTCCTTATAACAAGAGGGCTCCCCACAGTCAGTGAGCATCAAGTAGTCAACCCCTGGAACAAACCTGTCAGGGGCTCTGGAGGGTCTTGTGGACCTCCGTACCCAATGATCATCATTTGCAGGTTGCTGTCCAGCCTGCATATCACCTATTGGTGGCTCCTGTTCCATGCCATAAGGTTGAAAAAGATCATGCCCGGTATCTCCTCTAACTGTGGGATATCCAAATGGATATCTTCTGCCAACTCTGGCTGTCCATTTGGACCATTTTCAGCACCATTTAAGGGCTGGTTTTGTTGCAGTAATGGCTGATTTACAGCCCTTGGTTGTTGTCCATGATGTCCATCATCATCAAAGATGACTCTGCCAGGCTTCTGTTGCCTTGCAGGCTCCTTATACATGCATGTTTCATCAAAAATGACATCATTGCTGCGTATAATCTTTCTATTCACTGGATCCCAAAGTCTATACCCCATTTCACCTCTGTCACCATATCCTAGGAATATGCATTTGTGAGACTTAGGATCAAGTTTGGTGTGTATTTCCCCGCGTATGTGCACGTACGCAACACAACCAAACACTCTCAAGTGCTTGTAGGACGGAGACTTCCCTGTCCATACTTCCTCTCGCACTTTCCCACCAAGCCTCGTGTTAGGTGACCTGTTTATAAGATGAACGGCTGTCATAACAACTTCAGCCCAAAAAACCATGAGGTAACGCATGTGACAACATAGAACGGACCTTCTCCTGAATGGTCCTGTTCATCCTCTCTGCTGTCCTGTTTTGTGGAGGATCATAAGGAGCAGTGAGCTCCCTCTTGATGCCTTTAGCATCACAAAAGTCCTGAAACTGTTTGGACAATGCTCACAAAACTGAAAACTTGAGAACTTTAGAGAAGGCAAGTAACCAAAACGAGACAATTGCTCCATTCCTTTGACACTCATGTGTCCCAACCGGCTATGCCACATAGAGATTTCCGGCAGCTCGGTTGCATTTACATTAGCATGGTAACAAACATTAGCATGCATCAAGTAAAGAGTGTCCACCTTAGAGCCTCTGGCAACAACCAGTGAGCCCTTACTAATCTTCCACTTTCCACTACCAAATGTGGTAACATAACCAGCATCATCAAGCTGTCCAGTAGAAAACAGGTTCTTCTTGATCTCAGGCACATGCCTGACATCATGGAGCATAAGCTGTGAGCCATCTGAAAACACAAGCCTCACATAACCTCTGCCAAGAATCTGGCATGCATGGTTGTCACCCAAATAAACTACTCCTTCATTGCCAGCGGTATACCTGACAAACAAGTCTCTGCAACCTGTGAAAGAAAGGAGGCACCTGAATCAATGATCCATGAGTGCATACCATGACCATCTCCTGCATGGAGTGAATGGGCATCAAGTGAAGACATGAATAGGACTTCATCCTCACTGTCACCTGCATGTGACACATTGACTTCTTCAATCTTGACTCCACTTTTGCCCTTTGGCTTTGCATCTTTGGCTTCATCTTTGTCTTTGTCTTTTCCTTTGCCCTTTTCCTTTTGATCATTCTTCCATTTGTAGCATTGCTTTTTGAAATGTCCCTTCTTGCCACAATAATGGCATTCCAAGTCCTTTTTGGAGCGGGACTTGCTCCTTCCCCGTTCTTGGCTTTTACCCCTTTGCTGGGATCTCCCACGTGCATTCATTGCATTGGACTTTCCAACAGAGTTGTTCTTCCTGTTCATCTCCTCTTAAAGGAGAGCACCCTCCACATCTGCATATGACAGCATAGCATTTGAATTGCTAGTGGCTGTCCTGAATGTGTCCCAACTCTCTGGCAAAGTGCATAAGAGAAAGGTGGCTTTGAACACATCGTCCAATGCCAACTTTTGATTGATGACCCGGCTGACAACACCATTAAACTCATTTAGATGGGCTGTCATAGATCTCCCTTCCTTCATTTAAAGACCTATGAGTTTCTTCAACCAATACACTTTGCTTGAGGCACTTTGTTGGGCATACAAGTCCTGCAATCTTTGCCACATTCCCCAAGCTGTCTTCTCTTCACGTATGCTGAAAAGTAAAGAGTCCGACACAGACAACATGATGGTGGATCTTGCCAGCTCATCCATATCTTCCCATTCTTCAGCAGTAAGAGAAGCGGGCATTACACCCCTTTCTTTGATGGGCTTGTGCTACTTCTTCTGGAGCAACACATTATAGCACTGGGTTTGCCACGCCCCTTGATTTACTGGCACATTGAGTGCTTGACAGGCATCAACACATTGCCCAAAGCATCAAATGCCAGTGCCTGCATGCAAATCAACCCAATTGACACAAAAGCCCTTTGATTTGCACTCCAATTTCTTGCAATTTAGCCCCGAATGTGAGATTGCTCACATCATACAGCATGTATGAATGCCCAATGGCACAATTACATCAAAAGCCCCAAATGTTAACACCCAATTTCCTGCCAATTGACCCGGAATGTTACCAATGTCACCCAATGTTGCCAATTGTGCTCAAATCTGAGCCATTAGGACCTGTACCTGCTCAATTGATGATAATGGACATGCAAATCCCAAAAAATTGAAGCAAATACCTCTGAAAATTTCTGATTTCTGTTGCAGAAAAGGAGGGACGTCGTATTTCAAGTTCTACGGGTAGGCGGAGGTTTTCTGTAACAGGGAGCTGGTGATGACGATAGACGGAACTGCAGGCTGGTTGCGGCGGGGATGAAACCGCAGGCTGGCAGTGTCGGGGATGGAACTGCAAGCTGGCGGAGCTTCGCTATAGGCACCTCACCTGCTGCGAGCGCTGCCCCAGCGAGTCAGGAAGAAGGCGACGGGCTTGAGGGTGGCTCGCCAAGTGGAGTCGCCCATGTAGCGGATGCGGGCGGAGTCTGGGAAAGTGATCTTCACAACACGCTCCACCTCCTTCACATACTCCTCAGGGGCCAGGGCTCCGATCTGGACGGGCACATCCAGCTGCCTCCTCGCCTTGAAGGGCACCAGCTGCGCAACCCACCTCGGCTTTCGCTGTATTGACGAAAATAGGGAGGCACCTGCTCTCACCGAAGAGTGCCCAGGTGAAACACATGTAGAAGAAGAGTACCCTAGCCTTGGGACCAAAGCTCTGATACCAGTTGAAGGGAGCTAAAGAAGCTCAGCTGAAACAGTTAGGGTTTCATGTGGGAGACACACACAGAGAAGAAGAGAGAGAGAGAGAGAGACGTGTGGGGATAAGTCAACTCACAAAGTATGAGTGTGTGACTCCCCTATCACACATGTATATTTGCTCTAGTACACATAGTGCACTTAGTACATTAAAAGTACTAAGTGTACTATGTACTATAAAACTTATGGGCTTGTACACACTACAAGGGTGGGCATAATGCCTTTACCCCAACATCCTCAACCTGGTGTACATCAACATATTGTACATCAGAAGTATTGCATGTGTGCTCCACAACCATGTAAGAAGTATCCTTGCCCACCTGAGACTCCACCTCAACAGGCACCTGTTGGGTTTTATGCTGTGTATGCACCCAGAGGAGTGCTAGTGATCATCAGTAGGTTACTGGGGCACTTTTTACTTCAGTTAGTGGAGGTTTTTTCCCCCAGTTTAGTTCAGTTTCACTTATATGCAGTTTATAAGTGTTTTGGTCCACCCGGCACATTTATGGCCGGACATGTGAACACTTATCCTTTAGGGGTCACTATCATGTGGCTTGTACTTCACTTTTCTATCATTGAGATATACTGCAGTCGTGTTCACTCCCTCTGCTTGGTTTTCCACGCCTGTTTGCTTTCTGTAAACCCTAACCCTAACCCTGTCCTGTCTTCAATTGGTATCAGAGCCATTGAAGCTCTGCTCAACACTACCCGTACATTTGTTGCTGCTGCCCGTACAGTATACGCACATTCAGTCAAGCGCCGGCTTCAGCATCTGCTGCCCGTACACCAAGCCTGCGCCGCCTTCAGCTATACGTGTGCGCCACCTGCCCGTGCCTAGTCGCCTCCAGTTCGCCTTCAGCCGGTACACCTGTGCGCCGTCAGATAGACTCTACGCCTGCTGCCCGTAATCGGTTGCCTTCAGACGGGTACTATAGTACGCCGCCTACAGCTACTACACGTGTCCTTCAGTCGGGTACAGCGCGCCGCCTTCAGCGCACGTGTACCAGCCACCGTACAGTCCTGCGCAATCATATGCCGACTGTCACCTGCGCTTCAATACAGTACCAGCTGAGTACAGCGCCGCCTTCGACTAGCTTCTGTACAGTCAGCGTTTTTTTGTCACCTGCACAGAGAAACGTGCACTGTGTACTTTCAGTGCAGCATTCAGTGCTGTGTATTTGAAGACTGTACCTGCAGAAATAACACAACCTACACAGTCATTCGGTGGTAAGCATTAAATTCAATTTTTGGGCATTTTTATTTTCTCTGTGAAAATATACAGGCACAACAGGCAGTTTTTCTAGCAAGAAAATATACAGGTTTTTTGCACAGTTTGGGTGCAGCAAATTTGGGCATTTTTGGGGCATTTTGGCATTGTGTACGCCATTTGCTGCTCTACTCAATCATTGGTGCATTAAGCTGCACATTCAGAGGATTGAGAGTGCAGGCAGATTTGGGTGAACTGTATTCAGTGGAGTACAGTTGTTATCAGGGTTTTTGCTATTGGGTTTTTTGGTAAACAGGTACAACATTGTGCGTAAAGCATAATGGCAAATCAACAGCAAAGTGATGTATTCACATATTTGTCTAAGGAAGACAAATTGGATGGCACGAACTACTCCTTGTGGAGTTTTATGCTGAAAAATGTGCTTGTGGCAAAAGGTCTTTGGGATTTTGTTAGTGGTGATGAACCACGTCCAGGTCCATTGGCTCCAGAGACTCCTCCTCAAGGGGGTGCTCGTGGACGAGGACAACAGGTACAGGCTCCAGGACAGCCATTGCCTGTTCAGAGAACAAATGCTCAAAAGACATGGGATGCCAGGGATGCACAAGCTTTGTCACTCATTGCATTGTCAGTTCAGAGGTCCATTATACCTCATATTCGTTCAGCTGGCACTTCACAGAATGCATGGGTGACTTTGGAGCAAATGTATGCTGCTCGTAATGAGGCTAGGATCTCATTTTTGAAAAGAGAGCTGGAAAATCAGAAAATGAATGAAGGAGATGATATGTCTAGCCACTTAAACAAGCTGCAGGATTTGAGAGAGCAACTCATCAATGTGGATGAGATTATTCCTGAGACACAGCTTGTGTCCACCATCTTGCACTCTTTACCAAGATCTTACTTGGCTTTCCATACCTCTTTGAACCTCAGCATGAGGAATGCTGTTGAACCCCTCAAGTATCAGGAACTTGTTGCTCTCTTACTACAAGAGGAGCAAATGAGGAAGAATATGAATATGAACACAAATGCTGAACAAGCATTTACTACAGGTCAAAAGGGGAAAGGGAAATCTCAGCCAAAGAGTGCAAATCAAAATTCAGGTGATGGTGGTTCTTCACAGGATACCAAGAAAGGTGATGGACAGCCCAAGAAGAAGGGCAAATGTCATTACTGTAAGAAGCCAGGTCACTACATCACGGAATGTAGGAAGAGGATTGCCAAAGAGAAGGCAAAGGAAGCTGGGATGTCTGTTAATGATGCTCCTAAAGCTCCTCCAGAGACTGCTTCTTTTGTTGAGGACAGGGATTACTGTTTTTTTACATGCAGCTATGATGCCTCTTGGTCTTCACAGGCACTCAGTTTGACAGAGCATGCATGTACTTGGTATTTTGATAGTGGTGCCTCAAAGCATATCACATCTCGCAGGGATTTGTTTAGTCATGTTGGCCCTGCCCCTGTTGGCAAAACTGTTCAGTGTGCCAACAATGCTTCATATCCAGTGTGTGGCATTGGGGAGATTCAGCTTACAGCCATTGATGGCTCCATTCTCCGCCTTACAGATGCCTTATATGTACCAGGGATAAAGAAGACCATTTCTTCTTTAGCACATTGTGGAATGCAAGTCCACTTTGATGATGATAAATGCATGGTCAGAGACAAAGCAAATGCCTTGACCTTGATGCTTACTGGTACATTATGTCATGGACTTTATGAGTTGGATGCATTTCAGCCAGTGGATCAGTCTGCTTATCATGCATTCACTCTTACTCCAGCTATGGTTGATGCGGAGTTATGGCATGCTCGCATGGGGCATGTAAATTTTGGTAGTCTTATGCTTATGCAGCGACATAATATGTTTACAGATCTACCTCTCATGGAGAAGCCTCCAGATCACATTTGTGAAGGATGTATTTTGGGAAAAATGCACAGGTTTTCCTTCCCACGTGATCAGGCTCTAAGCGCAACTGCAAAGTTGCAACTTATACACAGTGATCTTTGTGGTCCCATGCAGACGAAGTCATTAGGTGGTTGCTTTTATTTTGCAACATTTATTGATGACTTCTCTCGTATATGCTGGGTCTATCCTTTGACACAGAAATCACAGGTATATGATGCATTTTTGGCCTTTGTAGCACTTGCTGAGACAGAGTCAGGATGCAAGGTGAAGACTCTCCGTTCTGACCGAGGGGGGGAATATATGTCACATGTGCTGAATTCCTTTCTTGGGAGTAGAGGTATAAAACATCAGTATACTACTCCTTACACTCCACAGCAGAATGGGGTTGCAGAAAGGAAAAATCGGTCACTCATGGAGATGGCCAGATGTATGCTAAAGGCAAAAAGACTACCACATATCTTTTGGGTGGAAGCAGTAATGTGTGCTTGTCATATTTTAAATCGATGTCCCACAAAGGCATTGGTTTCTATCACTCCTTTTGAGGCTTGGCATGGCCGCAAGCCTTCTGTATCGCATTTTCGTATCTTTGGGTATCTTGCTTATGCACACATACCCAAAGAGTTGAGGAGGAAGCTTGATGATAAAGCCACAAAATGCATTTTTGTTGGGTATAGCCGTGAGAGCAAGGGCTACAGGTTATATGACCCACTATCCAGGAAGATATTCATCAGTCGGGATGTGATTTTTGATGAAAAATCAGAAATATCCATGGCTGGTTATGAGGCAAATCAGGCTGAAAATGATGTGTTTGAAGGTCTACTACCCATGGAGTTTCATTCTACAGTTGGTGATCCAACTCATGAGGGTACTGGACAGCCAGCAAATGATGTAGGTGGTGCAGAAATTCAGCAGCCAAATGAACCAGAAGCTGAACCAAATATGGGACAGCAGGCACCACAGGTCAGACATATACCTAGATGGTATTTGAGGACATTACAGGACAGCCATTTAGAGGGTCCTCTTGCTGGTCGTACTCGTAGGGAGACAAGGACCAATGAGCATGCACACATCATGGATTTGAATCTGGTTATGGCAGCCAGTTTACAGGATGATGATGAGCCTGATTCATTTGTGGATGCACGAGATAATGTGCATTGGAACAAAGCCATGCAGGATGAAATTGATTCTATTAAAAAGAATCAAACATGGGATTTGGTTGATCTGCCCAAAGGCAAGAAAGCCATTGGTACTAAATGGGTCTATAAGTTGAAAAGACATGCAGATGGATCCATTGACAGGTACAAAGCCCGTCTAGTTGCAAAGGGCTATGCACAGAAGAAGGGCATTGATTATGCACCCTTCCTTGATCAAGGCATGTCATAGTGTAATACCCTTCCTTGACCAATACATTGCATAAAAGAAAATAGCATGGCTCATAGGGAGCATAGCTCTACATTGCATGAAAGAGATAGCATAGCTCATAGGGACCATAACTCTAAAAACTGAAAAAACATAAACATGAAAACATGTCTCTCCAATACTCCATATCCATGAACATTGTGCCTCATGTGCACCATCATGTGTTGAGCATGGAAACCCAACTCCCATCAATCCCCCCTTGTGGGCTACATGGCCAACGTAGGAGAACTGTGAGCATACATCATATCACATGACCTACATCATCGGTGGTCAGAGGTGAACATACATCTTGAGTAAAGGAGTGCATCATCATGGCTTTAAAAAGCCCATTCATCATCAGGTACCTCTTCATCATCATAAGAGGTGGATATATGATTACATTGTTCGGTGGTAGTAGTGTTGGCTGCATCTTGAGTAAAGGAGTGCATCATCATGGCTTTAAAAAGCCCATTCATCATCAGGTACCTCTTCATCATCATAAGAGGTGGATATATGATTACATTGTTCGGTGGTAGTAGTGTTGGCTGCATTGGTTGAAGTGCTAGCAATGTTTGCTTCCACTTTGTTGTAGCATTTGTCTGCTAGATGTCCTGGCTTTCCACAAATGGTGCATTGACGCTTTGGTTTGTCTTTGTGGTAGCAGTTCTTTATGGGGTGTCCCATTCTTCCACAGTGTGAGCATTGAAGAGCTTTACCATTTTGTTTTTGAACAAGATATGCAGGAGTCATAAATTCTGTGGTGGCCCTTCCTTTAAGTTTCTTTTCTTCTTCTAGAAGGACACTTTCAATGCCTTCTAAAGTGGGATCATGCATATACTTCAAAGTGGGCATTATGGTGTCATATTCAGGAGGCATAGATTTGAGAAGTATAGCAATGGCATCACTTTCTTTGACTGTTTCATTTATGGCTTCTAGTTGAGCCATTATGCTCTTCATTTTGTTGATATGAGACGCAAGTGTCTCTTCCATTTTTAGCTCCAAGCTGTAAAAGTCAACCTTTAAACTGATTTTACTGTGTAGACCTTGTGCTCCAAAAGATTTGTCAAGTGTGTTCCAAGCTATTTGTGACGAGTTACCATTACCAATGTAATGAATGTAACTATCTTCCAATCCAAGAGCAATGAGAGCAAGAGCTTTCTCATCCTTGGTTTGCCATGAGATTTCCCCTTCTCTAGTGTTGGGCTTAGGTATAGATCCATTGACGATGCCCCAAACACCATCTTTCATCAACAAAAACTTCATTTTGACTTGCCATGTGTGGAAGTCATGGCCATTGAATCTTTTAATGAGGATTTGAGATGACATCTCCATGAGAAGGTCTTACCAAACAATGGCAGTGTCTAGTCTCATGAGAAATAAGAGAGTTCAAAAACTAGAAGACACCATCACCATAGAAGTGCATGTTGTTACTTAGAAATTCCCCAAACCCTAAAGCTCTAGCATGATGATAGTAGTAGGTTCTAGTTTTTACCCGCATCCTTGGCTTTCTGAATTTTCTTGTGCTTTTGAGGGATTTTCTCACATATAATTCATTTGAGGATTCTGCATCACTTTCGGTCATGATAATGTTGAAGAGGATTTTAAATTGTGATGTTTATTATTACATCATCACAATACCATATGATAGTGAAGTACAAAATCATATTGGATTAGCTCAAACCTTATCCATTCATATGAAGGCTGTCCCTAAAACAGAGTTGACTTTGAGTGTTTCATTGAAGGTCTTCCCAAATGATTCACTTAAAATGCTTTGAACACAATGAATAGCAGTGATTTGCTAAGCTATTGAGCTCAACACCATCCAAAACAAGTGAGTAAATCACTAATATGAGCCTCAACACTCCAGACACTTTGAAAACTGATGAATGACTTGAAGCAGCAGCTACAGTGCATCAATGCTCATGAAATTCAATATGTATAAGCTTCATATCATTGCTAAAGTGCTCACCAAAGGAATTAGTAAACCATGGACCATGTCTCCTGCTGTAGCCGTTTTTTGCAAAAAAAAAGCGCCGATTTGCAGGCGTAATGACGACGCGTTGCTGGCGATTGAACTCTCAGGCAGCTACACGCTGAAAGCGCCGCCTCTTAGCTTTCTTTTGCACCAAAAAGTTTGTGAAATGGTTGAGTATTCAGCCCGCAATCAGCAAAAGACCAGGGTTATGTAGTTGAAGCTTCAATGGAAAGCTTCATTTTGATGAAAATGAAGATCATGGCTTAATGCCCGATGATGATGATAACTAGGCCTAGGGATGAAATGTTGCTCTGATACCATGATAGAATACTAAATGTATGAATGAGCTTGATCTCATACTCAATGGATGAGCTATGGTGGATGGAAATGAGCCATATCATAAAGCTAGTAATTAAGCACTAGTTAAGCATGATTAGGGAGACTTAATTACAGCATAATAACAACATGAATGGGGCAGTAGAATTCGTGTTTCTTCATTAGGAATAGCCTCTTAAATAGGCATGATACAACCTTTACAAAGAGCCAAAAGGCATCTCCTAAAATCTCTCCATCTCCCCAAAGGTCATTGTCCTTTCACACACACAAGAGGTACTACATACATCATCAGTTATGTCATGACAGAATCTACCTTGTTTACTTGATCCTCTAGCTTTTACATTGCCTTTAACCTTAGGCCATGAAGTACCCTTCAACCTTAGTTCATTTGACATGACTTTGGATCATTCCTTCTAACACCCTTCCTTGATCAAGGCATGTCATAGTGTAATACCCTTCCTTGACCAATACATTGCATAAAAGAAAATAGCATGGCTCATAGGGAGCATAGCTCTACATTGCATGAAAGAGATAGCATAGCTCATAGGGAGCATAGCTCTAAAAACTGAAAAAACATAAACATGAAAACATGTCTCTCCAATACTCCATATCCATGAACATTGTGCCTCATGTGCACCATCATGTGTTGAGCATGGAAACCCAACTCCCATCAATCCCCCCTTGTGGGCTACATGGCCAACGTAGGAGAACTGTGAGCATACATCATATCACATGACCTACATCATCGGTGGTCAGAGGTGAACATACATCTTGAGTAAAGGAGTGCATCATCATGGCTTTAAAAAGCCCATTCATCATCAGGTACCTCTTCATCATCATAAGAGGTGGATATATGATTACATTGTTCGGTGGTAGTAGTGTTGGCTGCATTGGTTGAAGTGCTAGCAATGTTTGCTTCCACTTTGTTGTAGCATTTGTCTGCTAGATGTCCTGGCTTTCCACAAATGGTGCATTGACGCTTTGGTTTGTCTTTGTGGTAGCAGTTCTTTATGGTGTGTCCCATTCTTCCACAGTGTGAGCATTGAAGAGCTTTACCATTTTGTTTTTGACTTGCCATGGATATGGAGTATTGGAGAGACATGTTTTCATGTTTATGTTTTTTCAGTTTTTAGAGCTATGCTCCCTATTTGCTATGCTATCTCTTTCATGCAATGTAGAGCTATGCTCCCTATGAGCCATGCTATTTTCTTTTATGCAATCTATTGGTCAAGGAAGGGTATTACACTATGACATGCCTTGATCAAGGAAGGGTGTTAGAAGGAATGATCCAAAGTCATGTCAAATGAACTAAGGTTGAAGGGTACTTCATGGCCTAAGGTTAAAGGCAATGTAAAAGCTAGAGGATCAAGTAAACAAGGTAGATTCTGTCATGACATAACTGATGATGTACGTAGTACCTCTTGTGTGTGTGAAAGGACAATGACCTTTGGGGAGATGGAGAGATTTTAGGAGATGCCTTTTGGCTCTTTGTAAAGGTTGTATCATGCCTATTTAAGAGGCTATTCCTAATGAAGAAACACGAATTCTATTGCCCCATTCATGTTGTTATTATGCTGTAATTAAGTCTCCCTAATCATGCTTAACTAGTGCTTAATTACTAGCTTTATGATATGGCTCATTTCCATCCACCATAGCTCATCCATTGAGTATGAGATCAAGCTCATTCATACATTTAGTATTCTATCATGGTATCAGAGCATGATAGAATACTAAATGTATGAATGAGCATTGAAGAGCTTTACCATTTTGTTTTTGAACAAGATATGCAGGAGTCATAAATTCTGTGGTGGCCCTTCCTTTAAGTTTCTTTTCTTCTTCTAGAAGGACACTTTCAATGCCTTCTAAAGTGGGATCATGCATATACTTCAAAGTGGGCATTATGGTGTCATATTCAGGAGGCATAGATTTGAGAAGTATAGCAATGGCATCACTTTCTTTGACTGTTTCATTTATGGCTTCTAGTTGAGCCATTATGCTCTTCATTTTGTTGATATGAGACGCAAGTGTCTCTTCCATTTTTAGCTCCAAGCTGTAAAAGTCAACCTTTAAACTGATTTTAGTGTGTAGACCTTGTGCTCCAAAAGATTTGTCAAGTGTGTTCCAAGCTATTTGTGACGAGTTACCATTACCAATGTAATGAATGTAACTATCTTCCAATCCAAGAGCAATGAGAGCAAGAGCTTTCTCATCCTTGGTTTGCCATGAGATTTCCCCTTCTCTAGTGTTGGGCTTAGGTATAGATCCATTGACGATGCCCCAAACACCATCTTTCATCAACAAAAACTTCATTTTGACTTGCCATGTGTGGAAGTCATGGCCATTGAATTTTTTAATGAGGATTTGAGATGACATCTCCATGAGAAGGTCTTACCAAACAATGGCAGTGTCTAGTCTCATGAGAAATAAGAGAGTTCAAAAACTAGAAGGCACCATCACCATACAAGTGCATGTTGTTACTTAGAAATTCCCCAAACCCTAAAGCTCTAGCATGATGATAGTAGTAGGTTCTAGTTTTTACCCGCATCCTTGGCTTTCTGAATTTTCTTGTGCTTTTGAGGGATTTTCTCACATATGATTCATTTGAGGATTCTGCATCACTTTCCGTCATGATAATGTTGAAGAGGATTTTAAATTGTGATGTTTATTATTACATCATCACAATACCATATGATAGTGAAGTACAAAATCATATTGGATTAGCTCAAACCTTATCCATTCATATGAAGGCTGTCCCTAAAACAGAGTTGACTTTGAGTGTTTCATTGAAGGTCTTCCCAAATGATTCACTTAAAATGCTTTGAACACAATGAATAGCAGTGATTTGCTAAGCTATTGAGCTCAACACCATCCAAAACAAGTGAGTAAATCACTGATACGAGCCTCAACACTCCAGACACTTTGAAAACTGATGAATGACTTGAAGGAGCAGCTACAGTGCATCAATGCTCATGAAATTCAATATGTATAAGCTTCATATCATTGCTAAAGTGCTCACCAAAGGAATTAGTAAACCATGGACCATGTCTCCTGCTGTAGCCGTTTTTTGCAAAAAAAAAGCGCCGATTTGCAGGCGTAATGGCGACGCGATGCTGGCGATTGAACTCTCGGGCAGCTACACGCTGAAAGCGCCGCCTCTTAGCTTTCTTTTGCACCAAAAAGTTTGTGAAATGGTTGAGTATTCAGCCCGCAATCAGCAAAAGACCAGGGTTATGTAGTTGAAGCTTCAATGGAAAGCTTCATTTTGATGAAAATGAAGATCATGGTTTAATGCCTTGTAGATGATGATGATAACTAGGCCTAGGGATGAAATGTTGCTCTGATACCATGATAGAATACTAAATGTATAAAAGAGCTTGATCTCATACTCCATGGATGAGCTATGGTGGATGGAAATGAGCCATATCATAAAGCTAGTAATTAAGCACTAGTTAAGCATGATTAGGGAGACTTAATTACAGCATAATAACACCATGAATGGGGCAATAGAATTCGTGTTTCTTCATTAGGAATAGCCTCTTAAATAGGCATGATACAACCTTTACAAAGAGCCAAAAAGCATCTCCTAAAATCTCTCCATCTCCCCAAAGGTCATTGTCCTTTCACACACACAAGAGGTACTACATACATCATCAGTTATGTCATGACAGAATCTACCTTGTTTACTTGATCCTCTAGCTTTTACATTGCCTTTAACCTTAGGCCATGAAGTACCCTTCAACCTTAGTTCATTTGACATGACTTTGGATCATTCGTTCGCCATGAAGTACCCTTCAACCTTAGTTCATTTGACATGACTTTGGATCATTCCTTCTAACACCCTTCCTTGATCAAGGCATGTCATAGTGTAATACCCTTCCTTGACCAATACATTGCATAAAAGAAAATAGCATGGCTCATAGGGAGCATAGCTCTACATTGCATGAAAGAGATAGCATAGCTCATAGGGAGCATAGCTCTAAAAACTGAAAAAACATAAACATGAAAACATGTCTCTCCAATACTCCATATCCATGAACATTGTGCCTCATGTGCACCATCATGTGTTGAGCATGGAAACCCAACTCCCATCAATCCCCCCTTGTGGGCTACATGGCCAACGTAGGAGAACTGTGAGCATACATCATATCACATGACCTACATCATCGGTGGTCAGAGGTGAACATACATCTTGAGTAAAGGAGTGCATCATCATGGCTTTAAAAAGCCCATTCATCATCAGGTACCTCTTCATCATCATAAGAGGTGGATATATGATTACATTGTTCGGTGGTAGTAGTGTTGGCTGCATTGGTTGAAGTGCTAGCAATGTTTGCTTCCACTTTGTTGTAGCTTTTGTCTGCTAGATGTCCTGGCTTTCCACAAATGGTGCATTGACGCTTTGGTTTGTCTTTGTGGTAGCAGTTCTTTATGGTGTGTCCCATTCTTCCACAGTGTGAGCATTGAAGAGTTTTACCATTTTGTTTTTGAACAAGATATGCAGGAGTCATAAATTGTGTGGTGGCCCTTCCTTTAAGTTTCTTTTCTTCTTCTAGAAGGACACTTTCAATGCCTTCTAAAGTGGGATCATGCATATACTTCAAAGTGGGCATTATGGTGTCATATTCAGGAGGCATAGATTTGAGAATTATAGCAATGGCATCACTTTCTTTGACTGTTTCATTTATGGCTTCTAGTTGAGCCATTATGCTCTTCATTTTGTTGATATGAGACGCAAGTGTCTCTTCCATTTTTAGCTCCAAGCTGTAAAAGTCAACCTTTAAACTGATTTTACTGTGTAGACCTTGTGCTCCAAAAGATTTGTCAAGTGTGTTCCAAGCTATTTGTGACGAGTTACCATTACCAATGTAATGAATGTAACTATCTTCCAATCCAAGAGCAATGAGAGCAAGAGCTTTCTCATCCTTGGTTTGCCATGAGAGTTCCCCTTCTCTAGTGTTGGGCTTAGGTATAGATCCATTGACGATGCCCCAAACACCATCTTTCATCAACAAAAACTTCATTTTGACTTGCCATGTGTGGAAGTCATGGCCATTGAATTTTTTAATGAGGATTTGAGTTGACATCTCCATGAGAAGGTCTTACCAAACAATGGCAGTGTCTAGTCTCATGAGAAATAAGAGAGTTCAAAAACTAGAAGGCACCATCACCATACAAGTGCATGTTGTTACTTAGAAATTCCCCAAACCCTAAAGCTCTAGCATGATGATAGTAGTAGGTTCTAGTTTTTACCCGCATCCTTGGCTTTCTGAATTTTCTTGTGCTTTTGAGGGATTTTCTCACATATGATTCATTTGAGGATTCTGCATCACTTTCCGTCATGATAATGTTGAAGAGGATTTTAAATTGTGATGTTTATTATTACATCATCACAATACCATATGATAGTGAAGTACAAAATCATATTGGATTAGCTCAAACCTTATCCATTCATATGAAGGCTGTCCCTAAAACAGAGTTGACTTTGAGTGTTTCATTGAAGGTCTTCCCAAATGAATGCTTTGAACACAATGAATAGCAGTGATTTGCTAAGCTATTGAGCTCAACACCATCCAAAACAAGTGAGTAAATCACTGATACGAGCCTCAACACTCCAGACACTTTGAAAACTGATGAATGACTTGAAGGAGCAGCTACAGTGCATCAATGCTCATGAAATTCAATATGTATAAGCTTCATATCATTGCTAAAGTGCTCACCAAAGGAATTAGTAAACCATGGACCATGTCTCCTGCTTTAGCCGTTTTTTGCAAAAAAAAAGCGCCGATTTGCAGGCGTAATGGCGACGCGATGCTGGCGATTGAACTCTCGGACAGCTACACGCTGAAAGCGCCGCCTCTTAGCTTTCTTTTGCACCAAAAAGTTTGTGAAATGGTTGAGTATTCAGCCCGCAATCAGCAAAAGACCAGGGTTATGTAGTTGAAGCTTCAATGGAAAGCTTCATTTTGATGAAAATGAAGATCATGGTTTAATGCCTTGTAGATGATGATGATAACTAGGCCTAGGGATGAAATGTTGAGGCTCATATCAGTGATTTACTCACTTGTTTTGGATGGTGTTGAGCTCAATAGCTTAGCAAATCACTGCTATTCATTGTGTTCAAAGCATTTTAAGTGAATCATTTGGGAAGACCTTCAATGAAACACTCAAAGTCAACTCTGTTTTAGGGACAGCCTTCATATGAATGGATAAGGTTTGAGCTAATCCAATATGATTTTGTACTTCACTATCATATGGTATTGTGATGATGTAATAATAAACATCACAATTTAAAATCCTCTTCAACATTATCATGACGGAAAGTGATGCAGAATCCTCAAATGAATCATATGTGAGAAAATCCCTCAAAAGCACAAGAAAATTCAGAAAGCCAGAATGCGGGTAAAAACTAGAACCTACTACATACATCATCAGTTATGTCATGACAGAATCTACCTTGTTTACTTGATCCTCTAGCTTTTACATTGCCTTTAACCTTAGGCCATGAAGTACCCTTCAACCTTAGTTCATTTGACATGACTTTGGATCATTCCTTCTAACACCCTTCCTTGATCAAGGCATGTCATAGTGTAATACCCTTCCTTGACCAATACATTGCATAAAAGAAAATAGCATGGCTCATAGGGAGCATAGCTCTACATTGCATGAAAGAGATAGCATAGCTCATAGGGAGCATAGCTCTAAAAACTGAAAAAACATAAACATGAAAACATGTCTCTCCAATACTCCATATCCATGAACATTGTGCCTCATTGATGGGAGAAGGAACCTTGAAATTTTTTTGATTTATCTTCAATTTGCAGGCTGTTGCAGGAGATGGGGGCAATTCTTGCTGCTGTGCAGGTGGGCAATAGCAGACGCCTTCGCTTCCTCCTCCTTGGTCTTCTTGTGTTCTTTTGGTGGACTCAAGCTGCCAGCGCCGGTGTCAGGCGATGCCCAGCTTCATAGGAAGATCGCCATCGCCCACAAGGAGAACGTGTCGAGCTTGCCTTCGCCGTCTCCGTCTAGCCAGCCGTCTTTGCATGCAGGCGATCGCATTTTATGCTGTGGTTAATGTGCTGATGCCTTACAAGCACTCAATGTGCCTGTAAATCAAGGGGCTTTCATGTATTTGATGTATATGTGGCCAGGGGGAAGCATCGTGAACACTCTGGATGCCTTCATGTGCGCCAATGTACCATGCATGATCAGAAATTGATCTCAAATCAAGGGGCTTTTCAAGTTTTCATACTCGTTGAGCTTGGCAAAGCAGCAGGCAAGACATTTATGCCTTGAATCTTCAGAAATCAGCTTGCAGTCAAGGGGCTTTTGCCCAATTTCTGTTCGGGACTGTTGTATGCAGTGTACAGGACTGTAAAAGTCTGATTTTCACTCATTTGGACAACCAGGAGAGCATTTATTGCTATTGTACCTGCTGGTACAGATTTGGCACAGCTTTGTGCATGTTTTGGCATGGCTGTACACTGTTTTGAGTGACCAAAAGGTTCAATTTTAGCTGCTAAAATTGCCGATACAGGTTTGGTACATCATTGGTGAGCACTTGGTACTGCTGTACAGTACTTTGGAGAGGCAAAAGAGCACATTTAAGGTGCTGTCCAAAATCTGCAGCAACCAGATTTTGGTGTTTTCATCACAAAAAGTGGGAGAAAAGTTGCATTCTTGCTTCCGCAGTGGGAGATAAAGCTTGGGAGAACATTTGTGAGCACTTTGTGTGCTTTGGGTGCAGTGTTTGCACATTTGCAGGGAGTCAGGCATTGACAGGTTGTATTTTGCTATGGCAACCACAGGTGAGAGCTCTTCATTGCTTCACATCAAGAAGCTTGAAGGCTCGCATAACTATGATATTTGGCAAACCCAATGCTACAATGTGTTGCTTCAGAAAAAGCAGCACAAGCCTATCAAAGAAAGGGGTGTTATGCCCGCTTCTCTTACTGCTGAAGAGTGGGAAGATATGGATGAGCTGGCAAGATCTACTATCATGTTGTCTGTGTCAGACTCATTACTTTTCAGCATTCGTGAAGAGAAGACAGCTTGGGGAATGTGGCAGAGATTGCAGGACTTGTATGCCCAACAAAGTGCCTCAAGCAAAGTGTATTGGTTGAAGAAACTCATAGGCCTTCAGATGAAGGAAGGGGCTTCTATGACAGCCCATCTAAATGAGTTTAATGGTATTGTCAGCCAGGTCATTAATCAAAAGTTGGCAATGGACGATGAGTTCAAAGCCACCTTTTTGTTATGCACTTTGCCAGAGAGTTGGGACACATTCAGGACAGCCACTAGCAATTCGCATGCTATGCTGTCATATGCAGATGTTGAGGGTGCTCTTCTTCAAGAAGAGATGAACAGGAAAAACAACTCTGTTGGCAAGTCTAATGCAATGAATGCACGTGGGAGATCCCAGCAAAGGGGGAAAAGCCAAGAAAGGGGAAGGAGCAAGTCTCGCTCCAAAAAGGATTTGGAATGCCATTATTGTGGCAAGAAGGGACACATTAAAAAGCAATGCTACAAATGGAAAAATGATCAGAAAGAAAAGGGAAAAGGCAAAGACAAAGAGAAGGATGAAGCCAAAGATGTAAAGCCAAAGGGCAAAAGTGGAGTCAAGATCGAAGAAATCAATGTGTCACATGCAGGTGGCAGTGAGGATGAGGTCCTCTTTACGTCTTCACTTGATGCCCATTCACTTCTTACAGGTGGTCATGGTATGCACTCATGGATCATTGATTCAGGTGCCTCCTTTCATGTCACAGGTTGCAGAGACTTGTTTGTCAGGTACACTGCTGGCAATGAAGGAGTTGTTTATTTGGGTGATAACCATGCATGCAAAATTCTTGGCAGAGGTGATGTGAGGCTTGTATTTTCAGATGGCTCACAGCTTATGCTCCATGATGTCAGGCATGTGCCTGAGATCAAGAAGAATCTGCTTTCTACTGGACAGCTTGATGATGCTGATTATGTTACCACATTTGGTAGTGGAAAGTGGAAGATTAGTAAGGGCTCACTGGTTGTTGCCAGAGGCTCTAAGGTGGACACTCTTTATTTCATGCATGCAGGTGTTTGTCACCATGCAAATGTAAATGCAACCGAGCTGCCGGAAATCTCTATGTGGCATAGCCGGTTGGGACACATGAGTGTCAAGGGAATGGAGCAATTGTCTCGTTTGGGTTACTTGCCTTCTCTAAAGTTTTCAAGTTTTCAGTTTTGTGAGCATTGTATATATGGTAGGCAACTACAGTGCCCCCACAAGAAAGCTCTTGGACAGAAAGATGCTCAGTTAGAGCTTGTGCATACAGATGTATGTGAGATGCCTCAGCTTTCTTTGGGAGGGGCAAAATATTTTGTGTCTTTCATTGATGATGCCACACGCAAGGTGTGGGTCTATCCTCTTCGCTTGAAGAGTGATACATTCTCAGTGTTTCAGAAGTTTGTTGCTCATGTTGAGAATCAAACTGGCAAAACACTGAAGGCTTTGCGTTCCGACAATGGTGGAGAGTACATGTCCAAACAGTTTCAGGACTTTTGTGATGCTAAAGGCATCAAGAGGGAGCTCTCTACTCCTTATGATCCTCCACAAAACGGGACAGCAGAGAGGATGAACAGGACCATACAGGAGAAGGTCCGTTCTATGTTGTCACATGCTGCATTACCTCATGGTTTTTGGGCTGAAGCTCTGATACCAGTTGATGGGGAGAAACCTGAATTAGGGTTTAGAGTTCATTCATGGGAGACATACACAGAGAAGCAAGGGAGAGAGAGAGAGAGAGAGTTGTGGAGATAAGTCAACTCATGAAAAGCATGAGTGTGTGACTCCCCTATCACACATGTATATTGCACTAGTACACATAGTGCACTTAGTACATTAAAAGTACTAAGTGTACTATGTACTATAACTTATGGGCTTGTACACACTATAAGGGTGGGCATAACGCCTTTACCCCAACACTCATGTGCACCATCATGTGTTGAGCATGGAAACCCAACTCCCATCAATCCCCCCTTGTGGGCTACATGGCCAACGTAGGAGAACTGTGAGCATACATCATATCACATGACCTACATCATCGGTGGTCAGAGGTGAACATACATCTTGAGTAAAGGAGTGCATCATCATGGCTTTAAAAAGCCCATTCATCATCAGGTACCTCTTCATCATCATAAGAGGTGGATATATGATTACATTGTTCGGTGGTAGTAGTGTTGGCTGCATTGGTTGAAGTGCTAGCAATGTTTGCTTCCACTTTGTTGTAGCATTTGTCTGCTAGATGTCCTGGCTTTCCACAAATGGTGCATTGACGCTTTGGTTTGTCTTTGTGGTAGCAGTTCTCTATGGTGTGTCCCATTCTTCCACAGTGTGAGCATTGAAGAGCTTTACCATTTTGTTTTTGAACAAGATATGCAGGAGTCATAAATTGTGTGGTGGCCCTTCCTTTAAGTTTCTTTTCTTCTTCTAGAAGGACACTTTCAATGCCTTCTAAAGTGGGATCATGCATATACTTCAAAGTGGGCATTATGGTGTCATATTCAGGAGGCATAGATTTGAGAAGTATAGCAATGGCATCACTTTCTTTGACTGTTTCATTTATGGCTTCTAGTTGAGCCATTATGCTCTTCATTTTGTTGATATGAGACGCAAGTGTCTCTTCCATTTTTAGCTCCAAGCTGTAAAAGTCAACCTTTAAACTGATTTTAGTGTGTAGACCTTGTGCTCCAAAAGATTTGTCAAGTGTGTTCCAAGCTATTTGTGACGAGTTACCATTACCAATGTAATGAATGTAACTATCTTCCAATCCAAGAGCAATGAGAGCAAGAGCTTTCTCATCCTTGGTTTGCCATGAGATTTCCCCTTCTCTAGTGTTGGGCTTAGGTATAGATCCATTGACGATGCCCCAAACACCATCTTTCATCAACAAAAACTTCATTTTGACTTGCCATGTGTGGAAGTCATGGCCATTGAATTTTTTAATGAGGATTTGAGATGACATCTCCATGAGAAGGTCTTACCAAACAATGGCAGTGTCTAGTCTCATGAGGAATAAGAGAGTTCAAAAACTAGAAGGCACCATCACCATACAAGTGCATGTTGTTACTTAGAAATTCCCCAAACCCTAAAGCTCTAGCATGATGATAGTAGTAGGTTCTAGTTTTTACCCGCATCCTTGGCTTTCTGAATTTTCTTGTGCTTTTGAGGGATTTTCTCACATATGATTCATTTGAGGATTCTGCATCACTTTCCGTCATGATAATGTTGAAGAGGATTTTAAATTGTGATGTTTATTATTACATCATCACAATACCATATGATAGTGAAGTACAAAATCATATTGGATTAGCTCAAACCTTATCCATTCATATGAAGGCTGTCCCTAAAACAGAGTTGACTTTGAGTGTTTCATTGAAGGTCTTCCCAAATGATTCACTTAAAATGCTTTGAACACAATGAATAGCAGTGATTTGCTAAGCTATTGAGCTCAACACCATCCAAAACAAGTGAGTAAATCACTGATACGAGCCTCAACACTCCAGACACTTTGAAAACTGATGAATGACTTGAAGGAGCAGCTACAGTGCATCAATGCTCATGAAATTCAATATGTATAAGCTTCATATCATTGCTAAAGTGCTCACCAAAGGAATTAGTAAACCATGGACCATGTCTCCTGCTGTAGCCGTTTTTTGCAAAAAAAAAGCGCCGATTTGCAGGCGTAATGGCGACGCGATGCTGGCGATTGAACTCTCGGGCAGCTACACGCTGAAAGCGCCGCCTCTTAGCTTTCTTTTGCACCAAAAAGTTTGTGAAATGGTTGAGTATTCAGCCCGCAATCAGCAAAAGACCAGGGTTATGTAGTTGAAGCTTCAATGGAAAGCTTCATTTTGATGAAAATGAAGATCATGGTTTAATGCCTTGTAGATGATGATGATAACTAGGCCTAGGGATGAAATGTTGCTCTGATACCATGATAGAATACTAAATGTATAAAAGAGCTTGATCTCATACTCAATGGATGAGCTATGGTGGATGGAAATGAGCCATATCATAAAGCTAGTAATTAAGCACTAGTTAAGCATGATTAGGGAGACTTAATTACAGCATAATAACAACATGAATGGGGCAATAGAATTCGTGTTTCTTCATTAGGAATAGCCTGTTAAATAGGCATGATACAACCTTTACAAAGAGCCAAAAGGCATCTCCTAAAATCTCTCCATCTCCCCAAAGGTCATTGTCCTTTCACACACACAAGAGGTACTACATACATCATCAGTTATGTCATGACAGAATCTACCTTGTTTACTTGATCCTCTAGCTTTTACATTGCCTTTAACCTTAGGCCATGAAGTACCCTTCAACCTTAGTTCATTTGACATGACTTTGGATCATTCCTTCTAACACTCTGATACCATGATAGAATACTAAATGTATGAATGAGCTTGATCTCATACTCAATGGATGAGCTATGGTGGATGGAAATGAGCCATATCATAAAGCTAGTAATTAAGCACTAGTTAAGCATGATTAGGGAGACTTAATTACAGCATAATAACAACATGAATGGGGCAATAGAATTCGTGTTTCTTCATTAGGAATAGCCTCTTAAATAGGCATGATACAACCTTTACAAAGAGCCAAAAGGCATCTCCTAAAATCTCTCCATCTCCCCAAAGGTCATTGTCCTTTCACACACACAAGAGGTACTACATACATCATCAGTTATGTCATGACAGAATCTACCTTGTTTACTTGATCCTCTAACTTTTACATTGCCTTTAACCTTAGGCCATGAAGTACCCTTCAACCTTAGTTCATTTGACATGACTTTGGATCATTCCTTCTAACACCCTTCCTTGATCAAGGCATGTCATAGTGTAATACCCTTCCTTGACCAATACATTGCATAAAAGAAAATAGCATGGCTCATAGGGAGCATAGCTCTACATTGCATGAAAGAGATAGCATAGCTCATAGGGAGCATAGCTCTAAAAACTGAAAAAACATAAACATGAAAACATGTCTCTCCAATACTCCATATCCATGAACATTGTGCCTCATGTGCACCATCATGTGTTGAGCATGGAAACCCAACTCCCATCAATCCCCCCTTGTGGGCTACATGGCCAACGTAGGAGAACTGTGAGCATACATCATATCACATGACCTACATCATCTCGGTGGTCAGAGATGAACATACATCTTGAGTAAAGGAGTGCATCATCATGGCTTTAAAAAGCCCATTCATCATCAGGTACCTCTTCATCATCATAAGAGGTGGATATATGATTACATTGTTCGGTGGTAGTAGTGTTGGCTGCATTGGTTGAAGTGCTAGCAATGTTTGCTTCCACTTTGTTGTAGCATTTGTCTGCTAGATGTCCTGGCTTTCCACAAATGGTGCATTGACGCTTTGGTTTGTCTTTGTGGTAGCAGTTCTTTATGGTGTGTCCCATTCTTCCACAGTGTGAGCATTGAAGAGCTTTACCATTTTGTTTTTGAACAAGATATGCAGGAGTCATAAATTGTGTAGTGGCCCTTCCTTTAAGTTTCTTTTCTTCTTCTAGAAGGACACTTTCAATGCCTTCTAAAGTGGGATCATGCATATACTTCAAAGTGGGCATTATGGTGTCATATTCAGGAGACATAGATTTGAGAAGTATAGCAATGGCATCACTTTCTTTGACTGTTTCATTTATGGCTTCTAGTTGAGCCATTATGCTCTTCATTTTGTTGATATGAGACGCAAGTGTCTCTTCCATTGGTATCAGAGCAAATTGTGTAATACAAGGCCAGATATTCAGTATGCAGTCTCTCAGTTGAGCAGATTCATGCACAGCCCACGGTTGTCACATTGGCAAGCTGTGAAGCGTGTATTCCGTTATTTGCAGGGTACCTTGTCTCTTGGGTTGCTTTATCCTGAGGGGGGTGACATGCAGTTACATGCTTACAGTGATTCAGATTGGGCTGGTGATTTTGATACCAGACATTCCACTAGTGGGAATTGTTTCTTCCTTGGCGCTTCATGCATTTCTTGGCTAAGCAAGAAACAGACCACAGTGGCCACTTCATCTTGTGAGGCAGAGTACAGAGCAGCCTGCACTACTACTGTTGAGTGTGTTTGGCTGCGTCGTCTTATGACTGATATGGATATTTCAGTGGAGGAGCCTACACCTATCTATACTGATAGTCAGAGTGCCATTGCTGTGGCCAGGAATCCTGTGTTTCATGCTCGCACGAAACACATTGAGATTCACTATCATTTTGTTCGGGAGAGACTCCAGGCAGGAGATATCAGTCTGATCTACTGTCCTACAGATCAGAATGTGGCAAACATCTTCACCAAGGCATTACCACGTCCGAAATTTGAAGCATTCCGCAATGCTTTGAATTTGTTTCCTTTTGGTGGATGATGTACAGTGATCACATATCACTCCAGGGGGGTTTGTTGGGTTTTATGCTGTGTATGCACCCAGAGGAGTGCTAGTGATCATCAGTAGGTTACTGGGGCACTTTTTACTTCAGTTAGTGGAGGTTTTTTCCCCCAGTTTAGTTCAGTTTCACTTATATGCAGTTTATAAGTGTTTTGGTCCACCCGGCACATTTATGGCCGGACATGTGAACACTTATCCTTTAGGGGTCACTATCATGTGGCTTGTACTTCACTTTTCTATCATTGAGATATACTGCAGTCGTGTTCACTCCCTCTGCTTGGTTTTCCACGCCTGTTTGCTTTCTGTAAACCCTAACCCTAACCCTGTCCTGTCTTCAGCACCCCCTGATCTTTGTCATTGAGCTTGCACTCAGCCATGAAATGCCCCAATTGACCACATTGTAAACAGTGTCCAGCAAAAGCTCCCCAACGGAGCTTGAAATGCACACCTCATTCCTGGTGACTTAAGGCGCAACCATGGACGACGAGGACGAGCGGTATTCCATAACATACATAATCTATTCCGATTGTTGGACCTGGAACGGGGCGGAACCAAGACTTAAGATTGCATTGCATCATGCAATAGAGGCCAATACACAGCAGGGCAATTCTCCACCTCCACCCAAATGGGACATTCCTGCTCTTGAAACTCAGTCAAGGGTCTCCATGGGACGGCATGCACCAACTAGCCACCCTCAAAAAACAAAGGCACTTTCTGAAGCACCAACTGCCAAGCTTCAGGCATTTTAAACAAAATTTCAAAAAAGCCCCTGGGTCCGTTAAAAATTTCAACTACCACATTTGACTGCAAAAGGGAAGTCAACCACTAATGGATCATATGCATTGGCAGCAAGCGCCTTGTGAAAAAGAAAATTGCAAACTTCTCATGGATCACCCAACAAGGGCATATTTGTCTTTGGGGTTGCTCCCACAACCATAGCCTCATCTTCATTGTCACCGCCAGAACATTTAGGCCTCTTAGAAAGGCCTAGCTCACGAAGTTCATCCTCTATCTCGCCTTTGTAAATGTCAGGACCCAAAGCAGCCACTGTTTTGTTAATGAAATCTTCATTGAGAGTCGACATCTCTCCCACGTTCTCCTGTCTCTCCCTCTCTCTCTCTTTGTGCTGAAAGCCTAAAACAGCAGAATACAGTTGTACAAAACCCTAAAACAGCAGCCCCAAACCCTAAAGCAGCAGTTTGAAACCCTAAAACAGCAGCCCGAAACCTTAAAACAGCAGATTGAAACCCTAAAAACAGCAACCCAAAACCCTAATACAGCAGTAAGAGAGCAACTCAAAACCCTAAAACAGCAAAAAACAACAATTCAAAACCCTAAAACAGAAGCAGACAGCGATTTGAAACCCTGAAACAGCAGTAAGAGAGCAAATCAAAACCCTAAAACAGCTTCTCTTCACACAGATCGATCTCTCTCTCTCTCTCTCTCTCTCTCTCTCTCTCTCTCTCTCTCTACTTGATCTGGATGACCCTATCAAACTACAAGAGCTAGACATCACTGATACAGAGATCATCACAGGACCGTGAGGAGATCATGGTGTATGGGAGACACTTCCTAGAGCTAGGAGCTGCACATGGTCTTGTTTTCTATAACGGGATGTCCCGATGGCCCTCCTCAGACGCTCTCACCTCCTTCCCTTACTCAGGAGGTACCAACACCATGGAGTACTTGATGGGATCTCCAGCTTTGGCACACCTCCCTCACTTCTCCATCCTGCCACCCCCCTTTGAAGCTGACCATGCCTACCTCTCTTTCATCTTTGCCCCAACCACCAGATCCCTGCCCCACCACCTCCACCTTCTTCACAAAGGGCATGGTCCTCACTTTCCTTGCTAGCTATTGCCATTGTAAAGCTTCATGCTGTTATAAAAGGTGATCTTGTCCACAAGCTCTCTTTTTTTTTCGTGAAATGGTGTTTTATATTATATGTAAAAAATGTAGAGGGGCAAGCAAATCTTCATAAAACCTGATGCAATGCTGAATAACCTCAGAAGGTTGAGTAACAAGGTTGCCTTGGGCATCCATCAGCCTAACAATATTCTCACGCATATGTTTTTGATGCAACTTATCATAGAAGCGATGAGATTGACAATTAGCATCCCGCAAAGCATCAAGACGTGCAAGTAGTTTAAAGCAAACATATTGTGCTTCCTGCACCCTAGATAGCTCCTTTTTCAGCCATTCTATGGCATCCACAACTTCAGCATCCATAGAGTCAGTAAACATGAACGCCTGCAAGCCCTTTAAAAGCGACTCAAGAAGAGCCACATGCTGTTTTTGTACGGAGGCATTAGCAAGACCATAATGCCGCGCTAATTTCCGAGTTTTGGTAAGGAACACTGGCCAAGCATGATAATCAGCCATGGACACTCTTGTGGAGAAATGTCGTATCAACTGACGCATATAAACATCAAAAACTTCATGCTCCAAAAAAGTGTGATTTAAGCGCAAAGGCAAGCGTCCCAACAAGCCTTTATAAGTTTATATGCATCCACAGGATGATAGACCATTTCAAACACAAGCGGCCAATGATCCGACAAAACCTGTTGCTGATCAACCATCATAGTAAGAACCTCTAGCTAAAAGAGATCTTGATGTAAAATATACATCCTATCCAATCTAGCATAAGTGCCCCCAAACTGTTGTGAGGCATAAGAGTAACCCCTTTCATCTGGATGCAACCAAGACCACATGTCTTGTTTTAGCGACCTTGCTACAAAAGCTTCCCATGCCATTCTCTCTGGGACATCCATTACAGAATGAGGCGACGTGGCTTGCTCCCTGGAGACACACATATTAAAGTCTCCCATCACAAAGCCAGGATGAGAGATTGAAAGAGCACACAAGTCATTCCACAGCAAACAATGTGCACGAGCATTATTTGGAGCATACACCCCTAACAACCATAAAGGCGTATCATCCCAAACAATCTGTATCACTAGAAATCTTCCATGAACATCTTGAATCACAAGAGAAGGCTGAAACTGCGAACGAACAGCAAACATAACACCTGACTGCGAAGCAGGATGTCCGCTGTAGAAAACATGAAACCCGTTATATACATAGGCTTTGCCAGCCAACTTATGCTGCTTATGTTCAACTGCACACAAAACATCCCAACCATGACAAAAAGTTATACGCCAAAGCCTGAACTGCTTTTGTCGCGAAGAAATACCCTTTACATTCCATTGTACAATTTTCATAAGCCTTCCTAGAAAAGGAATCAACAAGGCCATGTACCAGGCCCAGGACAATCTGCCAAATCACGAACCTTTTGAAGCATTGCATGTTTAGACATGGTATTTGTGATCTCAGACTGCCCTTGGAGTTCCCGAGCACGTGCCGAAGGGTAATGACCATCCCATGGCGAGATCACCTCACCCTTCGAACCAAACACAAGAGGCAATTGTTGTTGTGCTTCTTTTGTTAGGCGACTTCTAATAGGATAGCGTTCTACTCTATCCACCCCAAGAGCCCCTGTACCCTAAGAAAGTTGGCCTCCCGGCCTCTCAATCCTGGTCTGTTGCTGGGCACCTGAACCCAAAGGGCGACGAGAATATGTATGTAAGGGCCCCTGATGAGTACGCAAAGGCCGCCGCCAAACAGCATCTGAGAAACCCCCCCGCGGGGCAACAAATCGTGTCTTTTTACCACGTACTTCCACCCATGGCTGCTCAACCTCATTCTGAACATCCACATGTACATCCATGTGCTGGGCATCATGTAAAGGAGCATCATGCTCATCTTCCAGGCAACTACCCATCAACGATATCCTTGGTAGCAACAACTTGTTCTTTCTTAGGGCATTCTGAGACAAAGTGGCCCATCTCACCACATTTGAAACAGTGGCCAGCAAATGTATCCCACCTCAATTCATACATTAAAGGTTGCAGCCCAGCCATATTGACACGCAAATGTGTCGGCCTAGGTCTCCCAGTATCCCACAACATGCATAGACGATTTCGGTTTCTAGATGTCATTCGAGGCACCACCAAGACATCACCGATACCTCGCATGAGACCTGGTAAAACACGCCAAAACATTGGTGGGAATTGTTTCACTTCAACCCAAACTGGGCAAGCCTGGCGCAACATATATTGGTACTCTGCCATAGGCTTTCACGGAACCACATGAACCAACTGCCCATCCAAAAAGAGTGGCACCTGCTCCAAGACTGCCCTACGGGCTTCCGAAGTGCGAAAAAGTATTTCATAAAAGCCTCTCGGACCATCATAAATCTCCTCAAGTGCCTCAGGTGACACCAAGCGGCCCAACCATGCTCTAAGACGAGGCAACAACGGAATACGCCCAATAAAGAAGAAGATAGCAGCACGATCATGAAAATTTGCTAGCTGTTGTAGCAACAAAGGAGTCTCCATGCATACATCAGCCACACCACCATTATCTACTGCAGCCATTTGCACACTATTTGCCTTCACATATTCTTGCAGAAGCTCACCAGTGATCTACAGCAAACGTGCAAACTCCGGAGAAGGTACCTGAGAACTTTCCTCTGCATTCTCTCCAACATTCACCAACATTCACCAGAGTGTAGCTTGCATCAACATCAAGCCTTTGACGTTTTTGTTGCTCCGAGGCATCTGAAGCATAACCCACATCCTTCTCGATCATCTCCTCAATAAGATCCATGTTAAGGCTATTGGCAACCATGCCACCAACAGCAACAGCCGGGTCATCCAAATCCATGTACAAAAGCAAAGAAAACCCGTTCTCTCAAACCCTAATTCAGCATCTGAAAACCCTAATTCAGCACTTGCAAACCCTAAATCAGCACCTTCATAGATCGATCCAAACCAGAATACGTTAATACCTGTACACAGACCCTCTCTCTCTCTCTCTCTCTCTCTCTCTCTCTCTCTCTCTCTCTCTCTCACACACTCAGAAAGGGATGTACAGAGAAGAGAAACGAAAGGAAGAGACGGGAAATGCTGCAGATCACCGGGGTCGCAGGACAGAGGATGCAGGTGCACAGCAGATCGCACATCTAACCGACAAGTTGCAGCTCGACAGGTCGTAGGTCGCAAGTCATAGGCGTGCAAGTCCCACAGGTGCACACAGGCGCATAGGCGAAGGTCGCACAGGTAGCAGCTCGCAGAGGCACACACAAGCGAAGGTCTCTCTCTCTCTCTCTCTCTCTCTCTCTCTCTCTCTCTCTCTCTCTCTCTCTCTCTCTCTCTCTCTCCATAAGGTCTCTATCTCCTTTGCTCTCTCTCTCTCTCTCTATTGTATTGTCTATGCTTCCACCTGTGCATACTCCAACATGCAACTCCACCATCACTCTGAAGGGGGGTTTGTTGGGTATTTCAGAGTTAGTCTATAGTCTAATCAAGTGTCCTTAGTGGTGTGAACACTCTCTTATTCAGGGTCAAAAGATAAGGCATTGATGCCTATAAAAGCATTGTACATGGTGAAAGTATGTAGTGCAACTCCTCTCTATTGTGTGTTGTCATACCTCTCTCTCTCTCTCTCTCTCTCTCTCTCTCTCTCTCTCTCCGCACCATGGTCATGGGTTGAGCTTCCATATCATCTCTCTACTTGCACTCTACTCCTACACAACTATCATGGATATCTTTCATCCTCCATAGCTCCTCCTGGGATACACTAATTCCTGCAGTCACCTGTCAGAGCAACAAGTGATAGTTGTCACGCCTACTCAACATTATTAGTGGAGTTGATGAGAGGCCATTCAGGTATGCAAGAGGATAGTTTTACTTATGCCATGTATACAGAAGAGGTACATCCATCCATCATCACTCTCCCCTTACACGGATGTTTGATGACAAATAAGAGAATGCATTATAGGTAAGGTTTGAGTCTTGACTTGCCCATCACCTTTGATAACTTGTATTCTCTTATACCACCCCAGTTCGGTCGTAGTGTCAACATGGACCCGACCATGGGGTGAGCGACATGGTCGAACTTGACCTAGCCCACCTCAGCACCCTTTATTACTCCAGATCGGTTGTACAGTCCTTTAGAGTCAACATCACCCAACCACGCCGTGGGTGACATGGTCGACCTTGACATAGCCCTCAGGTCCCATAGTGACATCCTTCCATTATCATATATTTCACTGTGATACCCTTATATCCTCTGTCCACATCAGTAGTTCATATAGACGATTGGAGGCAGGTGAACAGCAGAATCCATTCATTGTAACTAGTTGAAAGGCAGCCTAGGACATTGCATGCATGCCATGAGGGAGTCATCCGTGATTCAAACTCTCAGAGGCTATGTATGGTCACATCATTTCCCACATATTACCCCATGATTAAGAGATTGAAACAGCCATGAATTACATTGTCTTCTCGGGTAACATCGATCTATTTTTGCCATGAAGAACAGCAAACTGTCTTCAAACTCTCAGAGGCTATGTATGGTCCCATCATTTCCCACATATTACCCCATGATTAAGAGATTGAAACAGCCATGAATTACATTGTCTTCTCGGGTAACATCGATCTATTTTTGCCATGAAGAACAGCAAACTATGATAGAAAATGGAAAGACACTTACAGAAAAGATGTTTAAGGAGCGAGTGCACTGCCTCTCACAGTGTGAGGAGGCTAGCCTGGCAAGTTGTTGAGGAGTGAACCTGACCCCCATCATCGCTGTCGATCCACCTTCGTTACGACACAGAACCAACAGTTAAGCTCATTACACACTCAGACGCCGCCCATTCCAATGAAGATGCCGGAAAATTCTCATCCAATCTCATCCCTATTATACATATGGGACATTGCCCGGGCATTTGCACACCTCATGAGGGTGCTCAAAATTCTCATATAATCTCATCCCTACGTAAATATGGGACATTGCCCGGGCACATGTTGTGAAACCAACCTCACAACGATGCACGTACCGTGGATCCGAGGTTTTTCATTTTCTCTTTGTGTAAGCCTCACGTGTTCGACTCTTAGTGAAGAATTAATGTAATGCACTTGTATTCATTAGGAATTTTTTGGACCCAAAAAGGGCCTCTTAAGGATTCCTAATTTTAAGGGATTAGAGTTTAAAAAGCTGGGCGGAGACAATTTTTTGCCTTGCCACATCAGCCATATTCCCCTAGTTTCACTTTTTAAAGAGAATATTCTCATACTCTCTCTCTTACTTTTTGAATTTTTTATCTTCACTCTCTACAAATTGAATCTTTCTTGTCAGTTTAAAATCTCTTTCCTCATTAACTCCCACCATATCTCCAGCAAAACATTCTTGTGTTTAGGTGGGCCCCAAAAGGTGAAAATTTTTAGTTTTCTATTTTTTTACATTTTGAGGTGGAAAAAACACCACCCAACCAATATATATGATGAAAATACTTTTTTTCCTCCAAAAAGCTTGTAATTCAAGGGTCACATCAGAAGCCTATCAGAAGCCAGTACATCCATAACTAACTGTCAAGTCCCCACAACCCCATAAACATAACTAACTGTCAGGAACCACTACATCCATGAGATCCCAAAATTGTGGGAATCCCAAAAATTATTATTTTATTATTTTTCTCATAAATGCAATTTATTGATGAAAAACTCCATGTTAGTATATTTGTATATCAAAATTATTATTTTCTACTCAGAAAAATGGATTTGTGTTAAACCTCCAACAACAAACCTCCAACAGCAAAGTTTTAACACTCTCTCTCTCTCTCTCTCTCTCTCTCTCTCTCTCTCTCTCTCTCTCTCACAGAGAATCTCTCTGCTTAGCTATGGAGCCTTTGCAAGTTGTGTGTGTAGCCCCTTGCGAAGCTAGAAAACGGAAGGTTAATTTACACATTCATATTCCTGAAGAGTATGGCAGCTCTAAAAAAACCCATCCTACTGATGCACAATCTGTCCAAGCTCATAGGATAGCTAATGAGAAAAATATAGATCTTTGGGTTGATGGATATCTCTATCCAATTGGCCCTCCATTAAGAGCAAACCCTCCTTTCCGCGATTTATCATCTTTTATGCAATTTGTTGGTGAAGGAGAGCTTGGCTTGTTAGGATATTGCAGAAGATTGACTACAAGTGGAGTTTGGCAAACCCATATTCTCCAATAATTGCAAGCATCACAATTCACCCTTTTACAATGTCAAGAAGGACTTAAAACATCATCAGATAAAATGAAAGAGATCCTTGCAGAGAATGTGGAGAAGGATGCAAAGATTCAAAGGCTAGAGGAACTTATCAAACGACTCAAAGAAATGCCAAATGGTGCTCGTGAATGCAAAAAGACATTAGCTAGTATAGAATCTCTTGCGTTTAAAGGTGGAGCATGAAAGAAAAGAATTCATACAACAAATTAAATAACATAAACTTTCATTATGCACTCACTGATTTAAACAAAATAGTCATGATTTGTGTTCTACTGCCATGAATTTTCTGCGAGGTGTGTGGTTCTAAAACGAAGAGGGATGGAAGGATTTGGTCAAAGACATTCTGAATACCAAGGATATTCTCTCAATTATTACTGATCCTTATCGTCCTAAAATACGCCAAGCTGTTGTCAGCAATGTGGTGAGCAAGATTACCACCTCCATCGATTCTTCATCAATTCAACATGCTTGTGATGTGGCTAGAATCGGCTGGTTCCAAGCAATCCGTCAGGTTGTAAAAGATGCATTTCTAAGACAAGGGATCACTGGCACTTTATTTCCTACACTCTAGGTGATTCACAATGTCAATCGTATCAATAATGATGATGTGCAGCAAGCTATAGGATAGTTTTATCACTGGCACTTTATTTCCTACACTCTAGGTGATTCACAATGTCAATCGTATCAATAATGATGATGTGCAGCAAGCTATGGGATAGTTTTATCACGTTGAGGACACACTAACATTAGACAGGGTCGAGTAGAAAGAAAAGGAAGACAACAAGTACAGAATTTCACTATGATGTTTATAATAACATCTTTGTTCATATTGAGAGACAATAAGCTATGGTAAAGTTCCATGGCCTTTCACCAGAAGGTGAGAACTTTCAATTGCTACTATTCATGTTTTTCAGTATAAAATGAAGACGATTATTTTGTTTTGAATATTATAAATTACTGTTTATTTACACTTTTGGGGAGCACACTTTCATTTGTGCTCAAGCTAGATGAGTGCCAAATTGTGAAAGGTCGGAAGCTAGAACGTATAAGCATTATGCTCATGAATGAGGCCATGATATGTGCATGGGAAAGACTACCAAACCAAGTTTTAGTGTGCAATCTGAGAAAGAGGTCTGATGGCTTGGTGCATTCGAGGTACCGAGAAGTTTTAGTGTGCAATCTGAGAAAGAGGTCTGATGGCTTGGTGCATTCGAGGTACCGAGAAGGAGACACATGAGGTATTGACATGGATGTTTTGAAAGGACTCCTTAGATAACATATATAATCAAAAAGCAAATTGATGATCAACTTTTAGATGTAGAAAACATAGGAAAGTTCAAGGTGGATTGGCATCTTGGGAGAGATTTAAAGACAATTAAATGCATGATGGGTTGTGCCCAAAGCGCGACATCAAGATGGCCTTTTCTATACTGCAATGCTCAGATTGATATTCCTAGGCAAAAAAAGACAAATGGAAAAAGTATGTAGAAGGTTGATTATGTTGGGAAGGATGCCTCGAAAGGTCCCAAGAAAGGGAAGAAGCAATAGGAAGATGCAGTAGATCCAACCAAGTCAATTGACGATGAAGATGAGGAACAACCAAATGCAAGATGAGGAACAACCAAATGGAAGGTGTCATGTCTCCTGATATGCTAAGAGAACCAAACAGGAATTCAAATTGGAGCCCCATCATTAATTTTCCACTAAATAATATTCACTTTTGCACACTTTATACATTCATGAGAATCTTCGATCGATTGCTTAAGTGCCGTATCGATTATGCATTCACAATGCCTACACAAGAGAGGAAAGTTACAGCCCTTGGTAAATTAGAGCATTTTTGAATTCTCTGGGTTACAATGGCAGAAATGTGAAAATTGAAGTGAACAAGCAGGCCTCCGGTATGTCATATGAGGTTGCTCAAAAGGTCTCCATGACCGGAGCAAAGGTAAGGAGATTTTTGGAGAACCTAGCAAACATAGAGAATTCAAAGAAGACTTGGGGACTCTAGAGAGACCTGTGTGCAATCACCACAAATGTAGATTGTTCAATGCCAGCTCTTATAAATATGTGCAAACAGCTTTGGATAAATTTCAATAACATGGTTTGCATTATGAATCAAAGTAGCACAACTGCCCAAGAACGAGCATCATTCCAACAACATATCGTAGAATTCACCAAAAGTGTGCTAGGTGCTTGGGGAGAGAGTAAAGTAACATATTATATGGTAAGTTGTATAATTAAAAAATAAACTGGTATTTTAACCTAGACTTTTTCTAATTAAATTCTATTGTCATGTGTACAACGCATAGTTTATACGCATGGTGTGTATTTCATGAACAAGTATGGATCGCTCGACATGTGAGTACCCAAGGGATGGAGAAATCACATTATAAAGCAAGAGGGGTTTATTTCAAAAATACAAGACATGGAGGTGGAGCTTATGTAGAAGGAACACGTACAAACTATCTACAAGAGATGTTTAATTGGTTTTATCGCACAACCTTTGGAAAGGTATTGGTTATGGAGCTGGCCCAACAATCAAAGCTTGCAAAAGAGGCATGCAAGACTGCAAAAAGTCATGCTCGGCTTGAATGGTTCCAGACCAAGGCTCCCCATAGGCATAGTGCTTAGTGTGCACCGCGAATGAGGAGACAAGGGAGGCGTTGGGTTGTGCATGCACTAGCACAAATCTAGATGTAATAAGGCTAAGAAAACAAGTTTAGTTAGGTTTTTTTTTGCCCTTAAAAAAAACTATTAATAGTTCCTTCACTTACTTCATTTTCATTTCACTTTTTTAGAGAGCTTGAGCTCAAGATCTACGTAGGCACCCACGTAAGGACACCAGCACATCACCACGTTAGCATAATAGGCATAGTCGTACAGGGATATGGCACGCACCAAGAACATTGCATGTGTTACCATGCCTTCACAAAACACAGTGTAAGGCACCCAACGACCACATACTGGTGGCAACACCACGGAAGAGAGTGATCCCTGGGATTCTAGGACACGCCCAATGGGATCACCAGAGTCCAACCCTCCTCCCACAGCAACACCAATACACACACATGCAGGCCCTTTTAGTGGGAGCAAGTGCGTGAAGAAGAAGACCCCACGATGCAGCCACCCCAGAGATCAAGACAGAGACTTCGATGATGAGCAGTTTGACTGGGTTGGTGAAAACATTCCTACGTTGCGCACCACCACAGGTGGCAAGATCCTACTACCAGGATAGGGTCCCCTACCTACTTGTGAGGAACTTAATACACAGGTACCACAACAACAGGAGGAGGAGGATTCAGACTATGAGAGAGATCAAGGGGAGGTTACTGCAAGTGGCGCAAGCGCAGAAAGATCAAGCTCTTCAAGCCAAGGAAGTCCCAACCTTGCCCAATACACCAACACAACACAGAGAGCTCCAAGGAGAAGGATGCGCCAAGGACATAGGGCTCTACAAGAAATCAAGTTTTATCAGAGGAACATTGAGTTGCCGCACAGTCAAGGAGATTCTCCAACGATATAGAACATAGTTCCATGTGCAAGGGATTACCCTTGAAGCATTGCAAGAAGCCTCCGAGGCTTACCTTGTTGGGATTTTTGAAGACACCAACCTCCTTGCAAATACATGCAAAGAGGATTACCATTTCTACTAAGGACATGCAACTAGCTCGGCGTATTTGAGGTGAGCGTGATACAATCTAGAGATCTTAGATGTTAACTTGCTTTTTGAAGCAACTCTTTTGTTTCAAACTCCCCTTTGTAACAAGCCTATCTAGCTTTCATTTATAACCTTCTAATAATTTAAATTTTAAGTTTCGCTTACAATGTCTCAGTGTCATCATGTTTGCTTAACATGGAGTGTCTATCATGTGCCAGTTTGTCACCCAAGGCATCAGAACTCCCCCTGGAGGGCTGAGGAAGTTGTGCCAGAACAGTGCAAATTTGGCCTCTGCAATGGGCGATGTAGGCTAAAAAATCGCACTATTCTGGCACTTCTCCCCTAGCCACCCCACTGAGGATCATTTCTAATGTATTTATAATGAAGTTGAGTACACTGATTGTGAGAAACAATAGTTTACAAGATAAAAACACCTTTAATCATGTGTAAAAATATATTTTTTGTCATTCAATGCATCAGAATTGCTCCTGGAGGGCTGGGGAAGCTGTGCTAGAACAGTGCAAATTTGGACTCTGCAGTGGCGGTGCAAGCTTAAAATTTGCACTGTTCTGGCACTTCTCCCCTAGCCACCACTCAGGATCATTTTTGATGCATTTATAATGAAGTTAAGTACATTGATTATGAAAAACAAAAGTTTACAAGATAAAAACACCTTTAATCATGTGTAAAAATACATTGTTTGTCATCCAATGCATCAGAATTACTCCTGGAGGGCCAAGGAAGATGTGCCAGAATAGTGCGAATTTGGGCTCTACAGCAGTGGTGTAGGCTCAAAATTTGCACTGTTCTGGCACTGCTCTCCCAAGTCCCCATGGTCATTTTTGATGCATTTACAAAGAAATTGATGGTACAAACTAGAACAAACAATGATATACTTGATGAAAATAAGTTTGCAAAACTGTATTGTATTCATAATAAGAAGTGATACATCATCTTCACAAAAGCTTTTTTACAATATTGAGCTTCCTTCTCTTGTTATTGGGCAGAGTGTGCTCAAGGCGTGATTGGGCTATTTCTTGAGGATCCTTTGTGCCTATGCTTTTGGCTATACCTATACGAGCAAGAAGCTTACCCCTAAATCCAGAGCACCTTAGAGAGGGCTTTCAAAAAGAAGAGAGTGAAGGCAGATCGAGGGGTGTAGTCCCTGTGGATGATGGTGATGCTATCCACAAGGAAGCCGACCAAGATAGTGCACCAGCGCAGCATCATGTCCATGGACCTTGGCCTGGTCTCTACTGTCGCCATCTCTCCCAGAGCAAATGCGTCAATTTCAACCACCCTCTGCAATCAAAGAAAAAATTAAAATATTTTCCTATACATAATTACAAGCATTTCTAAGTTGTAAAAGATCAATTATAACCTCTTGCTCAATGTCTTATTTTGCCAAAGTGCTTGTGGGGGCGGAGAGGTCAATCGAGGACTTAGCCTTATCCTTTTTAGGTGCTTTGGTCTCCTCCATCACTCCAACAGCACAGGTATCCTTTTCAGCCTCTAGCTTGTCTCCTCCATCACTCCAACAGCACAGGTATCCTTTTCAGTCTCTAGCTTGTCTTGTAAGGTTGTGAATTCCTCCTTTGGACTAGGGCTTGCTCTGCAATCTCAACCACACTATCCTTGACCAAAGCAACTGTCTCTGCGATAGATTCTCCAAGGGGCAATATGACACTATCTAGGTGAGGACCGAGGTGGGACGTATCAAGGTCCATTTCACATCACGTGCATATAATGCCTAAGCATACATCCATTCTTAAGCCAACTGCCTTTTTAAGGTCATGAAGAAATAAGTATTCTTCACCTTCCACCACAATGGTGCTTAAGAGATTGATCTCAAGCTCTAGCAGCACCTTGCTCTCCTCGTGTGAGGAAGATGGCCCCGCATCTTCCACTATACCGAGCTCTTCAAGTTGCAGATTGTGCACCCTCTGGAAAGTGCTCTGATGCAAGCTGCTCTTCCACACCAGCACTCATACCTAGTGCCTTCACTTCCTTGTCATCCCTCAAATACCCTGCCAACTGTAATGCAGACATCTCTACCTCCTCATCTGAATCCTCATGGCACTGATGAGGAATGCAAAAGTGATGAGCCACGAGAGGAACCTAGTTCCTAAATTGCCCTTCCCCAACCTCTTCACCTCCTGCTTATTGAAGGTATAGTAAGCTTCTGCGGGGATGTAGATGTCGATGAAGCGTTCAAGGTGCTGGATGTAGGGGCGGGTGTATTGTTGAATGTACTTAAGCAGCTCAACAGGCACCCATCGATCATTGGGGCAATGGGGAAAGGAGATGGAGTGGGGAGCTAAGTACTACTCCATGTATGCAATCTGCGTCTCATAATGTTGGGATGCAAGGGCGAGCGACTTTTCAAAGTCGACTTCACGACAGAACATGGCAAAGAGCTCGCTCTTGCTCGCCCACGGGGTGGTGGAGAGGAACTCACAGAAGTCGTCAAAGTGGGTAGCCATGTGTGAATGCAAAGAGATAGTGTGAGTTCGTGCTTGGTTTCTATCGCGTGAAAATGAGTGAAAATGAGAAAGAAGGCACCTTTGGCCTATTGATAGTTAAAATTTAAAGTTTGGCCTTTTGACACTAAACCGCTAGACAAAAAAATCACAATTTACAAAAATATTAAGATTTCAATTAAATAAAGAGGGGTTAAAAAAGAGCTTGCTACAAAATTACAAGCATGTCATCTAATCTAAAATTGTTATAATGTCTTCATTTTTTGCCTCTTGTGACATTTACTTCATGTTGATCTCCATCTCCTTGTTGACTTGAAAGCTTGTCATTGCCTTTACTGCGATCCTAAAACTCTTGCCCCTCACGTGCATCAGAACAGAGGCTATTTTCCCATATACCCAGTTCATCTTCAAGATCTTCCACATGCCTACTATGTGTTGGTAGGGCTATGCACCTTGCTGTTGAAAATTCAAGGTCCCCCATTTTCCATGATTTTGAGACCATGGTTGTCCCCTCCTTACACTTCCCAATCTGTAAAAATATAGAAAGTGGCACAATAACCAGACAGTGTAAGGGTTAATTCTAGACATGTAATGGAATCAGATATACCTTTCTTATCATCAACTTGAAACTTGACTCTTCCACATTGTCAAAGCCCATGATGCTAAAGTGTTGATGCAGGTCTGCTAGGCTCCAATGTTTGCTTGCTGGCCACTCGCTCAATCCATCCATTTTGCATCATCACAGCTACCTCAATAGGCACAATTTCTTCTTCTGAGACTTGAAGTGGGATCCATGTCCCGTGCTTTTGCATCCATCTTTGGCAGTGCAGACGCATGTACAAAAATAGAGCGTGCCTTCAAGAACTTGAAAGACACTGTAGAATCTACTACATTGCACTTGTACACATCACCTTGATGTGACCCCTCATTAACCTCCCAACCCTCTCCTAGTAATCCTTGATGAGGTCAGACCATACCTCCTTACAAATATACAGTGTTTTTGTTTGGTGCATTGGCATGCAATTGAACATGTACATAAAAACATGTAAAGGACAAAACCAATTTAGCCCTACTAACCTAGATACCTTTGAAAACTTGAGTGATGTCTTGATATCACTTACCATCTTAAACTTTAAGCATAAGATGGTCCAAGCGTTAGGTTTGGGTCATTCGGGATTGTTAAGAGGGGGGTTGGGGATCTCTTCTAGCTTGCCAAATAAACCTAGTTTGTAATCTACAAAATATGAGAGAAAAGAAAAAGATATTGTTCTGTACAAGCTCACTTGGGCTTTGAGATACAAACATTGCCTCTCCAATGGATGCATGCATAGCATAGAAACCTCCAGTGAGGCTTTGGAGTGGTTGTTCCTCAACATAATTAGAGGGGAAAATATCTGCAGATAGAGACATAAGAAAATGGAGAATCATAAGAAAATTTGAAACAAAAAATCCAATATTAGCAGGTTGTTAAGGCTGCGTTTATATTACACTAACAATTTGAAGGAAACCTTGGTCGTTGGCCTTGAATGTAAACGTCTCCAAGAGTATACACATGTTGCACTATGGCAACTAGACCTTCCTTCGTAGTATGCTTGAAGCCTTGTAGCTGCCCTTCCAATGATGTAGTATATTCCCTAGTTGACGCACTCGATGTGGTCCCTTAGAGCTTGGTTGCATGTAGACCCAAGCCCCAAACCTGAAACTTGTTGGAGCCCAAACTCCATGCTCATCTCTTGTGTTATGCAGCACAAGCGCTTCCACCTTCTCCCTAGGTTTTCTCACATTACAGGAAGAGGCCATGGTGGTAAGAAAAGAGAAGAAGGGAAAAGAAAAGCTTGTTACAAAACAGAGGAGTGGAGAGGAGAGAAAGTTCATGGTTTTCAATGCAGCAATGGAAAGCTTAAAAGAGGGTTAGAGTTTGAGAATAGGCTTCCTGAACCTAGAGTAGACTAAAGAGGGATAGAGTTTTTGCAGCAATGGAGAGGGAGGGAGCTTGAAAGGGAGAGAGAGGGGGCTTGAGAGGGAGGGAGCTTGAGAAGGAGGGAGAGCTTGAGAGGGATGGAGTTTCTGCAGCAATGGAGAGCTTAGAAGAGGAAGAAAGAGGGAGAGGGAGCTTAAGAGGGAGGGAGCTTGAGAAGGAGGGAGAGCTTGAAAGGTATGGAGTTTTTGCAACAATGGAGAGCTTTGAAGAGGAAGAAAGAGGTTCAAAACGAGCTTTCCAAACCTAGAGTATGTTGTGGGGAAGTTTGAGAGGGAAAACACACTTTTGGGACAAAATTAAAAATTTTCAATTTTTAGCGCGATTCTAGGTGGGGGGACCTCTAAGTTTGGGCCTAGGAGGTAGGGGGACAAGAGTAGTAATTAGGCCCCATTAGCAAACCAAAGCCTACGCCCCCTAGGGTCAAAGAAGTCAAAAATGTGCACCCAGCCCTCTTCCTATTGGTCCATTCCTAATCAAAAGTTAATCCAAGAGGCCCTCTTTGGGTCCAAAAAATTCCTAATGTGGTCCCATATGTCATATATGGCCTCCCGTAGATGTTAGTATCATCAAATTCTTCTTCTTTTGCTCAATTGTGAGGAGAGAACTTGACCCCATTATCATTTTCGATCCAACCTTCGTGTGACAACCTTCCAAACACAGAACCAACAGTTAAGCTCATTACACACTCAGACATCACCCATTCCAATTAAGATGCCGGACTTTGGTCGGGGTCACCATCATACCTTTAATGGTGGCTCCTCATCATGGTTGATTGAGAGTGCTCAACATTCTCACACAATCTCACCCCTACATAGATATAGGACACTGCATGAGCACATATTATGAAACCAACCTCTCCACTATGATGCACACCGTGGATCCAAGGTTTTCCATTTTCTCTTCATGTGTTGGACTCTTAGTAAAGAATTGATGTAATGCACTTGTATTGGTCCCACAAGTCGTACATGGCCTCACATAGATGGAGCATAGATGTTAATATAATCAACTGCTATGGCATGTGGGACTATGAACGGAGGAATTAATGTCTCTTTAGATTTAATGAACTTCCAACTTGAGAAGTCTCAAATGTTTAATTAATGGCACCTCTCTCTCTCTCTCTCTCTCTCTCTCTCTCTCTCTCTCTCTCTCCCCCATAATAGAAATAAAGTGATGCCTTGGTAATAAAGACCAGGATCAAAAGATTGCCTGATGCATAGCTTGAATCAAGATCACGATGGAAAGATTGTCTAATACATAGCTTGAATCAAGTGTAGTAGATTAGATTTTACAAACATTTACATATGTCACACTATCCATCACAGAAGATGAGGGTGACATTGTTCCACGAGACCAACAATGCTCTAAGAGGGGCAAAAAGCCTCATTATAGAATTGTCAAAGCTAGTATAAGCTTACCTTTTATAGTCTATACATTGTTACCAGTCTTGTAAGTCATATTTGGCCTTCATGGCGGAGACTAATCTCTCTCTCTCTCTCTCTCTCTCTCTCTCTCAAAGCTAGTATAAACTTAGTCTCACAAAGCTTTAGATTCATGGGATTTTTTTCTCTTTTGTTGATGATGATCACAATAAGGACCTTTTACAATCTATGATTGCTACCAGTCTTATAAGTCATATTTGGCCTTCTCATGGAAACTAATTTATGCAGTTATCGATCGTGTAAGTCATATTTGGCCTTCTCACGAGACTAATCTCTATATATTATTATTTATATTGTAAAACATATTGGCCCTCTCACGGAGACCCTCCTTCCCTCCCTCCCTCTCTCTCTCTCTCTCTCTCTCTCTCTCTCTCTCTCTCTCTCTCTCTCTCTCTCTCTCTCTCGGCAAGGATATGACATGAGAGCAGCCTCTAATCATTAGATTCCCTGATGCCACCAACAAACATGCTTTCTTAGACAGGCGGACTACCCTCAAGGGCACATAGGTGTACATGGGAGATGATCTCACTCTAGCACAGGTGGCACACTGTGGTCGTGAGGCAATGGTGATAGTTCATGAGGCACACAGAGCAGGCAAGTGGGCTATCTAGAGAGATGGTAGGGTCATTGTCATTGAGCATCATCCCAAATAGGGACGCGAGCTCTATGAGACCAAACACGTGAGGTTAGCAGTATGGAACTATAATGGCATGCCATGGTGGTCAAATCCAGGAGGCTTGAGCAAGATTCTCACAGGCAGGGATGTCAATTTTTATACAGAGACTCATCAGAGCCCTGAGAGGGGCTTACCATACATAGCCGGGTATGAGTGGGAGTCAGCTTTTCGAGGTGAGACCGCACATCAAGAGGAGTACGTGGCTCTGAAGGGGTAGGTGTCCTTTTTAGATCCCATCTCCGACAGATTCTCAGCATCGTCTGGAAGGACAAGGATGCACGGTATCTTTGGGTGTGGCTACAACTTAGCAGTGAGACAGAGTCATCCACATTGTTGTGTGTTATTTTGCACCACACCACTCCCCTTACGCCGCACAGCATGTCCAGTCACCGTACTTACCATTATATGGGGATATCATGGAGTTCTCACATCTGGGGGAAGTCCTCCTGCTCGAGGATTTCAACACCAGAACGGGAAGTCAGTAGGTCCCACTACTCAATCTAGACGACCCTATTAGACTACAGGAGCTGGACATCACTAACACAGGGCTACAACAATCATCACAGGACCGTGAGGAGGTCACAGTGTATGGGATATATTTCTTAGAGCTGGGAGCTGCACATGGTCTCGTTATCTACCCGATGGCCCTCCTTCGGCGTCCTCACCTCCTTCCCTCACTCAGGAGAGGTACTAGCACCGTGGACTACCTTATGGGATCTCCGGATTTGGCACACCTTCTCATTGACTTCTCCATCCCACCACCCCCTTTTGAAGCTGACCATGCCTACCTCTCCTTCACTCTTACCTGTATACCACCTGTCCCTCCACCACCACCCCCCATCTCACATTACACTCGGGTCCTTTTTTATCACAAGCTTAACCTTGTTCACTCCAACCACATCTACCGCTAACTCCAGGATGTGGAACCTATTGTCCCCCTATCCACCCTCACATCACAGCTCACCACCATACTCCACACATCCACCATCGCTTCTTTCATCTGCACGTGGTAGTCCACCGCCAAGCCACCTTGCAGTTCCATGCCCCATAACTGTTGGTATGATGATGAATGCCGGGCCACACGGTCCCCTCCTAAGCATGAGGTACGGATTGGGCAAATCACAAAGCGCCAAGCTCAACAGATTTCTCAATGGCTCACCCAACGCAAGAACGGGAGTTCTATGCTCGGAAAGAGGATGAGTTATACCGACTTTTCTTAGGGTCGAACTACAAACAGGCCTGGAGGAAACTGCGAGAACACCGCCCTCCCACACCTATCACCTACCCGGACACATGGCACTCCTATGCACGCTCCCTCTATCATATCCCCCATCAACCACCCCTACCCCCACCACCAGATCCCCGTCCCACCACCTCCACCTTCTTCACAAAGGGCATGGTCCTCAAGGCCATTCGTAGACTATGCAATGGGCGAGTTCGGGATCATAAGGGACTCACTGCTGTAGAGTACATCTCGCATGCCGATGATACCATGGCGCCCCTACTAGCCTACATGTTCAATAGAGCCCTTTGTGAAGGATTTCCACCCTCTTGGTCCACCAACACCATCACCCCCATCCTCAAAGCCAGAGATCCACTTGATCTTAATAATTACATGACGATCATGACTCGCCACACATTGGCCAAACTCTATGGATCCGTGCTAGAGGCGGAGCTCAGTTCATTTGCAGACAAGCAGGGATGTAGAGCCTCAAGAGATAGGCTGGATTTCGGAGGAGCTATTCTACCCTTGACCACATCTTCACCCTTCGTGCCATCATCGAGGAGGGTAGAGCACGACATCAAAGGATTTACTGCTGCTTTGTGGATTTTTGCAAAGCCTTTGATACTGTACCCCGAGCCCGCCTCCTACACCGTCTACAAGAGATCGGAGTCCCATCTGACATGGTTTGGAGCATCATCGCCCTCCATGAGTCCGTCATCGGACAAGTGAGAGCCCCAAGAGGTACATCACAGGAGATTTCCAGCACTATTGGGTGAAATAGGGCTACCTATCACCCACTCTTTTCAGCCTCTACATTGATGAGATCTTGAGCTTCATTGTGATAGATTAGGCGGGGCTGGTCCCACACTAGTAGGCATATTGATCCCCATACTACTTTATGACATCGTCCTCCTCTCAGACTCAGCCAAAGGCCTTCAAAGACAGTTGGATGCCTTACATGACTTTTGCACTCAGCGGGACCTCTCGGGTTAACCTTGGTAAAACCAAGGTAATGGTCTTCAATACCTCTCGCCCCTTCACATCCAGATTGAGCTTCAATCATAATCCTAAAAAATATCCGGTTACATTCTAATTTCCAATCATTCTTTCATCGGTGTACCTATGGTATCATTGGCACAACCAGAACGCTGGCCTTTTCAACGGTTCCTAGCTCATAGTACCCGGAAATATACACTTATAGAAATCCAGATGGACTCTCCGTTGAAGATCGATAAGATCAACCAACAGATCCATATAAAAGAGCCATGGACTCATCCGTAGGACCAGCAAGGACAATCAACCAGATCCATGCCGAGTTCAGAAAACAACTCTAACTCCTTGTTCCATTTTCTTCCTCGACGCACGTGTGGGTATCTTCGACGACCTAGAGCCCTAGCACTGTATGGTCAGTACCCTTTAGGCTCCTTCATCTCGCAGGTCACCTAGCGCTTCACTCATAGGCCGCTTCCTTGGTCCCTCATCCACTGTACCGGAAGCTCACCATTTAAATCAAACCGCGGCTGGTCAAGACCTCGATCGACCTTGCTACGCGAGACATCCTCCGTTGACTCATCAACTCGTTGTTGCAACTTTATAACTTAGGTCTCCACAACCTCATTCACAAGATGGTCAAAATGCTTCCCCAGCATTCTTAACATAAAACAATCATTTAAAAATAGGTCATAAATACAGTTTCTAACGATCACATCATCTTTCCACATTGTTCCACATCATTTCTCGTTATTCCACATTCTTCTACATTAATTCACATTCAATTCACATCTATCCATATCCATATCACATCACATCCATTCACATCTATCCATATCCATATCACATCACATCACATCACATCACATCACATCCATTCACATTGCATCTCATCCATTCACATCTATCCCGATTTACATCACATCACATCACATCCATTTCACATCACATCTCATCCATTCACATCTATCTTGACGCACATCACATCACATCTCATTTATTCATATCTATCCCGACTCACATCATATCACATCACATCTCATCCATTCACATCTATCTCGATGCACATCACATCACATCTCATTTATTCACATCCATTTCACATCCATTCACATCACATCTCATCTATTCACATCTATTTACATCACATCACATTCACATCCATTCACATCTATTTACATCACATCACATTCACATCCATTCACATCTATTTACATCACATCACAGGTCATCCATTCACATCTCATCGCATCCATTCACATCCATCTCATTCATTACATCCACATCACATCACATACATCCCATCCACATTACATCACGTCCACATCTCATTCTCATCCATTTACATCACATCACATCCTTTCACATATCATCACATCTCAATCTCATCTCATCACATTCACATCCACATTCATTTACATCACATCACATCCCATCCACATCTCTTCACATCCACATCACATCCCATCCACATCTCTTCACATCCACATCTACATCCATTTACATCACATCACGTCATCCCATCCACTCTCATCTTATCACATCCACTCACATCCTATCACATTGCATTCACATCTTATCACATCGTATTCTCATCTTATTCACATCGTATTCACATCGTATATTCACATTTAGTAGCTTTTTCTACTTCGATACCGATGATTCGACTTTTTCTAAATTTCTGCCAATTGCTTGGCCTAGTTAAAGATACTTTTTCTCGACAGATATTTTCATATTTTTTCTTAAATTTCTCAAGTGAAATATATTCAATATTCTTCTTTTGAGTAAAAGATTCATAGGATTTACAAAAATCAATTCTACCCATATTTTCCAATAAAATTAATAATGCTCAAAATTTCACTTTTGATAAATACTCATAATTTGAATTATGCTAAAAATTCCTCTTTTTCTATTTAATTTCTTAGATCTCAAATATCATGGGAATTCCTCTTTTTGCATTTAATTGATTGAATTCCAAATGTCATGGGAATTCCTCTTTTATCATAAAATAAATTTATCTAAAATTTCTCTTTTCTTTAATAAAAATATCCATTATTTTAAATATGCCAAGAATTTCACTTTTACCATTTTAAATGATTAAATTCCAAATGTTATGGGAATTCCTCTTTTATCATTTAAATTTTCTCATACATAAAATAAATTTATCTAAAATTTCTCTTTAAATAAAAAATATTAATTATTTTAATATACCAAAATTTCTCTTTATCCATTTAATTACATGGATCTTCATTATCATGGGAATTCCTCTTTTTACATAAAAGTAAAATTACCAAAAGTTTCTCTTTTCTTTAATTAATTAATTATGCATAAATACTAAAAATTAGTTTTCCATGAATTTGATGAAAATCATTCTTTTAGGATGTCCAATCCTAGAATATGGTAGGAAGTCCGCTTTTCACATTATGCATAAAAATGAGCTATGTATTAATTTCTAAAAATTTTACCATAGCTTCACTGCTATTACTGATAATTTTTAATATTTCTAGAAAGAATAAGACTTTGTAATACAATTAATCTTTGAACTTAAATCCAATTTATGGAATTAAATCACAAATTTATCATAATTTTATTAACATAAAAGCATAAAAAGCCATTTTCTTAACCTCTAGCTTAACAAGCTTAGAGATTGATTTTGAATTAAGATTTTATCAATGAGAAGCATTCATTTGCTTAAGAATTAGTCATAGGAATGACCATTCTTTTGGGGAGAGAGAGATATACAAAAGCATCCTTAAGCATAAAGATTAATTTTTTTGTGATTAATCATTAGAATTCTTATAGAAAGCTTGATTTGCATTGAAAACAATTAATTTGAAACTTCTCAAGCTTGAGAGGGGTTGAGAAGTGAAATCTTTTGAGAATATTAATGAAAACCATGAAATTACTTCTTACCTCTAGATTTGGCTTGCTTCTTTATCTTAGAAGGAATCCCCTAACCAATCAATTGGTTTAGTATGTTTAGAAGAAAGCTCCAAGGATTGTTGAAGAGCGAGAGAAGCTCCAAGTTCTCCAAAAGTAGAGGATTTTTAAGGAATAATAGAAAATATCATTATTTTAATGTAATACTGGCATGGTATAGTTCACAATTTTTTTTACAAAAGACTAAGGATCTATTTATAGGTGAGGGAGGCCACTAACCAAGTCCGATTGGGTTCTAGAATTCTCCACGTTCAGTTTGACCCAATTTGGACAAGATCTGGATTAGTTTGGCTCCCTTTTTTATTTGGTTTGATCCAAGAGAGAGGAGAGATAAAAATATCACAATTTTTTTGAATTAAAAACTCATCCACATGTGTGAATTAGGCGCCTACCTCAAGATCCCCCTCTCCTCCTTACCAAGGTGTCAAAAATGCATCATTATTCTAAAATATCTCATTTTTTAAGTAATATCTCATAGTTTTTAACTAATAAACCTTGTACTCAGTCAACTTTTCATCTTATGTGAGCATTTACTCATTTTTGGGTATTTTCTTTTATTCTTTGGATTTATCTCATCCCAACACTTGGATTAATCCAATTGGCCCATTAGAACCTTAATTGGACCATAATCCAAAAATTTCTGAAAATGTATACCCTTATAGGCTAAGGTCCTTTATACACATTTTCAATTTATTCCAAATGCACATTGGAAAGTTCTTTTTGAATTTCTATTTAAGGGGAAACCATTTTAGACACTAGGAGGATTTTTATATCCAAAGGTATCTTAATTTAAGATTATTTCTCTCGACTTTTTCTCTCTCTAGACCAAAATAGGGTAAAACAAGATCTTTTTTCTATTACAGAGAGGGGAATGATTACAAGAACAGAAGGGGAGGTTTTTACACCTTTACACCTCAAAAGCTGGAGGAAGGAATCTTACATTCTATCCCACTTAAAAAACACGAGATGTCCTTATCTCGCAGGTGGAGTATAATCTCTTTTATCTTCTTCTTCTTCAATCACTTCGAGCGTTACTGCCTTGGAAGTGGACGGCCGATTTGGGAACATCTCTCTTTGACTTCCCCTATTCTGAGGCGCGGAGGTCTTGCATTACTTTAGATTGAAACTGAGGGTTGGTGAGAGGGTCTACCTCTGGGATTTCCCTAATTTTGACGGAAAGGAACTTGATTACTTCTAAAGGAAGGAGATGGAGTTTGGAATCTTGGTCCCTGATTTCCTCGCCCCAAAAACCTTGATCCAAAAGGAGTTGGGCAATCCATACTACGATGCCCAAATCCTTGACAGTTATTGCATTTCACTTCCTTGTTCAAGGGTGAAACTTCTGAAGTTGAATTCCAAAGGATTGAGTTCCAGGAAAAGGACCTTTCTTCCATTCTGGAACTTTCCATATCCTGAGCTTGACCTTGTTGTCTCTTAGGCGGTGGAGGGTTGGAATCACCTTTTGGAGTTAGGAATCTTTTGAAAGATGATGGTGCTGGCTTCGGCGGGACCTTGACATCAAAGGCTTTGGCGAAATCCTTTGCCATCCACACTACTTCGGCCATGGAAACTGGCTTAGCATTCTTCACTAGGATATTCAAAGGTTCGTTCAGTCCCCGAATGAACCCGACCATCAGCTATTCTTCATGCCAGCGGTGCGAGTACTTAAGGAGGAGAGCGAATGTTTGGTGATACACTTCAATAGTTCTGCTCCCCTGGGTTAACTTCAAGAATTCGTTCATCTTGGTTTCCAAAAAGCCAGGAGGATAGAATCTTTTCCTTAGGTAAATTTTGAGATCATTCCATGTCTGGTTGTTCCGATCCAGACGGTTTGTCTCGTAGTGGTTTCTCCATGCCACTCTCGTTGTTTCTACTATCTTCAGCCTTGCAAGAGTCATTTTACTCTTCTCACTGTACCCGGTGACATCGAAGTATTCTTCCATTACTTCGATCCACTTCTCCATAGCCTCGCCCAAGTTTTTCCCTTCACACTTGAAAGGTCCAGGCTGCGATCTATGAAGAGTTTTACGAACATCTGAGTCAAGATCTTCCTCATCGAGTTGGGGGTTATCATTACTACCACGAACGACCTCGATCCATGATCCTATCAATATGAAAATTCTTGTTAAGTCCCTTTATTTATAATTCAAATCCGACTTTAGATGCAACTGATTCTGGGGTTCCTTAGATTGGTCAGTCCCCCACAGAATCCTGGGATAAAAATCCCTTCTATAAGAAGAACATACAGAACTCATTATCAGAGAATAATTCATTCATATTCTTAACACAATAATGGTCCATCAGACCGAAAATTTCATCTGATCATTCCTCCACGGGAATTTCAATTATGCAGGTTTTCAATTTGTCGTTCCTTAACTACTGGGTTAAGGGTTAACAGCAACAATCTGTCATAGCACAATCCACTAATCACATAGTGATTTGCTGAATTTATAATCGTCATTCCAGTTACCAATATCATCACTGGGATTTGTTCCATTCATCCTCATTGTGGCTTTGTTCAACTTATCTCCTTTCAACTAGAATTCAGGAATCATCATCTTTCAATCAGAATCCAAATCAACTCATCAATTCTCAACTAGAATTCTAAAATCATATCAACCAGCATTCGAATTCATCATCTGGATAGCATTTTTGCTTATAATTTCAAGGTCTTAGATTTACTCATATATATTGTCAATAAAGAGCTACAGTTATACCCATAATATATACAGGTAGTCATGGTCCTTGAAATTATAAGGTAAATACTATCATATCTAGGCCTCAAGCAAGTCAGGGATTCTATACAATTGCAGTACTTCCATCTGCAGACCCCATTACCAATTTATGAAAAAGAACAAAATTTGAATATCAAATTATATGAATTTCATCACACAATTACAATCTTTTACTGTTACTTCATAAATTTTTGACATTTCTTGCTTCTTGGTTGATCCACTTTAGCCGATTCGCTCTAATACCAGCTGAAAGATCCCTGCTCCCTCTGTGCAATGAATTTGGGAGTGTTAGTAGCGGAAGTAGCACTTTTTGCGCAGGGCAGAGCTTCTCACTCGGGGCCTCGTCCATGGATATTCGAACAAGAGACTAATCCGTTCTTCCAAAATCAAACCCGAAAAAACGTTCCTCGCCCAGAAAGCATAGGCGATTCCTCTAGGATATTTTTATTCTAACGTAGTCAAGAGCCTTAAAACTAACCAAACTGATCCGACCGAACCCGTAAGTCACATGGTCAGATCAAGGAAAAGACTTGCACTTGGATCATAGAGATTTTTTCCTTATCGAGAGGCACAACCGTTGATTCTTTTCCATAGAACAAGGACTATCCAGGATTTACTTCATCTATCGTACCATAACATAATTGAGTCTCATTTTAGGGATCCATCAATCCAGCCTAACCCCAGTCCCATGGGTTAGCAACCACTCAACCACTATAGTGATAGGATCCATTTAGGAATTTGGTTATGTTTTATCTCGGGTACCAGGGAAAAGAGTTCCCAGGCCCCCTAGCCGGCGCTTCAAGCAAACTTCAAGATAGTCACACCACTTACACACCCAATATGAAATTGCATGTTTCACAGATTCAGCTGTCTTTAAAACAATCTTTTAATGAAACCATAGTATCACTGATCATAATCCTCCAAAATATCAGATTGAATTCTAATTTTCAATCATTCTTTCATCGGTGTACCTATGGCATCATTGGCAACCAGAACGCTCACCACCTATTCACTCAGGGGCCTTTTCAATAGTTCTTAGCTCATAGTACCCGAAAATATATTCACTTATAAAAATCTAGATGGACTCTCCGTTGAAGATTAGTAAGATCAACCAACAGATCCATATAAAAGAGCCATAGACTCATCCGGTGGTGAGGACCAGCAAAAGGACAATCAACTAGATCCATGCCCGAGTTCAGAAAACAACTCTAACTCCTTGTTTCATTTTCTTCCTTGACGCACGTGTGGGTATCTTCGGCGAGCACCTCTAGGCTCCTTCGCAGGTCACCTAGCGCTTCACTCATAGGCCGCTTCCTTGGTCCCTCATTCACCATACCGAAAGCTCACCATTTAAATCGAACCGAGGCTGACCTTGGTCAACCTTGCTACGCGAGACATCCTCCGTTGACTCTTTGTCAGATGTTGCAACTTTATCACTTAGGTCTCCCACGACCTCATTGTTATATGCACATTATGTGTGCATATACTAGGAGGCTAACCCACATTAGGCTTGTGAGCATGGGAGCATGGGAACAAGCTCTAGTGGAGCATGGGTTAGGACTAACCTTAAGGGTGAAGGTTAGGGTCAGGCTTCCAAGGGTCACACATGGGAAATGGAGAGTCAAGAGTCACTTGAGGGCCCTTCTATATAAAAGGGGCATGGGGCACACTCAAGGGAGGCTTGGGCTTGTGAGGCCAAGGCTATGTTATGCTCTTTTGTGTAGAGGATCATATCTACTCACTTACTATTTCACACTATAGCTACATGCTATTGGATTGGAGTTATACCTCTTGATGGTATGGAACATCAAGGTAGAGGTATGATGTATTTCATTTATAATTCATGTGTGCATCCCTTGGGCTCGGGGGTGGTGGGTGGTTGAGTTTATGCCTGATTTATGCATGTTTATGCATAACAATTATCTAGAGAGATCTTAGGGTTTTAACAGTGGTATCAGAGCAATCTCTAGTTAATTGTTGTTGATTTTTATTTTTTATTATAATTTTTGGCATTTTCTTTGAAGTAAATTTTAATATTTACTAATAAAAATGTTATTTTGTTGATTTGTGTTGATGATTTGCACATGGATCATCAATATGGTGATTGGAATGCGTGTTACTACTATTCAATGGATGAATCGATGTCACGAGGAATTCTGTGAGTTTAATGCTATTTTTTCCTATTTTTTATGGTTTAAAATAAGCATTAATGGAAATTTTTACAAAAATACCACATAGTTTATTGTGGATATTTTTGGTAGAATGGATTCTCTAAATTTTTAGAATTTTTAGGAAATTTTTTTCTATTTTTTTAGATTTTTAAAGAATTTTTTAGAACATTTTTATGGTTAAAAATATATTTTAATACATTTTTGAGGGTTTTTCCGCGGCGGGGCGGGTATGCGATCAAATTTCTGTCGATTTTCTGCTGAAATGCAGTAGGGGGTAGCATGTTGATGCATGCGTGGGACCCTCTCGCCTCTCAATTCTGATTTTTCTTTCTTTTTTCCTCTCCCCTGTGTGAATTTCTCTTAAAAAGGTTTTTTAATTAAATATTAATCATTATTAATATTTAATTATGATTAGGATTAAATTAATTAAAACAATTAATTATTGCCTAATCAGCTTCATTTCTAACAGTGAAGGAGAGGGTGGAGAGAAGAGCCATGGAAATGGTGTGAAGGAGAGAGGAGAATGAAGAGGGAAGAGAGAGATCCATCTCTCTCAAGTCTATGCACAGGCGGGAGGGGGGGCTGCGCAGCCAGCAGGCCGGCAGCAAGCAGAAAAAATGCCCCCCCCTAAAAAATTCAAAACCATAAGCTTAACCAAGCTTATTAAAATTATTTTTTTTAAATGAGTTTTTTATTACAAAAAAAAGCTTTTGAAATTGTTTCAAAAAAAGCTTTGAAAAAGCCTAAAAATTAGAGACAAATTGAAATCTGAGGAAAAAAGTTCTATGAAATTTTTTGGAAATTTTTTCTTGGTGCTTTTTGACTTTCCATCTTTCGAAAAATCTTTGGCTTTCCGCTTTCCCGAAACCTTTTGGCTTTCCGAATTCCAGAAAATCTTTTGACCTTTTGGATTCGGGAAACTTTTGATCTTTCACATTCCGATTTTTTTTTGTCTTTTCATTTTCCAAAACTATTGGCTTTCCGAGAAAACCATTGGGATTCTGAAATTTTTTTACCGTTCGTATTCAAAATACGTTCGGGGTAAATTAAATTTTTTTTGAAAATTCCTAAAAATTAGTGAAAAATTAGACAAAGGTTATTTTAAATTTCTGGAAAATGTGGGGTTGGTGTTTGGCATGTGGTGTGTCCATTTGGGCACCTGTGACCATTCAAATTCCTTTAAAAATATATTTTTTGACCCAAAAATTTAGAAAATCCATTAAAATTATAAATTTTCATTGGATTTGAGAATTGTCAGGGGCAGAATTGGAAATTTTGTGAACGATGGGATTCTCAAGAAAAATTAGGAATATTCTAGAAATTATTTTTAGAAATCCTAAAAATTGGTATTTTTAAAATATGAATGGTATTTTGGTAAAAATATTTGCTAAAAAGTTTCTGGAAAAATATAGGTTTGGAATGCCATAAGATAGGTTTGGTGGAATTCAAAATTATCATATTTTGGGGCCCTAGAAAATTAGGGAAAAATCATGATAATCCTTTTTCTCGAGAATTTAATATTTTTGAGGGTTATTTAATGTTGAAGTATGTTTTCACGTGCTGACATTAGATAGATGCAGGTTATTCGCATATTATTAATACGATTATACCTCGTATTAATGGATATTTCTATTTGGATTAATTCTAAACGATGTTTTCATGATTTTTTACCATTGTTTAGCCCTTTTTTTGGACATGTTTCTTAATTTCTTTTGATGGCTATAATTTGCTGTTTCACCTTTGACACTTTTTCATGATAATTTATTTTGCACTTGTTTAAGTGTGATTTGTGCTTAATTTCTTAAGTCTAAGACAAGTTCTATCATGGGTCAGTTGATCGGTTTGTTTTGGTGGATTTTATTGGATGTTTTCTAATTTTTATATGGACTCATCAGGTTCTACCTAGATCACTTGTGTTTAGGGGTTTTTTAATGAGTGCTACACATATGTGTTTCACTTTCTTACTTTGGAGTTTAGTTTGAACAACACCACGTTCATATACTCCGGATTGATGAGTTAGCCATCAATTTTAATGCTTCTTTTGGCATGATTAATGTCCATTAGATGGTATGCATTGATATTTATGATCAACTATGGTTTTCATGGATTTGAGGAGCCTCTATACTTTTATCCATGGTTTTATAAGGATCTTTTGATCTTTTGGATAATTTTATGTGCTTTGAAGGTAGCATTTGCCTTCCTTTCTTGCATGTAATTTTAGAGTATATTTCTTATACTCTTGTACATATTCCAACTCGGATACCTAGTTGTTTATGTATCTAGATGAGTTGTTTTTTCTACTCTAACTTTATTGAGTTTATTGGGTAGATCATTAGAAAGGCGCCAATAATTCAATTTCTTTTCTAATGATACACTCGGAAAGAGTTATTCCTTGATGTAGTCTCAGGTATATAGAGATATGTTTTAGTATGTGAAAGTCTGGATAAGGCCATCTTATTCCTTTTATACATATTTCCTAGACGGCATACTAGGGAGTTTTCAAATTGTTAAGGTATGCATGGGTGGTATCATGGTGGTATGGGACGCTAGTGATCCCTCACATATATTATCTTACGGGATAATTTGGGCTCAAGATTGTTGCTTTGCTTACATCACTTAGCATGTTGACTTCAACATTCAAAGACAATCTCGTTTTCTAAATTCACTAGAAGTTATAGTATGAGCATTCTCTAGATAAACTTCTTTTATCTATAGCCTACATGTATTGATGAGTGTAATCTCGTCGGCATATTCACTTGTTGAAATCTTTTTCTTTAGAGTTCAACGAGTTTATCTTGTTGTGTTCGGATTAAGGAAATATTTGGAATTTTCCTTTATTGGCATTTCTTTCTCTAGTTCCGTACTTTAGGTGATTTATACAATCAACCTGATGGTTTATGAAGGGACATATGTGCCTCATTGAGACGCTGATGACTCTCTATGTTGATATGGGTAACTCGGGACGTAGATTATTCCATGTGTAGATGTGGGTACATCGGGGCGCCGATGAATCCCTGGTTTCTACTATTATAATGCCATGTTTTCTTACTTTATTCCGAATGGTTTTCCTACTTTATTCCGAATGTTTTTCTACTTTATTCCAAATGGTTTACAATGAGGAAATTACTTTGAGTATGAATTCCTCTGATCATCCGATGGGCAAACAGAGTGTATGAATCAGATTGTAGAGGATATGCTTCGTGCATATGTCTCTAGAAAAGCATCAAATTGGGAAAAATATATTGCAATGATGGAATTTGCCTATAACAGTTTTAAACATACGCCTATTGGTTTTAGTCCGTTCATGCTTATGTATGGGTATTAACCCAGGGCACCTATTGATGTCGGTCTTAAGGACATCGAGCTTGATGCATCGAGGGATTTCTTGTGTAATATGCAAGAAATACTGACTGAAGCTCGGGATTCTATTAGGAGTGCTCAAGATAGGGCATGGTTTTATGCTGATAGGGGACGCTCATCTCGATCTTTTGAACCAGGAGCATTGGTTTATTTAAAAGTTTCTAAAGATTTTCAGACTTTGTCAAAAGAAAAATGCTCGAATTTATCTCCTAGATATTGTGGTCAATTTCGAGTTATACATCGGATTGGCATGATTGCGTATGAGCTATAAACTACCTCCACATGTTAGAGTTCATCCAGTCTTTCATATCAATAGATTGAAAGGGAAACTGGGAGGTGAGGATAACATAGTTACTCCTCAAGAACTCGTTGAAGTCGAAGAATTATCCTATGTTCGGAATGAACTTGATAAGGTACTTGAATTTAGGGAAAGCAAACTTTGTAGTTGACTAATCCCTGAGCTTAAATTTAGGTAGAAAGATAGGGAAATGGAGGATTCGACTTGGGAGTCGGTGGAGATTGTTCAGCGCAGTTCTTCTTCTTTTCATTGCAAGAGTGCAATGTTTTGAGAGAGGGGAAGTATGTTATATGCACATTATGTGTGCATATACTAGGAGGCCAACCCACATTAGGCTTGTGAGCATGGGAGCATGGGAACAAGCTCTAGTGGAGCATGGGTTAGGACACACCTTAAGGGTGAAGGTTAGGGTTAGGCATTCAAGGGTCACACATGGGAAATGGAGAGTCAAGAGTCGCTTGAGGGCCCTCCTATATAATAGGGGCATGGGGCACACTCAAGGGAGGCTTGGAGGCTTGGGCTTGTGAGGCCAAGGCTATGTTATGCTCTCTTGTGTAGAGGATCATATCTACTCCCTTACCATTTCACACTATAGCTACATGCTATTGGATTGGAGTTATACCTCTTGATGGTATGGGACATCAAGGTAGAGGTATGATGTATTTCATTTATAATTCATGTGTGCATCCCTTGGGCTCAGGGGTGGTTGGGTGGTTGAGTTTACGCCTGATTTATGCATGTTTATGCATAACAATTATCTAGAGAGATCTTATGGTTTTAACACTTATTCACAAGATGGTCAAAATGCTTCCCTAGCATTCTTGACATAAAATTGTCATAAAATTCTTGACATAAAATTGTCATTTAAAAACAGGTCATAAATACAGTTTCTAATAACGAACTCTCATCTTTCCACATTGTTCCACATCATTTCTCATTATTCCATATTCTTCTACATCAATTCACATTTCTTAATCCACATCCAATCATATGTATTCTCATCGTCTTTCATCCATTCGCATCTAGTCACATCATACTACATCTCATCACATCTCATCCATTCACATCTACCCATATCCATATCACATCACATAACATCCATTCACATTGCATCTCATCCAATCACATGTATCCCGATTCACACATTCACATCACATCCATTTCACATCACATCTCATCCATTCACATCTATCTCGATTCACATCATATCACATCACATCACATCACATCTCATTCATTCACATCTATCCCGATTCACATCACATCACATCACATCCATTCACATCACATCTCATCCATTCACATCTATTTACATCACATCACATGTCATTCATTCACATCTTATTGCATCCATTCACATCCATCTCATTCATTACATCCACATCACATCACATACATCCCATCCACATTACATCACGTCCACATCTCATTCTCATCCATTTACATCACATCACATCCTTTCACATATCATCACATCTCAATCTCATCTCATCACACTCACATCCACTTCCATTTACATCACATCACATCCCATCCTCATCTCTTCACATCCACATCTACATCCATTTACATCACATCCCATCCCATCCACATCTCTATCCAAAGATATCTTAATTTAGGATTATATCTCTCTAGACTTTTTCTCTCTCTAGGTCAAAATAGGGTAAACAAGATATTTCTTCTATTACAGAGAGGGGAATAATTACAAGAACAGAAGGGGAGGTTTTTACACCTTACATATGTTTTCTTTCTGTTTTATTTTGTCCAAGGTTTGTATATATGAATATATGAATATATGAATATATTATCCAAGGTTTATATTTATATTTATATATATGAATATATTTTAAATTGTCCAAGGTTAGGTCAGATGACCAAATATTTGGGCATAGCAAAGTTATATGGACAAATAGTTTGGTCATATATATGTACATATAAATTTAAATTTGAATATATATATAGATGCATTCATATTTATAATTATAATTATATATATATATAATTATAAATATATTTATAATTATATATGTATATATAATTATATATTTATAATTATATATAAATATATACATATTTAATTATAAATATGAATATATATAAAATTATAAATAAAAATATAAATATAGTTTGAATTTTCCAAGGTTTGGTTATGTGACCAAATCTTGGGACATAAACACTAAACACAATTTCAAATATTAAATTTTCTTGCTAAATATAGTTCACATCAATTTTCATATTTCTCGCCCAAATTTAAATTTCAAGTTCTTGCTCAAATTCAAATTTTGAAAATTGGCTCCCTTGAGTTGCTTGTTTCATGTAATTTGTAACCATAATCAAGTTTCGAAGGCAGTGTAAAGTAACTCAACTCATTCAGTAAGTACTTTCTTATTTGATTAATAATATTATTTAGTGTAATTAATAATTAGTATGTGTGAGATAGATAAAGAAAGATGTGTATGTGTGTGTGAGAGAAATAAAGGAGTGATTGAGAAAGATTAGATGATTAAATCAATTAATTAATTGAGAGCTTATGTTTGGGAGAGAGAGATATTAATTTTTTCTCTTAAGATTAATTAAAAATTAATTAAAGAGAGATACAGAGAAAGAAAAGTGGCTAACCTTGCCAAATCCAACTTTCTTTGCCTCTTTGAGAGAGAGATTAATTGGATCTTGATTTGCTTCCTCAAATCACCTCCTAGCAGTCTTCAAATCGACTCCACAGGCCTCAGCCTGCTCCTTCCAGTCCCGTGGTCCCTCAACGCATGTGCTCCTATCCCAGGCTGCTTCTTGCTGGCTGTGGTGCGCTTCTTGCCTGGCTGTGTGCTCGTGTTTCGTGTGCCGCTGTGTTTCGTCGTTTGTGGGTAGGATTAAAAACCAAAGCTTTAGCTTTCTTTAGTAATACTAAGCTTATTAGTATTACTAAAGCTACAAACATAGACTTTGTCATTTCAATTAAGAGGAATAAAAAGGTTCAATTTTCTAGAGGGTGTTCAGACACTGATAAGGATATGGTTATAGAACCATGCAGTCATGCTTTTAAAAAACACTTTTTGGGTGCTAAAATAATGGGTTTGTAAACTTGATGTTGAAATAATGGGATTATGCCACGCGGTCGTATTACTAAAGGTTAAACTTTTAAGCTTTTGGCCCTTTCCATTACAACCTCCTACACCCCCCCTACCACATTAATCCACATACAATTCCACCATGATCTCGACCATATCTATGAAGCTCATCTCAGTCATTCCACGTACACTAACGAGAGTTGAGTGTGCCATTAAAAATGCGGCTTATAATTTTAAGGATCTATGGAGGCTCAAAGCTTATTATTAATTCCATGATTAAGAGATAGTAAAATCACACTAATTAATTATTTAATTAAGCACAGTAATGAACACAAGATGGACTATCCAATTCAAATTTATATTCGACGCGTTCAAAATTTAAATGATTTAAGTATTGTTATCATCCATCTCTCTCTCTCTCTCTCTCTCTCTCTCACACACACACACACACACACACACACACACACACACACACACACACACACACACACACACACACATCTCTCTCTCTCTCTCTCTCTCTCTCTCTCTCTCTCTCTCTCTCTCTCACACACACACACACACACACACACACACACACACACACACACACATCGGTCTCGTCGATATATATATATATATATATATATATATATATATATATATATATATATATATGTATATCCCACACATATATATATTATATATTTGTCTCATCCAAATTGTTATATAAATATATAAATATTGGTCACTTGACCAAATCTTTGGATCCCCTACATTTGGGATCATTCTTCTCCAATGTTTTGGTTGCATGATCAAATCTATAAGTCCCATAAGATGTTAGTGGCAACCTCATGAAGATTTCTTGAGTATTCTTATGTTATCAGGTAGCTATCTGATGTGTACATGTGGTAAATTCTATTAGATTGACAAGAATTGGTCGCATGACCAAATCTTGTATCAATTAGCTACATATATTATGTGTGTATGTAAGTATATACGTATGTATGTGTTTATGTATATGTGTCTCTATCACACACACACACGTGTGTGATAGAGACACACACGTGTGTGTGATAGAGACACACACACACATGGGTGTTTGCACACTTCCATTAAGCTTGTCATAGATGCATGTGTGCGTTATTGATGCATGTTGGTGGTCCATGTTAACCTTGAGTTAACATTTCCCTCTCCTGGTTCTAGGTCCATCCTCAGACCTAGGTAATGGATGTTGGCTTTGTAAGGCTAAGAGGAAATTGTTTGAGAGGATTTTGATGTGGTGACGGTACGAAACATGTCAGTTGGTGAGCTAGTCGATGGTGGTGGGTGATGGATAGTTAATGTTTAGGGTACAAATGTCCGTGAAAATGTATGTGCATGGGAAACACAAGTAAGGGTGCTTAATGTATGTGCTTGAATGGTGCAAGCACCTACCTAATTATATGTATCACAAAATAGAACATCATGTGGTGCAAGAATGAGTTGACTAGGGAGGGCTTTCGATGTTGAGGTTCAAAGTATTATTTAAAGTAAGCCACCTGTGTAGAACTTTGAGAATAATTTTACCTGATATTATCCTCCCTTGTCTAGAAAAAATATGATTTGACTCTTATGCTTGTCCATCCGACACAAGTGATTTGACTTAGACTCCTATGCAGGTCTCTCCACAACTTGGACAATGGCGTATAATTGGAAAAGTTGAGTACAATGAGTAAAAGATAAATGATAGCTTGCCACCATGTTTGTAGCTTTAAGCAACATGACAATATAAATTTCTAACCCTTTTGCCATAGTTGTGTCTTCAAGGGAAATCATTACATTTTGTCATGGTGCCACTACCTTTCTTTGTGAGAGCTGCTGTGTTGCTCTTCATGTCATATTCCCTAAAGTGACTTTGTCAAAGTCGATGGGTTAGATATCTGGTATCTACATTTAATAAGTCAAGGATTTTTGGTTTATTTTTCTTTTTTTACATTTGACTTCCCAAGATGATGATAGGCTTTGCATCTTAACATCTTCAATTACATACTTCTTGATTGTAGCTCCTCTTTGGGATACATTCTTGCTTTGTTTGTTGGTTTGACGTGCATCATTTGGGACCCTAATTACATGGTTGAAGTTGAGATGTTGAGAAGGTTGTGTATGCAATGATTAGAGATAAGTCACTTGCCACCATGGACATTTTTTTGTGAATAGGCCACAACATTTTAGAGTGTCTAATGTGTGCACCATGTATCATAGTGCCCCTTACTCATGTAGAATGCAAATGTATCATGCTATGCAAAAAACTTAGTGAGAGGGCCTATGGGTTGTCATTGATGAGGTATCTATCTTAGATGTTTGGTTCATGAGTGAGGTATGCTTGCACAAGTTGGGATATGCAAAGGCCCATGGGGAAGCAACTTTACACCATTTTATTGCCTATATAGAACTACTCTTCTAGGGTCTATTTTCTTCCAAGACCATAATAGCTATTAGCAACTAAGAAAAAAACATGTATCACACTTAAGAGAACAAGTTATTACCTTTTAGAGTGCTTGCGAGCCAAGAGTAGTTTGATAAGTTGGAAAGATAGTCTCACCATGTTATATTTTAAGAAATCTTTGATCTTCTTGTGACACTAATATGGGAAAAATGGTTAGTAGGAATAGCCTGCATCATGCGGTTGGTAGTAGTGGGGCATGGATAAACCACCTTGTCTCAACAATTAAGATATGGCTTGGTTTAGTAAGTTTGCTATTCAACGTGTCAACCATTTTGTGTTTTGAAATCCATAAGGATCTCATCCACTCATAATAATAACATTGGGCTAAAATTAGTGCCTTATCAGGGACCCATACATGTCAAGTGTGTACCTATTCTAGTTTGTGATTTTTCAGTGGTGGGGGCTATTGGCAGGGATAGCCAACGTGACCGTTATTCATATTAGCATATTATAGACAAAGACAAAGAACATAAATGAATACATCACAAATAGAAGTAAACAAAAAACAAGTAGTCAACAAAACATCAGTATCTACATATATTCTGCTTCTTCTCTAAATACACATATGCTTGCGCTTTGCGCCATAAGATGTTATTGGTTGTGATACAAAGTGTCACATACTTTCAGTATGCTAGTTGAATAAGGAATAAGGATAAATGCATGACTATTTGGCAGATAACTATTGACAAATAGCTAAGAGTAACTATGGGTTAACACTTGGCACACCCGGTGGGTAGTCTGCCCCATGGACAAAAGACAAACCCACTTGTTGATGACAAGGATAGGTAATAATAAAACTGAATTCTATAACTTCTTGAACAAAATTCTCCTGAATAACTAATCTAGTTTTGTCTAATGTTCTTGTGTAATACTAGACTAGACACATCAATTTTTTTGTTGATGTTTTGAGCAAGTTCTCTAGCAATTCCTAGGAGAATCACTCCAAAGCATGTGGATGCTGTGACACCTCCAAGGTATATCTAAGGTACACATGGGTGCTACAATACATCCATATCCAATGTATGTAGGTGCTGTGTGATCCAAGGTACTCAGGAGTATGGAATCACCTATGCTATAGGCGAGAAGACCCTCAGTGGCTTTTATGACTCAAATTAGGTGGATGACTCTGACATCAACAAGTGCTAAGTTAATTGGGTATTAGTTCTCCTTGGTTCAGGATACATTTCTTGGATTGGCAAGAAAAATCCCACAATTGCACTCTCATCGAAGAGAGTTTGAGTATAAAGCTACATGCTTTGCAGCATGTGAGGCACTATGGTTGTGAAGGATCCTACAGGAGGATAGGGGAGTGGTGCAAAAGTACCCTACAAAACTGCAATGTGACAACTAGAGTTGCATGGACATTATTTCTTGGAATCTTATGTTTTATGCTTGCACAAAACATACTAAGATTTATTATCACTTTGTGCATGAGCTCCTCAAATTAAGGTAGGTTAAGATGGCCTATTGCCCAATAATAGAGAATTGTGTAGAAATTTTCACAAAGGGGACATCGTCATTGACTCAGCATCAATTGTGGACCGTAGAGGTATTTCACATTTGGGTGGACATTGAGGGGGGGAATTGGATATCAATGCTCCACCCTTGTATTGCATATAGACCCCCATTATGAGAAGTAGCCATCGTTGATTGAGTAGCATGGTTGCCCGAAATCCCTATATTCACACACGAGAAGGTGATATATGAGCCTAGATGGTTTAAATATGGCTTAGATTAAATTTGGTACAATGCTAAACAGGCTACATACTACACTAGACCATTATCTCATATAACAGTCCACATATGAAGTAGGTAGACCTTACTCTTTGACATTGTAAAGATGTTACGGAATAACATGCTATCTTGCACACACAAGAGTAAGAAGAAGAAGAAGATGCATGCAAGAGTCGAATTCAATGATTAGCACTTGGCCAACCCTATTAAGGTCAACTCCTCAATGTGAGGCCACTAGGGGTCACTACACACTCTCCTTGTGCCACCCAAGGAGAGATCCAAGCTAGGAAGTGAGCAAGAGGAAAGGAGCTATGGAAAGCTCAACCTCTACCTCATGCCAACAATCGTATGCAAAGAAGACATGGTAGATAAAAAATAGAAGGTAGTGAAGGAGAGAAAGGAGAACACTACCATTCCTACTCACATACACCAACAATCAAGCAAGCAAGACACAACACAAGCAAGCAAGCAACCATAAGCTCAAGAGAGTGAGTGAGAAAGAGAGAGAAAGAAAGACTCAATTGAGACAAATGGGATTGTCCCCTTTTTATATTCAATAAAATGTCTTATATACAAGAGCTCGTATTTACAATGTTCGATCACTATCCGAGATTTACTTCATCTATCGTACCATAACAGAATCCCATGGGTTAGCCAACCTCCCAACCAATGTAGTGATGGGATCCATTTAAGAATTTGGTTAGGTTTTGTCCCGGGTACCAGGGAAAAGATTTCCCAGGCCCCCTAGCCGGCGCTTCATGCAAACTTCAAGATAGTCACACCACTTACACACCCAATATGAAATTGCATGTTTCACAGATTCAGCTGACTTTAAAACAATCTTTTAATGAAACCATAGTATCACTGATCTTAATCCTCAAAAATATCCGGTTGAATTCTAATTTCCAATCACTCCTTCATCGGTGTACCTATGGCATCGTTGGCAACTAGAACACTCACCACATGTTCACTCAAGGGCCTTTTCAATAGTTCCTAGCTCATAGTACCCCGAAATATAATCACATAAGAAAATCCAGATGGACTCTCCGTTGAAGATTAGCAAGATCAAGCAACAGATCCATATAAAAGAGCCATGAACTCATCCGTTTGAGGACCAGCAAGGTCAATTAACCAAATCCATGCCCGAATTCAGAAAACAACTCTTACACCTTGTTCCAATATCTTCCTTAATGCACTCGTGGGTATCTTTGGCGACCCAGAGCCCGAGCACCGCACCCTCTAGGATCCTGTCGCAGGTCACCTAGCGTTTGACTCATAGGCCGCTTCCTTGGTCCCTCATCCAAGGTACCAGAAGCTCACCATTTAAATCGAACCGAGGCTGGTCAAGACCTCGACCGACCTTGCTAAACGAGATGTCCTCCTTTGACTCTCCGTCAGCTATTGCAAATTTATCACTTAGGTCTCCACGAGCTCATTCATCACAAGACGGTCAAAATGCTTCCCTAGCATTCTTGACATAAAACAGTCATTTAAATATAGTTTCTATAATGAACTCTCTTCTTACCCCCATCCACATCACATCACATCCCATTCATTTACATCTACCCCGATCCACATCACATCACATCCTATTCATTTACATCTACCCCGATCCACATCACATCACATCCATTTCACGTCACATCCCATTCATTCACATCTATCCCGATTCACATCCCATCACATCTCATCCATTCACATCACATCTCATTCATTCACATCTATCCCGATTTACATCACATCACATCACATATCATTCATTTACATCTATCTTGATTCACATCACATCACATCCATTCACATCACATGACATCCATTCACATCTATCCCCATTTACATCACATCACATCACATCACATCTATTTCACATCACATCTCATTCATTCACATCCCTACTCACATCACATCACATCTCATCCATTCACATCACATATCATCTATTCACATCTATCCCAATTTACATCATATCACATCACATCCATTTCACATCACATCTCACCCATTCATACTTATCCGACTCACATCACATCACATCCATTCACATTCATAACATTCATTGTATCCCCATTCCATCACATACATTCATCCACATTACATCACATCCACATCATATCTTATTCATACACATCCCATCTCATTCATCCACATCCATCCAATCATTCACATGCACGACTATCCACATCTATCCATACATTCACATCTATCACTTCACATCCACATATATTCACATCACATCTCATCTCTTTACATCACATCACATTCACATCCACACGTCTTTACATTACATCACATCTCATCCACATCCACCACAGTACATTTACATCCACCTCTCTTTTTATCTCATCACATCTCATCCATATCCGCATCACTTTCACATCCACATCCCTTTACATTACATCACATCCTTTCACATCCACATCCACATTCATTTACATCACATTCTTTCACATACTCATCCACATTCATTTACATCACATTCTTTCACATACACATCCACATCCATTTACATCATATTCTTTCAATACACATCCACATCCATTTACTTCCCATCTCATCCTTTCACATATCCTCTCATCTCATTCTCATTGTATCCCCATTCCATCACATACATTCATCCACATTACATCACATCCACATCATATCTTATTCATACACATCCCATCTCATCCATCCACATCCATCCAATCATTCACATGCACAACTATCCACATCTATCCATACATTCACATCTATCACTTCACATCCACATATATTCACATCACATCTCATCTCTTTACATCACATCACATTCACATCCACACCTCTTTACATTACGTCACATCTCATCCACATCCACCACAGTACATTCACATCCACCTCTCTTTTTATCTCATCACATCTCATCCATATCCGCATCACTTTCACATCCACATCCCTTTACATTATATCACATCCTTTCACATCCACATCCACATTCATTTACATCACATTCTTTCACATACTCATCCACATTCATTTACATCACATTCTTTCACATACACATCCACATCCATTTACATCATATTCTTTCAATACACATCCACATCCATTTACTTCCCATCTCATCCTTTCACATATCCTCTCATCTCATTCTCATCTCATCATTCACATCCACATCCATTTACTTCACATCTCATCCTTTCACATATCCTCTCATCTCAGTTTTATCTCATCATTCACATCCACATCCATTTACTTCACATCTCATCATTCACATCCACATCCATTTACTTCACATCTCATCCTCATTCATTTTCATCACACCACATCCTATCACATCCCATTCACATCTTATCGCATCCCATTTACATCTTATCACATCCATTCACATCCTATTCCTATTTAGTAGCTTTTTCTACCTCGATACCGATAATGGGACTTTTTCTAAATTTCTGCCAATTGCTTGGCCTAGATAAAGGTTTTTTTCTCTCGAGGACTATTTCCATATTCTTTCTCAATTTCTCAAATGAATTATATTCAATATTCCTCTTTTGAATAAAAGAATTCATGGGATTACAAAAATCAATTCTACCCATATTTCCACTTTTGATAAATAATCATAAATTGAATTATACTAAAAATTTCTCTTTTTTCTATTTAATTTCTTCGACCTCAAATATCATGGGAATTCCTCTTTTTGCATTTAATTATTTGCACTCCAATGTCATGGGAATTCCTCTTTTATTATAAAATAAATCTATCTAAAATTCCTCTTTTCTTTAATGAAATATCCATTAATTCAATATGCCAAGAATTTCACTTTTACTATTTAAATGATTGAATGTCAAATGTCATAGGAATTCCTCTTTTATCATTTAAATATTTCTCATACATAAAATAAATTTATCTAAAATTCATCTTTGAATTTAAATAAAATACCCATTAATTCCAATATGCTAAGAATTCTACTTTTCCTATTTAAATGATTGAATTCCAAATGTCATGGGAATTCCTCTTTTATCATTTAAATATTTCTCATGCCTAAAATAAATTGATCTAAAATTTATCTTTAAGTTTAAATAAAATATCCATTAATTCCAATATGCTAGGAGTTTCACTCTTCCTATTTGAATGATTGAATTCCAAATGTCATGGGAATTCCTCTTTTATGATTTAAATAAAATTACCATAATTTTCTCTTTTCTTAGTTATTTAATTATACATAAACCTTAAAAATTAATTTTCCCTTGAATGTGATGAAAATCATTCTTTTATCCTAGGATATTCAATCCTCGAATATGGTAGGAAGTCCTCTTTTCACGTTATGCATAAGAATGAATTATGTGTCAATTTCTTTAAACTTTTGCCATAGCGCTGCTCTGCTATTACTAACAATTTTTAATATTTTTGAAAATAATAAGACTTCGTAATGTACTGCCATAAAAAGGAGTGCATGGACGTGTAAAGGCCATTAATGACCTTGGAAAGAGTGCAAAAGGGACTGGTGGTCAAATAACAAGGGACATTTGGGGAAACAAAGTCGTGGGGGGATGTATGACAACCCTACAAATACAACACTACTCATTACTAACGTAGAGAACATGTAAATCCCAAAGAAGCCCAGCAAATAAAATAATATAACTGCTAACACAAAAGACATGTGAATGGGAATGCATTCAGTGCAATCTTACCTTATAGCTTGGATTATCTTCTTCAGGCCTCCAGAACCGAGCCTCAAGTTCTCGACGTTTTTGAGCTTTCTTTTCCGTATGCGCCGTCCAATGATTGTGTATTTTTCTCTATATTTTACGGAGGCCACTTCTTAATTTATTGATTTGACATTCTTGTTCTTCCAATCTAACTTTCTGTTTCTTGCATTCACCATAAAAGCCAAGAAGCTCATGCTAAGTGTTGTGAATAATGCCTTTCTCTTTCTTGCATCATGTAAGAAATTGACTTGCAATATCCTAGTAAGCCTGTGGCGCCATCACCTGCAAAACATAAGAGAGTTGTGGGATTTGAAAAGGGAGGATGTGAAGCAGTAAAGGGGTCAATAGGTAGATGGAGCCATCACACCAAAGGTCTATGTGCTGCTTCCCCGACAACCTCATATGATCTTTAACATCTGATGAGAGAAAAAGTTGTCCACTTCTACATTTTTGAATGGGCGCATATGCACTATCTAGATCAATGTGCAAATGGTACTCTCTTAATGCTTTCATGATTGGACTCTTCAATAGAATGAGTGTGTACATGGTTGTTCTCCATTAGAGTGCTCTAGGAATGAGTAAGTATACTATATGATGCAGGGTTAAAGAATATAACTGGCCATAGTGAGAGAAGGCTTGTATTTGTCTTTTGAAATTGGATATGAAGGTTCTAATTCCCTCCAAACTGTCTTCCATGCAATTATATCCTCCTAAACTAACTTTATTCTTGCAGTTTTGAATGTATCATTTCAAAGAAGGTTCCAATGAACTTTAAGACGGCCGCCTGGGAGAAAATTTACCTAAGGCCCTACGAATGACCTCCAAAATGTCCTAATGATAAGTTTCACACTGAGCTAGACCCTGTGTTGTTGCTTGTCATTGTCTAAAGTAGCAACTATTATGTATCGAGCTTGAGTGTATTTGGCTCTGTTGGACTGATGGGTCCAACGAAATCTATACCCCATTTCTCAAATGGTTGTAGGGACATAATTGGGTTTAAAGGGGAATGTGGTCTTTGAAGTGGGAAATCGTTGTACGTAGCACTCATCACATTGCTTAACGTATCATGTTGTGTCCACCATTAGAGTGGGCCACCATAACCCAACTGTGAGGACCTTCTACACAGGGATATCTGTTGCAAAGTTTCCCCTAGCACAGGCAGAGTGAGCTTGCTCAAGAAGGAGTACATACTCATCTTCTCGGACACAGTGGCGTAGAACTTTATCTTTTCCATGTTTATAAAGTTGGCCTACAAATGAGTTGGTAGGGGGCTACCTGTTTGATTAGACGGTGGGCTTGGTCTTTGTTGAGGAGGGATTCTATAGATAAGCCATTGGCTAAGACGTGTGCTACCTCCTTGCCCCATTTAGGAATCAAGCATAGTTGGAATAGGGCGGCATCAGGTAATTCATCATCTACTCCCACTGGTGGTTCATCGCCGCGTAGGGGATCCTTGACATGTGGTATGTTAGAACATGCTCATAGCCTTTCCTCACAGTGACGATGAAGTCAAATTTGAGCAATATAAGTAGCCACTTGGTGATTTTTCGTGTCATATAGGGCTTATTTACTAGGTACAGAAGAGCTTGATGGTCTACAAAGAAAACAAACTTAGTTACCAGAAGATAATGGTGAAACTTCTTGATGGTGTAGACCATGGCGACGAGTCCCTCTCTCTCAATTGTGGTGTAGTTTCTCTCCGCTTCATTGAGTTGGTGACTGCAAAGCTGATGGGGAATTCCATATTGTGTTCTCCCGGTCGCTCGGGCCAACACACAACCAACAGCAAAAGCTGAGGCATCGATGTGGACAACTGTGCTATTTTGTGCTAATTCTTGGGATGATTGTACCCAGATAATCCATCAAGGAAGTTGTAGGCTTCCTTTTGCTGCCACTCGTTCTAGCAGGTGTTCTGTGAAAGGTAAGGGATAATGATCCCTGATGGTGGTGGCATTGACCTTTTTTAAGGTCTACACACACTCTGACTTTGCCGTTCTTCTTGGGCACTATCACAATGGGTGATACCCATTCTGTATGCTTAATCTTGTTGATGAATCCGGCATCAATGAGTCTATCGATCTCTTTGTGCACCATCTTGGAGTATTTTGGGTTCATTGGGGATAAGCCCGTTGTTTGACCGGCCTAGCTCCATCAACCATTGGAATGGTGTGCTGGACTACTTCAGGAGATACACCTTTCATGTCTATGTGCTTCTAGGCAAAACAATCCTGGAATTCTATTAGGAGAGTGATAAGCTTGCTTTCTTCTTTTGTAGAGAGGTCTTCTCCAATGTACACCGGCCTTGTGTCCTCACCTGGGGCTTCCAAATTTATCTCCTTAAACTTGGCTGGACCATCATAAGAGGTCCCTGCTTGCCCATTGTCAGACCTTTGAGCCGAATCATATTGGACAAATCGGTCAGCCATCTCTGGAAGGTCTTGAAATGTTTAGGCACCTATCTCTTTGACTTTAGCACTTTCTTCATCAACTAGCCTTTTGGCTTCTTTTTCAGCCAATGCTAACTTTTTGTTGCATGCTTTTTTGTGCACTGAGCGGCAAAGCTTTTCTGATTTTGGTTTGGACTCGATGGGCCCTATTGGCGGTGGGATGGTCATGTGGATCAAAAGGGAGCTATTAGCAAATTCCTTTTGCCACATTTCATTGAAGTGGTAAGTGCTTCCACTGCCCCAATATACTTCAGCGAGTGGGTATTTGAATCGTCTTGGAAGATGTATTGTTCTGGCCCAGGGAATCCCTCAGGCCTGTGAGTTCTGTGGGAGTGTGTTCCCCTTGATGGCTTTTCTCTAATAGCCTGTTTCAGTTCTTGGGTGGTGACATTGGGCAGTTATGATAAACTAAGCATGTATATACATGTAATCTCTTGCCCGTCCACCATAGAAAACCTTGTACCAATGCTTTTGGGAAAAATGTCCAGGGTAGCAAGTATATGCATCCAGTGCTCAGAGTCTTCTAGCTCTAGGAGAGGTACACACTCCTCACTATCCTTCTCATATTCCAATGCCTTTTGTGATGGTCTGACACAAATGGGCTGTAGTGGATCGCGTTGTTGTGATAGATTCCTCTATGAATGGTCTACCACTCATTGGGTGTACCTTCCACATGCGTAGATTGATCTTGAATGTTTGATCTTTTCTTTGAATGTATATGTGGTTTGTATCCAATCGTGAATCATTTTTTATTCTCTCATGAATGGTCTGCTAAGGATGCAGTGTAAGGTCTGCTAAGGATGCAGTGTAAGAAACTGGCTGACGTCTAAATATCACCACAAAGGTTTGGCGGTAAGTAGTTCCAAGGATCTTAATTTTGAGATCCCTTAGTAGACCGATGGGTCTACTAGCTATGGCTCAATTAGCAAGTTTGACCAATAAAGTGGTGTCATCCAAGGCAGGTGCTCCCCATTTCTCCCAGCATTGTTTTGTAACAATTCTCACTCTTGCTCTTGCATCCAAGATTGCTATAACTTGGAGGCCATCGAAGGATATTGGTAACGCCGCATTGAGTTCATCTCCTTCGAGGTATTGTCCAAGCTTTTTCACTTGAAATATAGGGGTGTCAGTTACCTTATGGGGTATAATAAATTCTTTATTGTCACATTCATTAGAGCTATCAGGATCCATAGATTCGTGCATGCTTGCCCCGAGGAATCCTTCCATCCAATCCTTTAGATCATTTCATAAACTTGGGCTACCTTGGAGCAAGGTGCGGATAGGGATTTGGATCTGAGAAGGGAGGAAGGAAGAGAGACCTGCAATGTCTCTTGGAGCGGGGGTTGTCCCATGAGGAAGGTTGGTTTGGCTTAGTCTTAAGATCTTTTAAGTGTACGGGATGGGAACAGGGATTTCTGTGCTCGTTCTCCTAAGATGGTCATCCACTAGGTCTCTAAGATATTCGGTTACCGTGTCTCCCTACTGGGGGGTAACTGTTATAGTGGAAGCTGCTATCTCTACTAGTCTTTGTGGGGGTGGCTATTCTGGGAGATCTCCAAGATATTCTTGAGCTTCTTTTGCAGGTCTTAGATTTGAGACAAATGGGCATGGTTCAAGATAGGCTGTCATCTTCCATTTGCGCTTGGCATTCCCTGACCAACTCTTGGGCTTCCAAGCGCCTTCTTTTTGTAAGATTCCTCCCTCCAGCTTTTGAGGTGTAAAGGAGTAAGAACCTCCCCTTCTGATCTTGTAATTATTCCCCTCTCTGAAATAAAAGAAAGATCCTATTTTATCTGGTTTTGGCCTAGAGAGAGAAAATGTCTAGAGAGAGGTAATCCAAAATTGAGATATTTTTGGATATAAAAATCCTCCTAGTGTCTAAAATGGTTTCCCCTGAAATAGAAATTAAAAAAGAACTTTCCAATATGCAATTGGAATTAATTGAAAATATGTATAAAGGACCTTAGCCTAAGGGTCTAGATTTTTAGAAATTTTTAGATTATGGTCCAATTAAGGTTTCTATGGGCCAATAGGATCAATCCAAGTGTGGGGAGGAGATAAATCCAATGAATAAAAGAAAATACCCAAAAATGAGTAAATGCCCACATAAGATGAAAAGTTGACTGAGTATAAGGTTTATTAGTTAAAAACTATGAGATATTACTAAAAAAATGAGATATTTTGGTATGATGATACATTTTTGACACCTTGGTAAGGAGAAGGGGGGACTTCAAGGTCACACATGTGGTGGAGTTTTTAACTCAAAAAAATTATGATATTTTTATCTCTCCTCTCTCCTAGATCAAACCAAATCAAAAGGGAGCCAACCTAGGTCCAAAGCTTGTCCAAATTGCAAAAAGAGGAATTCCCATGATATTTGAGATCCAAGAAATTAAATAAAAAAAAGAGGAATTTTTAGTATAATTACATTTATGAATATTTATCAAAAGTGAAAATATGGGTAGAATTGATTTTTGTAAATCCCATGAATTCTTTTATTCAAAAGTGGAAATATGGGTAGAATTGATTTTTGTAAATCCCATGAATTCTTTTATTCAAAATAGGAATATTGAATATAATTCAATTGAGAAATTGAGAAAGAATATGGAAATAGTCTTCGAGAAAAAGAACCTTTATCTAAGCCAAACAATTGGCAAAAATTTAGAAAAAGTCCCATTATCGGTATCGAAGTAGGAAAAGCTACTAAATGGGAATAAGATGTGAATGGGATGCGATAGGATGTGAATGGATGTGATAAGATGTGAATGGGATGCGATAGGATGTGAATGGATGTGATAAGATGTAAATGGGATGCGTTAGGATGTGAATGGATGTGATAAGATGTAAATAAGATGTGATAGGATGTGAAATCAAGCTATGCATAGAACATAGGCAAGATTATGCATAGAGCTTTATGCATAAGATCTTATGCATAGAGCCTATACACATAGAGCCTATTCATAACACTTTATGTAAGATTCCTCCCTCCAAATTTTGAGATACAAAGGTGTAAGAACCTCCCCTTCAGTCTCTATAATCATCCCCTAATTTTGAATGCAAGAAAATATTTTTTTACCCTATTTTGGTCTAGAGAGAGAAAATATTCTAGAGAGAGATAATACAGTTTTGAAATATTTTTGGATAAGAATTTTCTCCCAGTCACAATAGGAAGAGATCCCCTGAAATAGAATCTTAAAAAGAGTTTTCCAATGTGCATTAGAAATTAATTGAATATGTGAATTGGACATCTTGGCCTAGGGGTATAAAATTTTAGAAAAATAAAGAGTGTCAAGAAGGGACAATAAGGTTAATCCAAGTGTTGGGATAAGAAAAAGGCAAAGAATATAAGAAAATCCCCCAAAAATGGGTAAATTCTCACATAAGATGAAGAGTTGTCTATAGTACTGGGTTTATTAGTAAAAAAGTGAAATTTTTTAGTAAAAAAAAGAAATTTTTGACACCTCAAAATGGGGAGAAGGGCTCATGAAGGAGGCGCCTAGAAATCACATCAAGAGGGTATTTATTAATTCAAAAAAAATGAGATATTTTATCTCTCAACTCTCCTCTCTCCTCCTTCAAACCAAATAAAAAAGTGAGCCAAACTAGTCTAAACTTGTCCAAAATGGATCAAACTAGAGCTGGAAGCCTCTAGATTCTAGTTGGACTTGGTTGGTAGCCTCCCTCACCTATAAATAGACCCATTCCTTTGTATTTTCATATTGGAGTAACTTTATGCTAGTGTAATTTTCAGTTTAGTATATTTCTATTATCTCTCTACCTTGTCTCTCCATTGTAAAGCTAAAAGTGGAATTTTAATCATTATTATGCTAAAAGTGAAATTTTCATCATTATTCATTTGCTTGAAAAATAAAGAAGGTTATGCATAAATGTTCTAGATGAATTATGGAAATGATTATAAATATAACTCACTTAGATGTGAATGGATGTGAAATGATGTGAAATGATGTGATTAGATGTGGATTGATGTAGGAATAATGTGAATAGATGTGGATTGATGTGGGAATGATGTGATTAGATGTGGATTGATGTGGAAAGATGTGGATTGATGTGGGAATGATGTGACTAGATGTGGATTATTGTGGGAAGATGTGAATAGATGTGGATTAATGTGGAAATGATGTGATTAGATGTGGATTGATGTGGAAATGATATGATTAGATGTGGATTGATGTGAAAATGATGTGATTAGATATGGATTGATATGGGATGATGTGATAGATGTGAATTGATGTGAGATGATGTGATTGGATGTGAGTTGATGTGAGATGATGTGATTGGATGTGGGAGATGATGTGAGTGGATGTGAATTGATGTGAGATGATGTGGCTGGATGTGGGAGTGATGTGAGTGATGCTTTTACCAAAGCAAAAACACCCTACTCCCCCTCGCCTACTACGTGTACTAGACCCCCTAGACTCCCTACAATGTCATGGTGAAGATGGACGTGAGGAAGTGGGGGTGGGTCTAGTCGACATTGGTGGTGTAGGCTTTTCACAACCATAGCATGATGAGCCTACACCACTTGAACCTACGCCTATCAATGGAGTGGACTATCCTCATAGAGACGACAGGCCATATGGAGTAGATTGCCCATATGGAGTCGATTGGCTCCATGGTATGTTGGCTTGCATATAAGATTAAACCAATTGAAGTCGTCTCAAGAAATACAATGAACCATTAACTGAAGCCATTCTTCAACAAATGCATGCTGCCCACACACGGAAAGAAGCACATGACCTACTTAAATGTCAGGCTCAAGAAGAGGCTAAAGCTAGAGTTGCAAAAGCCAAGGAGCGTCGCAAGGCTTCTGTGTTGGCCTTACAGTTGGCTACTGATGAACAATATGTCGATCCTTTCAATATTCAAGTGTGTCTTCATCTTCATGAGACTACCTACTTTGTCTCTGCCTTAATTGACTCTGGTGCAGATTATAATGTTCTCTCGTTTGACACATGGATAGCCTTGGGACAACCAACACTTGTGCACATTCCTATTGACTTACGAAGCTTCTCAGGTGAAGATAACCCTATAGAGGGAAAATGTGTCATTATTATGATGTCCATTCAGGATCACCAGATGTCAATTCCCTTTTATGTGGCTAGTAAGTTCAAGGCAATGGTAGAGGTTGTTCTTGGGGGACGATCGTGAGTGCTACCAATTGTTCATTAGATAGGAAGAATAGATAATACAAATTGCAAATTGACTCTGATTGCATCTTGGGCTGCTCCACGAGTTTTATCATGTCAAAAGGGTGGTAGTTCTACCTTACACAACCCACTTTCAACATGTGCTCTTCAAGCTCCAAGACAAATGATGTGGATAATCGATGAGTCCTCAAATGAGGGCCATGGCTGGCATGTTCCAACTACTCTAATCACTACTCAAAGAAGGCCAGGCAAGAAGGAATTGTCAATTTGGCTACCCAAAGATGCGTACAAACTTGTACCATCTAGCCTAGTTGCTAAACATCCTAAAAAGCATATCTTTTCCAAGCCTAAACCTCAGATTGTTACTCATTGGATCCCAAAGCATGTTCTTAAAGCACAAGGCTATTATAAGGGTGCAACAGCACTTTGGCTTCTCAAATGCCATGGTTTGCTAGAGCCAGAAGAGTGTATCAATAAGATTCCAAAAGCCACTCTTGGTTTTTCATATCAGTGGGTGTAAAGGAAATCAACACAACCTCTTCAAGATAGGATAGGTGGTTGTGATAGCACTTACAAATCTCCTTGTGTTGACCTTCCCCAAACATGTATTGAATCACCAGTTGTCCCAACTTCTCCTTGTTACACACTTCCACTATCAACTTGTGTACCTAAGACAAATCCAACTTTACATGAGTCTCCTTTGAGCATAGATTCTAGCACTTCACCGTGTAAATCCTATCTTGCTCAAATTCCTCGACAATTGCTATCCTTCCCACCTCTTAAAAGGGACATACACAAAACCAAAGGTAAGGCATTAACACTACAATTGAAGCTCTTTGGTAGATCAGTGTTTGAATAGCCTCACTTTTACTAATGTGGTTCCTTATGCCTTTATAGGATTGTGTTCTTTTTGAGATGATCTTATCTACATTGTTTTTGATAGGGATTGTAATGATGGATATGAATGTATAAAGTTTGAAGTCTCTAAATTTCATTGTTTTACGCCCAGATACCTCCTGATGGATACTTGGCGAGATACATGTCCACCATGCATTGACCCTGATAGTACTCAACCTAAACATCGCGGGGGTTATAGTGCTCCTCCTTTTCAAACTCATTCTAGGTACTTTTATGCTCCCTTAGGTGAAAATTGCTGTGGGCATCACTTTGTTACTTTATTCTATCAACAGCATCATCCATTTCCACATTGTCAAGAGTGTGCACGACTCATATTAGGAGAAGCTTCACACATTTGTTGGCTATGCCGCTCTTACTTTTGACGATATGGCATGGGCTTAATGAAACAAATTGTGGGAATTACACCCCAACGCCATAACCTTCTTGATGTGAGAGTACCAGACCGAGGACCAAATCAACATAGATTACCTGAGGAGGTTCAAGCACAACAATGGAGGGATACATGCATAAATGACTTGCAACCACCTATCTTGCAAGCCCTTCTAAACAAGAGCATACAAACACGTCCCAATAGTCCACCTACCGTGCACACAAATTAGGAAGGGGGGAGACATGCAATGCCTACAAAGAGCAAAGAGAAGCAATCTGCACAACATCAGTAATGCATCAATGCAAACGCACAACATCAACGAGCACTACAACAGGTGTATTCAAATCATAATCTTTTGTTCTTTATGTGCTTTTCACTTTTGCATATATTGTTTGCATGTTCACACACAATTGACTGGTTTAAGTTTTAAATTAGTTGTTAAAATGTGGTGAGTGATTTCTAGATTCTTAGAGGACTTAGTAGAAGGTATTTCTATTTGAAGATGGTGTAGGATATATACCAATGGAGTATGCCAAGTTCTTATGCTCTCGAAGTATATTAGTTATCCCTAGTGGTAGCTACCTCTTAGGTATGGGCTAGGTGCTAGGATTAATAAAAAATTTACGAAAATCATGCCCTAAAAAATATATACAAGTGAATCTAGACATGACGTGTCTACAGCCATGTGGAATGCTTGGTAGGACCTTGGGTTGTCTTAGCACCTTGGGGCCGATGCCTTGGTTTCCATGGGGTGAACACTAACGTCTAAAACATTCAGAAGAAGACCTTCAAGGACTCTATCGCCTTGATAGATGTTGGTAGGACTCTGGGGTACATTATGGGCCCTCGAGACCGATGCCCTCGTCTTCATGGAGTACTCCTTATATCTTGCATGCTCACGTGTGAGATTCTCATTGCTGGTTTTTTTCACTAAAAGGCTTTACTTGTCTTCCATTGTTTTTTGCAGCTTTTGTTTCTACCGCATCCGAGGACGTGCGCGATTTAGGAAGGGGGGAATGTTCCACGGGAACACGGATTATGGAAGGAGGCCGGAAGCAATTAACACGAGAGAGCAGGATTGTAGCCATGGGAACATAAAGACGCACATAATTTTTTCATATTTTTGTGCCGAAGTGCAATGTAAATCGTTTTAGGCCAATAAGTCAAGGGTGTAAATTTTGATAAAATATAAGAGCATATATGTATCATTAAATATGTGTTGTGTTTGTGCATTTTAAAAGAGATTGCGTTTTATATTCATATCTCTTTATTATGAGGTACCTACTATAATTATGTGTGGCATATAATTAAATGATGTAATTTATTAATATAGTGAAGTTGCAAAGTGGCACACATAATTAAACTATACACAATTGACCACTTTTGAAAAAATTAATAAATATTTCTTTGGAATCTTTTGTAAAAACTTTGGAGTTTATTTTAATAAGAACCATCAAATTTTTTGGGGTAGCCCCTTAAATTTAATGACTGTAATGTATCATTAAATATGTGTTGTGTTTGTGCATTTTAAAAGAGATTGCATTTTAAATTCATATCTCTTTATTATGAGGTACCTACTACAAACAATTATGTGTTGCATATAATTAAATGATGTAATTTATTAATATAGTGAAGTGGCAAAGTGGCACACATAATTAAACTATACACAATTGACCACACATACTAACAAACAATATAGATGGGAGGTGTATCTTTCAAAAGAAGAGAGAAAGACATTTCACGTGAAAGGAACAACTTTTGAAAAAAATAGTAAATATGTCTTTGGAATCTTTCGTAAAAACTTTGGAGTTTATTTTAATAAGAACCATCAAATTTTTTGGGGTAGCCCCTTAAATTTAATGACTACAATGGACCTAAAATATTCACACTTTGACTTATAAGGTTTATTTTCCCTGTATTTTGGAAAATCTATCAAATTTAAAACATTTTAGAAAAAGCTTAGATAGAAAAAGATATTTTAAGGCTCCTACTTGTTCCAAGTCTCTCTCACTGGAGTTCAGTATAAGGTGGATATCTTGGAATAAGGAGTATGCCCAATTGGGCTGCCTGATGTTGTTAAAAGAACTAGTCGGCAACCCGTGCTTCACACGTTTTTTGAGACTCCAAATTCAAATTTTACCCAAACCTCTTCCTCTCCTTCCCAAACCTCGAAATTCTTGTCACGTAGAAGCTTTGTGAAACTCTTCCTTAAGATTATATAGAGAAGCTCAATGTAATTATTGGGAGCAACTAATATATATTAAATATTCTTTTTAAAAAAAGAGAGATTTAAAAAAACCCTACAAAATTTGGGAGTGAGTGGCCTCAATGAGTTAAGAGTTTCAGATAGGAAGAACTTTGGGCGACGAGAAGGCTTGAACGAGGGCTTGGATGTTGCGATGTGATGATCCTCCGACCTGCAAGGAGCGGTGTGCAGCCTCCCTGAGCTTGCTGGCGTTTCTCCGCAGCGCCTTGCCCTCGTCGCCTTCCATTGCAGCCCTCATCACCATCTCTACCTCGCTCCTTCGCACAATTCCTCCATCTCCCGCCTGGAACTTCAGGCCTAGCTTCCATTCCTCTACCACAAACTTTGAATTCAGCCACTGATCCGCAAAATAGGGCCAGCAGAGCATGGGAACACCTGCAGAGATGGCCTCCGTGATGGAATTCCAACCACAGTGGGTGAGGAATCCGCCCACAGAGGGGTGGGCGAGCACACGCAGCTGCGGCGCCCACGTAACTACGCAGCCGCGGTCCCTGGTGTTTTCCAAGAACTCTTGAGGGAGATTGGAGCCGTCTTGCACGAGGTCTGCGCGAAATGCCCAAAGAAACTTCTGCTTGCTGGCTTTGAGGCCGGCAAGCACCTCCTCGAATTGAGGCGTGGAGAGAATGGTGATGCTGCCGAAGGAGATGTAGAGCACGGACTGGGGAGGCTGCTGATCGAGCCAGTGCAAGCAGTGGTGCTCTTCCTTCCACAGGCTGGTGCTGCTTTCCCCCGGCAGCTGCTGCTCGATTAGCGGGCCCACTCCGTAGACGCAGGGCCGCTGCAGTCGCTTGGCCAGGGCGTCGAAGGCTGGGGCCTCGAGCTCCTCGAAGGAGTTGAGAACGATGGTGTGGGCGTTCTCGTAGGCAATCTGGCACTCCCGGAGAAAGGCGGGGTAGGATCGCTTCGTTTCGTCGGCCAAATGCTTCATTGTTGGCATGTCAGCGTTGCTTAGCGCAGGCAGGCCCGGGAGGTCGTCGCGGAAGATATCTGCAGGTCGGTCCCGGTGGGCGCTGGCGTGCATCGCTGCCAATATCACGACACAGAGGATACAGCTTAAATATCAAAATTATATTCGAAATGATGGCTAGAAAGATGGGCGCTTGGTATACCTTACCCTCTTCCAATGGGATGACCCCGCTGTGGATGTAGAATGCGAGCAGGTTCATGCTCTGACTGTCGGTGAACAGCGCGATCCTTGGGAGGTTGAACTTGTCAGCCACCCTCTGCGACGGGCGGGACATGAAGACGTCGGAGATGACACACGTGATAGGAGGGCCTTCCTTGCCGATACGCTCCACCAGCTCCTCGACGGGACTACTCAGCCCCTGCATCGCGTCCATGAGATCGGCAAAAGAGATGCGGAAATCGTTGGCCAGATCCAGCGCCCCCTCGAGGGGAACGCCCACCCGGCGTAAATTTTTGGTGGCCTTGTCAATGCTCTCTTTTCTTCCATCTACAGAGGCATCTTTGGGCGTCAGCTCCTCCCTCTCCAGCTGCTCTATGCGCTGCTGGATGGGCCTGATGTTCACGAAGGTGATGAGGAAACCGTGAGCAGCGAGCATCTTGCAAAAGCGCATGAGCGGGTTCAGGTGGCCTTGGGCGGGGAACGGCATGGCTAGTGCATGAGGTACTTCGGGTCTGCAGTGAGCGGCAGCGTCAGAACGAGCCATGGTCTATAAGATGAGACGATGAAGGATCGTGTGCTGCTGAGAGGCTAAGAGACCTTTTGGGGTAAGGTCTGGTGATCCAGTCTTACTTCCAGCTCTCATCCTCAAGGGTAAGGATACTGTTTTGTACAGATATAAATCTAGCATTTTTATAAAAAAAAACTTTTGTCCGTTTCCCACTCTCATGCCTTCCATCATCCTATGTCGTAAACTAGCCCCTTAAGAAAAAAAAACATTTTCACCAACCAGTAAAAAAGAAGAGGTATTTACCTTTACCGGATTTTCCTTCAAAGTTATGTAAATTTACCGATTTTAACTAAAATAATCAAAATCTTGGCCACCATTAAGCAAAAGTTTCAACTTGTTTTTTTCAAAATTAAGATGTGAAAAATAGGCTAAAGCAAGGTTTTTTATGACATTGTGGAGTATTGTGCGGTGCATACCAAACTCCATTTGTCTTCAATCATAAAGCAAATCATCTTATGTAAATCGAGAATGATATCTTATAATTATTGATGTATGATAAGGACACAACAATACACCACCTGAATTGCCTCATGTGACCAACTACTCAATAAAGCTAACATTGTAATATTTTCCTTGGGCACCTTCAAGGGTAGATAAAAATAATACACATGCATGGTGATACTTCGCTTGTGGACAATGTCTATGCGACATAAACCCATGCGTAGACCAATGCATGCATGCATAAGTTGCTCAAGGGGGACCACATTTTCAAATAATTGTCTCTTAAAGGAGTGGTTCCTCCTTGTTTGCATGGGAGTGGGTTACATCTTTCAAAATAAATCTTCAACGAGTGGTTCCTCCTTGTTTGCATGGGAGTGGGTGCGACCTTTGCAAATGAATCTCTCTAAAAGAAGTTCTTCCTCCTTGTTTGGATGGGAATGTGTTGAGCAAAGTGTCGTGAAGTTAGATACCATATACCACTTGTATTCAAGTAGGGATTACATTACCATAATAATGTTGCTACCATTCACATAAAATTATAACTATCATGATAATTATAGAGTGAGAATACTTAGTTAAAAGTTTTTCTTGAAATTAATCATTATTTTCTAAACATAATTATATATAATATTTATATTTTAATGCCAATATATCATAATTATGTTTGATAAATGTAATTACATATAATATTTCTTTTTTAATGCCAATATATCATAATGATGTTTGGTAAATATAATTATATATAATATTTCTATTTTAATGCCAATATATCATAATTATGTTTAGTAAATATAATTATATATAATATTTATTTTAATGCCAATATATCATAATTATGTTTGGTAAATATAATTATATATAATATTTATTTTTTAGTTCTAATATATAATAATTATGTTTGATAAATGTATAGAATATTTCTTTTTTAATGCCAATATATCATAATTATGTTTGGTAAATAAAATTATATATAATATTTCTATTTTAATGCCAATATATCATAATTATGTTTAGTAAATATAATTATATATAATATTTATTTTTTAGTTCCAATATATCAAAATTATGTTTGGTGAATATAATTATATATAATATTTCTTTTTAAGTGCCAATATATCATAATTAACCTTCGATATTGTTATTCTTCCAACCATAGATGTAGCTTACATATAATTCTACTATCTATCTATTTTTGGAAAAATAATATACTACATTAGTAAGAACACTTTCACAATAGTATTGTGACTACATAGCTCTGAGTAGCTCTTATCATTTAACAAAATAGTTTCCATCCTAAAACAACTGAGAAAATAGTGGAGTAAAAGCTACCCCAATGGTATATACCCTAGTGGTATAGTGACAACATCAACACAAGGTCCTTTAGTAAGACATCAGATGCAGTATGTACTAAAGTGAGATAAAGATGCTCTGATACATGAGGCTCCAACTGTAGTTCATAAAGTACAACCTAACCAAAGAATGAGTAGGTAAAGTGGAAGGGAGAGGGGTAGGCAAAGTGAAAGTGAAAGGGGTAGAGAAGCTGGTGGGATACATGTAAAGTGAGAGGGGTAGGGAAGCTAGTGGAAAGCATGGAAATGGGTGACTGTGGGATAGATAAAGTATCTGGCTCATAGAAGGCAAGAGATACACCCAAGGAGGTCAATAATTTGACTGCCTTATACTTCGAGTTCACCACCAAGCCCCTTGTGCCTCATAGACAACACTATGTAAAATATGGACTCAAATTGGGTCCTTTAAGGATTTCTACACTCTCTCTCTACAAAATGGGCTCATGGTAAAATTTTTGCAAATCAACTCAGAAGTGAGCGGAGTTTGGACATTTGGAATCTACTCTTCGAGACTTTTCCAATGATATATAGCATGATGGGTAATTTTGCATATTCAAGAAGTCTCCAAATTTGGTGATGACATGGCACGTTAAAACTTAATCAAACCAAAAGCTTTATGCATATGCCATATGTATTAAGCTTATTTATGAAGCTTAATGTAAAAGCATAAGAATAAGCTTAATCCAATGGTTCTATGCATGCATATGGAATCATACATAGAGCATATATAGGCTCTTTACATGCATATTAGAGTTATGCATGCTCTAATTTACATGAATAGATCCTCTATGAGAGCATACATAGGCTCTATACATGCATATTAATGCATGCATATGAGAGCATACATAGGCTCTATACATGCATATCAGAGTTATGCATGCTCTAATTTGTATGCATATTAGAGCATACATAGAGAATGCATAGAGCATTCATAGGCTCTATACATGCATATTAGAGTTATGCATGCTCTACTTATGCATGCATAGAGAATAAATAAGGAGGAAAAGAGGGTTTTTCTTCTCATTACAAAGCCAAATGAGAAGAGAGAGCATACATAAGCATATTAGAGAGAAAACAAGCATTTAACACTAAGAAAAAGAATGAGGAAAGAAGCATACATCGATCTTGCATAAATGATTAGGATACTACAACAGAATGAGGGTCTAGCAGCGAAAATAGTAGCACTTTTATAAGTACAAGGGTACGGAGATGTCTGGCCTATTTCACTGCTAGACACTGTGCTATTTTTGTTGCAAAATAGCAGTAAAACTTTGCTGCTCAGCAGTGATATTTTACTACTATTTTCGCTGCTAAGTAACGATCGCATTGCATGGAAAAAAAAAAAAGCTAGAGCACACTGGGGAGTCATTCAAGACTCGGTTAGATTGGGGAGTCATCCAAGACTCCCCAATCTACCGCCCCAGCTCTTTTTTTATACAAACAAAAACTTGAAAAATAAAATAAAATTGGGAAGAATGCAAGTGAACAAAATATATGTTATATTGCTCAATTGGTAAGGACTTTTGCCATATACAAAAAAATCAAGGAAGAGGAGACTAATCAAAATCCTCATTGGATTCTCCGACTCGTCTTTGTCTTTCTCTTCACTTGCTTCACCCACTTCACGTTCATAGTCCAGATCTTCCTCTTCCTCTTCATCCTACATACATGTAAACAAGAGTAAGGTAAGTATAAAACAATAAAAGATAACTACATATAGACAATAGAAGGGATTATGTGTTACTTACCTCATCAGCTTGAGTCCCCGAAATGGACTCATTCAAACGTACACCTCATGTACACATCCACCAAGCCCACAATTACGAATGGGGAGCTCTATATCATGGTACTCTTCTTTTATTGGGACACACCCACCCAACAACCTCCCTCTACAAAAAAGAAGAAGAAGATATAATTAGTTAAAGAAAACAATATTGTTTAAAATGAAATTAGATTAAATAAAGGAAAATATAAAAATAGATACTTACAAAGAGAGCAATGAAGGAGGATTTTCCTCCCAAGACAAAGTGTGATGCTCCTCACTTCTGTAGTCATGAAACACTTCCCGCCGCTTATGAAAAGCACCTAGATGCTTCCTCACAAAGTTCCATTTGTAGGCTCCACTCCTCTTGTGCGAGCAAATGCTTGGCTTCTCCATGTTGTTCTTGGCCGCTCTATTAATGTTTTCTCTCCTATTAGAGAGAAAAAGTTATATCTTCGTCTTCATCCAATCATCCAAAAAGACAAGTTCCACATGTGAAATAGCAAACTCTGTCTTGAGCACATCAATAACATAATGTTTTGAGAGCTCATCTTGTGCTTTCCACTTCTTAAAGGAGTTTGTAGACTCCAAGTTAGTAGGTATATGAATCTGGTTGATGACTTGCTTCCCTCTAGAATCCATCACAAGGACCCCATCCACATCCACATTATATGGTAGGGTTTGTGGATCAAATGGTGGGATGACTCTTCTCGAGGAGGGTGGCTCAAAATAAGCGGATGATGAACCGCCCTTTGGGGTGATGACTCAGGAGACCTAGTGATGCTTTTACCAAAGCAAAAACACCCTACTCCCCCTCGCCTACTACGTGTACTAGACCCCCTAGACTCCCTACAATGTCATGGTGAAGATGGACGTGAGGAAGTGGGGGTGGGTCTAGTCGACATTGGTGGTGTAGGCTTTTCACAACCATAGCATGATGAGCCTACACCACTTGAACCTACGCCTATCAATGGAGTGGACTATCCTCATAGAGACGACAGGCCATATGGAGTAGATTGCCCATATGGAGTCGATTGGCTTGATGGTATGTTGGCTTGCATATAAGATTAAACCAATTCACTTACAAAATGCATAAAGAATAAACTCTGTGTATGTAAAAAGGGATGTCAAAACATACCTGTGTGTGTGAAAACTAAGTCCATACCTGTATGTAAAAAGGGATGTCAAAACATACTTGTGTGTGTAAAAACTAAGTCCATACATGCTGCCCATATCATTGGTCAATAATATTGAACAGGTTCGTGACATCTGGTTCCTGCGATGGATCAATCGACATTTCCTATACATATAACTCAAACCAAATACATGCATAAGAGTCAATGGCTCGAAGCATAAAACATTCATAAATATTAGATATTCATAAAGGCTTTATGCATAAAACCTATACATAGAGCCTATGCATAGAGCTTATGCATAGAGCCTACGCATAGAGCCTATGCTCAAACTATGCATAGAGCCTACGCATAGCCTATGCATAGAGATTACACATAAAGCGCTATGCATAGGCTCTATGCAAAGGCTCTATGCATAAAGCGCTATGCATAGGCTCTACGCATAAAGTGAGAGATCCCTGCCCCTCTGTGCATCGAACTCTAGAGTGCTGGCAGTGAAAGTAGCAACCTTGCGCGGAGGGCAGAGTTTCCCACTTGGGGCCTCGCCCACGAATGTCCGGACAAGAGACTAATCCGGCGGCTCTTCCAAAACCGAACCCGAAAAAAACTTCCCTCGCCCAGAAAAGCATAGGCAATTCCTCCAGGGAAAATCTTCTAACGTAGTCAACAGCCTTAACTCACATGGCCGAATCAAAGAAGGAACTTGCACTTGGTTCATAGCGACCAATGCTTTTTTCTCCATCAAAAGAGGCACATCCGTTGATTCTTTTTCCATAGAACAAGGATTATCCTAGGACTTACTCTTCAACTGTCGTAACTTGAACAGAATTGAATTTTATTATAGGAATCCATCAGTCCAGCCTAACCCCATCCAATCCCATGGGTTAGTCAACTGCCCAACCACTGTATTGATAGGATCCATTATAAATATTTGGTTATGTTTTACCAGGGAAAAGAGTTCCCAGGCCCCCTAGCTGGCTCTCATGCAAAACTTAAATAGTCACACCACTTACGCATCCTAATACGAAATTGCCTTTTCTTAGACTTAACTATTTCCAAAACAGCACTGCAATAAAACCACAGAGTTTCCATCATAGTCCTCACAGTATTCAATCATAGTCCTCACAGTATTCCAGTTCTAGGATCCAATTTCCAGTCATTCCTTCCTCGACGTACCTGAGGCATCATTGGCAACCAGAACGCTCACCATCTGCTCACTCAGGGGCCTTTTCGATAGTTCCTAGCCCATAGTACGCAGGAATATAATCAAGTATTCCATTCATTCCTTCCTCAGTGTACCTATGGCATCATTGGCAACCAGAACGCTCACCACCTGCTCACTCAGGGGCCTTTTCGATAGTTCCTAGCTCCCATAGTACCTAGGAATATAATCAAGTATTCAATTCATTCCTTCCTCAGCGTACCTATGGCATCATTGCCAACCAGAACGCTCACCACCTACTCACTCAGGGGCCTTTTCAATAGTTCCTAGCCCATAGTACCTAGGAATATAATCACACAAAATTCATATGGACTCTCAGTTGAAAATCAGCAAGATCAACCAACAAGATCCATGTAAAAGAGCCATGAACTCATTCGTTGAAGACCAGCAAGGCCAATCAACCAGATCCATGCACGTGTTCAGAAAACAACTCCAACTCATTTTTTCTTCCTCGTCACACGCGTGGGTATCTTGAGCGACCCAGAGCTCGAGCATCGTATGGTCAACACCCTCTAGGTTCCTCTGTAGGGTGACCTAGTGCTTCACTCATAGGCCGCTTCCTTGGTCCCTCATCCACTGTACGGGAAGCTCACCATTTTTAATCGAATTGAGGCGGTCAAGACCTCGGTCGACCTTGCCATGCGAGACGTCCCTTCATTGATTCTCTGTTAGCTGTTGCAACTATTTCACTTAGATAACCACGAACTCATTCCACAAGATAGTCAAAATGCTTCCCCAGCATTATAGACATAAAAAAACATCCACTCACATCACTCCCACATCCAGCCACATCATCTCACATCAATTCACATCCACTCACATCATCTCCCACATCCAATCACATCATCTCACATCAATTTACATCCAATCACATCATTTCCACATCAACTCACATCCAATCACATCATCTCACATCAATTCACATCCAATCACATCATCCCATATCAATCCACATCTAATCACATCATTTTCACATCAATCCACATCTAATCATATCATTTTCACATCAATCCATATCTAATCACATCATTTCCACATTAATCCACATCTATTCACATCTTTCCACAATAATCCACATCTAATCACATCTATTCACATCTTTCCACAATAATCCACATCTAATCACATCAATCCACATCTTCCCACATCAATCCACATCTAATCACATCATTTCCACATCAATCCACATCTATTCACATTATTCCCACATCAATCCACATCTAATCACATCATTTCACATCCATTCACATCGAAGTGAATTATATTTATAATCATTTCCATAATTCATCTAGAAAATTTGTGCATAACCTTCTTTATTTTTCAAGCAAATGAATAATGATGAAAATTTCACTTTTAGCATAATAATGATTAAAATTCCACTTTTAGCTTTACAATGGAGAGGCAAGGTAGAGAGAGAATAGAAATATACTAAACTGAAAATTACACTAGCATAAAGTTACTCCAATATGAAAATACAAAGGAATGGGTCTATTTATAGGTGAGGAAGGCTACCAACCAAGTCTAACTAGAATCTAGAGGCTTCCAGCTCTAGTTTGATCCATTTTGGACAAGTTTAGACTAGTTTGGCTCACTTTTTTGATTTGGTTTGAAGGAGGAGAGAGGAGAGATGAAATATCTCACTTTTTTGAATTAATAAATACCCTCTTGATGTGATTTCTAGGTGCCTCCTTCATGAGCCCTTCTCCCCATTTTGAGGTGTCAAAAATTCTATTTTTTTACTAAAAAATTTCACTTTTTTACTAATAAACCCAGTACTAGACAACTCTTCATCTTATGTGAGAATTTACCCATTTTTGGGGGATTTTCTTATATTCTTTGCCTTTTTCTTATCCCAACACTTGGATTAACCTTATTGTCCCTTCTTGACACTCTTTATTTTTCTAAAATTTTATACCCCTAGGCCAAGATGTCCAATTCACATATTCAATTAATTTCTAATGCACATTGGAAAACTCTTTTTAAGATTCTGTTTCAGGGGATCTCTTCCTATTGTGACTGGGAGAAAATTCTTATCCAAAAATATTTCAAAACTGTATTATCTCTCTCTAGAATGTTTTCTCTCTCTAGACCAAAATAGGGTAAAACTGTGTTTTCTTGCATTCAAAATTAGGGGATGATTATAGAGACTGAAGGGGAGGTTCTTACACCTTTGTATCTCAAAATTTGGAGGGAGGAATCTTACATAAAGTGTTATGAATAGGCTCTATGCATAAGATCTTATGCATAAAGCTCTATGCATAATCTTGCCTATGTTCTATGCATAGCTTGATTTCACATCCTATCACATCCTATTTACATCTTATCACATCCATTCACATCCTAACGCATCCCATTTACATCTTATCACATCCATTCACATCCTATCGCATCCCATTCACATCTTATCACATCCATTCACATCCTATCGCATCCCATTCACATCTTATTCCCATTTAGTAGCTTTTCCTACTTCGATACCGATAATGGGACTTTTTCTAAATTTTTGCCAATTGTTTAGCTTAGATAAAGGTTCTTTTTCTCGAAGACTATTTCCATATTCTTTCTCAATTTCTCAATTGAATTATTGAGAAATTGAATTATTTCTCAATTTCTCAATTTCTCAATTGAATTATTTCTCAAAAGAGGAATATTGAATTATATTCAATATTCCTCTTTTGAATAAAAGAATTCATGGGATTTACAAAAATCAATTCTACCCATATTTCCACTTTTGAATAAAAGAATTCATGGGATTTATAAAAATCAATTCTACCCATATTTTCACTTTTGATAAATATTCATAAATTGAATTATACTAAAAATTTCTCTTTTTCCATTTAATTTCTTGGATCTCAAATATCATGGGAATTCCTCTTTTTGCAATTTGGACAAGCTTTGGACCTAGGTTGGCTCCCTTTTGATTTGGTTTGATCTAGGAGAGAGGAGAGATAAAAATATCATAATTTTTTTGAGTTAAAAACTCCACCACATGTGTGAAATAGGCACCTCCTTGAAGTCCCCCCTTCTCCTTACCAAGGTGTCAAAAATGTATCATCATACCAAAATATCTCATTTTTTTAGTAATATCTCATAGTTTTTAACTAATAAACCTTATACTCAGTCAACTTTTCATCTTATGTGGGCATTTACTCATTATTGGGTATTTTCTTTTATTCATTGGATTTATCTCCTCCCCACACTTGGATTGATCCTATTGGCCCATAGAAACCTTAATTGGACCATAATCTAAAAATTTCTAAAAATCTAGACCCTTAGGCTAAGGTCCTTTATACATATTTTCAATTAATTCCAATTGCATATTGGAAAGTTCTTTTTTAATTTCTATTTCAGGGGAAACCATTTTAGACACTAGGAGGATTTTTATATCCAAAAATATCTCAATTTTGGATTACCTCTCTCTAGACATTTTCTCTCTCTAGGCCAAAACAAGATAAAATAGGATCTTTCTTTTATTTCAGAGAGGGGAATAATTACAAGATCAGAAGGGGAGGTTCTTACTCCTTTACACCTCAAAAGCGGGAGGGAGGAATCTTACAAAATTGGAAGCCCAAGAGTTGGTCAGGGAATGCCAAGCGCAAATGGAAGATGACAGCCTATCTTGAATCTAAGACCTGCAAAAGAAGCTCAAGAATATCTTGGAGATCTCCCAGAATAGCCACCCCCACAAAGACTAGCAGAGATAGCAGCTTCCACTACAACAGTTACCCCCCAATAGGGAGACACGGTAGCCGAATATCTTAGAGACCTAGTGGATGACCATCTTAGGAGAACGAGCACAGAAATCCCTGTTCCCATCCCGTACAGTTAAAAGATCTTAAGACTAAGCCAAACCAACCTTCCTCATGGGACAACCCCCGCTCCAAGAGACATTGCAGGTCTCTCTTCCTTCCTCCCTTCTCAGATCCAAATCCCTATCGGCACCTTGCTCCAAGGTAGCCCAAGTTTATGGAATGATCTGAAGGATTGGATGGAAGAATTCCTCGGGGCAAGCATGCACGAATCTATGGATCCTGATAGCTCTAATGAATGTGACAATAAACAATTTATTATACCCCATAAGGTAACTGACACCCCTATATTTCAAGTGAAAAAACTTGGACAATACCTTGAAGGAGATGAACTCAATGCGGCGTTACCAATATCCTTCGATGGCCTCCAAGTTATAGCAATCTTGGATGCAGGAGCAGGAGTGAGAATTGTTACAAAACAATGCTGGGAGAAATGGGGAGCACCTGCCTTGGATGACACCACTTTGTTGGTCAAACTTGCTAATTGAGCCATAGCTAGTAGACCCATCGGTCTACTAAGGGATCTCAAAATTAAGATCCTTGGAACTACTTTACCGCCAAACCTTTGTGGTGATAAACTTTAGACGTCAACCAGTTTCTTACACTGCATCCTTAGTAGACCATTCATGAGAGAATAAAAAATGATTCACGATTGGATACAAACCACATATACATTCAAAGAAAAGATCAAACATTCAAGATCGATCTACGCATGTGGAAGGTACACCCAATGAGTGGTAGACCATTCACAGAGGAATCTATCACAACAACGCGATCCACTACAGCCCATTTGTGTCAGACCTGTCAAAAGGCATTGGAATATGAGAAGGATAGTGAGGAGTGTGTACCTCTCCTAGAGCTAGAAGACTCTGAGCACTGGATGCATATACTTGCTACCCTGGACATTTTTCCCAAATGCATTGGTACAAGGTTTTCTATGGTGGACGGGCAAGAGATTACATGTATATACATGCTTAGTTTATCATAACTGCCCAATGTCACCACCCAAGAACTGAAACAGGCTATTAGAGAAAAGCCATCAAGGGGAACACACTCCCACAGAACTCACAGGCCTGAGGGATTCCCTGGGCCAGAACAATACATCTTCCAAGACGATTCAAATACCCACTCGCTGAAGTATATTGGGGCAGTGGAAGCACTTACCACTTCAATGAAATGTGGCAAAAGGAATTTTCTAATAGCTCCCTTTTGATCCACATGACCATCCCATCGCCAACAGGGCCCATCAAGTCCAAACCAAAATCAGAAAAGCTTTGCCGCTCAGTGCACAAAAAATCATGCAACAAAAAGTTAGCATTGGCTGAAAAAGAAGCCAAAAGGCTAGTTGATGAAGAAAGTGCTAAAGTCAAAGAGACAGGTGCCTAAACATTTCAAGACCTTCCAGAGATGGCTGACTGATTTGTCCAATATGATTCGGCTCAAAGGTCTGACAATGGGCAAGCAGGGACCTCTTATGATGGTCCAGCCAAGTTTAAGGAGATAAATTTGGTAGCCCCAGTGAGGACACAAGGCCGGTGTATATTGGAGAAGACCTCTCTACAAAAGAAGAAAGCAAGCTTATCACTCTCCTGATAGAATTCTAGGATTGTTTTGCCTAGAAGCACATAGACATGAAAGGTGTATCTCCTGAAGTAGTCCAGCACACCATTCCAATGGTTGATGGAGCTAGGCCGATCAAACAATGGGACCCAAAATACTCCAAGATGGTGCACAAAGAGATCGACAGACTCATTGATGCCGGATTCATCAACAAGATTAAGCATACAGAATGGGTATCACCCATTGTGATAGTGCCCAAGAAGAATGGCAAAGTCAGAGTGTGTGTAGACCTTAAAAAAGGTCAATGCCACCACCATCAAGGATCACTGTCCCTTACCTTTCACAGAACACCTGCTAGAACGAGTGGCAGCAAAAGGAAGCCTACAACTTCCTTGATGGATTATCTGGGTACAATCATCCTCCCAAGAATTAGCACAAAATAGCACAGTTGTCCACGTCGATGCCTTAGCTTTTGCTGTTGGTTGTGTGTTGGCCCGAGCGACCGGGAGAACACAATATGGATTTCCCCATTAGCTTTGCAGTCACCAACTCAATGAAGCGGAGAGAAACTACACCACAACTGAGAGAGAGGGACTCGCCATGGTCTACCACATCAAGAAGTTTCACCATTATCTTCTGGTAACTAAGTTTGTTTTCTTTGTAGACCATCAAGCTCTTCTGTACCTAGTAAATAAGCCCTATATGACACGAAAAATCACCAAGTGGCTACTTATATTGCTCAAGTTTGACTTCATCGTCACTGTGAGGAAAGGCTATGAGCATGTTCTAGCAGACCACATGTCAAGGATCCCCTACGGCAGTGAACCACCAGTGGGAGTAGATGATGAATTACCTGATGTCGCCCTATTCCAACTATGCTTGATTCCTAAATGGGGCAAGGAGGTAGCACACGTCTTAGCCAATGGCTTATCTATAGAATCCCTCCTCAAACAAATACCAAGCCCACCGTCTAATCAAACAAGTAGCCCCCTACCAATTCATTTATAGGCCAACTTTATAAACATGGAAAAGATAAAGTTCTACGCCACTGTGTCCGAGAAGATGAGTATGTACTCCTTCTTGAGCAGGCTCACTCTACCTGTGCTAGGGGAAACTTTGCAACAGATATCCCTGTGTAGAAGGTCCTCACAGTTGGGTTATGGTGGCCCACTCTAATGGTGGACACAACATGATACGTTAAGCAATGTGATGAGTGCTACGTACAACGATTTCCCACTTCAAAGACCACATTCCCCTTTAAACCCAATTATGTCCCTACAACCATTTGAGAAATGGGGTATAGATTTCGTTGGACCCATCAGTCCAACAGAGCCAAATACACTCAAGCTCGATACATAATAGTTGCTACTTTAGACAATGACAAGCAACAACACAGGGTCTAGCTCAGTGTGAAACTTATCATTAGGACATTTTGGAGGTCATTCGTAGGGCCTTAGGTAAATTTTCTCCCAGGCGGCCGTCTTAAAGTTCATTGGAGCCTTATTTGAAATGATACATTCAAAACTGCAAGAATAAAGTTAGTTTAGGAGGATATAATTGCATGGAAGACAGTTTGGAGGGAATTAGAACCTTCATCTCCAATTTCAAAAGACAAATACAAGCCTTCTCTCACTATGGCCAGTCATATTCTTTAACCCTGCATCATATAGTATACTTACTCATTCCTAGAGCACTCTAATGGAGAACAACCATGTACACACTCATTCTATTGAAGAGTCCAATCATGAAAGCATTAAGAGAGTACCATTTGCACATTGATCTAGATAGTGCATATGCGCCCATTCAAAAATGTAAAAGTGGACAACTTTTTCTCGTTAAAGATCATATGAGGTTGTCGGGGAAGTAGCACATAGACCTTTGGTGTGATGGCTCCATCTACCTATTGACCCCTGTACTGCTTCACATCCTCCATTTTCAAATCCCACAACTCTCTTACGTTTTGCAGGTGATGGCGCCACAGGCTTACTAGGATATTGCAAGTCAATTTCTTACATGATGCAAGAAAGAGAAAGGCATTATTCACAACACTTAGCAAATGAGCTTCTTGGCTTTTATGGTGAATGCAAGACACAGAAAGTTAGATTGGAAGAACAAGAATGTCAAATCAATAAATTAAGAAGTGACCTCCGTAAATATAGAGAAAAATACATAATCATTGGACGGCGCATACGGAAAAGAAAGCTCAAAAACGTCGAGAACTTGAGGCTTGGTTCTGGAGGCCTGAAGAAGATAATCCAAGCTATAAGGTAAGATTGCACTGAATGCATTCCCATTCACATGTCTTTTGTGTTAGCAGTTATATTATTTTATTTGCTGGGCTTCTTTGGGATTTACATGTTCTCTACGTTAGTAATGAGTAGTGTTGTATTTGTAGGGTTGTCATACATCCCCCCCCACGACTTTGTTTCCCCAAATGTCCCTTGTTATTTGACCACTCGTCCCTTTGCACTCTTTTCAAGGTCATTAATGGCTTTTACACGTCCATGCACTCCTTTTTATGGCAGTACATTACGAAGTCTTATTATTTTTAAAAATATTAAAAATTGTTAGTAATAGCAGAGCAGAGCTATGGCAAAAGTTTAAAGAAATTGACACATAATTCATTCTTATGCATAACGTGAAAAGAGGACTTCCTACCATATTCGAGGATTGAATATCCTAGAATAAAAGAATGATTTTCATCATATTCAAGGAAAAATTAATTTTTAAGGTTTATGTATAATTAAATAACTAAGAAAAGAGAGAATTATGGTAATTTTATTTAAATCATAAAAGAGGAATTCCCATGACATTTGGAATTCAATCATTCAAATAGGGAGAGTGAAATTCCTAGCATATTGGAATTAATGGATATTTTATTTAAATTTAAAGATAAATTTTAGATCAATTTATTTTAGGCATGAGAAATATTTAAATGATAAAAGATGAATTCCCATGACATTTGGAATTCAATCATTTAAATAGGAAAAGTGGAATTCTTAGCATATTGGAATTAATGGGTATTTTATTTAAATTCAAAGATGAATTTTAGACAAATTTATTTTATGTATGAGAAATATTTAAATGATAAAAGAGGAATTCCTATGACATTTGAAATTCAATCATTTAAATAGTAAAAGTGAAATTCTTGGCATATTGAATTAATGGATATTTCATTAAAGAAAAGAGGAATTTTAGATAGATTTATTTTATGATAAAAGAGGAATTCCCATGACATTGGAATGCAAATAATTAAATGCAAAAAGAGGAATTCCCATGATATTTGAGGTCGAAGAAATTAAATGGGAAAAAGAGAAATTTTTAGTATAATTCAATTTATGATTATTTATCAAAAGTGGAAATATGGGTAGAATTGATTTTTGTAATCCCATGAATTCTTTTATTCAAAAGAGGAATATTGAATATAATTCATTTGAGAAATTGAGAAAGAATATGGAAATAGTCCTCGAGAGAAAGAACCTTTATCTAGGCCAAGCAATTGGCAGAAATTTAGAAAAAGTCCCATTATCGGTATCGAGGTAGAAAAAGCTACTAAATAGGAATAGGATGTGAATGGATGTGATAAGATGTAAATGAGATGTGATAAGATGTAAATGGGATGTGATAGGATGTGATAAGATGTAAATGGGATGCGATAAGATGTGATAGGATGTGGTGTGATGAAAATGAATGAGGATGAGATGTGAGGATGAGATGTGAAGTAAATGGATGTGGATGTGAATGATGAGATGTGAAGTAAATGGATGAGGATGAAAATGAATGAGGATGAGATGTGAAGTAAATGGATGTGGATGTGAATGATGAGATGTGAAGTAAATGGATGTGGATGTGAATGATGAGATAAAACTGAGATAAGAGGATATGTGAAAGGATGAGATGTGAAGTAAATGGATGTGGATGTGAATGATGAGATGAGAATGAGATGAGAGGATATGTGAAAGGATGAGATGGGAAGTAAATGGATGTGGATGTGTATTGAAAGAATATGATGTAAATGGATGTGGATGTGTATGTGAAAGAATGTGATGTAAATGAATATGGATGAGTATGTGAAAGAATGTGATGTAAATGAATGTGGATGTGGATGTGAAAGGATGTGATGTAATGTAAAGGGATGTGGATGTGGATGTGAAAGTGATGCGGATATGGATGAGATAAAAAGAGAGGTGGATGTGAATGTACTGTGGTGGATGTGGATGAGATGTGATGTAATGTAAAGAGGTGTGGATGTGAATGTGATGTGATGTAAAGAGATGAGATGTGATGTGAATATATGTGGATGTGAAGTGATAGATGTGAATGTATGGATAGATGTGGATAGTCGTGCATGTGAATGATTGGATGGATGTGGATGAATGAGATGGGATGTGTATGAATAAGATATGATGTGGATGTGATGTAATGTGGATGAATGTATGTGATGGAATGGGGATACAATGAATGTTATGAATGTGATGTGATGTGAGTCGGATAAGTATGAATGGGTGAGATGTGATGTGAAATGGATGTGATGTAATATGATGTAAATTGGGATAGATGTGAATGGATGATATGTGATGTGAATGGATGAGATGTGATGTGATGTGAGTAGGGATGTGAATGAATGAGATGTGATGTGCAATAGATGTGATGTGATGTGATGTGATGTAAATGGGGATAGATGTGAATGGATGTCATGTGATGTGAATGGATGTGATGTGATGTGAATCAGGATAGATGTAAATGAATGATATGTGATGTGATGTGATGTAAATCGGGATAGATGTGAATGAATGAGATGTGATGTGAATGGATGAGATGTGATGGGATGTGAATCGGGATAGATGTGAATGAATGGGATGTGACGTGAAATGGATGTGATGTGATGTGGATCGGGGTAGATGTAAATTAATAGGATGTGATGTGATGTGGATCGGGGTAGATGTAAATGAATGGGATGTGATGTGATGTGGATCGGGGTAGATGTGAATGAATGGGATGTGATGTGATGTGGATCGGGGTAGATATGAATGGACGAGATGTGAATGAATGTGATGTGATGAGATGTGGATATGGGTAGATGCGAGTGGATGAGATGTGGATATGGGTAGATGCGAGTAGATGAGATGTGGATATGGGTAGATGCGAGTAGATGAGATGTGATGAGCATAAATGTGGAAAGATATGATGAGATGGAAAATGATGTGATTGGATGAATGACGATGGGAATACAAATAATTGGACTTGGATTAAGTAATGTGATTGATGTGGAATAATACGGAAAGACGAGAGTTCATTATAGAAACTGTATTTAAATGACTGTTTTATGTCAAGAATGCTGGGGAAGTATTTTGACCGTCTTGTGATGAATGAGCTCGTGGAGACCTAAGTGATAAAGTTGCAATAGCTGACAGAAAGTCAATGGAGGACATCTCGCGTAGCAAAATCTCGCGTAGCAAGGTCGGTCGAGGTCTTGACCAGCCTCGGTTCGATTTAAATGGTGAGCTTCTGGTACCTTGGATGAGGGACCAAGGAAGCGGCCTATGAGTCAAACGCTAGGTGACCTGCGAAGGATCCTAGAGCATGCGGTGCTCGGGCTCTGGGTCGCCAAAGATACCCACGAATGCATCGAGGAAGATATTGGAACAAGGTGTAAGAGTTGTTTTCTGAATTCGGGCATGGATTTGGTTAATTGACCTTGCTGGTCCTCAAACGGATGAGTCCATGGCTCTTTTATATGGATCTGTTGGTTGATCTTGCTAATCTTCAACGGAGAGTCCATCTGGATTTTCTTATGTGATTATATTTCGGGGTACTATGAGGTAGGAACTATTGAAAAGGCCCTTGAGTGAACAGGTGGTGAGTGTTCTAGTTGCCAACGATGCCATAGGTACACCGATGAAGGAGTGATTGGAAATTAGAATTCAACCGGATATTTTTGAGGATTATGATCAGTGATACTATGGTTTCATTAAAAGATTGTTTTAAAGTCAGCTGAATCTGTGAAACATGCAATTTCATATTGGGTGTGTAAGTGGTGTGACTATCTTGAAGTTTGCATGAAGCGCCGGTTAGGGGGCCTGGGAAATCTTTTCCCTAGTACCCGGGACAAAATCTAACCAAATTCTTAAATGGATCCCATCACTACAGTGGTTGGGAGGTTGGCTAACCCATGGGATTCTGTTATGGTACGATAGATGAAGTAAATCCCGGATAGTGATCGGACATTGTAAATATGAGCTCTTGTATATAAGACATTTTATTGAATATGAAAAGGGGACAATCCCATTTGTCTCAATTGAGTCTTTCTTTCTCTCTCTTTCTCACTCACTCTCTTGATCTTATGGTTGCTTGCTTGCTTGTGTTGTGTCTTGCTTGCTTGATTGTTGGTGTATGTGAGTAGGAATGGTAGTGTTCTCCTTTCTCTCCTTCACTACCTTCTATTTTTTATCTACCATGTCTTCTTTGGATACGATTGTTGGCATGAGGTAGAGGTTGAGCTTTCCATAGCTCCTTTCCTCTTGCTCACTTCCTAGCTTGGATCTCTCCTTGGGTGGCACAAGGAGAGTGTGTAGTGACCCCTAGTGGCCTCACATTGAGGAGTTGACCTTAATAGGGTTGGCCAAGTGCTAATCATTGAATTCGACTCTTGCATGCATCTTCTTCTTCTTCTTAATCTTGTGTGTGCAAGATAGCATGTTATTCCGTAACATCTTTACAATGTCAAAGAGTAAGGTCTACCTACTTCATATGTGGACTGTTATATGAGATAATGGTCTAGTGTAGTATGTAGCCTGTTTAGCATTGTACCAAATTTAATCTAAGCCATATTTAAACCATCTAGGCTCATATATCACCTTCTCGTGTGTGAATATAGGGATTTCGGGCAACCATGCTACTCAATCAACGATGGCTACTTCTCATAATGGGGGTCTATATGCAATACAAGGGTGGAGCATTGATATCCAATTCCCCCCCTCAATGTCCACCCAAATGTGAAATACCTCTACGGTCCACAATTGATGCTGAGTCAATGACGATGTCCCCTTTGTGAAAATTTCTACACAATTCTCTATTATTGGGCAATAGGCCATCTTAACCTACCTTAATTTGAGGAGCTCATGCACAAAGTGATAATAAATCTTAGTATGTTTTGTGCAAGCATAAAACATAAGATTCCAAGAAATAATGTCCATGCAACTCTAGTTGTCACATTGCAGTTTTGTAGGGTACTTTTGCACCACTCCCCTATCCTCCTGTAGGATCCTTCACAACCATAGTGCCTCACATGCTGCAAAGCATGTAGCTTTATACTCAAACTCTCTTCGATGAGAGTGCAATTGTGGGATTTTTCTTGCCAATCCAAGAAATGCATCTTGAACCAAGGAGAACTAATACCCAATTAACTTAGCACTTGATGTCAGAGTCATCCACCTAATTTGAGTCATAAAAGCCACTGAGGGTCTTCTCGCCTATAGCATAGGTGATTCCATACTCCTGAGTACCTTGGATCACATAGCACCTACATACATTGGATATGGATGTATTGTAGCACCCATGTGTACCTTAGATATACCTTGGAGGTATCACATCATCCACATACTTGCTTTGGAGTGATTCTCCTAGGAATTGCTAGAGAACTTGCTCAAAACATCAACAAAAAAATTGATGTGTCTAGTCTAGTATTACACAAGAACATTAGACAGAACTAGATTAGTTATTCAGGAGAATTTTGTTCAAGAAGTTATAGAATTCAGTTTTATTATTACCTATCCTTGTCATCAAGTGGGTTTGTCTTTTGTCCATGGGGCAGACTACCCACCGGGTGTGCCAAGTGTTAACCCATAGTTACTCTTAGCTATTTGTCAATAGTTATCTGCCAAATAGTCATGCATTTATGCTTATTCCTTATTCAACTAGCATACTGAAAGTATGTGACACTTTGTATCACAACCAATAACATCTTATGGTGCAAAGCGCAAGCATATGTGTATTTAGAGAAGAAGCAGAATATATGTAGATACTGATGTTTTGTTGACTACTTGTTTTTTGTTTACTTCTATTTGTGATGTATTCATTTATGTTCTTTGTCTTTGTCTATAATATGCTAATATGAATAACGGTCACGTTGGCTATCCCTGCCAATAGCCCCCACCACTGAAAAATCACAAACTAGAATAGGTACACACTTGACATGTATGGGTCCCTGATAAGGCACTAATTTTAGCCCAATGTTATTATTATGAGTGGATGAGATCCTTGTGGATTTCAAAAAACAAAATGGTTGACACGTTGAATAGCAAACTTACTAAACCAAGCCATATCTTAATTGTTGAGACAAGGTGGTTTATCCACGCCCCACTACTACCAACCGCATGCAGGCTATTCCTACTAACCATTTTTCCCATGTAAGTGTCACAAGAAGATCAAAGATTTCTTAAAATATAACATGGTGAGACTATCTTTCCAACTTATCAAACTACTTTTGGCTCGCAAGCACTCGAAAAGGTAATAACTTGTTCTCTTAAGTGTGATACATGTTTTTTTCTTAGTTGCTAATAGCTATTATGGTCTTGGAAGAAAATAGACCCTAGAAGAGTACTTCTATATAGGCAATAAAATGGTGTAAAGTTGCTTCCCCATGGGCCTTTGCATATCCCAACTTGTGCAAGCATACCTCACTCATGAACCAAACATCTAAGATAGATACCTCATCAATGACAACCCATAGGCCCTCTCACTAAGTTTCTTGCATAGCATGATACATTTGCATTCTACATGAGTAAGGGGCACTATGATACATGGTGCACACATTAGACACTCTAAAATGTTGTGGCCTATACACAAAAAAAATGTCGATGGTGGCAAGTGACTTATCTCTAATCATTGCATACACAACCTTCTCAACATCTCAACTTCAACCATGTAATTAGGGTCCCAAATGATGCACGTCAAACCAACAAACAAAGCAAGAATGTATCCCAAAGAGGAGCTACAATCAAGAAGTATGTAATTGAAGATGTTAAGATGCAAAGCCTATCATCATCTTGGGAAGTCAAATGTAAAAAAAGAAAAATAAACCAAAAATCCTTGACTTATTAAATGTAGATACCAGATATCTAACCCATCGACTTTGACAAAGTCACTTTAGGGAATATGACATGAAGAGCAACACACCAGCTCTCACAAAGAAAGGTAGTGGCACCATGACAAAATGTAATGATTTCCCTTGAAGACACAACTATGGCAAAAGGGTTAGAAATTTATATTGTCATGTTGCTTAAAGCTACAAACATGGTGGCAAGCTATCATTTATCTTTTACTCATTGTACTGAACTTTTCCAATTATACGCCATTGTCCAAGTTGTGGAGAGACCTGCATAGGAGTCTAAGTCAAATCACTTGTGTCGGATGGACAAGCATAAGGGTCAAATCATATTTTTTCTAGACAAGGGAGGATAATATCAGGTAAAATTATTCTCAAAGTTCTACACAGGTGGCTCACTTTAAATAATACTTTGAACCTCAACATCGAAAGCCCTCCCTAGTCAACTCATTCTTGCACCACATGATGTTCTATTTTGTGATACATATAATTAGGTAGGTGCTTGCACCATTCAAGCACATACATTAAGCACCCTTACTTGTGTTTCCCATGCACATACATTTTCATGGACATTTGTACCCTAAACATTAACTATCCATCACCCACCACCATCGACTAGCTCACCAACTGACATGTTTCGTACCGTCACCACATCAAAATCCTCTCAACCAATTTCCTCTTAGCCTTACAAAGCCAACATCCATTACCTAGGTCTGAGGATGGACCTAGAACCAGGAGAGGGAAATGTTAACTCAAGGTTAACATGGACCACCAACATGCATCAATAACGCACACATGCATCTGTTGACAAGCTTAATGGAAGTGTGCAAACACCCATGTGTGTGTGTGTGCAAACACCCATGTGTGTGTCTCTATCACACACATGTGTGTGTGTGTGATAGAGACACATATACATAAACACATACATACGTATATACTTACATACACACATAATATATGTAGCTAATTGATACAAGATTTGGTCATGCGACCAATTCTTGTCAATCTAATAGAATTTACCACATGTACACATCAGATAGCTACCTGATAACATAAGAATACTCAAGAAATCTTCACGAGGTTGCCACTAACATCTTATGGGACTTATAGATTTGATCATGCAACCAAAACATTGGAGAAGAATGATCCCAAATGTAGGGGATCCAAAGATTTGGTCAAGTGACCAATATTATTATATTTATATAACAATTTGGATGAGACAAATATATAATATATATATGTGTGGGATATACATATATATATATATACATATTATATACAAATATATAATATATATATATGTGTGGGATATACATATATATATATATATATATATATATATATATATATATATATCGACGAGACCGATATGTGTGTGTGTGTGTGTGTGAGAGAGAGAGAGAGAGAGAGAGAGAGAGAGAGAGAGAGAGAGAGAGATGGATGATAACAATACTTAAATCATTTAAATTTTGAACGCGTCGAATATAAATTTGAATTGGATAGTCCATCTTGTGTTCATTACTGTGCTTAATTAAATAATTAATTAGTGTGATTTTATTATCTCTTAATCATGGAATTAATAATAAGCTTTGAGCCTCCATAGATCCTCAAAATTATAAGCCGCATTTTCAATGGCACACTCAACTCTCGTTAGTGTACGTGGAATGACTGAGATGAGCTTCATAGATATGGTCGAGGTCATGGTGGAATTGTATGTGGATTAATGTGGTAGGGGGGGGTGTAGGAGGTTGTAATGGAAAGGGCCAAAAGCTTAAAAGTTTAACCTTTAGTAATACGACCGCGTGGCATAATCCCATTATTTCAACATCAAGTTTACAAACCCATTATTTTAGCACCCAAAAAGTGTTTTTTAAAAGCATGACTGCATGGTTCTATAACCATATCCTTATCAGTGTCTGAACACCCTCTAGAAAATTGAACCTTTTTATTCCTCTTAATTGAAATGACAAAGTCTATGTTTGTAGCTTTAGTAATACTAATAAGCTTAGTATTACTAAAGAAAGCTAAAGCTTTGGCTTTTAATCCTACCCACAAATGACGAAACACAGCGGCACACGAAACACGAGCACACAGCCAGGCAAGAAGCGCACCACAGCCAGCAAGAAGCAGCCTGGGATAGGAGCACATGCGTTGAGGGACCACGGGACTGGAAGGAGCAGGCTGAGGCTTGTGGAGTCGATTTGAAGACTGCTAGGAGGCGATTTGAGGAAGCAAATCAAGATCCAATTAATCTCTCTCTCAAAGAGGCAAAGAAAGTTGGATTTGGCAAGGTTAGCCACTTTTCTTTCTCTGTATCTCTCTAATTAATTTTTAATTAATCTCAAGAGAAAAAATTAATATCTCTCTTTCCCAAACATAAGCTCTCAATTAATTAATTGATTTAATCATCTAATCTTTCTCAATCACTCCTTTATTTCTCTCACACACACATACACATCTTTCTTTATCTATCTCACACATACTAATTATTAATTACACTAAATAATATCATTAATCAAATAAGAAAGTACTTACTGTGAATGAGTTGAGTTGCTTTACACTGCCTTCGAAACTTGATTATGGTTACAAATTACATGAAACAAGCAACTCAAGGGAGCCAATTTTCAAAATTTGAATTTGAGCAAGAACTTGAAATTTAAATTTGGGCGAGAAATATGAAAATTGATGTGAACTATATTTAGCGAGAAAATTTAATATTTGAAATTGTGTTTAGTGTTTATGTCCCAAGATTTGGTCACATAACCAAACCTTGGAAGATTCAAACTATATTTATATTTTTATTTATAATTATATATGCATTCATATTTATAATTAAATACGTATATATTTATATATAATTATAAATATATAAATATATATATATATATAAATATATATATCTATAATTATATATACATATATAATTATAAATATATTTATAATTATATATATATAATTATAATTATAAATATGAATGCATCTATATATATATTCAAATTTATATTTATATGTACATATATATGACCAAACTATTTGTCCATATAACTTTGCTATGCCCAAATATTTGGTCATCTGACCTAACCTTGGACAATTTAAAATATATTCATATATATAAATATAAATATAAACCTTGGATAATATATTCATAGATTCATATATTCATATATACAAACTTTGGACAAAATAAAACAGAAAGAAAACATATGTAAGGTGTAAAAACCTCCCCTTCTGTTCTTGTAATTATTCCCCTCTCTGTAATAATAGAAGAAATATCTTGTTTACCCTATTTTGGCCTAGAGAGAGAAAAAGTCTAGAGAGATATAATCCTAAATTAAGATATCTTTGGATAGAGCTGTGGATGGGATGTGATGTGATGTAAATGGATGTAGATGTGGATGTGAAGAGATGAGGATGGGATGTGATGTGATGTAAATGGAAGTGGATGTGAATGTGATGAGATGAGATTGAGATGTGATGATATGTGAAAGGATGTGATGTGATGTAAATGGATGAGAATGAGATGTGGACGTGATGTAATGTGGATGGGATGTATGTGATGTGATGTGGATGTAATGAATGAGATGGATGTGAATGGATGCGATAAGATGTGAATGAATGACATGTGATGTGATGTAAATAGATGTGAATGGATGAGATGTGATGTGAATGGATGTGATGTGATGTGATGTGAATCGGGATAGATGTGAATGAATGAGATGTGATGTGATGTGAATCGAGATAGATGTGAATGGATGAGATGTGATGTGAAATGGATGTGATGTGAATGTGTGAATCGGGATACATGTGATTGGATGAGATGCAATGTGAATGGATGTTATGTGATGTGATATGGATATGGGTAGATGTGAATGGATGAGATGTGATGAGATGTAGTATGATGTGACTAGATGCGAATGGATGAAAGACGATGGAAATACATATGATTGGATGTGGATTAAGAAATGTGAATTGATGTAGAAGAATGTGGAATAACGAGAAATGATGTGGAACAATGTGGAAAGATGAGAGTTTGTTATTAGACACTGTATTTATGACCTGTTTTTAAATGACAATTTTATGTCAAGAATTTTATGACAATTTTATGTCAAGAATGCTAGGGAAGCATTTTGACTATCTTGTGAATTAGTGTTAAAACCCTAAGATCTCTCTAGATAATTGTTATGCATAAACATGCATAAATCAGGCGTAAACTCAACCACCCAACCACCCCTGAGCCCAAGGGATGCACACATGAATTATAAATGAAATACATCATACCTCTACCTTGATGTCCCATACCATCAAGAGGTATAACTCCAATCCAATAGCATGTAGCTATAGTGTGAAATGGTAAGTGAGTAGATATGATTCTCTACACAAGAGAGCATAACATAGCCTTGGCCTCACAAGCCCAAGCCTCCAAGCCTCCCTTGAGTGTGCCCCATGCCCCTATTATATAGGAGGGCCCTCAAGCGACTCTTGACTCTCCATTTCCCATGTGTGACCCTTGAATGCCTAACCCTAACCTTCACCCTTAAGGTGTGTCCTAACCCATGCTCCACTAGAGCTTGTTCCCATGCTCCCATGCTCACAAGCCTAATGTGGGTTGGCCTCTTAGTATATGCACACATAATGTGCATATAACATACTTCCCCTCTCTCAAAACATTGCACTCTTGCAATGAAAAGAAGAAGAACTGCGCTGAACAATCTCCACCGACTCCCAAGTCGAATCCTCCATTTCCCTATCTTTCTACCTAAATTTAAGCTCAGGGATTAGTCAACTACAAAGTTTCCTTTCCCTGAATTCAAGTACCTTATTAGGTTCATTCCGAACATAGGATAATTCTTCGACTTCAACGAGTTCTTGAGGAGTAACTATGTTATCCTCACCTCCCAGTTTCCCTTTCAATCTATTGATATGAAAGACTGGATGAACTCTAACATGTGGAGGTAGTTTATAGCTCATACGCAATCATGCCAATCCGATGTATAACTCGAAATTGACCACAATATCTAGGAGATAAATTCGAGCATTTTTCTTTTGACAAAGTCTGAAAATCTTTAGAAACTTTTAAATAAACCAATGCTCCTGGTTCAAAAGATCGAGATGAGCGTCCCCTATCAGCATAAAACCGTGCCCTATCTTGAGCACTCCTAATAGAATCCCGAGCTTCAGTCAGTATTTCTTGCATATTACACAAGAAATCCCTCGATGCATCAAGCTCGATGTCCTTAAGACCGACATCAATAGGTGCCCTGGGTTAATACCCATACATAAGAATGAACGGACTAAAACCAATAGGCATATGTTTAAAACTGTTATAGGCAAATTCCATCATTGCAATATATTTTTCCCAATTTGATGCTTTTCTAGAGACATATGCACGAAGCATATCCTCTACAATCTGATTCATACACTCTATTTGCCCCATCAGACTTCGGATGATCAGAGGAATTCATACTCAAAGTAATTTCCTCATTGTAAACCATTCGGAATAAAGTAGGAAAACATTCGGAATAAAGTAGGAAAACCATTCGGAATAAAGTAGGAAAACATGGCATTATAATAGTAGAAACCAGGGATTCATCGGCGCCCCGATGTACCCACATCTATACATGGAATAATCTACGTCGTCCCGAGTTACCCATATCAACATAGAGAGTCATCAGCGTCTCAATGAGTCACATATGTCCCTCCATAAACCATCAGGTTGATTGTATAAATCACGTAAAGTACGGAACTAGAGAAAGAAATGCCAATAAAGGAAAATTCCAAATTTCCTTAATCCGAACACAACAAGATAAACTCGTTGAACTCTAAAGAAAAAGATTTCAACAAGTGAATATGCCGACGAGATTACACTCATCAATACATGTAGGCTATAGATAAAAGAAGTTTATCTAGAGAATGCTCATACTATAACTTCTAGTGAATTTAGAAAATGAGATTGTCTTTGAATGTTGAGGTCAACATGCTAAGTGATGTAAGCAAAGCAACAATCTTGAGCCCAAATTATCCCGTAAGATAATATATGTGAGGGATCACTAGCGTCCCATACCACCATGATACCACCCATGCATACCTTAACAATTTGAAAACTCCCTAGTATGCCGTCTAGGAAATATGTATAAAAGGAATAAGATGGCCTTATCCAGACTTTCACATACTAAAACATATCTCTATATACCTGAGACTACATCAAGGAATAACTCTTTCCGAGTGTATCATTAGAAAAGAAATTGAATTATTGGCGCCTTTCTAATGATCTACCCAATAAACTCAATAAAGTTAGAGTAGAAAAAACAACTCATCTAGATACATAAACAACTAGGTATCCGAGTTGGAATATGTACAAGAGTACAAGAAATATACTCTAAAATTACATGCAAAAAACGAAGGCAAATGCTACCTTCAAAGCACATAAAATTATCCAAAAGATCAAAAGATCCTTATAAAACCATGGATAAAAGCATAGACTCCTCAAATCCATGAAAACCATAGTTGATCATAAAAATCAATACCATCTATAATGGACATTAATCATGCCAAAAGAAGCATTAAAATTGATGGCTAACTCATCAATCCGGAGTATATGAACGTGGTGTTGTTCAAACTAAACTCCAAAGTAAGAAAGTGAAACACATGTGTGTAGCACTCATTAAAAAACCCCTAAACACAAGTGATCTAGGTAGAACCTGATGAGTCCATATAAAAATTAGAAAACATCCAATAAAATCCACCAAAACAAACCGATCAACTGACCCATGATAGAACTTGTCTTAGACTTAAGAAATTAAGCACAAATCACACTTAAACAAGTGCAAAATAAATTATCATGAAAAAGTGTCAAAGGTGAAACAACAAATTATAGCCATCAAAAGAAATTAAGAAACATGTCCAAAAAGGGCTAAACAATGGTAAAAAATCATGAAAACATTGTTTAGAATTAATCCAAATAGAAATATCCATTAATACGAGGTATAATCGTATTAATAATATGCGAATAACCTGCATCTATCTAATGTCAGCACGTGAAAACATACTTCAACATTAAATAACCCTCAAAAATATTAAATTCTCGAGAAAAAGAATTATCATGATTTTTTCCTAATTTTTTAGGGCCTCAAAATATGATAATTTTGAATTCCACCAAACCTATCTTATGGCATTCCAAACCTATAATTTTCCAGAAACTTTTTAACAAATATTTTTACCAAAATACCATTGATATTTTAAAAATACCAATTTTTAGGATTTCTAAAAATAATTTCTAGAATATTCTTAATTTTTCCTGAGAATTCCATCGTTCATGAAATTTCCAATTCTGCCCCTGACAATTCTCAAATCCAATGAAAATTTATAATTTTAATGGATTTTCTAAATTTTTGGGTCAAAAAATATATTTTTAAAGGAATTTGAATGGTCACGAGTGCCCAAATGGACACCACATGCCAAACACCAACCCCACATTTTCCAGAAATTTAAAATAACCTTTGTCTAATTTTCCACTAATTTTTAGGAATTTTTAAAAAATTTTAATTTACCCCGAATGCATTTTGAATATGAACGGTAAAAAATTTTTAGAATCCCAACGGTTTTCCCGGAAAGCCAACAGTTTTGGAAAATGAAAAGACAAAAAAAAAAATCAGAATGTGAAAGATCAAAAGTTTCCCGAATCCGAAAGGTCAAAAGATTTTTTGGAATTCGGAAAGCCAAAAGGTTTCGAGAAAGCGGAAAGCCAAAGATTTTTCGAAAGATGGAAAGTCAAAAAGCACCAAGAAAAAATTTCCAAAAAATTTCATAGAACTTTTTTCCTTAGATTTTAATTTGTCTCTAATTTTTAGGCTTTTTCAAAGCTTTTTTTGAAACAATTTCAAAAGCTTTTTTTTGTAATAAAAAACTCATTTAAAAAAAACAATTTTAATAAGCTTGGTTAAGCTTATGGTTTTGAATTTTTTAGGGGGGGGCATTTTTTCTGCTGCTGCCGGCTGCTGCGCAGCCCCCCCTCCCGCATGTGCGTAGACTTGAGAGAGATGGATCTCTCTCTTCCCTCTCCATTCTCCTCTCTCCTTCACACCATTTCCATGGCTCTTCTCTCCACCCCCTCCTTCACTGTTAGAAAGGAAGCTGATTAGGCATTAATTAATCGTTTTAATTAATTTAATCCTAATCATAATTAAATATTAATAATGATTAATATTTAATTAAAAATCCTTTTTAAGAGAAATTCACACAGGGTAGAGGAACAAAGAAAGAAAAATCAGAATTGAGAGGCGGGAGGGTCCCACGCATGCATCAACATGCTACCCCCTACTGCATTTCAGCAGAAAATCGACAGAAATTTGATCGCATACCCGCAAAAACCCTCAAAAATGTATTAAAATATATTTTTAACCATAAAAATATTCTAAAAAATTCTTGAAAAATCTAAAAAATAGGAAAAAATTTTCTAAAATTTTTAAAAATTTAGAGAATCCATTCTACCAGAATATCCACAATAAACTATGTGGTATTTTTTTAAAAATTTTCATTAATGCTTATTTTAAATTGTAAAAAATAGGAAAAAAATAGCATTAAACTCACAGAATTCCTCGTGACATCGATTCATCCATTGAATAGTAGTAACACGCATTCCAATCACCATATTGATGATCCACGTGCAAATCATCAACACAAATCAACAAAATGATATTTTTATTAGTAAATATTAAAATTTACTTCAAAGAAAATGCCAAAAATTATAATAAAAAATAAAAATCAACAATAATTAACTAGAGATTGCTCTGATACCACTGTTAAAACCCTAAGATCTCTTTAGATAATTGTTATGCATAAACATGCATAAATCAGGCATAAACTCAACCACCCAACCACCCCGAGCCCAAGGGATGCACACATGAATTATAAATGAAATACATCATACCTCTACCTTGATGTTCCATACCATCAAGAGGTATAACTCCAATCCAATAGCATGTAGCTATAGTGTGAAATAGTAAGTGAGTAGATATGATCCTCTACACAAAAGAGCATAACATAGCCTTGGCCTCACAAGCCCAAGCCTCCCTTGAGTGTGCCCCATGCCCCTTTTATATAGGAGGGCCCTCAAGTGACTCTTGACTCTCCATTTCCCATGTGTGACCCTTGGAAGCCTGACCCTAACCTTCACCCTTAAGGTTAGTCCTAACCCATGCTCCACTAGAGCTTGTTCCCATGCTCCCATGCTCACAAGCCTAATGTGGGTTAGCATCCTAGTATATGCACACATAATGTGTATATAACAATGAGGTCGTGGGAGACCTAAGTGATAAAGTTGCAATAGCTGACAGAGAGTCAACGAAGGATGTCTCGCGTAGCAAGGTTGACCAAGGAAGCGGCCTATGAGTGAAGCACTAGGTGACCTGCGAAGGAGCCTAGAGGTGCTCGCCAAAGATACCCACACGTGCGTCAAGGAAGAAAATGGAACAAGGAGTTAGAGTTGTTTTCTGAACTCGGGCATGGATTTGGTTGATTGTCCTTTGCTGGTCCTCACCGGGCGGATGAGTCCATGGCTCTTTTATATGGATCTGTTGGTTGATCTTGCTGATCTTCAACGGAGAGTCCATCTAGATTTTTATAAGTGAATATATTTTCGGGTACTATGAGCTAAGAACTATTGAAAAGGCCCCTGAGTGAACAGGTGGTGAGCGTTCTGGTTGCCAATGATGCCATAGGTACACCGATGAAAGAATGATTGAAAATTAGAATTCAACCGGATATTTTGGAGGATTATGATCAGTGATACTATGGTTTCATTAAAAGATTGTTTTAAAGACAGCTGAATCTGTGAAACATGCAATTTCATATTGGGTGTGTAAGTGGTGTGACTATCTTGAAGTTTGCTTGAAGCGCCGACTAGGGGGCCTGGGAACTCTTTTCCCTGGTACCCGAGATAAAACATAACCAAATTCCTAAATGGATCCTATCACTATAGTGGTTGAGTGGTTGCTAACCCATGGGACTGGGGTTAGGCTGGATTGATGGATCCCTAAAATGAGACTCAATTATGTTATGGTACGATAGATGAAGTAAATCCTAGATAGTCCTTGTTCTATGGAAAAGAATCAACGGTTGTGCCTCTCGATAAGGAAAAAAGTGTTGGTCTCTATGATCCAAGTGCAAGTCTTTTCCTTGATCTGACCATGTGACTTACGGGTTCAGTCGGATCAGTTTGGTTAGTTTTAAGGCTCTTGACTACATTAGAATAAAAATATCCTAGAGGAATCGCCTATGCTTTCTGGGCGAGGGAAGTTTTTTTGGGTTCGATTTTGGAAGAACCGAGGGATTAGTCTCTTGTCTGAATATCCATGGACGAGGCCCCGAGTGAGAAGCTCTGCCCTGCGCAAAAAGTGCTACTTCCGCTGCTAACACTCCCAAATTCATTCCGCAGAGGGAGCAGGGATCTTTCAGCTGGTATTAGAGCGAATCGGCTAAAGTGGATCAACCGAGAAGCAAGAAATGTCAAAAATTTATGAAGTAACAGTAAAAGATTGTAATTATGTGATGAAATTCATATAATTTGATATTCAAATTTTGTTCTTTTTTATAAATTGGTAATGGGGTCTTCAGATGGAAGTACTGCAATTGTATAGAGTCCATGACCTTCTTGAGGCCTAGATATGATAGTATTTACCTTATAATTTCAAGGACCGTGACTACCTGTATATATTGTGGGTATAACTGTAGCTCTTTATTGACAATATATATGAGTAAATCTAAGAGATCTTTTTATTGCACAAGATTTACATGTCCCATTTCACTCTGAGGTCACTTTTATGACATTTTCTGTACCTACCTATTCATGGGGTCCGTGGCATCAGCTTGCTCCCTAATAAAGAGTATGACCACATATGGGCTATGTACTAAAGTTGCCTCTTTTGCTCTGGAAGAGGCATTACCCAATAACAAATCAAAGAGATTGTATATTGATGGCATACCTTACAATCAAGGAAATATATCGAGGATAATCAATAGTAGCAAAGGGAGGAATGAGAGAACGAATTATAATTTTATGGAGTGTGCCATTGGCACATGAGTAGAGATGTGCCTAGATACATTGTAGTCAATGGTATTAGATTGTTGCATGCTGGTTTGAGGAGTTTCTACTAGTGAGTTATGGTGGTAGGCGTAGGCGACCACCAGCTCCACATAGAGAATAGATGTAAATTTTGTAACAGGCTTCGATTCATGACTATTAGTCCATGGGCTCGTAGCAACGCATATAGGCGTCGCTGTTGAACGTCGCGACAATAGCGACTCCTGTAGCGATGCATATGCGTTGTATAAGCGACGTAATTTTAATAAATTATTTAACGTCGCGCGGTTACGTCGCTTAAGCGATGACGCGCAACGAAAAAAAATGGATAAATATACAATTTATATACCGGTTGATTCATTTATATTAAACATAATGTTGTCTATATTTTTCTCATGATCTACCTACGGTTGCTCTCTTTGTCGCTTGCTTTCTTGCAATCGTGATTGCACTCCGTGCTGTCGTTGTTTTTGCAGAGATTGGTCAAACACCGGTGCATAAACGAACATGAATTCTGGTAAACAGCGCTATCTAGCTCTCTTTTATTGTTAATTTTTGAAATTAACATTAAATAAAAATTGGACTATATATACCTCTCACTCTTTCTTCTTATTAAAATAAGTTCCCTCAATACAAAAGTTCAAAAAGATTTTCAGAAGGTGCATTAGAAATCAAGTATAATCTGTTCAAGAGGCCTTCTCCTAGGGGTCCAGATTTTCTAAAAATTTTACATTAAGGTTTTGAGGGACCAATCACATTCATCCAAATGTGTGGAGAAGATAAATAGAAGAAATAAAGAAAATCCCCCCAAAAATGAGTAAATGCTCACATAAGATGAAGAGTGGACTAAGGACCAAAGGAAATACTAAAAAAATGGATTTTTGACACCTCACAATGGGAATTCCCCCCTCATGGAGGCGCCTATTTCACACATGTGGTGGAGTTTTAAATTATCAAAAATTGAGATATTTCATCTCTCCTCTCTCCTAATTCAAGTCTAGTTCCAAAAAGTAAGCTAAACTGACCTAAAAATGGTCAAAAATTGACCAAATTGATCTGGAAAATTTTAGAATCAGTTTGTTTGGTTAGAAGCTCACTTTTTCCTATAAATAGAAGCCTCCTCCTTTGTTAAAGCTTAATAGTGTTTTATGCATTGTTACTATACTCCTAAGAGCCAAGAACTGTGAATTTCTTAATTATTCACTAGTTTTTGACCATTCCCTCTTCTAAAGATTTGGTGGCCACTCTTGTTGCAAACAAGAGTAGATCCCTCAAACCATGAAGCCAAAGGAAAGCTCCTAGAATTCATGTAAGTTAGAAATCTTATATTTTTCTTTACTCTTTTAATGGTTTTTTAATTTTTATTTTGTTTGAAATGATAATCTAATGCTATGCCTTGTGTTGGATAAATGCAATCCCAACTCCTTAGTCCAATTTAATGTGTGGTGGTTAGGCTAGTGGTCAGTGGTTGGTGTAAAGCCTACAAATGGTTGGTGCATATGGTTCATGCAACTCATGTAACTAAAAATAGGGTAGAGGAGTCTATAAATAAGGTACAAGTCGTGATCAAGTGATTATGTAAGTTTGGTTTATGCCTAATCATAATTAGTGTCTTTTTGTGTTAATCTCAAAATAATTTTCTACATATACTAGTTTTTGTCCCTCATGTTCATGATGTTTTGTATAAGCTTTGATCCACCTTGAGTATATCTTGATCAATATTCATAGTTGAATTATCGGTGCCGTCTCTATGAATTAGTCTAATTCCTCTTAGGTGCTTCAAGTCTATCATGTAAGGATTCAGCATACCAAATCTTGTAGTATTTGGTCCACAGGAGCTGCTGTACGAAGTGTTTTTCCAGTCGCCTGTTTTCTACTTCTCTTGCTCCAACAACATGGTGCTTGTTATTTTGATCTATATTGATGTTATTATTATTATTTGGGCTTAAATCATCTATATGAGCAAGTTATCAACATCAAGCATCATATTGCATCATCATGAGCTTCAAATTCCCCGACAAATTCAACGGAACTGGGTTTCATACCTGGCAAATCAAGGTGAAGGGCTACCGCATGAAGAAAAATCTGTGGAGTACGATCAAGCCACTTCCTGAAGATGAAGCAGGTATTTCTGCTCTGCAGTTACAAGAGCTACAACAGCTGCACTTCAAGCAAAAGATGAGCAAACACTTGGTATTATCATTACTGCTTTAGAAGATGATTTTATTCATTATATTGATAATGTTGAGTCAGCTATGGAAGCTTAGAAATTATTAGAGCGTACTTTTGGTGCAAAGGCAAAGCATTCCAAGATCAGTTTGAAGATGCAACTCTTTGATCTAACCATGGAGAGTAATGAAAATTTAACAGCTTTGATTAACAGGTTGAAGAGCTTAATGACACAATTGGTTTATGTTAAGTCTCTTGTTCCTGAAGAGGATGCTATTGCTATTTTGCTTAAAAGCTTACCTTCAAGCTTTAGACAAATTGTGACGATACTTAAAGAGAAGGAGCCAGTCCCTTCCTTGGAAAGTATCATAAATTCTTTGCAGGAAGAAGACATTAAGATTACAAAGGATGTGATAGATCCTTATGCATATACTATTACTTCGACATTGGTAAAGAAGAAGTGTACTATCTGTGGTCATACAAATCATCTTACTAAGGATTGTTTCTCCAAACATCCTTGTGAGTATTGTGGAAAGACGAATCATCCATCCACAAAGTGCTACCAAAGAGATCAAAAGCTAGCAAAGGCACATGTGGTTGAAGAAGTCAACCAACAGGAAGAAACAAATCTTTGTTCTAGTCTTAGTATAAAAGATGTAGATGATGATTATGCTTTTTAAATTATGTCATGTATGTGGTTGAGTCAAGACTTATGTTGTTCCAACTTGACGAGTTGTAGAGGAGAGTACACCACCCTATGTTGTTGTTAAGGGGGGACTCTTACTCATTGTGTCAAGGAGGTCTGTTAGACTTGTTCATGTTCTTGTAAGAAGTTGGTCTTAAGGGGGGATTGTTGGATAAATGTAATCCCAACTCCTTAGTCCAATTTAATGTGTGGTGGTTAGGCTAGTGGTGGTCAGTGGTGGTTAGTGTAAAGCCTACAAATGGTTGGTGCATATGGTTCATGCAACTCATGCAACTAAAAATGGGGTAGAGGAGTCTCTAAATAGGGTAGAGGAGTCTCTAAATAAGGTACAAGTCGTGATCAAGTGATTATGTAAGTTTGGTTCATGCCTAATCATAATTAGTGTCTTTTTGTGTTAATCTCAAAATAATTTTTTGCATATACTAGTTTTTGTCCCTCATGTTCATGATGTTTTGTACAAGCTTTGATCCACCTTGAGTATGTCTTGATCAATATTCATAGTTGAATTATCATATCCAAAACCTTGTTGGAAAGGCTTTCCCCCTCTCTCATTCTTAAAATCAGCCCTTCTTTATCCTAGTTAAGTGATCTAATAGTTGGAATTAAACTTTTCATATTGTTTCTTTTTTTTAAAGTGAAAATTGATTAGTTTAGAGTGCTTAAAACCATTTGGGGATAATTTTTAAGTAATTTTAAGATAGGAAAAATTGAAAAATGGTCAACCGTAAAATTTTCTAAAATTTGATGAAATAAGTTTTATATTTTATTATTCTAAAAGAATAATCCCAATCGTTTGTGTATTCTAAAAGTTTCATTTTCATTCTATGCATAGAAAAATGCATAGTAGAAATATATTTATTCTAAAAGTGTTATTTCCATTAAATTTAAATTCTATGCATAGAAAGATGCATATTGATTATTTTTTTTATAAAAGAGTGATTTTCATTAGATTTAAGTTCTATGCATAGAAAGATGCATATTGATTATTATTTTTTTATAAAAGAGTGATTTTCATTAGATTTAAGTTCTATGCATAGAAAGATGCATATTGATTATTATTTTTTTATAAAAGAGTGATTTTCATTAGAGTTAAGTTTAAGTTCTATGCATAGAAAGATGCATATTAATTATTATTATTTTTTATAAGAGTGATTTTCATTAGATTTAAATTCTATGCATAGAAAGATGCATATTGATTATTTTTTTTATAAAAGAGTGATTTTCATTAGATTTAAATTCTATGCATAGAAAGATGCATATTGATTATTATTATTTTATATAAAAGTGTTACTTTTACTAATATTGATTTTTATGCATAAATAGATGCATAAAAGAATTTTTTTATTATAAAAGTGTTACTTTCACTAATATTGATTTTTATGCATAAAATGATGCATAAAAGATTTTTTTTTAATTATAAAAGTGTTACTTTCATCAAAATGGATTTTTATGCATAAAATGATGCATAAAAGAATAATTTTTATTATAAAAGTGTTACTTTCATCAAAATAGATTTTTATGCATAAATAGATGCATAAAAGAATTTTTTATTATAAAAGTGTTACTCTCACTACTAATACTGATTTTTATGCATAAATAGATGCATAAAAGAATTTTTTTATTATAAAAGTGTTACTTTCATCAATATTGATTTTTATGCATAAAATGATGCATAAAAGAATTTTTATTATTGTAAAAATGTTACTTTCATCAAAATGGATTTTTATGCATAAAAGAATAATTTTTATTATAAAAGTGTTACTTTCATCAAAATGGATTTTTATGCATAAATAGATGCATAAAAGAATATTTTTTTATTATAAAAGTGTTACTTTCATCAAAATGGATTTTTATGCATAAATAGATGCATAAAAGAATATTTTTATTATAAAAGTGTTACTTTCATCAAAATGGATTTTTATGCATAAATAGATGCATAAAAGAATATTTTTTATTATAAAAGTGTTACTTTCATCAAAATGGATTTTTATGCATAAATAGATACATAAAAGAATTTTTATATCAAAACAAGAGTTCTCTTTAATCCTATGTTTAAATCCCATGAATATTGGAAAAATGAATAAGTAAATACTCAGTGAAGGAAAATTATATCGTTTCATATTCTCTAGGATGATAATGAGAAAATTCAGAAAAACTATCGAAGTCAGAATTTTAGATAAATGATTAATTTATTCTTCATAGGAATTTGTGTTTAGTTTTAAATTCAGTAAAGTAGTAATTAACATATTACCCTTCAATAAAGATAGTTATGAGAGAACCTTTCTGGTCTAAAAACCTAAATCAGACTATGACCAAGACATAACTCCTTCGTCAGTTTCAAGAATAAACGATGTGACGAGTTTAGTAATCTACACTCAAATCACCCACCGAATCTGAAACTAAGTTGAGATATTTGATTTTTGATCAGAGGATCAAGATTACAGAATTCGAGGAATTCTGCTTGAGAATCTAGACCTATGATCTAGAAGTCTTGGGATACGGAATTAAGATATAACTATTGTATTCAAAATAAATTCAAAACTGAAAACTTGCATAGAAACCCTGTTTTCTTAAAGGACTATCTTACGCCAGAATGCTGGAGGGAGCATTTGGTATATGTGTTTTTCTAAGGGAAGTTCGGTTGCAACAGCTAGTGGGGAGTGTTCAAAGGACAGCTCACGCGGCAAAAACCTGCCCAGGTCTTGACCAGTCTGGGTATGGTGTAAAATGGTGTGCTTCCGGTACGATGGACGAGGGCCAACGAAGTGATCCCTGAGTGAAGTGCCACAACACCTAAGGAGGATCCTGGAGGGTTTTGATGCACGGGCTCACGGTGCTTAGGACACCCATGCATATATCGTGGAAGATGTATATATGAATGATGACGAGAAAATTATTGTAATCTGTTACTGGATCTCGTTGTTGCTAACCCCCTGGTCTCAACGGAGAGTCCAGAGTGATACTGTTTTGTGAGAAACAAGGATTGAATGGAAATTTTGAGTTATGACATCTGTAACCAATAATTGTTTGTCAATGGATTGTTTTATAAATTAAAGTTTAAAGAGAAGTGTGTGAGTATCTGTATTCTAAAGCAAAAGTTAAGAAAGGCTTTCAATTATGGGTGGGTGAGTACTTGTTTGGTTCTACCAATTCTAGTGGTTGGGTGGTGGCTAACCCATGGGCCGGATGGGGTAGGCTGGAATCAATAGAGTTTTAATAATAAAATTGATCAATAGGAATACGCTTAGAACTCGAGTAGTTAATTAGAATCCTGAAGACTTCTCTAAAGAATAAATCAACGGTCGTGCCAGATTCAATTAGGAAAAAAGCGTTGATTCCTTCAAAGTTAAGTCTGTAATAGTTTCCCTTCTATCTAGTTTTATGATTTATCAGATGAAGAGAGTTCAGTATCTTGACCTCGTTAAAAGAATTCGTTAAGAAAATAAAAATGGTGGAATCGTCCTTGCTTTTCGGGCATGGGAAATTTTCTCGATTTTGGTTTTCGGAATGACCACCAGCTTAGTCTTGTGCCCGGACATTCGAGGGCGAGGCCCCGAGTGGGAAACCTTGCCCCACGCACAAGAGGGAGCTGCTTCTGCTGCCAGCAAATCGGGAATCCGGTGCACGGAGGGGGCAGTGGGATCTCACAGTTGGTATCATAGCACTGTTGTAAATTTACGTAACAGCAGCAAAAATTGCTTAAAAATTTTAAAGTAAATCTGGGAAATAATGTTTTCGCTTTGTTAATATTATGTTGAAGGAATTTTAAAAATTGAAAACTCATAAATTGAATTGGAATTTTTAGATGGATACCCCGAATCTATCTGGCATTCCTGAACTCTCACAGAGTCAGGATATGATAGCCTTTGGATTTGAGCACCTCATTAACTCTGCTACGTCCCAAGTGAGCAAAGTGAGACTCGCACGTCATTTTGAGAGTCTTTACTTTCTTGATCCTCTTGAGCGACGTCGATATATGTGGTTTTGTGGAGGACGATGTATTAATGTCAGTACCAGTTAACATCAGAGGCTCAGGCAAAATATTTTCTTAGCCATGATTTTAATAAGGCTAGGACTTTCCTTAGCCATGATTCTCATAAGGCTAGGACTTGTTCAACATGTATAACTCTTTGATCATTCACCCAGGAACTTCAAAACTTCATGCCTATCCCAGCTTGCTCCCTTCAAGGGTGAAGGAGGGGAACAGTTATGTGAAGTAGTGGAAAAGTGGATTGAGGCAATGGAGGAATACTTTGATGTAACTGGCTACAATGAGAGAAGCAAGATGGCTCTCGCTAGGTTAAAGATTGTGGAAATGGCCAGGGTCGCTTTTGGAGGAATCACTGCAAGACTAACCATCTCGATTGGAATACCCAGACCTGGACCGATCTTAAAGCTTACCTCAGAAAGAGGTTTTGTCCTTTGGGCTTCCTTGAAACTAAAATGAATGAGTTCTTGGAACTAAAGCAGGATAGCCGGACAACTGAAGAGTACCATCAAGCTTTTGCCATTCGCCTCAAATATTCTCCTCAATTGGATGAAGAGCAGCTGATGGCCAGGTTCATTCGAGGAATGAACGAGCCATTGGACACCTTAGTGAAGAATGCCAAACCTGTCTCAATGGCCGAAGCAGTAAGAATGGCAAAGGACTTTACCAAAGCCTTTGTTGTTAAGCGCCCTCTAATTTTAAAAGATTCCAAACCCCAGGAAGTACTTCAAAATTTCCTCCCCCAAAGAGGCAGCAGGTCCAATTCAGAATCAGGATGCGAGAAGATTCAGAAGTGAAGGAAGACCCTTCCCACAGAACACTTTCTCAGGAGCCCCACCTCTTTCAAGGATCCAGAGGGATGAGCTTAGAAGTGAGAACCGGTGTTTTGGATGCCAGGGTCACCAGTTGAAAGACTGCCCGACTCCTACCATGTCAAGGGGACAGGGAAGTCAAGGACCGAGAGTGCAAAGACCAACCCCTTCCTATGAGTCAAATCAAGGTCCATCTCGCCCAAATCAGGGAAATCCCAGGAGAACTCCAGCTCAACCATCTGCCTCTGTCCAGAGTAGCCTCAGAACTCGTTCCCAGAATTGGGGCGACCAAAGAGAAAGAGTTCTACCTCCAGACTGCAGCCAGAGCAGTCACAATTGCAGAAGTAGTGGAAGAGGAAAGAGGACAGATTTATGCTGTAATTGAAAACCAAGGGCCAAATCGCCAATTCTTCGTCATTCATACTGCAGGTATCAAGGTAAGCCTTTTAAGCTTTTGATTGATTCAGGCAGTACTCATTCTTTCATTTCCCTTGGATGCTTGCATAAGCTAGTCTTAGATCAGAAATCAAGGAAACCTATGCAAGTTGAATTGGCAAGTAGGAAGATTCTTTTCACTCACCTTGAAACAGATCGTATTCAGTTCAATCTAGATGGAAATTTAACTGACTGTCAGTTCAGAGTTACACCTTGAAATAGATCGTATTCAGTTCAATCTAGATGGGAATTTAACTGACAGTTCAGAGTTACACCTCTGGGAGTTTTCGACGGGATCCTTGGAGGGTGCTGCGGTTGCAGAGGTTACTTGGTGAGATTGGGTTTCCATAGGAGGAAACCACGGTCATCCAAAATCACTTTGTTTTGTGAGAAGTTTTTTGCTAATGACATCTTTCTAGAGTTTTGTTCGATGGAGGCCAATGCGGCGGACCTCTTCACAAAGTCTCTACCTTAAGCTATGCTTCATAGGAGGAAACCACGGTCATCCAAAGTCACTTTGTTTGTGAGAAGTTTTTTTGCTAATGACATCTTGCTAGAGTTTTGTTCGACAGAGGCCAATGCGACGGACCTCTTCACAAAGTCTCTACCTCAAGCTATGCTTCGGTAGCACTCTAGCTCCCTGGGGTTGGTTGCATATTCGGGAGCTGAGAGGGGGTGTTAGCAGTCATCTCCTGCCTGTACATTACACAAGGGCATCTGTTGTGGGTGTGCCCACCCAGTTTTGGTGTTTCCCCATTTTTCCACACTCTCCATGTATTTTTCCCCATTTTTTGAGGTGTGGTTGGGCTATCGGCCAATTTAGTATGCTGGCCGACTACTAGTTTGCTACTCAACCTGATCTGTAGCACTCGCCGATTGTAGGTTGGCTGGCCGACCTGTTTGTTTGCTAATCGTGGGCCTTTGGTGTTGGTCATGAGCATTGGTTGTCGGTATATTTTAGACTGGCCAACCAGTAGCCTGGGGCCATATAAATGGCCCCTTACCCTCCCACACTTTGTATTGGGTATTGTACCAGATCTATTGTATATAGTGCAGAGTTCACACAACCTCACTCACTCTCTTCTACATTTTATCTTCCACACACAGTTCAATGTTTTCTCCTGCTAGCGGTTCTCTTGCGTTTTCTCATCTTCATGTTGGTGTCTTGCTACATTGTGCTCTCAGTAGTTTGTCTCATACCTATCACTTTATCAAGGAGAAAGTGTTGGATGGTACTGGATTTAAAGTATGTGAAGATTGAAGAGTAGGTTTTCGACATATTTACAAAGCCACTTGGGAGAGAGAAGTTTGAGTACTTCTATACCATGTTGAGCACATGCGATGAGCTTGAGGGGGAGTGTTGATAGCCTGAGATCATCTTCATATATGGATGTACATCATGAGCTTGAGAGGGGCTGTTGAGATTACAAGCTCGATGACATCTAGAGCCACGCACGATATGTGCTAGCATGGTAGACAGTAGCATGTGTGTTACAATAAATGGCCGCGTCTAGCTAGCCACAGTGTGTGGACATTAGTTACGGTTATTTAGTGTGCGAACACAGTGCATACAGTGTGTGGTGTGTAGTCCTCTTCTATTTATGCATTGTGTGGGAGTGGATATGGAAAAGAGATTGTACATGTGCCTTTTTTGGACATTTGATATCAATCCCAGAAGATGGACTCCCCTACTACATCAATCCCGTAAGATGGACTCCCCTTACTGGTTATAAGGAGCTATATCCCTCCTTCTTCTGTGACTAGTCATTTATCAAGATGATCTGCTATCGATGATCCACAAAACATCGGGTGTTTTAGATGCTACACTATCAATGATCCACAAAATATCATGTGTTTTTTAGAATGCCATGCCTTTGCACATCTTTCCTCAATTGCCACAAAGAGCTCCAATTCTATTACTTGACTACTTCTTTGCATAGGTTCAAAGTACCATTCTTCTCATCCCTGTATGCTTTTGCATATAAATGTGAGCTTGTCATGGTGGAAGCATTTTACTATCTTCTTCTTCTTTCTAGTATAATATGGGTTACCAAAGTCCTTTCCCTTACCTTTCTTTGTTCTAGCGGAAGATGGGTTACCAAAGTCCTTCCCCTTACCTTTCTATGTTCTAGCAAACAAGTCAAAATGTGTCACCGAAGTCCTTCCCCTTACCTTTATGTGTTATCAAAGTCCTTCCCCTTAATCTTCTGTGTTCCAGCAGAGAAATCAAAATGTATTATCGAAGTCCTTCCCCTTACCTTTCTTTGTTCTATCAGAGAAATCAAAATGTGTTACCGAGGTCCTTTCCCTTACGTTTCTTTGTTCTAGCAGAGAAATCAAAATGTGTTACCGAAGTCCTTCCCCTTACCTTTGTTCTAGTAGAGAAGTCAAAATCTCCACCATCCGTACTCTTATGTGATGGATCTCCTCATCCATGAGAATGGCACTAAACTCTTCAAAAGTTAGAGGAGGATTTCTCACCTAAGTGTTTAATGAAGTGACCAAGCTTCTTGGGAAAGTTCTTGATGCACCTAGGTACAAGATCTCCACTTGACTTGTATATCCTAACTGTCACCATCTAATCTCGTAGATCCTTGATCCACATAATGAATTGCTCCGTTGCTTCTCCATCAACAAAAAGCTTATCCCATCAATAAAAAGCTTCTCTAACCCTTAGCTAGTTCTCAAGGTTTTTCATCCTTGTCTAATTCGTCATTTCATATTGGTTTCGTAGATAATCAACCAAGCCTCTACCACAATACTTGTATTCTGAATCAAAGTCAAAATCAGTAGTGCTAGTGAGGATGGCACACAAAGAATCTGCATTCCTCCTCCATTCCAAAGAAAGAGTGAGATCTAGTGGTATTTTTTGCAATGGATCAATTGGATCCTAAGTTTGAGACTTGGCTTCACATCAACCCTAATAGCTATCTCCCACAACTCACAAGAAACTATAATGGACTTATTTTAAACTTCTGGAGTGTGTAGTTGGTTCCATCTCCAACTTCCAATTGTCGACAGTGGTGGTCGCGTAGCCCTATTACAAGTTATGCTATTTATCCAAATCTGCTCCCAAAGAGCCACTTGCCCGCAAGCTTATCTAGAGCCTCAGCTCTAATACCATGTAAGAAAATATATTGGAAACCAAGAGTTGCCACACCACCCATGATGTGTCCGATATACCACACCACGTGCAAACTCGATAGTAGCCGTTGGCCAACAAATAAGCCTAGTTTTCCCCTTCTACAAGACGAGGGACTATTGGCACTCTTAGAGGCACACACATCTGCTTGGGCCTGGCAGAGGCTCTAGCATGCTAAGGCAAGTCACACCACCCAGCCTAACCAACCCTCTAGCCTTCCATAAAATACAAGCTTGGTGGAGTTGAAGATATGTGGGGTCACTCTTTGGACTATATATGCCCTTTTGTCTTGGGGAGTTGAAGATAGGAAATGTCCCTTTGAACTATATATACCCTTTCATTTCCACAATCTTTGCACGTGGGATTAATTGGCATCCCTTTTCCCATCACTACCCATGTGAGATTTGCACCTCCAACACCCTATCTAATAGATCACAAAGGGAAGTGGCCCGAGACCATGAACCTAGTCTCTTTGATACCATCTTGGAACCAAGAGTTGCCACAGTACCCATGATGTGTCTAATACCACTCCACGTGCAAAACTTAGTGGCTAGCCAACAAATGTGTCTAGCTTGTTCCCCTTGTCGGTTGCTTGAGGCACACATCTGCATAGGACTTCAGAGTCTGTGTTAAGCTAAGGCAAGTCCCCCGACCTTGCCTAACCACCATCCCTCCAGTCTTCCACAAAGACAAGCTCGGGGGAGTTGAAAATAGGAGGGTTCCCTTTGGACTATATATGCCCTTTCATCTTCCACATAATCTTCGTATGTGGGATTACTTGGCATCTCTTTTCCCAACTTCTTGTAATTCCCACTGTGAGATTTGTACCTCCAATAGAAGCTTCTTCTTTTGTGTCCATGTCGTGATACACTTTTACACCCTTGGTATGCAAAAGCTTCTTCTTTTGTGCCCATGGGGGGATTTTTTTGGCGAGCAATTACGAGCGAGCAGTACTGGCGAGTGGTTGAAATCGTAACACATGGGTACTATCTTCTAGAGTCATATCTTGTTCCCTACTCTCTCTCTCTCTCTCTCTCTCTCTCTCTCTCGATATTGACGCATTTACACCAACACATTTCACACGTTTGCAAGCTATTTCACATGTAACATATAGGACATTTCTCTCTCTCTCTCTCTCTCTCTCTCTCTCTCTCTCTCTCTCTCTCTCTCTCTCTCTCTCTCGATATTGACACATTTCAAACTTTTACAAGATATTGATAAATGTCACTTTCATACATGAGATGTGAATACAAAATCCATGGAAAACAATAATAAATGTTTTTGGAAACCAATGACATGGTCATCTCTATGACTCATATTCCATGTGAGGCACAGCACTACTTATAGTTATATGATCTTGCTGGTTTATGTTGGGTCGTGTGGAGGCCCCCCCAATGTGGATACTGATATGGGTTGGTTATGTTAGGCTGTGGTATACCATAAGTGTATGGCATCATTTGTACTACTGGTGCTGGTGGATAGTAAGAAAGTTATCGAGATGTAGAAGCAACACCACGTGGTACATATGAGGCATGCCCTGGCAACCATTGGGGTTGTCCACGCCAAGGTTCCTCCAATGAAATTTGAGTTTTCATGCTTGCTTGAATAATTTTCTTGGATTCTTTACCTTGAAACCAAGTAGAACCCAGGTCTATGGGCACATGTTGCAAAGGAGCCAACTCTTGATTATAGCACAGCCAATCATTTTCTATGCTTATACAATGTCGACGAAGCTCCTTGCATGCCTTAGCCATGACACCAATCCTTGCAAAGCAATCCAGTACTAATTCCCCTTCCATTGTGAAAGTACCAAAAGGAGCCACTTGCCAAAATGAAGAAAAACTTAAGATCAATGTCTTACATTGTATCGAATCATTACCAGGGGAAGGGGCCCCGAGGGGGGGGACCCCCAACCTTTCTTTTCTTTGTGACTTTCTTCCTTTTTTGGGGACCAATTCTTTCCACATTTGACTTGCCACACTTTTTTTTTTGGTGCCAAGATAGTGACACCTTTGCCTCGCCCACTTGCATCTTTTTTGACATTCATAGGTAATGCTTCCTCACTGCTGCCTGCCCTTGTTACGCCTTTCTTGCCATGGCATGTAGGTTGCTTAGATTCCTCAGCTCTAGACCGCTTAGGCTAATGTAGATCTACTTCACAATCATAGTAGATGAAGTTGCCAAAAAAGGTATAGATGATGTAGGGGGATATACCATAGAGGGCATAGAAGTATGTGGATAGGAAGGCATAAAGGACAAAGAAGAAAGAGAGAAAGGATCCGTAGAAGGTAATGGATATGACGGAAAAGAGAAAGTAGAAGCACCTACCGAAGAAGGAATTGCACCAACTTTCGTTGTACCAACCGTCGTAGGAGATGTAGGATCCATAGTATCTTCAAGTTTGCCTTTGTCTTTTGGAGTAGAGGACTTTCGAGATTCCATAGGGAGAGGAGGGTGGGAAAACACAAGGGAAGAAGTGTCGTACCTCCAAAAACGCAGCCAATAGATGGGCTGTCCACCAAGGAAGTATCTCCAAAATATGCACAAAGATAGTGCAAAAATGCAGCCACAAAACGCAGCCGATATATGAACCAATAGACTCCGTAGAAACCACCAAAAGAGGGCTGAGAATGTAGCCTTAGATAGAAGGAATATGGAGGAGTTGATTGTCCACAAAAACGCAAACACAAAGTGTGTAGCAAAGTGGAATTTTCAGCCGGTAGAAAGGTGTAGAAAAGAGGATGAATATGTACCTCAAAACACCATGAAGAGGGCTGAAGTTGATGATGAAAACGCAGCCAAGAAATCTCTCCACAAGAAGCCTCCAAAAAAAAAACGCTACCGCATGTAGGGAAAACTAGTTGGCAATGTTTTCACCACAAGTAGAGTTGTAGGACTCGGATTGAAGTGCTATAAAAACACACTTGTAGAGGATGGTAAGGGGCTGGTTTGAAGCCTCTTGCATCATTGAATGAGTGCAAGGATGATGAGTAAGGGCTTCTGTAAAAAACGCAAGCAGAAATTCTGCATGCAGGTAGTCTGCAAAGAATAACTCAAAAACGGTGAGAAATTTGCGAAAACTTTCTTCTGCAAAGTTGTAGACCACGATGATTCCAATAGGTCCCGCAAGCACAATCCTCAAAAACGTATTCTTTTAGCAGAAAATTAAAGAATGAAAAACGTAATTGAAAGCGGGGTTATTGAAGAGGACTAGAGGTAGAGAGGAAGAAGGATAAGGAGGCTCTATGTGTGCCACCACCTTGCTCTGATACCATGTGAGAAAGAAGAGATGAGAGAAGAGACAATGTACTCAAGAACTCATCAATGAACCACTAGCCAACTTGATTAGAAATGAACTACAATGCCTCATATATATAGGAAAGTTTCTCCACCCTTTCCTCCACCCAAAAACGTGTGTAAATAGGAAAAAATGGAAATGAATGCTATAAATCCCAAAAATGCCTAGAGGCTAAAGAGTGTGCCACTAGCGTGACACTATCTGGAGATGACACCTATCCAACAGTGCCTCTGAATATGCGTCCCCAAATCATAAAGATAAGGACCCTCCTACACTCTTAACCTAGTGCTCTATAATTATCTAGTACTCAACTCCCCATTGGATTCTATATGGAGCTTAACTATAATTATTTTACAATTTCTCCTGATCATCATTGTGCCTTTAGTCTTGGTGAAGTAGTTAATCAATCTCTATAATTATAATTATATGTAAAATTATTGAGGACTTGGGTTTAAAAACTTCAATATAAATTTTGTAAAACTGCAAGGAGTCGTGAAACATATGCTCCCTCCCTTTTCTCCTTATAAGGTTTGATGAATAGACCTAAATCTTTCACTACCTTAGTGCAATTGTAGTTTGTGCTAGTAAAAGCAGCTTTAATGTTATAATGTGAGGGAGCAGACTCTAGGTTAAACAATCTCATAGCTCTATAAGATATGAAATCATGTGTGCTACTATCATCGTGTAGAATAGTAACATCTTTATCATAATAGTTCCTTTCATCCTCAAAAGACAATGCGATTCACTTGTACCTTCTATGATACTTTTTATATTTGTTGAATGACCAATCTTTATCCTTGATCATGTGCAACTTTGCCACATTGTTCTTATTCTTTTTTGGACAATCTGTTTGCAATATGGCCCTTTTTATTACACTTGTAACACCAAACGAGGCTTAGAGTCCCCTTTGTTAGGCTTGTTTGGCCATTATTGTCATTATTGTTTCCCTTGGGTTTGTCAAATTTATTTAAAAAGAATCACAATTTTCACGTGAAGTTCAAAATTCTTTGCCTCTTTTGGGAATATTTCCTCTCACAATTCATGGCTAAAGACATGGCAAAGCTAAGGGAATGTGGATGAAATATATTTATTGTAGCTCTGATAGTGGGTCTAAGTCCTGCTATAAATTTCCTCTTTTGTTCCTTCTCATAGACCTTCTCTATGGCTTGCAATTGGGTATGCCAAAATCTATCAACATCATAGGTGGTGGACATCATAAACTCTTTCTCCAATTGGTGTAAGAAGTCCCACTTTTATCTAGCCCTACCCTTGTATTGTGGTAAAATAAAATTATTTTTGATTAACTTCTTAAAAGCTACCAAGTTTGGGGTTTGTGATGGCTATTCTTGGTAACATTCCACCCTAAAGCAACAGTCTCCACTAAATGGTTATTAACGCACTTGACTTTATCCCATTCGAGAATTTCTCCTTATGATGGAAGAAAGAGTTGTCGCCCCACCTTGGTTGATTTCCTAACAAAATCAAGTTCCACTCTTCGTTCTTAAGGGAAGGAGACTTTACACAATTGTCATAGATCGCCTCTAAAGTTCCACTCTTCGTTCGTAAGGTAAGGAGACTTTACACAATTGTCATAGATCGCCTCTATACAGTGCTTGTTGTCATGATCAACCACTTTAGTTGCTTGCTTAGTGGCTCCAAGTCTCATGTTACATGAGTGTTGTTTGACTAAGAGCAGAAGTATGCCTTCAGACCCATCTTATTGATGAGAAGCCCCTACAAAATTCCACTATGTGCATGGGGGGGTCCTTTCATTCTCTTTGATTTCATATCACATGTATGTTAACCTGTTCACACAACCTTTTTATCATGAGATAAAAAGGTTGTGTGAACATGGGGGGTCCTTTCATTCTCTTTGATTTCATATCACATGTATGTTAACCTGTTCACACAACCTTTTTATCATGAGATAAAGTATGGAAGCTCCTTGGTTCCGACCCAAGGTTATTCTCTGACACCAGGGGTCGGGGGGAGGGAAGCACGCACATAGTTCCAGGATGGAGTGAAGTAGGCTGGATCTTGATGTGCAAATGAACAGTTGCTAACCCCCTCGGATTTTGTGCAAGACATTGACCTGCAACCCTATGAATTTTGGGCAGACGACCTGATTGTGATAGGCATGTGGAAGATCATGGCATTCTCTACAGGAATGCTTCCTTATTGTACGGCCCATATGAATATTCTCACGATCGCCGATCATGAAGAGCCAATTGCCACACCAAAATCCAATGGGACAACTCTTATTAAGACCAGTGTAAACTTTTTGGGTGCCCACTAGGAACAGCCATTGGTAAACAAAAATTTAAACAGGCATTCTGGTGTGGAACATGGGGACTTTGGCTGTTCGCAACTGCTACAGAAAGGTGCTCGATCGGGACGCGCTGACGTGGAACCTTATGATTGGAGCATCAGTGCAACGTGGACAAGGGCAAGAGGCACTTGACCTGTTCAAGCAGATGCAATGCCAAGGAATCCTCCCCGACAAGATAACCCTAGTTAGCCTTCTCTCGGCATGTGCAAAACTCTCCGCTTTAGCACAAGGCAGGTGCATGCATGCTCTAATAAGGTGCACTGAATGGGACCCGGATGTTGTCGTTGGGACTGCCCTTGTCACCATGTATGGGAAGTGTGGGAGTCTCAAAGATGCATTGAGGACTTTTGATATGATACCCAGCAGGAATGTGGTGACATGGAATGCCATCATTACAACATCCATTAGGCATGGAGATATCCACCAGGCTTGTCGGCTTTTCGACTGTATGCAAGTAGATGGGGTGCATCCTAATAGGATCACATTCCTTACCATACTTGATGCATGTACAAGCCAGTTAGAACTCAACGAAGGAAAGAGGATGCATGACTACATCGTAAGGAATGGGTCTGATGTGGATGTAGTCCTAGCGACTTCACTTGTCAATATGTATGGAAACTCTAATCACCTTGCGGATGCCCAACGGATTTTTGACATGATATCAGAGCGGGATGTAGTCTTGTGGAGTTCCATGATTGCCCTTTCTTCATGTCAAGGGCATGGCAAAGAGGCACAGAGACTTTTTGAACAGATGAAACAAGAAGGTGCGATGCCAGACACCGTGACCTTTGTGAGTGTTCTCGATGCATGTGCTGTCCAAGTGGACATAGTAGAAGGCAAGAAAGTGCATGCTGTCATTCTACACATGGGTGTAGAATTACATGTTATCCCCTTAACTTCACTCATCAACATGTATGGCAAGTGCGGCGACATGGACAATGCAAGGAACATGTTCGATACCATACTTCAGCCGAGTGTGGTTTCGTGGAATGTTATGCTTGCAGCATATGCCCATCAGGGGAAGGGTAAAGAAGCTTGCCAAGTTTTCAGCAATATGCAACAAGAGGGTGCAATGCCCAATCATGTGACCTTTGCTAGTATTCTTGACTCATGCGCTGGCCATGCAACCCTAAAGGAAGGGAAAAGGATACATACACTTCTAATGAGTTCTGGCCTTGTGGTTGATGTTATTGTGAAAACTGCCCTGGTGAATATGTATGGCAAATGTGGCAGCTTGGAAAATGCGTACTACATTTTTGACAAAATGGAAGAGCGAAATGAAGTCACATGGACGACCATTATTGCTGCATTTTCCCAACATGGAAATGGCTGGAAGGCGCTTCAACTCTTTGATCAAATGCAGCGGGAAGGAGTTAGACCCGACACAGTCACCTTTGTGAGTATTCTTTCCGCATGTAGACATGCAGGTCTGGTTAATGAAGCTTCTCATTGGCTGAATGTCATGGTGCAAGACTATGGCCTAAGTCCAACTGCAAAGGATTATGAATGTGTAATTGATTTACTTGGAAGGGCTGGGCGGCTGGACGAAGCAGAAGAGTTGATCTACAAGATGCCGTATGTGCCTACTGCTGTGACATGGACAGCTTTGCTTGGATCTTGCAGAGACCAGATTGATGTCATGCGAGGGGAACGTGCTGCAAATCACATGTTCAACATGAATTCGAAAGAGTCCGCACCATACGTGACATTGTCAAACATTTACTCTGCAGCAGGCAGGAATGATGATGCAGAAAAGCTTATGCTCCGAATGAAGGGCAGGGATGCGGAGGCCAACAGTGAGGTGCCGGTGTCGCCAGACAGTCTTGTGTGAGCTGAGTGCATGTAAATTCAATGGGCTCGTTAGCATCACATCCTCTAAAGGATAAACTGGCCTTTGGATTTCTGAAAACTTGGCTTTGGAAATGTGTGGGCTATCTGCATCTACAGAAGGTGCAGGAGAGAAGTTCTCAGAGACCAGCATCGCAACACCTAGAAAGGTGAAGCAGTCAGGCCGAGCTCATTCAAGGACAGTGCCAGGTGACTTAACCCCTTGTTTTAATGTTTCTTAAATCATAACTAGATTGTTCATGTTTCTGTGGTCACTCAATTAATTGAACACATGTTAAGACATTATTAATTTTGTACCATGTTTCTGTGGTCACTCAATTAATTGAACACATGTTAAGACATTATTAATTTTGTACCATGTTATTGCAGCAAGTGTGCCATGAAGATGCAGCAGGGGCTGCATGAGCATGGAGGGGAAAAGCGAATGTAGCAAGCATTGAAGGCAACAGCAGTAAACGGTGAACCAAGTGCAGCATGGGAAGGCAACACTACCCATAGGCTCAGTTAAGGATGGAGCAAAGTTCTCTGTTGATTGAACTGCAAAGGCTGGGTTATTGTCTTCGGTTAAATGGATGGCTGTGAGCATCTTTCAGAGGGTTCATTGCAAGGGAGCTAGATGTTGCGGGTCACTTCAGGCCAAACTATACTAAGGAGATTGAAGGGAGGCCTAAAAAGGGCATAGTGAGAAAGGGTGCCCTTGTTGGGAGATATTTGCTCTTGACATCATTTCTTGGTTGTATAAAGGCTTGTTGGCACAGTTAACTGAGCACTTGGATGCGATGGCATTCGATACGCCTTGGGAGAATCAAACCCGGTCACGCTTATCAATGGATACTGTCTTTCTGATATTTTGGTTTATGTTAATCTAGAGTGCGCATTCAAAACTCTACCTGTGGCCATCTCTTGCATGGATTCCAACTGCAGGATTCTATTTTGAAACTAGCCATGAGACTAGGTTGCTGCTGCAAGTCAGCCCTTCAACTGTGTACTAGGTGCATCTGTGAGTACCGACGCCCATGATTTCCAGCAAAGAGCAACCTTGTGGGTGCCCATTTGGGTGTCCACGTCTTGTGTGGTAAGTCTAGCAAGTTGCATTCCCTTTTGCACCCTGGAAATTCTGAATGGTACATTGATATGTTCCCCGAGTCTTGCTTGTGCCTATCTTCCTGGTACATGTGCCAGATCTGCTTTGCAAAATATGCAGTGCATTCACACTAGGTCAAATAGCATGTAGTGTCTAGCACATAGTTGCAAAAAAACGCGTTTCAAACTTTAGGCTACTCGTTTGAAACGTGCAAACGTTTCAAACGTTTGAAACGCGTTTTTTTGCTGGGCCAGTTTTTTTTTATGATAGAAAACGTACGATGCAGTATCTCCTGGCATTTCAGTTTTGAAAGTGACGCTTGAAAGAGACGTTTCCAGCCTTTGAAGTCTTCCAGGTTTGCTTGCACCCCTACCTACGCACCAGTCCTTCTCCCCCGGCCCCTACGCACCGTAGGTAACAGGTTTGTACTAACCCTAAATCCTGATTTTTTCTGATTTTGGACCAAATTTCAGATTTGAAATTTGGGCATTTTTTGCCAGGTTGCCTACATTGGTGCATGCACACCTTGCCTACGCACCAAGCCTACTCCTCCGGCCCCTACGCACCCTGCTTCTCAGGTTTTTAATAACCCTAAATGCTGATTTTTTCTGATTTTGGACCAAATTTCAGATTTGAAATTTGGGCATTTCTTGCCAGGTTGCCCAAATTTCTTCATTCATTCATCATGCCTCGGGCTAAGGATGCCATGTGGAACCACGTAACTCCTGTGAGCAGATATGGGGGTTCAGGCACAGAAAGGTGGAAATGCAATTTTTGTGCCAAAGTGTCAGGTGGGTCTATTATTAGGGTAAAGGCCCATTTTACAGGAGTAAGAGGGGAAGGCATTGGCCCTTGCAGTCAAGTACCAAGAGAGGTTGTAGCGTCTCTTCAGCAATGGAAGAGAGAACATGAAGCAGCAAAGGGAATTCAGCCTATTGATGATGATGTACAGGATACAGATTCTGTAGGTGATGTGTCCAAAAGAGCTAGGACAGAGGATGATTTGCAGAGTCAAGCAGATGATGTATCATGATTCATGTATATGAAAGTTGAATGTAGATTTTAGCATTAAACTGTACCAAACATAAATTTATGGACACCCCCCTAAAAAAAACCTGGAAAAAACACCTGAAAAAAAATTTGAAAAAAACTTTTAAAAAACTTTTGGAAATTTGTTTGAAACGTTTTTGAAACGTTTCAAACACGTTTCAAAAACGCGTTTCAAAAAACGTGTGGCAACTATGGTCTAGCAGTGTGCCATGTTGTTCAATTCCATAATATTTTTGTTTGATAGAAATGATTTTTAATACCCCCTCACCAGGTTGATGTAGATGTTCCTTGAGTTTGTTTCTCTTTAGAGCCTTGGTGAAGATATTAGATACCATCTTTAGTCATTGGACAATACATTAGTTCAGTGGCAAGATGATAATGGATCTCATTATGCTTAATGCAACCATCAATCAACAATGATAATGACCCATACTTCACTTATGTAGTAACTATTTCTACTGTAAATAACCATCCAGTCATAAATAGCTAGTATACATGAATTTATTAATAATGAGCCTTAGCCACTTGTATCAGCCTGGTTCGTTTAATCTTACGGCTTCCCTAACCCTGCTTGATTAGGACTCTAATCCCGAGAGTAGCATCAAGTACATAACAATTGCGAGGGATGCTCACAAATGCTCTATCTCCATGGCATGTTGGTGCCGTTTGTCCTACTTTCTGAACTCTGGATCCACTTCAGGCTTGGGTTGCACTGTGGGAAGTAATGAATGTAGTGTTGACTGTAGCATGGATTGCATCATAGCCATGTATGTTGGATGTTTCGGAGTCTAGTAAGTTTCCAGTGGCATGTGAACACTTTAGGTGTAAACACCCTTTTATTAAGAGAACATAAGATAGGGCCTTGGTGCCTATATAAAGCATTCTGCATGGTGGGAGTATTATCATAATACAATCATTTTTGTGCTGTGCAATCTCTCTCTATTGGTGGCTATCACGTCTCTCTCTCTATCAGCACCATCTCCATGGCTTGAACTCCATATCCATCTCTCTTTGCACAAGTTCTGCACCTACACTCACATCATGGATATCTTCCACCCACTATAGCATGATCAGTGATCCTATGGATACCAACATGGTATTAGAGTATGAGTGAACCCACCATCATACCTGCGTTTTTCTCTCTACTGCCCAGCCTTCACACTTGTGCTTTTTTTCTCATGAGTTCTCTGCGTTTTTTAGTTGCCGCCATCATCTTTGCTACGTTCTTCTCTTGAGCTATGCGTTTTTCTCATCCTACCAGCATCTAGCAGAGCAACCAGGTTCTCAGCCAAGGAAGTAGTACTTCCAAGCAAGGGCAACCAAAGAGAGCTTGACCCACTGCAGATAGAGGGCGACCAGGTCATCATCTTCAGGCAGTCTTCATGGAGCATAACGCTGAGCTCCAAGGCATCTAGCATAGCCTAAATGCAGCCCAGGTCAGATTGAGCCCAAAAAACCAGAGGTCTGATTCAGCCCGTGACAGTCCGGAGCTAATTGCAATCTACTCGCTGCGCCCTGTTGCGCCTATAACCACGGCTTCTGCCTCCCGTCACCATCGAACTTGAGACCTTTCACACATTAAGGTGAAAATTGACTAATTATAGTTTTTCCATTCATCAAAATTTAGGGCTTTTGTAGAAATTTGGGGATTCTACAGAGATTGAAAAATTGAAGCTTCTACAACTTGCAAATTCGGGACTTTTCTCGAGTAGAATTTCTTCAAATTGGAGATCCAACACCCACAAGTTTTTGGGGCTTCCTCAGAATTGAGCCTCATGCTACATTGACAAAAAATTTGGGGTTTTCACCTTACAGCTACTATCGATTCAAGCAAATCTTGGTGCTCTGCCTTTTGTTAGCAGTCATCTCCTGTCTGTACACCATGTCAGGGCCTCTGTTGTGGGTGCGTATTTGGTGTCTTCCCATTTTTCCTCACTCTCCGTATTTTTTTCCTATTTTTTTGGAGCTATGTGGGGGTTGTCGGCTGCCCCAAGGTGCTTGGCTGACTGTGTTTGTGCTGCCCAGTTGATCTGGTGATGCCTGACTGTTTTTTGGTGCTGGCCGACTGCCCTTCTGCTGGCCGACTATGCATTTCGTGGGCTGTTGTCGGCTGGCCGACCAGGAGAGCCAGGGGCCATATAAAATATAAAATGGTCCCTTGCCCTCACACTCCTTCATTGTATTATTCTGGGATTTATTGGTGTATATAGTAGAGTTACACAAGCTTCTCTCTCTTTTTCATCTGTGTATTGCTCTCTACAACAGTTGTCTTCATTTTCGTTGTGCATTTTGACATGGTATCAGAGCCCCAGGTGGCTTGAAGCTTGGAGACAGTGGGACGTCGAGGGTTTGTTGATTGAGGTGCTGATTGGAGATTGTTTGGGCTGTACGGGACTTGGAGATCGGGTAGAAGGCGGCCATCACCATTCGACAGCCACCTTGCATTCTATTTGCAGTCTCTTCTTCTTCTTTTTTCCCACACTCACCCTCCCTTCACAAGACCTTGTGAACCCTTGAGATGGCAGATTTGCTTGAGATGGTTGAGATTTGCTTGAGATGGTTGAGAAGCATGTGAAGATCCCGACACTCCCCACGTTCTCGGTGGACCGACAGTTGGATGGGAACAACTACGGCATATGGAAGGTAATGATGGAATCTGTTTTGGAGTCCTATGACTTCGCTGATTTCATTATTGTTGGGGTTCCATGGCCGGAGTTGGAAGATGGGGAGTTACCCTTTATTCGGAAGGAACGGGAGGCACAAGCGCAGTTACGGAATCGTGTTAATGCCGGAGTCCGTTCTTTTATCTTTCTCAATTGCACACCACAAGTGATCATTCACATAAAGCATATGACGCTGGCCAGAGGGATTTGGTAGCATTTGGCTTCTCTTCACAACAGGGTATCATCCATGAAGAGGATCTCCTTGGAAGTTCAGATGCGGGTGATGAATCCTACAAAGTTGTCGACGATGCGGGAACACATCAACAAGTCGCAGGCTCTTCAGCAGGAGGTTCTCCAGGCCGGGAAAGAGATATCGTTAGAGGTGTTGAAATTTGAGCTAAATGATGAGCTATGGTGGATCATACACTAGAATCAACATGATTAACAAAGTGATTAAGAAATGATTAAGACGTAATTAGTGAATAATTAGCAGATAGATTAATGTAGGCATGGATACTCAAAAACCAGCAAATTCTCATTAGGGCTATGCCTCAATTTATAGAGTTTACATCAAGCATCAAATCCCATTGATTTCTCCATGATTTACTCCCTGAATATCTCCACCTTTTGCCTGATTCTCTCCACCTCTTCTCTTTTCCCTGAATATCTCCCAGAATATCTCCACACTCCTAAATTCCCTCATGCTACCCATTATTCTCTCCCAGTAGATTCTTCTAACCTTTTCACAGGTTCTTTCACAATTACATCTCCTCTTTTACAGCCTCTATCCAAGAGCTTGTTCCCACACACACCCTATTCACTTGTATATTTCAACACCTCCCCTTAAGTGAATAATCCTAGAACACCTAGACCCTATACCAAGTTTGCCTCCCTTTACTTGGTAGTCCGCGACCAGTGTCTACTCCTCCCCTCAAGTTATCTCAGCACACCTGGACCCTATATCAAGTTTCTCTCTTACTTGATAGCCTGCGACCAGTGCCTCAGATCCCTAAACTCATAGTCCTTGACACTCTCTCTCTCTATGTGTCCAAGGCTTACTATAGTTGCCCGCGACCTTGACTAAAGTGCTCACACATACATCTCTCTACCACGTGGCCTACATCATCGGTGGCTCAGAGGTGGTTTTACTTTATTGGGGCAGGTTACATTGGGTTGTGGGCCTCTCTCTCTCTCTCTCTCAGAGATTTTCACATGGCTCCTCACTCTTTGGAGCCTCACATCTTCTCTTGTCTTCAGTCTTCTTGTCGTGGCAGCATCTCTCCACACGTCCGTCTCTTCTTTCAGTCTTCTCGGGGCAGCTTCTCTTCTTGTGGCAGCTTCTCTTCTCGTGTCCATGTCTTCCTTCAGATCTTCTTCTCGGTGTGGATCCTCTTCTTGGGAAGAGATATTCTTCTTCTTTCATGGCTGGGGCCATGAGCTCGTCCGTCAGGTCATTTTGCTCCATGTGAGCAACATGTTTCAATGTTTTGCTGACAGTTCCTTTGGGTTTTTGATGTTTATATTTTGTCATTATACAATGCAAACCCAAATTTATGCGGGAGGTCTTACCTCTTGCCTTATTCTGGACAAGGGCAATGTCTGTTCCTATTTTTACACTGATGCAATGTGCCCAATACATAATACGTATAGCATCCATTCTTATGCACATTCCAAATGCAACTCTGGCTGTGAATAATCTTGAATTTGAGTGATATTTACAGGCATTAACCAAAGGTTAAATACAAAATGATGATTTTCACAATTTTATCAGCACAATTTTACCAGAAATTACATTAAATCAAGGGTAACCAATTTGTACGGGATGGTTGGAGTATCAAACCAACTCCGATTTGAAATCTGAAGTTATAGGGATCTGTATCAGATACCTAATGGTTAATTTGAACCCTCAATTGCACCAAAGTATAGTGATTAGCACTAATTAATCACTGATTAGCAAATTAATGCTCTGGTTTGTGTGCAGAAAATAGAGTATGCAGGGAGTCCAGATCTGGTGCCTTCCACTTCAAATGAGCTCAAATGCTTTCAAAGGCATCAATAGCAATGAGTCTAGTAGAGGATTAAGCCAAGAAACACAAGATTTGACCAAATAATGAAAGCTTAATCTCTGTTTTACCAAAGTCACCTGCTTTCTGCTGCAGATTTGATGAAGAGCTTGGATCTCACTGTAGACTTGATGAAACTCAATTCTGACTTCACCAGCTTGTAGAGCATGCTTGATTACCCCTTGGGCTAAGAGGAATTAGAGACCTTTGATCTGTGGAAGTAGAAATCACCAAATCATCTCAGAAAAACGTAGCTTTTTAATCAGCGAAAATCGAGAGCTTCCGTGGGCGGTTTGCGCTTCTGATTCGATGGGCTAGAGCTCCTATGGGTTAGCTAGCTTGTGTTAGAAGCTTTTGCCCTAATTCTATGTGTGCAAGGTGCTAGAGATCCTCCACTGGCTGGGGGTGAAGGGGAGAAGTGAAAACTCACTAAAAAATTGATTTTTTGCTAATTTTTTTACTAATCCTAATTAATTCACTAATGGGCTCATAAATCTGGTTGATTCTAGGCATGGCTCTGATACCATGTTGAAATTTGAGCTAAATGATGAGCTATGGTGGATCATACACTAGAATCAACATGATTAACAAAGTGATTAAGAAATGATTAAGACGTAATTAGTGAATAATTAGCAGATAGATTAATGTAGGCATGGATACTCAAAAACCAGCAAATTCTCATTAGGGCTATGCCTCAATTTATAGAGTTTACATCAAGCATCAAATCCCATTGATTTCTCCATGATTTACTCCCTGAATATCTCCACCTTTTGCCTGATTCTCTCCACCTCTTCTCTTTTCCCTCCCTGAATATCTCCCAGAATATCTCTATGTGAAAGAATGTGATGTGATGTAAAGAGATGTAATGTGACATGAATATATGTGGATGTGAAGTGATAGATATAAATGTATGGATAGATGTAAGTAGTCGTACATATGATCGATTGGATGGATGTGGATGAATGAGATGAGATGTGTATGAATGAGATATGATGTGGATAGAAGTAATGTGATATAATATGGAAAGAATGATGGTTATGAGAATGAATGTGGTGGATATGAATGAATGAATGTGATGTGATGGATGTAAATGGATGTGATGTAAATGAATGTGACGGACGTGAATAGATGTGATATGTGACCTGAATGAATATGATGTGAAAAGATATGGACATGGGTAGATGCGAGTGGATGAGATCTGATGCAAATAAATGAGAAAAAATATGATGAGATGAAAAATGATGTGATGAGAATGGGAATACATATGAAATAAATGAGGATTGATGTGGAACAATGTGGAAAGACGAGAGTTCGTTATAGAAACTGTATTTATGACCTGTTTTTAAATGACTGTTTTATGTCAAAAATGCTGGGAAGCATTTTGATCGTCTTGTGAATGAGGTCGTAGAGACCTATTTGATAAAGTTGCAACAGCTGACGAAGAGTCAATGGAGGACTCGTCTATGGTGAGCTTCCGATACGGTGGATGAGGAACTAAGGAAGCGGCCTATGAGTGAAGCGCTAGGTGACCTGGGAAGGATCCTAGAGGGTGCTGACCATACGGTGCTCGGGCTCTAGGTCGCCGAAGATACCCACACGTATGTTGTGGAAGATATTAGATCAAGGAGTAAGAGTTGTTTTCTTCTAAACTTACATACATGTGTGTGGCATAGATGCATAGGCTGGTTGACCTTGCTGGTCCTCAACGGATGAGTCCATGGCTCTTTTATATGGATCTGTTGGTTGATCTTGCTGATTTTCGACGACGGAGATTCTATTTTGATTTTTGTAAGTGAATATATTGCCGAGTACTATGAGCTAGGAACTATTGAAAAGGCCCCTGAGTGGACAGGTGGTGAGCGTTCTGGTTGCCAATGATCCCATAGGTACACCGATGAAGGAAAAATTGAAAATCAGGATTCAACCGAAAATTTTGGAGGATTATGATCAGTGATACTATAGTTCATTAAAAGATTGTTTTAAAGACAGCTGAATATGTGAAAAAGGCAATTTCATATTGGTGTGTAAGAGGTGTGACTAGTTTTACGTTTTCATGAATATCCGGGTAGGGGGCTTGGGAACTCTTTTCCCTGGTAGCCGGGACAAAACCTAACCAAATTCTTAAATGGATCCCATCACTAGAGTGGTTGGGCAGTTGGTTAACCCACGGGACTAGGCTGGACTGATGGATCCCTAAAATGAGACTCAATTATGTTATGGTACGATAGATGAAGTAAATCTCGAATAAAAATTGTTCTATGGAAAAGAATCAACCGCTGTGCCTCTCCATGAGGAAAAAAGCGTAGGTCTTTATGATCCAAGTGCAAGTTTTTTCCTTGATCTGACTATGGGACTTACGGGTTTGGTCAGATCAGTTCAGTTAATTAAGACTCTTGACTACGTTAGAGTAAAAGTATCCTGGAGGAATCGCCCGTGCTTTTCGAGTGAGGGAAGTTTTTTCGGGTTTGGTTTTGGAAGAATCGAGGGATTAGTCTCTTGTCCAGATATCCCTGGGCGAGGCCCCGAGTGAGGGACCCTGTCCCACGCAAGAAGTGCTACTTCCGCTGCTACCACCCCTGAATTCGTTGCGCGGAGGGGACAGGGATCTTTCAGTTGGTATCAGAGCAATTTGGCTAAAGTGGATCAACCGAGAAACTAGAAATGTCAAAAATTTATGTAGCAGCAATAAAAGGTTGTAATTGTGTGATGAAATTCATACAAATTGATATTGAGAATGAAGATTCATAAATAGGTAATTGGGTCTTCAAATGGAAGTACCGCAATTGTATGGAATCCCTGACTCGCTTGAGGCCGACATGATGGTATTTACCTTAAAATTTCAAGGACCGTGACTACCCGTATATACCGAGGGTATAACTGCAGCTCTTTACTAGTAGTATATACGAGTAAATCTAAGACCTTGAAATTATAAGCAAAAATGCTATCCAGATGATGAATTCAACTGTGGTTGATATGATTTTAAAATTCTGGTTAAGAACTGATGAGTTGATTTGAATTCTGATTGAAAAATGATAATTCTTGAATTTTGGTTGAAAAGCGATAAGCTGAGCAAAAACACAATGAGGATGAATGGGACGAGTCCTTGTGATGATGTTCGTAGCTGGAATGATGATAATGACTTTAGCAAATCACTATGAGATTAGTGGATTGTGCTGACAGATTGCTATTGTTAACACTTGACCCAGTGGATTAAGGGATGACAAATTAAAAACATGTATAATTGAAATTTCCACGGAGGAATGTTCACATGGAAATTTCGGTCTAATGGACCATTATTGTGTTAAGGATATGAATGATATGATCTGAATGAATTGTTATCTGATGATGAGTTCTATATAAGGGATCTTTATCCCACGATTCTATTGGGTTCTCCAGACTATAAGGAACCCGAGAATCGGTTGGATCTTAAGGGAAACAGTTGTCCTCTAGTTTGCGAGATGAGGACATCTCGCATTTTTTAAGTGGGGTAAGATGTAAGATTCCTCCCTCTAGCTTTTGACGTGTGCAGGTGTAAGAACCTCCCCTTCTGATCTTATAATTATTCCCCTCTCTGAAATAAAAGAAACATCCTGTATTACCCTGTTTTGGCCTGGAGAGAGAAAATGTCTAGAGGGAGGTAATTCAAAATTGAGATATTTTTGGATATAGAAATCCTTCTAGTGTCGTTTCCTATGAAACATAAATTCAAAAAGAACTTTCCAATGTGCAATTGGATTTAATTGAAAATAGGTATAAAGGACCTTAGCCTAAGGGTCCAGATTTTCAGAAATTTTTGGATTATGATCCAATTAAGGTTCCTATGGACCAATAAGATTAATCCAAATGTAGGGAGGAGATAAATCGAAGAATAAAAGAAAAACCCCCCAAAAATGAGTAAATGCTCACATAAGATGAAGAGTGGATTAAGGACCAAAGAAAAGAAATTTTAAAAAAACTATTAGAGGCTCACTTTTTCCTATAAATACAAGCCTCCCCCTTTGTAAAACCTTAATGGTCCCTGTCCTAAGCCATCTACATTGAATTTTTTAATAGTTCAATTGTTTTTGGCCTAATCCTCTCCAAAGTGAATTGGTGGCCACTCTTGCTTCAAACAAGAGTAGAACCCTCAATCCCTCAAGCACCAAAGGAGAGCTTACAAGCTCCATGTAAGCTAATTTTCTTGTTTGTTTAATAAAGAATCTATGGTTTTTGTAATTTTTATGTTTTGCAGATCTTGAATTAAATTCAAATGCTATGCCTTTGATAAAAAGGCCACCCCTTCTTTTCTTTACATTCTAACCTTTCTTAATCCTAGAAAGATTAAGAACGTGATTAATTAAACTCTTCTTATTGTTTACTCTCTTGAATTATGTAGATTAGAGTTCTATAAATCTAATTTGAGTTAATTCAAGTTAGATAAAGAATGATAAAAATGAGAAATGGTTAGCCATACAAAGGAGGTTATGGCAAAATTTTCCAGAATTTTATGGAAAAGAAAGTTTGTTTTTATGTTATTCCAAAAGAGTAATTCCCACCATTTTTGCATCTAAAAGAAATATTCTAATTACTCCATGTACATATTCAACTATGAATATGCATGGATATCACTGATATTCTTATTAAAATTGATTTCTATGCATAGAAAGATGCATAAAGAATTTTTTTTATTACAAAAGTGTTATTCTCATTAAAATTAATTCTTATGCATAGAAAGATGCATAAAGGATTTTTTTAAATTACAAAAGGGTTATTCTTATTAAATTCTATTTTTATGCACAGAAAGATGCATAAAGGAATTTCTTTTATTACAAAAGTGTTATTCTCATTAAATTTTATTTTTATGCATAGAAAGATACATAAAGAAATTTCTTTTATTACAAAAGTGTTATTCTTATTAGATTTGATTTTTATGCATAGAAAGATGCATAAAGGAATTTCTTTGATTACAAAAGTGTTATTCTCATTAAATTTGATTTTTATGCATAGAAAGATGCATAAAGGAATTTCTTTTATTACAAGTGTTATTCTCATTAAATTTGATTTTTATGCATAGAAAGATGCATAAAGGAATTTTTTAATTACAAAAGTGTTATTCTCATTAAATTTGACTTTTATGCATAGAAAGATGCATAAAGTAATTTTTTAATTACAAAAGTGTTATTCTCATTAAATTTGATTTTTATGCATAGAAAGATGTATAAAGGAATTTTATGATTACAAAAGTGTTATTCTCTTTAAATTTGATTTTTATGCATAGAAAGATGCATAAAGGAATTTTTTTAATTACAAAAGTGTTATTCTTATTAAAACTAATTTTTATGCATAGAAAGATGCATAAAGAAAAATTTTTATTACAAAAGTGTTATTCTCATTAAATTTGATTTTTATGCATATAAAGATGCATAAAGGAATTTGTTTTATTACAAAAGTGTTATTCTTATTAAATTTGATTTTTATGCATAGAAAGATGCATAAAGGATTTTTTTATTAAAAAAGTGTTATCCTCATTAAATTTGATTTTTATGCATAGAAAGATGCATAAAGGATTTGTTTTTATAACAAAAGTGTTATTCTCATTAAAATTGATTTTTATGCATAGAAAGATGTATAAAGAAATTTTTTTTATTACAAAATTATTATTTTTATTAAATTTAATTTTTGTGCATAGAAAGATGTATAAAGGAATTTTTTTAATTACAAAAGTGTTATTCTCATTAAAATTGATTTTTTTCATAGAAAGATGCATAAAGAAATTTTTTATTACAAAAGTGTTATTCTCATTAAATTTGATTTTTATGCATAGAAAGATGCATAAAGGAATTTTTTTTGCAAAAGTGTTATTCTCATTAAATTTGATTTTTATGCATAGAAAGATGCATAAAAGAATTTTTTTTATTACAAAATTGTTATTCTCATTAAAATTGATTTTTATGCATAGAAAGATGCATAAAGGAATTTTTTATTATAAAAGCGTTATTTTTTATAAAAATTAATTTTTATGCATAAAGAAATTCTTTTTTTTCTAAAGTGTTATTCCTATTAAAATTGATTTTATGCATAAATAGATGCATAAAAGGATTTTTGTTTTTAAAGTGTGATTCCCATTCATGTTGATTTTTATGCATAAATAGATGCATAAAGAATTTTTATATCAAAATTAGAATTCTCTTAAATTCTATGTTTAATTTCTATGAGTATTTGATAAATGAATAATTAAATACTCTAAGAGAGAAATTTCTATCGGATTGTAAAAAGAAAATTTAGTAAGTCTATCGTGATCAAAATATTCAGATAAATGATTCCTCATTGGAATTCATAACTAATTTAGAAATCAGTTAAGTGAATATTCAAAGAAAGAAATTTAGTAAAATAGTAACTAAATTATCAAACCTTTTCGAGAAAGATAGTTCAGGAAAAATCTTATCCGAGTCGAATCTTGAATCAGACTATGACCAAGACCAAACTCTTTCGTAAGTTTCGAGGAAAGGTGTGACTAGTTTAGAAAAATACACTCAAAACTTTTGCCAAATCTGAAACTAAGTTTGAGAGCCTTCGAATTGATCTGTGGATCAAGGTTATAGAATTCGAGGAATTTTGGTATGAAATTTAAAATTCCGATCAAGAAGTTTTGAGGATACTGATTCAAGAAATACTCCTTGTATTTAGAAGAAAATCAAACTCAAAACTTGCATAGAAATGAGATGTGATGATATGTGATGTGAATAGATGTGAATAGATGTGAATAGATGTGAATAGATGTGAATCAGATAGATGTGATGATATGTGATGTGAATAGATGTGAATCACATAGATGTGAATGAATGGATGAGATGTAATGCCATGTGAATATCGGAATGTGAATAAATGAGATGTGATGACATGTGAATCAGGATAGATGTGACTGAATGAATGGATGAGATGTAATGTGATGTGAAACGGAATGTGAATGAATGAGATGTGATGTCATGGGAATGTGAATGAATGAATGAGATGTGATGTCATGGAAATGTGAATGAATGAGATGTGCTGTCATGGGAATCGAGATGTAAATGAATGATATAGAATGTGAATGGATGTGAATGTGAATGGATGTGAATGTGAATGTGAAAATGGATATAAATGTATATGTGAAGAAAGATATGGATGTGTATGTGAAAATGGATGTGAATGTGTATGTGAAGAATGGATATGGATGTGTATGTGAAGAATGGATGTGAATGTGTATGTGAAGAATGGATGTGGTGTATGTGAAGAATGGATATGGATGTGTATGTGAAGAATGGATATGGATGTGTATGTGAAGAATGGATGTGAATGTGTATGTGAAGAATGGATGTGGTGTATGTGAAGAATGGATGTGGATGAGTATGTGAAAGAATGGATGTGGATGTATGTGAAAGAATGGATATGGATGTGTATGTGAAAGAATGTGATGTGATGTGATGTAAAGAGATGTAATGTGACATGAATATATGTGGATGTGAAGTGATAGATATGAATGTATGGATAGATGTAAGTAGTCATACATGTGATCGATTGAATGGATGTGGATGAAAGAGATGAGATGTGTATGAATGAGATATGATGTGGATAGAAGTGATGTGTTATAAGGTGGATAGAATGCATGTGATGGGATGGTTATGATAATGAATGTGGTGGATATGAATGAATGAATGTGATGGATATGAATGAATGTGATGTGATGGATGTAAATGGATGTGATGTAAATGAATGTGATGAACGTGAATAGATGTGATATGTGACGTGAATGAATATGATGTGATGAGATGTGGATATGGGTAGATGTGAGTGGATGAGATCTGATGTGCAGATAAATAAGAAAAGATGTGATGAGATGAAAAATGATGTGATGAGAATCGGAATACATATGAAATAAATGAGGATTTATGTGGAACAATCTGGAAAGACGAGAGTTCGTTATAGAAATTGTATTTATGACCTGTTTTTAAATGACTGTTTTATGTCAAAAATGCTGGGAAAACATTTTGACCGTCTTGTGAATGAGGTCATGGAGACCTATCTGATAAAGTTGCAATAGCTGACGGAGAGTCAATGGAGAACGTCTCGCATAAGAAGGTCGTTCGAGGTCTTGACCAGCCCTGGTGATTCAAATGGTGAGCTTCTGGTACAGTGGATGAGGGACTAAGGAAGCGGCCTATAAGTGAAGCGCTAGGTGACCTGCAAAGAAGGATCCTAGAGGGTGCTGACCATACGGTGCGCGAGCTCTGGGTCGTCAAAGATACCCACACGTACGTCGTGGAAGATATTGGATCAAGAAGTAAGAGTTGTTTTTTGAATTCGGGCATGGATCTGGTTGATTGACCTTGTTGGTCCTCAACGGCGGATGAGTCCATGGCTCTTTTATATGGATCTATTGGTTAATCTTGCTGATCTTCAATGGAGATTCCATTTTGATTTTTGTAAGTGAATATATTGCCGGGTACTAGCAACTATCGAAAAGGCCCCTGAGTGGACAGGTGGTAAGCGTTCTGGTTGCCAATGATGCCATAGGTACACCGATGAAGGAAAAATTGGAAATCAAGATTCAACTGGATATTTTGGAGGATTATGATCAGTGATACTATAGTTTCATTAAAAGATTGTTTTAAAGATAGCTGAATCTGTGAAAAAGGCAATTTCATATTGGGTGTATATGTAAGATTCATCCCTCGAGCGTTTGAGGTGTGCAGGTGTAAGAACCTCCCCTTCTGATCTTATAATTATTCCCCTCTCTGAAATAAAAGAAAGATCCTGTTTTGGCCTGGAGAGAGAAAATATCTAGAGAGAGATAATTCAAAATTAAGATATATCTCGATATAAAAATCCTCCTAGTGTCTAAAATGGTTTCCCCTCAAACAAAAAATTAAAAAGAACTTTCCAATGTGCAATTGGAATTAATTGAAAATAGGTATAAAGGACCTTAGCCTAAGGGTCCAGATTTTCAAAAATTTTTGGATCATGATCCAATTAAGGTTCCTATGGACCAATAAGATTAATCCAAATGTAGGGAGGAGATAAATTGAAGAATAAAAGAAAAATCTCCCAAAAATGAGTAAATGCTCACATAAGATGAAGAGTGGACTAAGGACCAAAGAAAACAATTAAAAACTGAATTCAGCGTGGGGATCTCCCCTCATGAAGTAGGCACCTCTTTCTCATCATTATTCCCAATTTTTAATCAATAAAATGGGATATTTTTATCTCTCCTCTCTCCTATTTGAAAACTAGATCCAAAAAGTAAGCTGAACTGACATAAAAATGGTCAAAAATTTACCAGACTGATCTGGAAAATTCTAGAATCAATTTGCTTGATTAGAGGCTCACTTTTTCCTATAAATAGAAGCCTTCCCCTTTGTAAAAGCTTAATGGTGTTTATGCACTATTACTCTGCTCCTGTCGTCCTGAGCCATCTACATTGAATTTTTTTAATAATTCAATTATTTTTGGCCTAATCCTCTCCAAAGTGAATTGGTGGCCACTCTTGCTTCAAACAAGAGTAGAACCCTCAATCCCTCAAGCCAAAGGAGATCTTACAAGCTCTATGTAAGTTAATTTTCTTACTTGTTTAATAAAAAATCTATGATTTTCTTAATTTTTATGTTTTACAAATGTTGAATTAAATTCAAATGCTATGCCTTTGATGAAAAGGCCTCCCTCTTCTCCTCTTTACATTCCAACCTTTCTCAATCCTAGAAAGATTAACTAAGGGATTAATTAAACTCTTCTTATTGTTTACTCTCTTGAATTTAGAAAATTGTGTAGATTAGAGTTCTATAAATTTAAGTTAAATAAAGAATGAGAAAAATGAGAAATGATCAGCCATACAAAGGAGGTTATGGCAAAATTTTCTAAAATTTTGTGAAAAGAAAGTTTATTTTTATATTATTCCAAAAGAAGAATTCCCACCATTTTTACATCTAAAAGCAATATTCTAATTACTCCATGTATATATTCACCTATGAATATGCATGGATATCACTGATATTAATTATTAAATTTGATTTCTATGCATAGAAAGATGCATAAAGGAGTTTTTTTAATTACAAAAGTGTTATTCTTATTAAATTTGATTTTTATGTATAGAAAGATACATAAAAGAATTTTTTATTATAAAAGTGTTATTCTTATTAAATTTGATTTCTATGCATAGAAAGATGCATAAAGGAATTTTTTTATTATAAAAGTGTTATTCTTATTAAATTTAATTTTTATGCATAAAAAGATGCATAAAGAAATTTTTTTATTATAAAAATTTCTATTAAATTTTATTTTTATGCATAGAAAGATGCATAAAGAAATTTTTTTATTATAAAAGTATTATTCTTATTAAAATTAATTTTTATGCATAGAAAGATGCATAAAGAAAATTTTTTATTACAAAAGTATTATTCTTATTAAATTTGATTTTTATGCATAGAAAGATGCATAAAGGAATTTGTTTTATTACAAAAGTGTTATTCTTATTAAATTTGATTTTTATGCATAGAAAGATGCATAAAAGAATTTTTTTTATTACAAAAGTTTTATTCTTATTAAAAAATATTTTTGTGCATAGAAAGATGCATAAAGGAATTTTTTTATTATAAAAACGGTATTCTTATAAAAATTAATTTTTATGCATAAATAGATGTATAAAGAAATTCTTTTTTTAAAAGTATTATTCCTATTAAAATTGATTTTATGCATAGAAAGATACATAAAAGTGTTATTCCCATTGAAGTTGATTTTTATGTATAGAAACATACATAAAGAATTTTTATATCAAAATTAGAATTCTCTTAAATTCTATGTTTAAATTCTATGAGTATTTGATAAATGAATAATTAAATACTCTAAGAGAGAAATTTCTATCGTTTTATATTCACACGGATTGTAAAAAGAGAATTCATGAAATCCATCGAGATAAATGATTAATCTATTCCTCATTGAAATTCGTAACTAATTTAGAAATCAGTTAAGTGAATAATCAAAGAAAGAAATTCAGTAAAATAGTAACTGAATTATCAAAACTTTTCGAGAAAGATAGATCATGAAAAATCTCATCCGACTCGAACCTTGAATCAGACTATGACCAAGACCATGACCAAGACCAGACTCAAAACTCCCACCAAATCTGAAACTAAGTTTGAGACCCTTCGAATTGATCTGTGGATCAAGGTTATAGAATTCGAGGAGTTCTGGTATAAAATTCAGAATTCCGATCAAGAAGTTTTGGGAATACTGATTCAAGAAATACTCCTTGTATTCAAAAGAAAATCAAACTTAAAACATGTATATTTTTGGGGGCTATGGCCTATTTTTGCAAGAAAGCTAATAAAAATACTCTTGTGTGGGGGGAAGGCCACGCACAAGGGGAGGGAAGATTGCACCCACCAGCCTGGTGTTGATTATGTTGATGGTGATGTTTTTCTTTCTCTTGCCTTATGTTTTGTTTTATGTTAAAATTTTTAATTTAATTCAAGTAGTTGTTTTAATATTTGATATAATTTATGAGTTTTTGATTATTCTCTTCAAGAAGATTAAAGGGTCCCGTGTGACAGTGGTATCAGAGCTTTGGTGTAATTTAATTTTCTTGAAGGCGGTCAAAAGAGGTGAAAGAGACAAAAACAGAGGTCTTTTTGCTGATTTTCATGTGCAGATTTATGACTACCACATGGTGCAAATGAGACTGTATACCACACAAGCTGCAGTACTTCGTGAACCTCCAATTCAACAAAGCAATCCGGCCCAGAAACAGCAGTATGCGCTCCAAAGGAAGGCGGAGGAGGCCAACCGTTTTGTGACTTTACTGCAATCTAGAATTGAAGCTATACGCTAAGGAATTTTGAGATTTGTAATTGTTATGATTGTGGTCCTTGTTCCCAGTGCTGTATCCCAGCCAGATATTGTAATGTTTGTCTCTCTTAATTAATTCTTGCGCTTGTTGGTTTTAAAAAAAACAGAGGTGATTTTGGTAATTTTCTTGAATTTAAATTAAAGAAGAACACATTTAGGGATTTTTGTTTATGTATGGATGAAATAAAGCTTGTTTTTAACCATTGGGTAATCAATCTCCATCAATCTATTGCCCAAAGGGTAAAACTAGGTGGAAAACCATTAGTGGTTTTCCCAAAACCATAAAACCACCTTCCTCTTCACTAATCCTCTTCCTAATCTGTCTGTACATATTGAAAGAGCAAGGAAAGGAGCGTTGAGAGCCATAATCAGAATTACTAAACCTTCCCTTTACTCAGTTTCTATAATAGAGGGATGAGAATTGTTCAAGAGTTCTTTTCAAAAATTACTTTGGTTTTTATTTATTTCTCTGCCTCAGTTCATGCGTTGGACGCGCAAGCTTAAAGTAATATATATATATATATATATAATCCTTCTCCTCCTCCCTCCATCTGACGGCCGACGGCCTGGCATCCCGAAGGGCAGGCCGGTTGTGCGAAATCCAAGAGGAGCTTTTTTTAAAAAAAAAATCTCCCTTTTTACTCTTGCGCTGAATTTTTACTGCGCGCTGCGCGGGAAGTCTCAAGAAGAGATGATTGATAGCTTAAATTTATAAAGAACCAGAATAATATATATATATATATTTTTGTTACTGTAATATAGCTTTAACAAAGCTTTATAGAGATAAAGCTTTATAATAATTAAAAAAATTAATTAAAAAAATTAATTAAAAAAGCTTCATATTATTACTATTATTTTTTTTCATTTCCCTTCTCTATTCATGCGTTGAGCGCACCCTAGTAGAAGGAAAATTATTTTACTATATATATATATCGTTTTAGGCTTTTGACTAAGCTTTAAAAGCTTTCAAATAAGCTTTCAAATAAGCTTAAAGCTTTATAAATGAGATCAGTAAAATGTTTACAAAAGAAAATATTTTTTTTGACTATTCCCATCATATTTTATGGAAAAGGATCCCATGTACATATAGTTAGTTTGGATTTCTTCTACATATTTTTAGAATTTACCTCAAGAGAAATTTTGAGACTTTAGTCAAATTCTTGTGAATAATGTCGTTTTCTAAATCCTCATGAAGTATGAATAATATAAACAGCTTGTTAGTGAAGATATCATTAAAATGTTGCTTTAACCTACGGCTAGTTTTCTTATTTTAAAGGGTACATGGATTATTTCTTGAAAAATTATGCATTTGTGTATTGAGCTAACTTGGCAGGACTCACATCTAACTCGACGTTCCATATGAGATAAGAAACTCTATCTTTTCTCTTGTTTTAAATTTTTCCTATTTCTTTTAATTGTCAGGAAATGGGTGAATATCCGCAGCACCGTCGTACTATTCAGGAACAGCTTGATTCTCTCCATATTCTTTTGAATCAATAACGAGAGCATCGGGACAACTTTCAAAGAAAGATTGAACGACATCTGTCTAGAATGAACAAATATATTAAGAAGAAAGTTAAAACTGTGGAAGCATCTGACATGCATAGTCCGACCAATGACATCGTATCCAAGCTGTCTATTGTCAAGTGCTTCAGGTGTAAGATGATGGGACATTATGCTAAATATTGCCCAACTAAAAAGAAGAACCAAATTGCACCAAAGGACATGCTTGACACCGAAGAGGTTAACGCACTCGATACATTAACCAAAGGTGGAGGTATGTGTAAAAAAAATATTTATTGTATACAATTTCTTGTTTGTTTTTGTATCTGTTTTCTAAATACTCTTTCCTTCTAGACCTAGTTAGAAAACTTTAGCTCCTGAAAAGAATTTTAGACGCCCTGACCTAACTAGAAAGATCGAGACAAGATTAGCAAAAGTTATCTTCAAGATCTAGTTGCCCAAATTCAAGTAAAAATGATTGCTAGACATTTCATAGAAGATTAAGACCAATTTGAAGATTCTCCAGTCTTTGATTCAAGTTATCAATTGCTTCACCATCGAATTTAGTGATGATGAGAAAAGTAAAGAAATAGCTCTCAAGTGACTAGAAACCAAGCTTAAGTTGTATACCAATCACAATTACGAAGTTTATACCAATTCAAGTAAAGTTTTGCCTAAATTTTCAAGTGTTCTAGTTTAAGATCTATCCAAGTACAAGATTCTTTCTAGACCAAGAATTGCTCTAAGTCAAAGATTCTTTCTAGACCAAGAATTGCTCTAAGTCAAAGATATATTCAACCACAAGATTTAAACCCCTTAAGAACAAGATTTATTCAAGAATTGCAATTATGATTAATTAAAGACTAATCTCTCAATTTTCGTCCATTCAAGTATTTTTAATCTTTTTAATCTAAGCCATGATTCAAGATTCATTACTAGTATATCAAGTTCTTGCTATCAACTAGGACGTAAGATGTTTATTTTTTTTTTCAAGTTTTGATTTCAAGTTTAAGATTAAGCTTAAGATCAAGATCCCCTTTAGATTTCATTGTTTACAAGTAAGATTCACAAATTCAAGAATTATCAACGTATTCAAAGATTATAATTTTTGAATTTAGTTAGACAATTACAAGATTAAGATTAAGATCAAAAACAAATCTCGAGAATTCATCAAGATTAAGATCAAAAACAAATCCCGAGAATTTAGTTAGACAATTACAAGATTAAGATAAAAAACAAATCCCCAGAATTCATCAAGTTATTGACAGTAATGTAAGTAATTATTTTTTCAATCTTAAGTTGATAAGAATTTCCATTTCGACCTAATTCATTTTTGGAATAAGACTTGTAGTCTAATTTTGAGGATAGAGAAAAGTTATGTCAGAATGAAAGTTTCAGAGGGAATTAGCTACTCCGTCTCAAACTTCTGTTCTTAAGGTAGTGTCGTGTGGAATTAATCTATGGTACGGGACATTAGATTGGTTTTACATGGCTACACCAGACGTATCTATGTCTTCTATCTTTCACTAGCAAGTGTTTGCATGTGGAAGGTACCTCTGTGGAATAGGACACTTAGATACATTTCACATGCGTTCACTTGTTTGGTTTTATTTTCAGAAATTGTTTAATGTGATGGTATAAAATTAAATTGTCCTCCACTTGTGCCATAAAGCCATCCACTCATTGATTGCGCAACTGAGGATAGTTGATTCCCAACAGGGGGGGCTGTTATGATCCATGTTAATCAAATACCTTTTGACATTCAAAAACCATCCTCAAGAAGATGCAAAATGGATGCCCGAGAAATTTTTCCGAGCTTATCCTGAGATCCTTCGTTCTTTTCAAACCCAACAAACCAGCAACAATTGAGGGCAATTGCAAACTCAAGCAAGAGGGATGTCATGAGAATATATTTTAAGTTCTCTTTAAGAATATTATTTTACCCTCTTGAGTAATTTGGGGACGCCTAGGTTACTCTTGCGTCATGCCGGCCAGGTTAATATCGTGGGTGACACCACTATAAATATTAATACGTGCGGTATATGACGTATGCTTGGGGCCGCCTATGATTATTTCAGTTAGGTTTGTATTGGCAGGGTGATTCTTGGAGTACTTACGCCTGGTAGTCATGAGTTGGTTATGGTTTGTGCCTGTTTAATATTTATGGGATTAATTTAATTATTAATTGGGCTTATATTTTCAAGTGATGAAGATTACGAGGATTGAGGAATAATGTCGAGGAGAATGTTTCTTATGAGCATCATATTTATTTTTACAAGCATAGCTTGTAGCCTTAGTAGTTGATTTTTTTCCATTTTGATACATTGGAAAAAATACATTTATAATGTTGAATTTATTAAAGCCTAAAGGCTTTACCCTAGCCCCAATTTTTAGGACACTCTATTTTTGTTGTGGAAGAGTGTCGTGCTCTCTAAAAGCACACTTTGTATATTTTTGGGGGCTATGGCCTATTTTTGCAAGAAAGCTAATAAAAATACTCTTGTGTGGGGGAAGGCCATGCACAAGGGGGGGGAAGATTGCACCCAACCTGGTGTTGATTGTGCTGATGGTGATGTTTTTCTTTCTCTTGCCTTATGTTTTGTTTTATGTTTAAATTTTTAATTTAATTCAAGTAGTTGTTTTAATATTTGATATAATTTATGAGTTTTTGATTATTCTCTTCAAGAAGATTAAAGGATCCCGTGACATAACCCCATCCGATCCATGGGTTAGCCACTAACCTGCCAACTGGAATCGGTAGATCCAAACACGTACTCACCCACCCATAATTGAAATGCCTTTCTTAACTTTAGCTTTAGAAAACAGATACGCACACACTCCTCTTTAAAGCTTTAATATAAAAATAATCCATTGACAAAATAGATATGATCACGGATTTCATAACTCAAAATTTCCATTCAATCCCTTGTTTCACAAAAAGAGTACCACTCTGAACTCTCCGTTGGGACCAGCTGGTCAGCAAAACGAGATCCATTAACAGATTACAATAATCACTTCGTCAACATACAAATATATCTTCCTCGACATACGAATGGGTGTCCTAAGCACCGCGAGCCCGTGCATCGCCTGGTCAGAACCCTCTAGGATCCTCCTTAGGTGTCCTGGTACTTCACTCAGGGACTGCTTTGTCGGCCCTCGCCAATCGTATCGGAAGCACACCATTTTTTACTATCCCAGGCTGGTCAAGACTTGGGCAGGTTTTTGCCGCGTGAGTTGTCCCTCGAACACTCCCTGCCAGCTATTGCAACCGAACTTCTCTTAGATAAACATATATGCCAAATGCTCCCTCCAGCATTTTGGCGTAAGACGATCCTTTAAGAAAACATGGTTTCTATGCAAGTTTTCAGTTTTGATTTTGTTTGAAAACCATGAATAATCTTAAATCCGTATCTCAATACTTCTAGATCCAGGTCTGAATTCCAAACATAATTCCTCGAATTCTGTTAACTTGATCCTCAGATCAAAATCAAAAGTCTTAACTTAGTTTCAGATTCAGTGGGTGTTTTGAGTGCATTTTTCCTGAATTGAGCACATCGTCATTGACGAAGGAATTAGGTCTTGGTCAATAGTCTGAATCAGAGTTTGGGTCTGGAAAGGTTCTTCCTAAACTATCTTTCTCGAAAGGTACTATTTCATTTTCTCTTTTTCTAAATTTCGTTCGACGAATATTTGCTTACAGATTTCTAAAACATGAATTTCTTATGAGAGGAATAAAATAATCATTTATCTCGATCTTTGACTTCGATAGTTTAATTGAATTTTCTCATTACCATCTTAGTGAATATGAAACGGTAGCATTTCTTTTCATAGATTATCTACTTACTCATTTTTTCAATTTTTGCGGAGATTAAACAGAGGATTAAGAGAACCCCTTATTTAATTATAAAGATTCTATATGCATCTAATTATGCATAAAATCCAATTCTGATGAAAGTCACACTTTTATCACATCATAAAAATCATTTATGATGAAAATCACTCTTTTAATATGAAAGAATTTCTTTTATGCATATATTTATGCATACAATCATTTATGATGAAAATCACAATAATGTTAAAAGTGACACTTTTATAATAATAAAAATATTCTTTTATGCATAGAATTCAATAATGATAAAAGTAACACTTTTATAATAAAAAAAATATTCTTTTATGCATACTTTTATGCATAAAAATCAATAATGATAAAAGTAACACTTTTATAATAAAAAATATTCTTTTATGCATACTTTTATGCATAGAAATCAATAATGAAGAGAGTAACACTTTTATAATTTAAAAAAATATTCTTTTATGCATACTTTCATGCATAGAATTCAATAATGATAAAAGTAACACTTTTATAATAAAAATTAATTTTTTATGCATACTTTTATGCATAAAAATCAATATGATGAAAGTAACTCTTTTGTAATAAAAAAATATACTTTTATGCATAAAAATCCATAATGAAGAAAGTAACACTTTCATAATAAAAAAATTATCAATAAATATCTTTCATAGAATTTAATTCTATTGAAAATCATTCTTTTATAAAAATTAATCAATATGCATCTTTCTATGCATGAATGAAAATGACACTTTTAGAATACTCTAACGATGGGGATTACTCTTTTTGATTAATAAAAGATGAATTTGATTTCACAAATTTTTAGAAAATTTTGCCATACCCTCCTTTGTATGGCTGACCATTTTTCAATTTTTAACTCACTAAAATTAATTAGAAGTTCACCAAGAGTATTTAAACCATTCTAGTGTAAACATTTTGTACTTATTTAAGAGAAACATTATGAAAAACTTGATATTATCCAATAATCAATCATCTAGGATAAAGAATGGTTGGATTTACTAAAGAAGAGAGGGGAATGCCTTTTTTCAATGAGGCATAACATTATTTTATTTTAGAGAAGACAAAAATCATAAAAAAAACTATAAAAGAAATAGAAAAGAGAAGAATCTCTAACTTACATAGATAATTTGAGAGCTTTCCTTGGCTTGATGGTTTGAGGGTTCTACTCTTGTTTGAAACAAGAGTGGCCACCAATCTTTTAGAAGAGGGAAGGTCAAAAACTAATGAATTGAGTAAAATTCACTGTTTTTGGCACTTGGGAGAGGCAGGGTAACAGTGCAAAACACTATTGAGTTTCAACAAATGAGAAGGCTTCTATTTATAGGAAAAAGTGAGCTTCTAACCAAGCCAACTGATTCTAGAATTTTCCAAATCAGTTTGGTCAAATTTTGATAATTTTTGGGTCAGTTTTGCTCTTTTTGGATCTAGTTGAAACAGGAGAGAGGAGAGATAAAAATATCTCATTATTTGGGATTTTAAAACTCACTCAAGCATGTGAAATAGGTGCCTCCTTTATGAGGGAAATTCCCCCATACTGAGGTGTCAAAAATGCATCATTTCACGTAAATATCTCTCTTTTTTAACTATTAACCTTGTCCTTAGTCAACTCTTAATCTTATGTGAGTATTTACTCATTTTTGGGGGATTTTCCTTTTTTTCATCTATTTATCTCCTCCCTACATTTGGATGAATCTTATTGGTCCATAGGAACCTTAATTTAAAATTTTGAAAAAATCTTGACCCTCAGGATAATGCCTCTTGAACAGATTATACTTAATTTCTAATGCACCTTCTGGAAATCTTTTTGAGCTTCTGTTTCAAGGAAAACTTATTTTAATAAGATGAGATATTTTTCTATCTAAAAATATTTAAAAACTGAATATTCTCTCTCTAGAATATTTTCTCTCTCTTGGAAGAAACAAGATCTTTTATATTTCTGAAGAGGGATTTGATTACAGGGGAAGATGTTGAACATCTTGAGAGGCTGGGGAGGAATCTTACAGATCTACTCTTGTTTGCAACAAGAGTGGCCACCAATTCTTTAGAAGAGGGAATGGTCATAAACTAATGAATTATTAAGAAATTCACAGTTTTTGGCTCTGGGGAGGAGTAGAGTAACAGTGCATAAAACACTATTAAGGGGGAGGCTTCTATTTATAGGAAAAAGTGAGCTTCTAACCAAGCAAACTGATTCTAGAATTTTCCAGATCAGTTTGGTCAATTTTTTACCATTTTTGGGTCAGTTTAGCTTACTTTTTGAAACTAGACTTGAATTAGGAGAGAGGAGAGATGAAATATCTCAATTTTTGGGAATTTAAAACTCCACCACACATGTGAAATAGGCGCCTCCTTCATGAGGGGGAATCCCCACTATGTGGTGTCAAAATTTCATTTTTTTAGTATTTCCTTTGGTCCTTAGTCCACTCTTCATCTTATGTGAGTATTCACTCATTTTTGGGGGGATTTTCTTTATTTCTTCTATTTATCTCCTCCACACATTTGGATGAATTTGATTGGCCCCTCAAAACCTTAATTTAAAAATTTCAAAAAATCTGGATCCCTAGGATAAGGCCTTTTGAACAGATTATAATTGATTTCTAATGCACCTTCTGAAAATCTTTTTGAACTTCTGTTTCGGGGAAATTTATTTTAATAAGAAGAGATATTTTTTCATTTAAAAATATATAAAATCTGAATAACCTCTCTCTAAGCTAAAATAAGTAGAAACAAGATCTTTTATATATTTGAAGAGGGATTTGATTATAGGGGAAGATACTGGACATCTTGAGAGGCTGGGGAGGAATCTTACATGGGAAGAGTCAAGGGCGAGGATGGAGGAGGAGGGGGGGAGGAGGCGAGGGAGGAGGCAAAGGGGGCGGAGAGGCCGGAGAGGGGCACGGCTAGGGGAGATCCATCAGAGAGGAAGTCTACTAGGAGAGGCTCGCTGGGGGCTCTCAGTGGGGTCTACCAGCCTCACTGGACACTGAGAGCCGGGGGAGGAATTACGACGGGGAATCGACCGCCAAACCGGAGGGGCTGAAGGAGCTTGCTCTGTGTGACTGGAGGGGGCCCATCGACAACGGGTGGGTGCTCTAATAAATGCTCAAGACAGTTCCATGACAGAACCGAATCCTCTTGTACTCTTCTAGCCTGCGCGCGCGGCAACAGCACTTAGCTTTGGTGGGTGGTCGGTTGTCAGCCTAGGTACGGGCCAACCATTTGCCACTCCTCGATTGCTGGGTCGGGACCTGGTGCTCCGCTGCCTGAGAACCTTCCTCTCTCTCTCTACCCCTTGGTGAGGATCTGAACGGGAAGCTACTCGGGGGGGGGGGGGGTGGGGGTGGGGGGACAACAAGAGGTGGTCTCCTGGACTGATGTAGAGGCTAAATGTCCCATCTGACTACAAATGAAGCATTGTCTTGGAAGGCCTGAATACTCCACTCGCTGAATGATGGGGTCGCCCGGAAGGCATGGAATAGATATAACATGAGGTACTAAATCTGGCGAGGCAACACAGATGCGAAGGGATGGAATCTTGACTGTCCGTGTGAGGGCCAAGGCAATAGTGGTGGGGAGGATTCCATCACTCTCCTGATGGCACCACCAATGACTGGGAGAAGAGAAAGGTATTCCTTCATAAGGCCTGGGAAAGCAAACTATCACTGGGAAGCCCGACACGCCCAGCCATAGGGTCGGACATAGGGTCGAAGCCATGCTGTCATTGCACAAAGAAGACCTGGGCCATATGCAATGCAAGGTGGCTCAGCTGCATGACTCAGTGTGATGCCTTGGCGAGTCGAACTCCACTTGGTATAGTAGCCACGCCCCAAAGGGTGAATGTCTATGATCTTTGCAGGCTCACCAATGAGGCTTGCCTTTAAGATCTCTGAGTTGTCCACACGCAGGGCGGCTACCAACAACAATTTTGCAAACCGGGGTGAAGGCCTCTAATGCTGCAATAGTTGAAGCAAGGATTTGAAGGTCCGCCTTGGAAAAAGATAAGCAAATAACGATGGCTTCGGTTGGTGGGGTTGGAGCAGCTGCCATGGAGTCCTCCTGGGGATGAAGACCAGAAAATGCCGAGACTTGCAAAAAGGAAAACGCCCTGAAGAACTAGAAAAAACTACCTACGGGAAGAGGGAGAGGAAGGAGAAACGGGGAAAAAGTTGCGAAGGAGGGAAGGCGGGGATCCTGGGGGGTGGTTGGGGCGAAGAGGTGCACAAGGGGCAAAGAGGCGGAAAAAAGGGGGAAGGGTGGTTGGGGCAAAGAGGCAGAAAAAAGGGGGAAGGGGGGCACTGCTGAGAAGAGGGGGGAAACGAGGGACAGAAAGCGGAAAGGGGAGGGGGGTAGGGCAGGCATAGAGAGAGGGGGAAAAGTGGCGCATAGACGTGAATAGGGGAGGCTGGGTAGGGCGACACAGAGAGAGGGGGAAGGGCAGTGCATAGACGTGAAGGGGGAGGGGAGAAACGGGGCAGGGCGGCGAGGAGGGGGCAAAGAAGAAGGCAGGCGAGGAGCACCCAGGGGGGGAGGAGGCAGGACACTGGCAATGCGGGGGGAAGCTCAGGAGTGCAAACGACTGCTTACCAAGATCCAGCTTTTTATACATCTGTATCTTTGTTCACTCAAGTTTTACCCATTGTACTTCCCATAAAACTAGTAATGAAGCAAATACACCGCTTGGGCCCTTACGTGGCTAGTGGGGGCTCAATCAAATATACTCTCTGCTCCTCTCTCTCTCTCCCTTCTCATTTCAGATTGCTCATCATTCTCTTGCATTCAATCAACACATGCCTTAATATGCTTATGCAAAATACGGCATGTAACAGAAAAGCGCCTTTTCAATAGTTCCTAGCTCATAGTTCCCGACAATATAATCACATAAAAATATCTAGATGGAATCTCCGTTGAAGATCAGCAAGATGAACCAACAGATCCATATAAAAGAGCCCTGGACTCATCCGTTGAGGACCAGCAAGGTCAATCAACCAGATCCATTCCCGAATTTAGAAAACAGCTCTTACTCCTTGTTCTAATATCTTCCCGGACGTAGTTGTAGGGGCAATTTCATGAGCCTATAAATAGCAAGGTCTAGTATAGTCATTAGTCATTCGATCCCTCATAGGTGGGACAGGTCATAGGGTATTTCTTTTTGAGGCCATGTTGGCTAGGATCTATGTACATATTGATACAGATCTATAGAAAACATTGTTACAACAACACACCTCTCTCTCTGCTCTCTCTGTTCATCTTTGTGTTTTGCATAGTTCTTAATACAGGCAGTTCTTCTACATGTGACAATCAAGGTCTTGCATGAAGTGTAGAACACTTGCACCTATGTGCTAGGGTTTACTAGATATAGAAAGAAGAGTGTTTTCTAGATATAGAAAGAAGAGTGTTTTCTAGATATAGAAAGAAGACTGTATAGTGAAATCACACATACAACACACACAAGAGTCCTATACTACTGCTTTGTATTATGTACAAGAAGAATTAATACAACTGAAATTAACATTGTTACAACAACACACCTCTCTCTCTGCTCTCTCTGTTCATCTTTGTGTTTTGCATAGTTCTTAATACAGGCAGTTCTTCTACATGTGACAATCAAGGTCTTGCATGAAGTGTAGAACACTTGCACCTATGTGCTAGGGTTTACCAGATATAGAAAGAAGAGTGTTTTCTAGATATAGAAAGAAGAGTGTTTTCTAGATATAGAAAGAAGACTGTATAGTGAAATCACACATACAACACACACAAGAGTCCTATACTACTGCTTTGTATTATGTACAAGAAGAATTAATACAACTGAAATTCAAGTAGAAGATGTGGTTGAGAATGAAGGCGTCAAATCAAAGCCCTGTGACCTACCATTCACTCTCGAGTAGCACTTTGTGTATGGAGAAATGCTCTATGAAGTAAAACGCTGAATGATTATGATTGACGATCTGGTGACCCACATATATATATGCGCCAATAATCGTAGCTGGCCAATAGTAGCTATTGGCTAGCTGTGCCCGACTAGAGCAAAGGAGAGAGAGAGCTTGTTCACAAGATCACCTTTTATTATAGCATGAAGATTTTACAATGGCAATAGACAACAAGAGAAGTGTTTCAGTGTGCTTGGATTGGATTCTTCAAGAAAAAGCAAGAAATAGGTACATCACAATACCAATTGTGTCATGAATGTTGTGTATCTATCACCTATAAATAAACCCTCATTCCTTTGTATTATTATCTGTGAACTAAACTATGCTGATATTACTCTAAAATAAGCTAAATTTCTATTATCAACCAAACTGAACTCGAAAATTCCAGAACTCAGTTGGACTCAGTTAGTGGTCTTCCTCTCCTATAAATAAACCCTCATTCCTTTGTATTATTATCTGTGAACTAAACTATGCCGGTATTACTCTAAACTAAGCTTAATTTCTATTATCCTCTAAAAACCTCTACAAAATTGAAGAGATTGGAGCTTCTCTCTCTCTTCAATCTTCCTTGGTCACATACCAAACCAATTGATTGGTTGGGGGCCTCTACAGTGACTAAAGAATCAAGCATTTTAGGAGGTAAAGAGTGGATTATGGTCTTTTTTCTATAATTTCTAAATGTTTCTTTCATCTCAACCCCTCTCAAGCTTGAGAAGCTTTAATTTGAATGGCTTTTGAATATTATTGAAATGCTTTAATGTATTGTAATAAAGAAACACATAAATTTCCATTTATGCTTAATTTTAATGGGTTTTAAGCATTTCTCTCTCTCCCCCTCAAAGAAAGGTAATTCCTATGACCTATTCTCAATCAAAATGAAGCTTCTCATGAAGCATTTCTCTAATCCAAAAGTAATTTTTATGCTTGTTTAATTAGAGGCCAAAATAATGGCTTTTTAATGCTTTTATGATATTTATTTCATAGAGAAATTATGAATCAATCCATAATTGGATAATGATCCAATTAGTGGTCATTCTAATCATACTAATAATATTAAACTTCATTCTCTCAATTAAATTGAGAGTTATCAATAATAGTAGCAGAGATATGGTAAAATTTTTGTAAAATAAACACATTAAACATTTTCATTCATAATATGAAAAGAGGACTTCCTACCATATTCTAGGAATTATCATCCTAGATTAATTGAATGATTCTCATTGTAATCATGAAGAAATTTCTTTTTATGATTATGCATAATTAGTAAATTAGGAAAAAGAGAAATTTTTGGTAATTTATTTTTATGTTAAAAGAGTAATCCCCAAGACATTGGAAATCCATGTATTCCAATGATTTAGAGAATAAAATTGGAATGCTAAAATAATGTATAATTACTATGCAGATTAGGGTTTCAGGCTTGATGGTTTTATTAGGGTTGGGAAAATGAGATAGAGATGGAAGAGAGGAAGGGAGGAAGAGTTTAATTTGGACGTTCAAGAGGGAAAGCGGACTTGAAAATGAAATTTTTCACTACAATGAAATTTGAGATGGGTTTTTGGGAGGGGGAAAGTGAGTTTTGGGAGAATCTCAAAAATTTCAAAATTTTAAGGATTTTTTGGGTCACAAAAATGGTGGGACCATACCTACCCTAAACCCCCTACTTTTTTAAAGGGACAAGTGTAATTATAGTATTGAAAGCCTAGTCCCCCTCCCTACAACCTAGTCTCCCTTCTTACAGCCTAGTCCCCGTCCCTACAGCCTAGTCTCCCTTCTTACAGCCTAGTCTCCCTCCCTAAGAGTCAAGTCTTGACTAAATTAAACTAATCTGACCAAGCCTAAAGTCACATGGTCAGATCAAGAAGAGACTTGCACTTTGTCCATGGAATCACCACTTTTTTCCTTATTTTCGAGGCACAGCCGATGATCCCTTCCCACAGAACAAGGTCTTCTCAGGATTTAAACTGATTAACGTAATTAATCGTATCTAGTTGTTTCTCAGGAATCCTCCGATCTAGCCTAACCCCATCTGGCCCATGGGTTAGCCAACCACCCGACCACTGAATTGGTAGGATTCCTTTATAAAGACTTGATTGGGTTTTTTCTTGGGTACCGAGGAAAAGAGTTCCCAGGCCCCCTAGCCGGCGATTCATACAAAAATCAAATAGGCACACCACCAATATGAAATTACCATTTATAACAGATTTGACTGGCTTTAAGACAATAATTGAATAAAATCATAATACTTCCGATCATCATTTTCCAAAATTCCAAGTCCATTGTATTACAAAAATGCATCAACTGAACTCTCCGTTGAATACCAACGAGATCTAGTATCAAATTTTTGTTCTCAAAAACCTTTCCTTTTTTTCCATCAGATATCTTCCTCGACGTACGCCTGGGTGTCCTAGCAACCGCGAGCCTGTGCATTTCCTGGTCAGAACCCTCTAGGATCCTCCTTGGGTGTCCTAGCACTTCACTCAGGGACCGCTTAATTGGCCCTCACCCATCGTACCGGAAGCGCACCATTTTAACCGTACTGAGGCTGGTCAAGAACCTCGACAGGCTTTGGCACGGGTGACGTCCCTTGACGACTCCCCCGCCAGCTGTTCCAAAACGAACCTCCTTTAGAAAAACATAAGTCAAATGCTTCCTCCAGCAGTCTAGTGTAAAACAGTCCTTTGAATGAAAAACAGAGTTTCCAATGCAAGTGAGATTCCAATTTGAGATTGGTTCCAAAGACCCTTTTTCCAATAATTCCCAGTTTCATAATGAGGATCCTTGATCTCTCATGAGGGTAATCTACCCGTCATTTTATCCATTTATCCAACTACATTCTTGGTGAGATTGGTCAGGGAAAAACTAGATTAGTTTCGGTAGTTCAGGGAAAAGCTAGATTAGTTCTGATAGTCTATTCTTTGGATTTAATAACTGGAATCGGTCACGAAGTTTTTTGTCTGATTCAGATCTAGAGAAGGACAATTAGGTTTACTGTCCAACCTCACGTAGTCTAACTAAATTCATTCAGTTTAGTTCTACAAGGATTACTTTCAACTAATGTAAGAAAGCATTATGGGCCCAAGGCCATGGACAACTAGTAAGTAGGTGTGAACTCTTGGGTGGAGTATAAATACCAATGTAAATGGGATTATGGCTCATTCATGATAATGTTATTTGTTCCAAGAATCAATGGTGAGCTTCTCCCGTGAGATGCTAAGTGGTGACTCCTTCATGAGCCACTCCCTTGGTGAGGGACTAACCCACCCCTTCATGAGCCACTCCCTTGGTGAGGGACTAACCCACTTCTGTTACTTTCTTTCATTGGTATCAGAGCCTGGCTTTTGATCCATGATTTTTAATTTTTCTTTTCTTCTTCTCATTTCGTGAAATTTTTGCTTCATTTGATTCATGGGGGAAGGGGATATGGCTAAGGTAGAGTTTGTGGTTCAAATCTGAGCACATGGACCTATTTTTTTTGAATGAGTGGACCAAATTGAGAAAAATTTCTAATCTTGATTAGCAGTTGTTAATCAAAAACGTTTTTTTGTTTGGGAGCTTTCTTGCAAACCCTAGCCATGGAATCTCAACATGAGCAAAGGGCATTGAGTCTCTCATGTATCTAGCAATGTTTTATGAAGTATTTCACCTATTTTCCATGAGAAATGGGACTCCCAATGTGGCTGAAAATCACTACCAAAGCTGCCCACATTTTTCACCAAAGTGACCCTAATCTTCATCTCCTTCAACAAATTCAAGCATTAAGGCTTCCCGGGTGACATTGGTGAGTTGCTCCATCACTTCCTTACAATTTTGAAGCATTCTTTCAAGCTATGGAGTGAATTAGGGTTTTATTACACATAAAACCCTAATTTTCAGAAATTGGACTTTAATCATGGCCATTCATGCTGCTCTTTATGCATTATGAATGCTTGAATGCTACACATAGCCATTCAATGCTATGCCTTGCATATTGGCATAAGTGAGCATAGCTTTTGGCACATTTGGGGGATTGAATAAAATGCTTTGGGTTGGAAGCCCACTTTTTGGTGACACCGTTTTCCATTGCCGGTTGCACGTTTTTGGTCATAACTCTCTCATACGAACTCCGTTTTTGGAGTTCTAGTACTCAAAACGACCGGCTCGTCGTCCTCTTCGAGACGAGCTATAGGTCTTGAGGTGCAGGATTCAGCAAGTGCTCTCTGTTTTCACTTTTGTACTGGATTTTCTAGTCCCGAGCGGGAACTCGCGCCCAGAACGCGACCCGAGATCACCGCTTCGTGACACTTGGATGTTGTTGATGTATGTGGAAATGTATTGACATTGCCATGAGTGGATGTGATGAAGGAAGCACTATGAACCATGTATTATGATATGAATGAGCATGAGTCATGCTATAAATCAATTGTAAGTCAACTCTACTCATTCATTTGAGCTTGTAACCACATTCCACTCACGATTGTACCCCACTTTATTCCTAGAATCTAGAATGAAGTAAGGGTACCTTGGCATTTGGAGGAGAGGCCAAGGGGAGAATGTCTTGAATCTTCCTTGCCGTTAGTGCCGGGTAACGCGGTAAGGAAGAGAATTAGGTACTTGGTGGTAAAGAAATGGCCTCAACCTTCACCTTGGATGTAAACTTGGTGAAGGGGTGAGAAGTGCTTGGCCGGGAGATCGGCAAGCATCGACGCGCTTCATCGACCACTTCATTCGACTTGAGCAAACAAGCAAATCCTCTACATCGAGACTTCTTATGCAAAAGGACAAAATTGATGCCATAAGGTCACATGCTCAGATGGAAAAATGATTGAGGATTGATTTGCTTACAGTGGTCAAATGCATAAGGATTTTAATACTTGATTGAGATGCTTTGATTTGATTGAGTAAACAAGCAAATCCTCTACATCGAGACTTCTTATGCAAAAGGACAAAATTGATGCCATAAGGTCACATGCTCAGATGGAAAAATGATTGAGGATTGATTTGCTTACAGTGGTCAAATGCATAAGGATTTTAATACTTGATTGAGATGCTTTGATTTGATTGAGATTTAGTGCAAAAAGAGGGGAGACTATGGCAAAATTTTTGCAAAATTTACCTACTTGCAGCCAGGACAAATCCTTGAATTTCTAGGGTTTTTCAAAAGCTTTTCAAATCTGTCCTGAAAGCCCTTCAATCTACCCAAAAACCTCTTTCAAACAAGCTAAAGATCACTCAAATCGGAGTAGTATTGAGAGCGGTCAAAGTCAAGAGTTGACTTTCAGCTAGAATAGTTGACTGGTCAAAGGCTATTGACTTTTTCAAATCTATTTTTGGGGATCCTTACTCATCTCGTCAAGAGCTTCGCATCGATATAAAGATCACCCAAATCGGATAAGAATTGAGCGGTTAACATCAAGAGTTGACTTTCAGCCGGTACAGTTGACTGGTCAAAGGCTGTTGACTTTTTCAGATCTGTTTTTGGGGATTCTTATTCGTCTCGTTGAGAGCTTCGCGTTGATATAAAGATCACCCAAATCGGATACCGTTTGAATAGAGAAAAAAAAATCAAGTAAGTGGTCTTTGCAAGGAGGGATCAATTACGCGCATGGAAATGACTAGAGGAGGTCAAAACAAGGGAACCCGGAATGAGAATGATCAAAGACAACTGGAAGCAATGATGGCAATGAGTTCATCAACGAGGAATGAAGAAAGTTCAACCATAAAAGCACCATCTCCAGATGAATCTCAGCCAGTGGAAATGCCTCAATCTTTGAGAACTACTCCGCTAACAGTGGACATGATGTTAATGGCTATGGAGAGTATGTTTCAAAGGATTGAAAATAACCAAACAAGTCGGCAACAACAATTTGGTGAACACCTCATGGAACGGTTCGACAAGCGACACCACTACCTGGATGACGTGATGCAAAGAGGGTTAAAAGACTTGGAGAAAGCCATTAGTGAATTGGCTCCTCTCAAGCTCAATCAAGAAGCCGATATGAATGGAATGGATGGTGTACATTATAATGCCAAACATGATGGAAAGCCTTCTATGCCAGAAGAGAACAAAGTAAGACAAATGATGCCACCTCAAATGATGCCACATTCTTCTTATATGGACAAGGGCAAGAGACCTATGGGTGATGCTTCTTATGAGAGATCAAATGCCAGTATTCCAAGAACTTCATCCTTTATGCAAGATGCAAGAAGAGGGTATGAACAGAAGGGATTTAAAGATGCAGGTGATTGGCAATTGGAAGATGAGCAAATGCATAGACACTTGGGTGAAGGAAGAGGATTTGATGATCCAAGAGCACAGCAGAGGGGTTCAAGAATGCATGGTAATTTTGACAATGCTGTGAAGGACAAAATCATATTTAATAAGTTCAAAGGAGAATCAAATTCTATCGAAGACTTTGAAGAGTGGGCAAACAAGATGGATCTCTACTTCGAAATCAGCCCAAGGAGCGAGATTGCCAAAGTCTACTTCGCCTCACTTCATCTTGAAGGTTTTGCTCACACTTGGTGGAGGAGGAAGCAATCTCATGGTTATGTCATCACTACTTGGGAAGAATTCAAGAATGACATGGCAGAAGAGTTTACTTCTCGCATGCAAAGGGACAATCACATTGTGGAATGGGACAAGCTAGAGCAAATCACTACCGTGAAGGAATATTCTCACAAGTTTCTAAAGCTTCTATTATACTTGGACGACTTTGATGAGCATTATCTTGTTGTCAAGTATATAAGGGGCTTGAAAGCTCCTATTGGTGGTGATGTCAAGTCTCATGAACCCGCCACTTTGAAGAAGGCAATGATGCTTGCAGAAATTCATGAAGAGAAGTACTTGACAAAGTGGGCTAGCAAAGGGAATATCAAAGGGGAAGTGATCACAAGGACTGACATGGGTTCTCATGCAAACACAAGACCTAATCTTCCAAGATTTCCTACCGTGTATGGTAGAGGGTCTAATAGACTTCCATTTAAACCACCATTTATGTCGAGCAAAGCTACATACAATGAGTCCAAGCCAGCAAATGGGGGTTTAAAAAGCAAGGTTATCAAGGAGGACCGTTTGCATGAAATGAGGCTCAAAGGTCTATGTTTCAAATGTGGAGAAAAATGGAACAAGGATCACTTCAAAGTATGCAAATCCAAGGATATTTCCATAAGCTACATTAATACTGAGGACAATGCTAATCATGAGGAGGAGGAATTCCTTGAATGCAATGATGCCTTAGGATGGGGAGATCCTCATGAGGGTGGAGGTTCTCATGATGATGGTTTTGATGAAGAAAATCCCGAGTTTCCTTTTGATCCGGGTGGGAAACTAAAGTTTGCTCATGACAAATGGATGATGGGATGCCTCTATGCGTGTGGAATGAAAACAATAGTGCACATACTACCTTGTGTACAATCTCTCATGATGCTTATGCGGGAAGTAAGGGTGCCAACACATTGAGATTGAAGATCAAGGTGAATGGGAGAACAGCATATGCACTCATTGATACTGGAAGCACGCATAGTTTTGTCAATAAAAGGTCTTTGAACACTCTCAAAATGCAACCAACTTCTTTACCAAACAAGCACATGGTGCAAGTGGCCAATGGTGATTCAATGGGTTGCAATATGAAGTGTCAAAGTACAGAATTGGAGTTGTCCAAGAACTACTCTTGCAAAGTTGATCTTTTGGTGATTGAGTTGGGACCAATTGACATAGTACTTGGATGTGATTGGCTGTCCACTTTGAACTCTTTTACCATGAACTTACAGAAAAGTTTCATGAGTTTTGTGCATCATGGAGGGGTTATTACATTGAATGGAATGCAAGGGTCCAAGCTCTTCATGATCAATGCTACTCAAATGAAGAAAGAGTTCAAGAAAGAGGGCTATGTTTATGTACTACAGCTTTGCAAAGAGGAAGATAATAGCAAAAAGGATTGCATCGAAAATGTGGACATGGTTAAGCTACTCAAGGATTATGAAGATGTGTTTACCATGCCAAAATCAATGCCGCCAAAGAGGAGTGTTGATCATGCTATTGATTTGGAACCAAATGCCAAACCAATCAACAAGCCTCCCTATCGTTTGTCAAAGGTTGAAAAGGAAGAGGTGGCAAAGCAAGTCAAAGAACTCATTGACATGGGATGGGTTGAACCAAGTCAATCTCCTTTTGCTTCTCCGGTGCTACTTGTGAAGAAAAAGGATGGTACTTTCCGCATGTGCATTGATTACCATGATTTGAATAAGATCACCATCAAAAATCGATTTCCAATACCAAGGGTGGATGATCTTTTGGATGAGTTGAAGGGTGCCACATGCTTTTCAAAGATTGATTTGTGTTCCGGATACCATCAAATAAGGATGAAAAGTGGTGATGAGTTCAAAACAGCATTTCGTACAGAAAGGGGTCTTTACCAATTCATGGTTATGCCGTTTGGATTATGCAATGCACCGGCAACTTTTCAAGCATTGATGAACAAAGTGCTTCAACCTTTCCTCTACAAGTTTGTATTGGTCTTTTTCGACGACATACTTATCTATAGCAAAGATGAGGAAGTGCATTTGAAGCATGTGAAAGAGGTTTTGAGGCAAAACAAGTTGTATGTTAAGGAGACAAAATGTACCTTCATGGCACATGAGGTGGAATATTGGGTCACATTGTGAGCAAGGATGGCATTTGTGTGGATCCAAAGAAAGTGGAATGTATTAGGAATTGGCCGGTTCCTTCAAACACTACTCAATTGAGGGGATTTTTGGGGTTATCTTCATTCTATAGGCGCTTTATTGCCTACTATGCAGAAATTGCAGCCCCAATGATGGATAAATTGAAGAAGGAAACCTTCTTTTGGGATGCCATTGCCAACAAAAGCTTTGAAGATATGAAGAAGATGCTCACATCAGCACCTATTTTGGTATGTCCAGACTTCACCAAACCTTTCACAATAAGGGCGGATGCAAGTGGAAGAGGGATTGGTGCGGTACTTTACCAAGACCATGGAGTCATTGCTTATGAAAGTAGAAAGCTGAATGACAAAGAAAGAGAACTCCATGTGTATGAGCAAGAGATGATTGCTATACTCCATGCTATCAAGAAATGGCACCATTACTTATATGGGAGTCATTTTTATGTGAGAAGTGATCATAGGGTGCTGAAGTATTTCCTCACACAACCCAATTTGTCTCCTAAGCAAAGAAGGTGGGTAGCAACACTACAAAACTATGATTTTGAAATCACATACACAAAGGGCAAAGAAAATGTGGTTGCCGATTCCTTGTCTCATATGTGGGCCTACTCATTGTATGCTATTTCTGAGGTGCATAAAGATTGGATCATGGAGATACAAGAAGAGTACTTGTTTGATGAAGAAACCTCACAAATAGTGCAGAAATTACAGCAAGGTGTATGTGAAGAGTTACCCCATTATGAGCTGAAAAATGGTCTCCTCTACTACAAAGGAAAAGTCTACTTGGTTCCTACTTCATCATTTATCAAGAAGATCATGGAAGAGATGCATTGTACTCCTATGGCTGGTCATTTGGGTGTCTACAAAACCTTTGATGCAATAAGGAAAAGTTTCTTTTGGAAGGGGATGTGGAAGAGCATTCATGCTTATATAAGTGGGTGCCGGTCATGTCAATTGAACAAGGATCCTACACATAAACCGGGAGGTTTGCTTCAGCCATTGCCCATTCCCGAAGGCAAATGGAGTCATATATCAATGGATTTCATTACTAACCTTCCGCGCACAAAGAAAGGGTGGGACAGCTTGTATGTTGTGGTGGATAGATTGACCAAAGTGGCTCATTTCATTCCTTCCAAGGTCACATATTCAGCCCAAAATGTTGCCAAGCAATTTGTTGATGGGGTTTTCAAGTTGCATGGTATGCCGTCACAAATTGTGAGTGATCGCGATGTCAAATTCATGAGCACTTTTTGGAGAACATTGTTTGAATATATGGGAACCAAGCTTACTCCAAGCACCGCCTATCATCCCGAAACCGATGGTCAAACAGAAAGAGTAAACAAATGGGTGGAAACATACCTACGCCACTATTGTCATGATACTCAAAGCACATGGGATGATTGGTTACCTTTGGCTGAGTTTGCTTACAACTCAACATATCATGTGAGCATTGGCATGTCACCCTTTGAGGCTTTATATGGTTACAAGGTCAATTTGCCTATGTTGGTGGGTACATATGAGACTTCTAACCATAATGCCAAGGAGGAAGCTGAAAGGATGCAAGCTTTGTTGCAACAATGCAAAAGTAATTTGAAGGTTGCACAAGAGAAAATGAGACAATATGCCAATGTTCATCGAAGACCATTGGAATTCAAAGTGGGAGATTGGGTTCTTTTGAGAATACCAAAGTCAAGATATGCGTCTTTGAAGGGAAGCACCAACACCAAGCTAGCTCATCGCTATTATGGTCCTTATCAAGTGATACGAAGAGTTGGGGAGGTTGCATATCAACTCTTACTTCCATCTACAACAAAGATTCATGATGTGTTTCATGTCTCTCACTTGAAAGGATATGTGGGTATGATCGATCAAATGGTTGATGAGTTACCTCCAATGAATGAAGAGGGAATGATTGAATACATTCCAGAAGCTATCTTGGGTACAAGGAAAAAGGTACTTCGCACTCGTACCTTGGTGGAGTATCTTGTTCAATGGAAAGGTTTACCTAAGGAAGAAGCTTCATGGCAACCTATTTCAGCATTGGAGGGATATGAAGCATTGATAGAGCAATATGTGTTGGTGTAAATTCAGCCACATGGAACATTCTTCTCCGAATTTGGGGTATTCATTTGAGGTTTCGAGGACGAAACCATTGGGGAAGGGATGGTTTGTAAGAAAGCATTATGGGCCCAAGGCCATGGACAACTAGTAAGTAGGTGTGAACTCTTGGGTGGAGTATAAATACCAATGTAAATGGGATTATGGCTCATTCATGATAATGTTATTTGTTCCAAGAATCAATGGTGAGCTTCTCCCGTGAGATGCTAAGTGGTGACTCCTTCATGAGCCACTCCCTTGGTGAGGGACTAACCCACCCCTGTTACTTTCTTTCAACTAAACATCTAGTTTTTGGGTAAATATCCATTTAGTGATTTTACCAATTCAATTATCCAAGATTTTCTTTTTCCCACATAAATTCTCAACCTTTATTCATTAGGTAGAATTATGATGGAAATTCATCTTTTGACATTAGAATTTAATTCAAATCCATCTTTTCTCAATTATCATGGAAAGTCATCTTTTAACTAAAATATCAATACCTATTTTTTTAAATAAACTTGAAATCCTTCTTTTTCTCATTTCAATGAGTACAATCCAATTATCATGGGAATTCCTCTTTTTTTGAAATTAAATCTATTAAAATTCTTCTTAAAAATTACATAAAAACAACCATTAATTTTGTTAAGCTAAAATTCCACTTTTCTCATCTAAACATTTGAATTCCAATATAGTAGAAATTCCTCTTTTATCGTTTAAACTTATCTATGCAAAAAGATAAGTTTAATTAAATTTTTCTCTTAAAATTTAAATAAAAATCTCCATTAATTACTTTGCACTAGGAATTACACTTTCTTCATTTAATTAATTGGATTCCAATATGGTGGGAATTCCTCTTTGATTTATCTATACAAAAAGATAAATTTAACTATATTTTCTCTTAAAAATTAAATAAAAATCTTCATTAATTCCTTTGCACTAGGAATTATACTTTCTTTATTTAAATATTTGAATTTCAAAATGGTGGAAATTTCTCTTTCATCATAAAAATTTATCTATACAAAAAGATAAATTTAACTATATTTTCTCTTAAAAATTAAATAAAAAATGTTCATTAATTCCTTTGCACTAGGAATTATACTTTTCTTATTTAAATATTTGAATTTCAATATGGTGGGAATTCCTCTTTCATCATAAAAATTTATCAAAAAGATAAATTTAACTATATCTTCTCTTAAAAATTAAATAAAAATCTTCATTAATTCCTTTGCACTAGGAATTATACTTTTCTTATTTAAATATTTGAAAGTGTTCTTGTTTTCTTCTCTAGTACTTATTGATTTGTGTGCCTTATCTAAATTAATGTAATTATTAAAATTGATGTTGAATTTTAAGCCTTGTCTGAGTTTATATGATTAGTAAAATATAAAGTGTTTTCTTAAATGTATTTGATGATAAGGGGTCTCATATTTATTAATAATTTTAATAATTTATGAGTTATTGCATTAGGGGCATTTGAACATATTTTGGGCCTTTTGTGAAAGTAATTAACAACGGACCAATAGGAATTTCTACTTTTTGAATATAGCGAGGGAGACTAGGATGTAGGGAGGACGACTAAGCTTTTAGTACTAATAATTACACTTGTCCCTTTAAAAAAGTAGGGGTTATGGGTAGGTATGGTCCCACCATTTTTGTGGCTCAAAAAATCCTTAAAATTTTAAAATTTTCAAGATTCTCCCAAAACTCACTTTTCCCCCAAAAAACCCATCTCAAATTTCATGTCGGACCTCACGTAGTCTAACTAAATTCATTCAGTTTAGTTCTACCAGGATTACTTTCAACTAAACATCTAGTTTTTGGGTAAATATCCATTTAGTGATTTTTCCAATTCAATTATCCAAGATTTTCTTTTTACCACATAAATTCTCAACCTTAATTCATTAGGTAGAATTATGATGGAAATTCATCTTTTGACATTAGAATTTAATTCAAATCCATCTTTTCTCAATTATCATGGAAATTCATCTTTTAACTAAAATATCAATACCTATTTTTTTTAATAACGTCTTCTGAATCAATTTTAATTAATTCCAATTGCACCTTGGAAAATCTATTTTGATTTTTTGGTTCAGGGGAACATTTTTTGATATTTGAAGAATTAATTTATCCAAAAATATCCCAATTTTGATTTACCACTCTCTAGAATTTTTTTATCTCACTAGGCAAAACAAGAAAAAATGATATTTTCTTGTATTGAGAATCATAGAATGATTACAAGGGATTCAAGTAGAGGCTTATTTGATATTCAGGCTGAGGAGGAATCTTACACCAACCCGAATCTTTCTACTATAGCTTCACAATTGATATGGTTGCACTACGAAGAAGATCAAAAGATGATATTGAGGAGATCTCACTGTACAATAAGAGGGACGATGATGGTACTTGGGTGAGAGAGGCATTTCGCAACGATGCTTGGGTTTTCCTACAGCCTATCACCTCAAGAAGAGGTCATGTTAAGTTATAAGAGAGTTTTCTCAAATTGTAATTTATGCAAAAATCTTTTTATTTTCATGGCCTGAACAAGTGTTCATGTTTTCTTCTCTAGTACTTATTGATTTGTGTGCCTTATCTAAATTTATGTAATTATTAAAATTGATGTTGAATTTTAAGACTTGCCTGAATTTATATGATTAGTAAAATATAAAGTGTTTTGTTATATGTATTTGCTATAGAGATGTTGCTATAGAGATGATAAGGGGTCTCATATCTATTAATAATTTCAATAATTTATGAGTTATTGCATTAGGGAACATTTGAACATATTTTGGGCTTTTTGCTAATGAAAGTAATTAGCAACGGACCAATAGGAATAGAGGATTGTGCACATTTGGTCTCCTTTGAATATAGGGAGGGAGACTAGGATGTAGGGAGGGGGACTAGGCTTTTAGTACTAATAATTACACTTGTCCCTTTAAAAAAATAGGGGGTTTAGGGTAGGAATGGTCCCACCATTTTCGTGGCTCAAAAAATCCTTAAAATTTTAAAATTTTTGAGATTCTCCCAAAACTCACTTTTCCCCCCCAAAAACCCATCTCAAATTTCATTGTAGTCAAAAATTTCATTTTCAAGTCCGCTTTTCCTCTTCTTGAACGTCCAAATTAAACTCTTCCTCCCTTCCTCTTCCATCTATATCTCATTTGCCCAACCCTAATGAAACCATCAAGCCCAAAACCCTAATTTACATAGCATCTTTGCGTTTTCTTTATCTATCTCATTTGCCCAACCCTAATCTTACTACTATAGCTTAACAATTGATATCACTGCACCACGAAGAAGGCCAAAAGATGAGATTGAGAAGATCTCACTGTACAATAAGAGGGACGATGATGGTGCTTGGGTGAGAGAGGCATTTTGCAAGGGTGCTGTTTTCCTCCTGCAAAGCCTATGACCCTAAGAAGAGGTCATGTTAAGTTATAAGAGAGTTTTCTCAAATTGTAATTTATGCAAAAATCTTTTTATTTTAATGGCCTCAATAAGTGTTCATGTTTTCTTCTCTAGTACATTGATTTATGTGCCTTATCTAAATTTATGTAATTATTTAAATTGATGTTAAATTTGAAGCCTTGCCTAAATTTATATGATTAGTAAAATATAAAGTGTTTTGTTATATGTATTTTCTATAGAGATGATAAGGGTCTCATATCTATTAATAATTTAAATAATTTTTGAGTTATTGCATTAGGGGGCATTTGAACATAATTTGGGCCTTTTGCATGAAAGTAATTAGCAAACGGACCAATAGGAATTTCCCCTTTTAATATAAGGAGGGAGACGAGGCTGTAGGGAGGGGGACTAGGCTTTCATTACTAATAATTACACTTGTCCCTTTAAAAAAGTAGGGGGTTTAGGGTAGGTATGGTCCCACCATTTTCGTGCCTCAAAAAATCCTTAAAATTTTAAAATTTTTGAGATTCTCCCAAAACTCATTTTCCCCCCCAAAAACCCATCTCAAATTTCATTGTAGTCAAAAATTTCATTTTCAAGTCCGCTTTCCCTCTTGAACGTCCAAATTAAAATTTTCCTGTCTCTTCCATCTCTATCTCATTTGCCCAACCGTAATGAAACCATCAAGCCCGAAACCCTAATCTGCATAGCATCTTCGTGTTTTCTTTCTCTAACTCATTTGCCCAACCCTAATCTTACAACTATAGCTTCACAATTGATATGACTGCATCACGAAGAAGACCAAAAGATGTGATTGAGGAGATCTCACGGTATAATAAGAGGGACGATGATGGTGCTTGGGTGAGAGAGGCATTTTGCAAGGGTGCTTGGGTTTTCCTTCTGGCCTATGACCTCAAGAAGAGGTCATGTTAAGTTATAAGAGAGTTTTCTCAAATTGTAATTTATGCAAAAATCTTTTTCATTTTATGGCCTCAAGAAGTGTTCATGTTTTCTTCTCTAGTACTTATTGATTTGTGTGCCTTATCTAAATTTATGTAATTATTAAAATTAATGTTAAATTTGAAGATTTGCCTGAATTTATATGATTAGTAAAATATAAAGTTTTTTGTTATATGTATTTGCCATAGAGATGATTAGGGGTCCAATATCTATTTTTAATTTTAATAATTTATGAGTTATTGCATTAGGGAGCATTTGAGCATGTTTTGTGCCTTTTGGTAAATGAAAGTAATTAGCAACGGACCAATAGGAATAGAGGATTGTGCACATTTGGTCTCCTTTGAATATAGGGAGGGAGACTAGGCTGTAAGGAGGGGGACTAGGCTTTCAGTACTAATAATTACACTTGTCCCTTTAAAAAAGTAGGGGTTTAGGGTAGGAATGGTCCCACCATTTTCGTGGCTCAAAAAATCCTTAAAATTTTGACATTTTTTAGATTCTCCGAAAACTCACTTTCCCCCCCCCCCCAAAAAACCCATCTCAAATTTCATTGTAGTCAAAAATTCATTTTCAAGTCTGCTTTCCCTCTTGAACGTCCAAATTAAACTCTTCCTCCCTTCCTATTCCATCTCTATCTCATTTGCCCAACCCTAATGAAACCATCAAGCCCAAAACCCTAATCTGCATAGCATCTTCGCGTTTTCTTTCTCCATCTCATTTGCCCAACCCCAATCTTACTACTATAGCTTCACAATTAATATCACTGCACCACGAAGAAGACCAAAAGATGAGATTGAGGAGATCTCACTGTACAATATGAGGGACGATGATGGTGCTTGGGTGAGAGAGGCATTTCGCAAGGGTGCTTGGGTTTTCGTGCAGCCTATGACCTCAAGAAGAGGTCATGTTAAGTTATAAGAGAGTTTTCTCAAATTGTAATTTATGCAAAAATATTTTTATTTTAATGGCCTCAAGAAGTGTTCATATTTTCTTTTCTAGTACTTATTGATTTATGTGCCTTATCTAAATTTATGTAATTATTAAAATTGATGTTGAATTTGAAGCCTTGCGTGAATTTATATGATTCATAAAATGTAAAGTGTTTTGTTTTATGTATTTTCTATAGAGATGATAAGGAGACTCATATCTATTAATAATTTTAATAATTTATGAGTTATTGCATTGGGGGGCATTTGAACATATTTTGGGCCTTTTGCTATAAAAGTAATTAGCAAACGGACCAATAGGAATTTCTCCTTTTAAAATAGGTAGGGAGACTCACCTCCTGTAGGGAGGGGGATTAGGCTTTCAGCACTAATAAATACACTTGTCCCTTTAAATAAGTAGGGGGTTTATGGTAGGTATGGTCCCGCCATTTTCGTGGATCAAAAAATCTTTTAAATTTTGAAATTTTTGAGATTCTCCCAAAACTCACTTTTCCCTTCCCACCTCAAATTTCATTGTAGGCAAAAATTTCATTTTCAAGTCCGCTTTTCCTCTTGAGCATCCAAATTAAACTCTTCCTCCCTTCCTCTTCCATCTCTATCTCATTTTCCCAACGGTAATGAAACCATCAAGCCCGAAACCCTAATCTGCATAGCATCTTCGCGTTTTCTTTCTCTATCTCATTTGCCCAACCCTAATCTCACTACAATAGCTTCACAATTGATATGGCTGCATCACGAAGAAGACAAAAGATGAGATTGAGGAGATCTCTCACTGTACAATAAGAGGGACGATGATGGTGCTTGGGTGAGAGAGGCATTTCGCAAGGGTGCTTGGGTTTTCCTACAGTCTATAACGTCAAGAACAAGTCATGTTAAGTTATAAGAGAGTTTTCTCAAACTATAATTTATGCAAAAATCTTTTTATTTTCATGGCCTCAAGAAGTGTTCATGTTTATGGTCTCATATATATTAATAATTTCAATAATTTATGAGTTATTGCATTAGAGGGACTTTTGCTAATGAAAGTAATTAGCAACAATGGACCAATAGGAATAGAGGATTGTGCACATTTGATCTCCTTTGAATATAAAGAGGGACACTAGGCTGCTGTAGGGAGGGGGACTAGGCTTTCAGTACTAATAATTACACTTGTCCATTTAAAAAAGTAGGGGGTTTAGGGTAGTTATGGTCCCACCATTTTCGTGGCTCAAAAAATCCTTCAAATTTTGAAACTTTTGAGATTCTCCCAAAACTCACTTTTTCGCCCCAAAAACCCATCTCAAATTTCATTATAGTCAAAAATTTCATTTTCAAGTCCGCTTTCCCTCTTGAACGTCCAAATTAAACTCTTCCTCCCTTCATCTTCCATCTCTATCTCATTTGCCCAATCCTAATGAAACCATCAAGCCCCCGAAACCCGAATCTACATAGCATCCTATCTCATTTGCCCAATCCTAATGAAACCATCAAGCCCTCGAAACTCGAATCTACATAGCATCTTCATGTTTTCTGTCTCTATCTCATTTGCCCAACCCTAATCTTACTACTATAGCTTCACAATTGATATGACTACACCACCACGAAGAAGACCAAAAGATGAGATTGAGGAGATCTTACTGTACAATAAGAGGGACGATGATGGTGCTTGGTTGAGAGAGGCATTTTGCAAGGGTGCTTGGGTTTTCCTGCAGCCTAAGACCTCAAGAAGAGATCATGTTAAGTTATAAGAGAGTTTTCTCAAATTGTAATTTATGCAAAAATCTTTTTATTTTCTTGGCCTCAAGAAGTGTTCATGTTTTCTTCTCTAGTACTTATTGATTTGTGTGCCTTATCTAAATTTATGTAATTATTAAAATTGATGTTGAAGTTTAAGACTTGCCTGAATTTATATGATTAGTAAAATATAAAGTGTTTTGTTATATGTATTTGCTATATAGAGATGATAAGGGGTCTCATATCTATTAATAATTTCAATAATTTATGAGTTATGGCATTAGGGGCCAGCTAATGAAAGTAATTAGCAATAGAGGATTGTGCACATTTGGTCTCCTTTGAATATAGGGAGGGAGACTAGGCTATACGGAGGGGGACTAGGCTTTCAGTACTATTAATTACACTTGTCTCTTTACAAAAGTAGGGGGTTTAGGGTAGGTATGGTCCCACCATTTTGTGGCTCAAAAAACCCTTTAAATTTTGAAATTTTTGAGATTCTCCCCCCCCATAAACACATTGAAGTCAAAAATTTTATTTTCAAGTCTACTTTCCCTCTTGAACGTCCAAATTAGACTCTTCCTCCTTCCTATTCTATCTCTATCTCATTTTCCCAACCCTAATGAAACCATCAAGTCCGAAACCCTAATCTACATAGCATCTTTGCGTTTTCTTTCTCTATCTCATTTGCCCAACCCTGATCTTACTACTATAGCTTTACAATTGATATCAGAGATGATAAGGGGTCTACTATCTATTAATAATTTTAATAATTTATGAGTTATTGCATTAGGGGGCATTTGAACATATTTTGGGCCTTTTGCTAATAAAAGTAATTAGCAACGAACCAATAGGAATTTCTCCTTTGAATATAGGGAGGGAGACTAGGCTATAGGCAGGGGGACTAGGCTTTCAGTACTAATAATTACACTTGTCCCTTTAAAAAAGAAGGGGGTTTAGTGTAGGTATGGTCCCACCATTTTCGTGGCTCAAAAAAATCCTTCAAATTTTAAAATTTTGAGATTTTTCCCCAAAACTCACTTTTCCCCCCCAAAAACCCATCTCAAATTTCATTGTAGTCAAAAATTTCATTTTCAAGTCCGCTTTCCCTCTAGAACGTCCAAATTAAACTCTTCCTCCCTTCCTCTTCCATCTCTATCTCATTTGCCCAACCCTAATGAAACCATCAAGCCTGAAACCCTAACGTGCATAGCATCTTCGTGTTTTCTTTCTCTATCTCATTTGCCCAACCCTAATCTTACTACTATAGCTTAACAATTGATATCACTGCATCACGAAGAAGACAAAAAGATGAGATTGAGGAGATCTCACTATACGATAAGAGGGACGATGATGGTGCTTGGGTGGTGAGAGAGGCATTTCGCAAGGGTGCTTGGGTTTTCTTGCAGCCTATGACCTCAAGAAGAGGTCATGTTAAGTTATAAGAGGTCATGTTAAGTTATAAGAGAGTTTTCTCAAATTGTAATTTAAGCAAAAATCTTTTTATTTTCATGGCCTCAAGAAGTGTTCATGTTTTCTTCTGTAGTACTTATTGATTTGTGTGCCTTATCTAAATTTATGTAATTATTAAAATTGATGTTGAATTTTAAGCCTTGCCTAAATTTATATAATTAGTAAAATATAAAGTGTTTTGTTCTATGTATTTGCCATAGAGATGATAAGGAGTCTCATATCTATTAATAATTTCAATAATTTATGATTTATTGCATTAGGGGGCATTTAACCATATTTTTGGCCCTTTGTTAATAAAAGTAATTAGCAATGCACCAATAGGAATTTCTCCTTTGAATATAGGGAGGGACACTAGGTTGTAGCGAGGACAACTAGGCTTTGAGTACTAATAATTACACTTGTCCCTTTAAAAAAGTAGGGGGTTTAGGGTAGGTATGGTCCCATCATTTTCTTGTTAAAAAAATCCTTAAAATTTTGAATTTTTTGAGATTCTCCCAAAACTCACTTTTACCCCCAAAAACCCATCTCAAATTTCATTGTAGTCAAAAATTTCATTTTCAAGTCCGCTTTCCCTCTTGAACGTCCAAATTAAACTCTTCCTCCCTTCCTCTTTTATCTCTATGTCTTATTTGCCCAACCCTAATCTTACTACTATAGCTTCACAAATTGATATCACTGCACCACGAAGTAGACCAAAAGCTAAGATTGAGGAGATCTCACTGTACAATAAGAGGGACGATGATGGTGCTTGGGTGAGAGAGGCATTTCGCAAAGGTGCTTGGGTAATCCTGTAGCCTATGACCTCAAGAAGAGGTCATGTTAAGTTATAAGAGAGTTTTCTCAAATTGTAATTTATGCAAAAAATCTTTTTATTTTCATGGCCTCAAGAAGTGTTCACGTTTTCTTCTCTAATACTTATTGATTTGTGTGCCTTATCTAAATTTATGTAATTATTAAAATTGATGTTGAATTTTAAGCCTTGCCTAAATTCTAGTATCCGAAGAGATCCAATCACATGATTAAGCTAAGCAGGAGGGGATGATGAGCTCAAGAAGGCCTTGGCCAGTGCACCTAACCTCCTAATTGGGATATAATCTTCCATGTGCATATATTGATGCAATGTTGCAAATAAGCAATACGTTTAGGTGACAACATGCTAGAAGATGATCATGCTACGAGATGTTCCTCGTCTAAAACAAATGAAGCAATGGCAAAAGAAAGATCGATCTTGGAATTGACATTTCGAGAATTTTTTACAGCCTTGCTTAAAACCTTACAGCCAACATCTCGAAGAGAGGATAAAAACCTTCAAAATCAGACATCCATAATACCTATAAAAATGATGAGCAAAATGCCTTATGTTGAATGCAATCACTATGACCATCCCAATCCTCATTGTGCATACAAGGCAAAGAGCCTCTACCATATCCCTCAAGCAGCCGTCCATACCACAGCCCCACAGGAGTCCCGCCCTACCAGCTCTACTTTATTTATCGCCTCGATGGTAGAGAGAGTTATCCGAGCATGGGAAATTGACTGACCACACGGGTATACAGAGTGAGCATCTTATTTATGCAACTAACACACTGTGACCCTTTGTTGCTCACCTCTTTAACAGGGCACTAGTGGAGGGCCTACTAGCTGAGTGGACTATGCACACCATCGTGCCTCTCCACAAAGCGGGAGACATGCTAGACCCCAGCAACTACTACAGGACTATCATGATTGGTCATACATTGGCCAAACTTTATCCAATCATGATCACAGATCACGGCTCGTGATTGTAAATCATTAACCATGATTGCCACGCTTGAGAATCATGCCCGTGTATGATTAACAATCATAGCATGATTGCCATGTCACCAATCATGACAACATAAATTGACAATTTGATAAGAAAGATATCTGAAACAATTACTAGGGGTATCAGAGGAATAAAATAAACATTCATTGAACTTGTTTGGGTGAAGATCATTACTGTGATTTTGCAAAGGATCACGACCGTGATTCTTGACCCTATAGGATCACGTCACTAATATCGTGAATAGCATTAGGACAAGTGCACAGGGGTAATTCCAAGGTCTCCTTGACATCAGAGGAACCAATTATGGTAGCTGGGATTAAATAAAAAATTTGCCGTTATTCCGGTTATAATCACATGTGTGATTTTCAATCACATTCATGATTCTACAAAATTTTGGCTGCATACCTAATTATTCCAAGTATGTGTAGATCCTCCCATAGTCAGATCAAGGAAAAAGACTGTACTTGGATCATAGAGACCAACGCTTTTTTCCTCATTGAGAGGCACAGCCATTGATTCTTTTCCATAGAACAATTTTTGTCCGGGATTTAATTCATCTATCGAACTAAACAGAAATTGAGTCTCGATTTATGGATCCATCAGTCCAGCCCAACCCCATCCAATCCCATGGGTTAGCCAACCGCCCAATCATTGTAGTGAGTCTCGATTTATGGATCCATCAGTCCAGCCTAACCCCATCCAATCCTATGGGTTAGCCAACCGCCCAATCATTGTAGTGATGGGATCCAATTAGGAATTTGGTTAGGTTTTGTCCCGAGTGTGGTCAGATGAGTTCAGTTAGTTAAGGCTTTTGACTACGTTACGAAAAAGTTTTCCTGGTGGAATCGCCCGTGCTTTCCGGGCAAAGGAACTTTTTCTGGGTTCGGTTTTGGAAAAACCGATGGATTAGTCTCTTGTTCGGATATCCATGGGCGAGGCCTCGAGTGTGGGACCTTGCTCCGTGCAAGAAGTGCTACTTCCGTTGCTAGCACCCTTGAATTTGTTGCGCGGTGGGGACAAGGATCTTACACCAACCATTTTCGTGGCTTAAAAAATCCTTAAAATTTTGAAATTTTGGAGATTCTCCCAAAACTTCGGTCCTTCTCTACATCAATCTCTTCTCTACAAGTATAGTAGTATTACAATGGGGCTAAATAAGTGGTGATGTCTTAATGATTTTCAAAAATTCCTCCATCCCATTACCCATGGGATGTATGTGGCCAGATCAACCCTGATGATGGAATCATCAATTGGAGGTAGACATGGTTCTTAGACCAACCATGTATCATCTTTGCCTCTCTCATGAAGGGGTATCATAAGATCATCTTATATGATTCGGTTATTTGGAAAAGCACATAACAATTAACCCGATGTTTAAGAACCTTGATGTTTAGATCTTGTAGCATCCCAATAGGTTTGGCAAAAGTTCCTTCAGCCATCTTGACAATAATGTTCGAGACTTCTAGACATGGCTTGGCCATCTTCTCCTAACATATCTCAGAGGTCATGTTAAGTTATAAGAGAGTTTTCTCAAATTGTAATTTATGCAAAAAAACTTTTTATTTTCATGGCCTCAAGAAGTACTCATGTTTTCTTCTCTAGTACTTATTGATTTGTGTGCCTTATCTACATTTATGTAATTAATAAAATTGATGTTGAATTTTAAGACTTGCCTGAATTTATATGATTAGTAAAATATAAAGTGTTTTGTTATATGTATTTGCTATAGAGATGATAAGGGGTCTCATATCTATAAATAATTTCAATAATTTATGAGTTATTGCATTACGGGGCATTTGAACATATTTTGGGCCTTTTGCTAATGAAAGTAATTAGCAACCACCAATAGGAATAGAGGATTGTGCACATTTGGTCTCCTTTGAATATAGGGAGGGAGACTAGGCTGTAGGGAGGGGGACTAGGCTTTCAGTACTAATAATTACACTTGTCCCTTTAAAAAAGTAGGGGGTTTAGGGTAGATGGTCCCACCATTTTGTGTCTCAAAAAATCCTTAAAAATTTGAAATTTTTGAGATTCTCGCAAAACTCACTTTTCCCCCCCAAAAACCCAAATCAAATTTCATTGTTGTTAAAAATTTCATCTTCAAGTCCGCTTTTCCTCTTGAACATCCAAATTAAACTCTTTCTCCCTTCCTCTTCCATCTCTATCTCATTTGCCCAACCCTAATAAAACCATCAAGCCCAAAACCCTAATCTACATAGCATCTTCGTGTTTTCTTTCTCTATCTCATTTGCCCAACCCTAATCTTACTACTATAGCTTCACAATTGATATGGCTGCACCACAAAGAAGACCAAAAGATGAGATTGAGGAGATCTTACTATACGAGGGACGATGATGGTGCTTGGGTGAGAGAGGCATTTCGCAAGGGTGCTTGGGTTTTCCTACAGCCTATGACCTCAAGAAGAGGTCATGTTAAGTTATAAGAGAGTTTTCTCAAATTGTAATTTATGCAAAAATCTTTTTATTTTCATGGCCTTAAGAAGTGTTCATGTTTTCTTCTCTAGTACTTATTGATTTGTGTGCCTTATCTAAATTTATGTAATTATTAAAATTGATGTTCAATTTTAAGACTTGCCTGAGTTTATATGATTAGTAAAATATAAAGTGTTTTGTTCTATGTATTTGCTATAGAGATGATAACGGGTCTCATATCTATTAATAATTTCAATAATTTATGAGTTATTGCATTAGGGGGCATTTGACCATATTTTGGGCCTTTTGCTAATGAAAGTAATTAGCAAACAGACCAATAGGAATAGAGAATTGTGCACATTTGGTCTCCTTTGAATATAGGGAGGGAGACTAGGCTGTAGGGAGGGGGACTAGGCTTTTAGTACTAATAATTACACTTGTCCCTTTAAAAAAGTAGGGGGTTTAGGGTAGGTATGGTCCCACCATTTTTGTGGCTCAAAAAATCCTTAAAAATTTGAAATTTTTGAGATTCTCCCAAAACTCACTTTTTTCCCCAAAAACCCATCTCAAATTTCATTGTAGTCAAAAATTTCATTTTCAAGTCGGTTTTCCCTCTTGAACGTCCAAATTAAACTTTTCCTCCCTTCCTCTTCCATCTCTAACTCATTTGCCCAACACTAATGAAACCATCAAGCCCGAACCCCTAATCTGCATAGCATCTTCGCGTTTTCTTTCTATATCTCATTTGTCCAACCCTAATCTTACTACTATAGCTTCACAATTGATATGGCTCCACCCCACAAAGAAGACCAAAAGATGAGATTGAGGAGATCTCAGTATACAATAAGAGGGACGATGATGGTGCTTGGGTGAGAGAGGCATTTTGCAAGGGTGCTTGGATTTCCTGCAGCCTATGACCTCAAGATGATGATGGTGCTTGGGTTTTCCTGCAGCCTATGACCTCAAGAAGAGGTCATGTTAAGTTATAAGAGAGTTTTCTCAAATTGTAATTCATGCAAAAATCTTTTTATTTTCATGGCCTCAAGAAGTGCTCATGTTTTCTTCTCTAGTACTTATTGATTTGTGTGCCTTATCTAAATTTATGTAATTATTAAAATTAATGTTGAATTTTAAGACTTGCCTGAGTTTATATGATTAGTAAAATATAAGTGTTTTGTTCTATGTATTTGCTATAGAGATGATAAGGGGTCTCATATCTATTAATAATTTCAATAATTTATGAGTTATTTCATTAGGGGGCATTTGAACATATTTTGGGCCTTTTGCTAATGAAAGTAATTAGCAAACGGACCAATAGGAGCTACTGTACCTGTTGGTACAGATTTGGTACAGCTTTGTACAAGTTTTGGCATGGCTGCACATTGATTTGAGTGAGCAAAAATCTCAATTTCAGCTACTGTACTTGCCGGTACAGGTTTGGTACATCATTGGTGAGCACTTAGTACTGTTGTACAGTACTTTGGAAGGGTAACAGAGCACATTTAAGGTGCTGTCCTAAATCAACAGCAACCAGATTTTGGTGATTTCATCACATACAGTGGGAGTAGAGTTGCATTTGTGCTTCCGCAATGGGAGATAAACTTTGGGAGAACAACTGTGAGCACTTTGTGTGCTTTTGGTGCAGTGTTTGCACATTTTGCAGGGAGTCAGGCATTGACAGGTTGCATATTGCTATGGCAACCACCACAGGTGAGAGCTCTTCATTGCTTCACATCAAGAAGCTTGAAGGCTCACATAACTATGATATTTGGCAAACCCAGTGCTATAATGTGTTGCTCCAGAAGAAGCAGCACAAGCCTATCAAAGAAAGGGGTGTAATGCCCGCTTCTCTTACTGCTGAAGAGTGGGAAGATATGGATGAGCTAGCAAGATCCACCATCATGTTGTCTGTGTCAGACACTTTACTTTTCAGCATTCGTGAAGAGAAGACAGCTTGGGGAATGTGGCAGAGATTGCAGGACTTGTATGCCCAGCAAAGTGCCTCAAGCAAAGTGTATTGGTTGAAGAAACTCATAGGTCTTCAGATGAAGGAAGGGGCGTCTATGACAGCCCATCTAAATGAGTTTAATGGTATTGTTAGCCAAGTTATAAATCAAAAGTTGGCAATGGAAGACTAGGCTGTAGGGAGGGGGACTAGGCTTTCACTACTAATAATTACACTTGTCCCTTTAAAAAAGTAGGGGGTTTAGGGTAGGTATGGTCCCACCATTTTCGTGGCTCAAAAAATCCTTAAAATTTTAAAATTTTCGAGATTCTCCCAAAACTCACTTTTCACTCTAAAAACCAACCTCAAATTTCATTGTAGTCAAAAATTTCATTTTCAAGTCCGCTTTCCCTCTCTTGAACGTCCAAATTAAACTCTTCCTCCCTTCCTCTTCCATCTCTATCTCATTTGCCCAACCCTAATGAAACCATCAAGCCCGAAAGCCTAATCTGCATAGCATCTTCGCGTTTTCTTTCTCTATCTCATTTGCCCAACCCTAATCTTACTATTATAGCTTCACAATTGATATGGCTACACCACCACAAAGAAGACCAAAAGATGAGATTGAGGAGATCTTACTGTACAATAAGAGGGACGATGATGGTGCTTGGTTGAGAGAGGCATTTTGCAAGGGTGCTTGGGTTTTCCTGCAGCCTATGACCTCAAGAAGAGGTCATGTTAAGTTATAAGAGAGTTTTCTCATGACCTCAAGAAGAGGTCATGTTAAGTTATAAGAGAGTTTTCTCAAATTGTAATTTATGCAAAAATCTTTTTATTTTCATGGCCTTAAGAAGTGTTCATGTTTTCTTCTCTAGTACTTATTGATTTGTGTGCCTTATCTAAATTTATATAATTATTAAAATTGATGTTGAATTTTAAGACTTGCCTGAACTTATATGATTAGTAAAATATAAAGTGTTTTGTTCTATGTATTTGCTATAGAGATGATAAGGGGTCTCATATCTATTAATAATTTCAATAATTTATGAGTTATTGCATTAGGAGACATTTGAACATATTTTGGGCCTTTTGCTAATGAAAGTAATTAGCAATGGACCAATAGGAATAGAGGATTGTGCACATTTGGTCTCCTTTGAATATAGGGAGGGATACTAGGCTGTAGGGAGGGCGACTAGGCTTTCAGTATTAATAATTACACTTGTCCCTTTAAAAAAGTAGGGGGTTTAGGGTAGATGGTCACACCATTTCGTGGCTCAAAAAATACTTAAAATTTTGAAATTTTTGAGATTCTCGCAAAACTCACTTCCCCCCCCCCCAAAAAACCCATATCAAATTTCATTGTAGTCAAAAATTTCATCTTCAAGTCCTCTTTTCCTCTTGAACATCCAAATTAAACTCTTCCTCCCTTCCTCTTCCATCTCTATCTCATTTGCCCAACCCTAATAAAACCATCAAGCCCAAAACCCTAATTTACATAGCATCTTCGTGTTTTCTTTCTCCATCTCATTTGCCCAACCGTAATCTTACTACTATAGCTTCACAATTGATATGGCTGCACCACAAAGAAAACCAAAAGATGAGATTGAGGAGATCTTATTGTACAATAAGAGGGACGATGATGGTGCTTGGTTGAGAGAGGCATTTTGCAAGGGTGCTTGGGTTTTCCTGCAGCCTATGACCTCAAGAAGAGGTCATGTTAAGTTATAAGAGAGTTTTCTCAAATTGTAATTTATGCAAAAATCTTTTTATTTTCATGGCCTTAAGAAGTGTTCATGTTTTCTTCTCTAGTACTTATTTGATTTGTGTGCCTTATCTAAATTTATGTAATTTTTAAAATTGATGTTGAATTTTAAGACTTGCTTGAACTTATATAATTAGTAAAATATAAAGTGTTTTGTTCTATGTATTTGCTATAGAGATGATAAGGGGTCTCATATCTATTAATAATTTCAATAATTTATGAGTTATTACATTAGGGGGCATTTGAACATATTTTGGTAATAGATATGAATGTATAGATAGATATGAGTAGTCGTACATGTGAACGATTGGATGGATGTGGATGTGGATGAATGAGATATGATGTGGATAGAAGTGATGTGATATAATGGTGATGAGAATGAATGTGATGGATATGAATGAATGTGAATGTGATGGATATGAAAGAATGTGATGTGTTGGGATGTGAATCGGGATAGATGTGAATGAATGAGATGTAAGGTAAAATGAATGGATGAGTTGTGAGTGAATGTGACGTGGTCTTTCATTTTTAAGTCCGCTTTCTCTCTTGAACGTCCAAATTAAACTCTTCCTCCCTTTCTCTCTCAACTCTATCTCATTTGCCCAACCCTAATGAAACCATCAAGTGCAAAACCCTAATCTACATAGCATCTTCGCGTTTTCTTTCTCTATCTCATTTGCCCAACCCTAATCTTACTACTATAGCTTCACAATTAATATGGCTGTACCACAAAGAAGACCAAAATATGAGATTTAGGAGATCTCACCGTACAATGAGAGGGACGATGATGGTGCTTGGGTGAGAGAGGAATTTTGCAAGGGTGCTTGGGTTTTGCTGTTGCCTATGACCTCAAGAAGAGGTCATGTTAAGTTATGAGAGAGTTTTCTCAAATTGTAATTTATGCAAAAATCTTTTTATTTTCATGGCCTCAAGAAGTGTTCATGTTTTCTTCTCTAGTACTTATTGATTTGTGTGCCTTATCTAAATTTATGTAATTATTAAAATTGATGTTAAATTTTAAGACTTGCCTGAATTTATATGATTAGTAAAATATAAAGTGTTTTGTTATATGTATTTGCTATAGAGATGATAAGGGGTCTTATATTTATTGATATTTGCTATAGAGATGATAAGGAGTCTTATATTTATTGATAATTTAAATAATTTATGAGTTATTGCATTAGGGGGCATTTGAACATATTTTGGGCCGTTTGCTAATGAAAGTAATTAGCAATGGACCAATAGGAATAGAGGATTGTATACATTTGGTCTCCTTTGAATATAGGGAGAGAGACTAGGCTGTAGGGAGGGGGACTAGGCTTTCAGTACTAATAATTACCCTTGTCCCTTTAAGAAAGTAGGGGGTTTAGGGTAGGAATGGTCCCACCATTTTTGTGGCTTAAAAAATCCTTAAAATTTTAAAATTTTTGAGATTCTCCCAAAACTCACTTTTCTCCCCCAAAAACCCATCTCAAATTTCATTGTAGTCAAAAATTTCATTTTCAAGTCCGCTTTCCCTCTTGAACGTCCAAATTAAACTCGGCCTTCCTTCCTATTCCATCTCTATCTCATTTGCCCAACCCTAATGAAACCATCAAGCCCAAAACCGTAATTTGCACAGCATCTTTACGTTTTCTTTCTCTATCTCATTTGCCCAACCCTTGCTAATCCTCCTAAGGTCTAAAAACGTGTGAAGAGGTAAGGGTTGAAAAAAAATATATGGAGGGAATGAACAAAGTGTAAATGGGCTGGCCAAATGATGGGAAGCGTGGACAAAAGAATTGAAAAATTAGAGAAAAAAAAGGTAGGGAATGGTCTGAAAGAAGGGAAAGTGTGAAAAGGGGGAAGAACCCTAAAGTTTTTTTAAAATTAAAAAAAACCTCACTTCACCACATCAACACGACACGTTGGTGTTTCTTCTAGATTTTTTTTTCTCTTCTTTCTCAAGCATTGTGGGGATAGAGCTGAGTCTCTTCTTTCTCTCTTCTGTGTGCTGGCTAAGCCATTAGGCAATGAAGCTTACTTTCCTTTTTTTTATATCTGATGACTTTCTTGGGAATCTTGGAAGTTAAGATAGGTAACGGTTGTCCAAGAAGAACGTTTTGGAAAGAGTAACGTTTTGAGCCAAGTAGAAAAGAAGGGGAAGTAATGTAATGAGGGGGTGAATCAAGCAGAATTTGAGTTCTTTTCTTATCTCTTGTGTGTAACCTTACTCTATCAACCCTCTGTCTGTGCATCACGTTTCTGATATGTAACGTTTTGAGCCAAGTAGAAAAGAAGGGGAAGTAATGTAATGAGGGGGTGAATCAAGCAGAATTTGAGTTCTTTTCTTATCTCTTGTGTGTAACCTTACTCTATCAACCCTCTGTCTGTGCATCACGTTTCTGATATGTCTGAGTTTGCGGCTTTGGCCTAATCAACATGTCTTTTATTGAGCAATTGGGTCTATTTTCTGTGTTGTTGAACCCCAACAGCAAGCATCTAGGGGAAATCAATGAATGAGAACTGCCTAAATCAATCAACAGCTTAAAAGGCTTACCGTGATACTCTGCTGGAGTATGGATGACTAAGAACTAACGATTAGGCCCTTGGTTTTCAATTGCAGCATAGATCTGCCCTCTTTCCTCTTCTACATCTGAAATTGTGACTGCTCTGGCTGCTGCAGTCTGAGGCAGAACTCTTTCTCTTTGGTTGCCCCAGTTTTGGGAAGGAGTTTTGAGGTTACTCTAGACAGAGGCAGATGGCTGAGCTGGAGTTCTTCTGGGGTTCCCTTGGCTTGGGCGAGACGGACCCTGATTAGACTGATATGAAGGGGTTGGTCTCTGAACTCGGGGTCCTTGACTTCCCTATCCCCTTGACATGGCAGGAGTCGGCGAGCAGTCTTTCAACAAGTGACCAAAACCTTGGCATCCAAAACATCGGTTTTCACTTCTGAGCTCATCCCTCTGATTTCTTGAAAGAGGTGGGGCTCCTGAGAAAGTATTCTAGGGGAAGGGTCCTCCTTCACTTCGGAATCTTCCTGCATCCTGATTTTGATTCGGGCCTTGCTGCCTCTTCGGGGGTGGAAAGTTTGAAGTACTTTCCTGGGTTTGGAATCTTTTAAAGTTAGAGGGTGCAGGCTTTGACGGGACCTTTACTACAAAGGCTTTGGCAAAATTCTTTGCCATTCTTACTACTTCCGCCATTGAGATAGGTTTGGCATTCTTGACTAAAGTATCCAATGGCTCGTTCATTCCCCGAATGAACTTGGCCATCAGCTGCTCTTCATCCAATTGAGGGAAATGTTTAAGGAGAAGGGCAAAAGCTTGATGGTACTCTTCAATTGTCCGGTTTTCCTGCTTTAGTTCCAAGAACTCATTCATCTTAGTTTCGAGAAAGCCTGGGGGACAAAACCTCTTTCTAAGGTAAGCCTTGGGATCGGTCCAGGTTTGGGTATTTCGATCGAGACAGTTTGTCTCGCAGTGATTCCTCCACGCAACCCTGGCCGTTTCCACAATCTTTAACCTAGCGAGAGCCATCTTGCTTCTCTCATTGTATAGCCAGTTACATCAAAATATTCCTCCATGGCCTCAATCCACTTTTCTACAACTTCACCTAACTGTTCCCCTTCACCCTTGAAGGGACTAGGCTGTGATCTGTGCAGGGTATTGCGAACATCCGGATCTAACTCCTCGTCATCAGTTAGAGGATCCGGTTGCCTTGCACGGGCTGCGCGCCTCATGACTGACAAAACGAGATTTTTGTCAGCTTAGCTTTGACAATAGCTTTATGATTATTTAATTTTTGAACTTTATCTTTAAACATATAGTTATTCCATCTGTAAGATCCCTGTCCCCACCGCGCAATGGATTCGGGGTGCTAGCAGCGGAAGTAGCACATCTTGCGCGGGGCAGGGTCCCACACTCGGGGCCTCGCGCCCACGGACATCCGGACAGGTGACTAATTCCTCGGTTCTTCCAAAACCGAACTTGGAAAAACTTCCCTTACCCGGAAAGCACATGCGATTCCTCTAGGATAAATTTTACTCTAACCTAGTCAAGGTCATTACTGACCAAACTGATCCGACCGAACCTAAAGTCGCTTGGTCAGATCAAGGAAGAAACTTGCACTTGGATCGTAGAGATCAATGCTTTTTTCCCCATCGAGAGGCACAGCCGTTGATTCCTTTTTCCATTAACAATTACTATCCGGGATTTACTTCATCTAGCGTACTACAATAGAAATTGAGTCTCATTTTACGGATCCATCAGTCCAGCCTAACCCCATCCAGTCCCATGGGTTAGCCAACCACCCAACCACTGTAGTGATGGGATCCAATTTAGAATTTGGTTAGGTTTTTTCCCAAGTACCAGGGAAAAGAGTTCCCAGGCCCCCTAGCCGGATTTTCAAGCAAATTTAACTCCAGTCACACCACTTACACACCCAATATGAAATTGCCTTTTTCCCAGATTCAACTGTATTTAAATCAGTCATTTGATAAAATCATAGTGTTACTGATCATAAACTTCCAAGTATCCGGTTGAATCTTAATCATTCTTTCATCAGAGTATCTATGGCATCATTGGCAACCAAAACGCTCACCACATGTTCACTCAGGGGTCTTTTCGATAGTTCCTAGCTCATAGTACCCGAAAAATATTCACTTATAAAAATCAAGATGGAATCCTCGTTGAAGATCAGCAAGATCAACCAACAGATCCATATAAGAGAGCTATGGACTCATCAGTTGACCAGCAAGGTCAATCAACCAGATCCATACTCGGTTTCAGAAAACAACTCTTACTCCTTGTTCTAATATCTTCCACAATGCACGTGTGGGTATCTTCGGTGACCCAGAGCCCGAGCACGTATGGTCAGCACCCTCTAGGATCCTTCGTCGCTCGCAGGTCACCTAGCGCTTCACTCATAGGCCGCTTCCTTGGTCCCTCATCCACCGTACCGGAAGCTCACCATTTAAATCGAACCGAGGCTGGTCAAGACCTCGGCCGAGACCCTGCTACATGAGACGTCCTCCGTTGACTCTCCGTCAGCTGTTGCAACTTTATCAGGTAGGTCTCCACGACCACATTCTCAAGACAGTCAAAATGCTTCCCCAGCATTCTTGACATAAAACAATCATTTACAAACACTTCACAAACATCCATTCCTATCTTTATTAAATTACATTACGTCTCATCACATCCATTTCTCATTACTTCTCATTCATTCACATCTTATATCATTCATTCACATTCTGATTCACATGACATCTCATCTCATCCATTCGCTTATATCGACGTCATATCCATTCACATACATATCCATTCACATACATATTCGCATTCATTATTCCACATACACATCCACATTCGTACATCCACATCCATATATCCATTTTTACATCCACATCACATCCACATCCACATCCACATCCACATCCACATCCACATCCACATCCATATCTACATCCATACATCCATTTTCACATCCACATCTACATCCATACATCCATTTTCATATCCACATTCATACATCCACATCCACATCCATACATCCATTTTCACATCCACATCCATACATCCATATCCACATCCACATTCATACATCCACATCCACATCCACATCCACATCCATACATCCATATCCACATCCACATTCATATATCCACATCCCCATCCACATCTACATCCACATCTATACATCCATATCCACATGCATATTCATTTGCACATTCACATCCACATTCACATTAACATTCGTATTCTTATTCACATTCACACATCCATTCTCATCCTATCATCACAGCCCATACACATCTTATCACATCCCATACACATCTTGTCACATCCTTTTACATCTCATACTCATCTTATCACATCTTATCACATCTTTTTACATCTCATACTCATCTTATGACATCCTATTACATCACATACTCATCTTATCACATCCATTCTTATCTGATCACATCCCCTACACATCTTATCACATCCTATCACATCACATACACATTTTATCACATCTCATTTTCATGCTATTACCATTTAATAGCTTTTTTCAGATTGATATCGATAATAGGACTTTTTTCTAAATTCCTACCAATTGCTTGGCCTAAATTAAAGATTCTTTTCTGAGGACTATTTCTATATTGCTTCTCAATTCCTCAATTTAATTATATTCAATATTCTTCTTTTGAGTAAAAGAATTCATGGGATTTATAGATATCAATTCTACCCATATTTTTTCTTATGGTAAAATAATCATAAATTAAATTTATACTAAAAATTCCTCTTCTTTCCATTTAATTTCTAGGATCCCAATTACCATGGGAATTCCTCTTTTCCCATCAAATATTTCTTATAAAATAAATTCATTTAAAATATCCATTATTTTAATATGCTAGAAATTTCTCTTTGTCCATCTAAATGATGGAATTCCAAATGTTGTAAGGATTCCTCTTTTGACATTTAAATGTTTCTCATAGATAAATAAATTTATCTAAAAATTTATCTTTGAAATTAAATGAATTATCCCATAATTCCAATATGATAGGAAATTCTCTTTTTTCCATCCAATGATGGAATTCCAAATGTAATGGGAATTCCTCTTTTAACATTTAATTACTTCTCATAGATAAATAAATTTATCTAAAAATTCATTTTTGAAATTCAATGAATTATCCCATAATTCCAATATGATAGGAAATTCTCTTTTTCCCATCTAATGATGGAATTACAAATGTAATGGGAATTCCTCTTTTAACATTTAATTACTTCTCATAGATAAAAAAATTTATCTAAAAATTCATCTTTGAAATTAAACGAATTATCCCATAATTCCAATATGATAGGAAATTCTCTTTTTCCCATCCAATGATGGAATTCCAAATGTAATGGGAATTCCTCTTTTCACATTTAATTACTTCTCATAGATAAATAAATTTATCTAAAAATTTAGTTTTGAAATTAAATGAATTATCCCATAATTCCAATATGATAAGAAATTCTCTTTTCCCATCCAATCATGGAATTCCAATGTAATGGGAATTCTTCTTTTAACATTTAATTATTTCTCATATATAAATAAATTTATCTAAAATTTTATTAATTATGCATAAACCTAAAAACTAATATTTCTATGATTACAATGAGAATCAATCAATTTATCTAGGATGATAATTCCTAGAATATGGTAGGAATTCCTCTTTTCATACTTTGAATGAAAACATTTTATGTGTAATTTTTACAAAAATTTCACTATAGTTCCGTTGTTATTACTGTTAAATCTCAATTTATTCTAAAAGAATGAACTTTAACATTATGGATATGATTAGAATGATCCCTAATTGGATCATTAACCCGTTATGGATTGAATCATAAATTTTCATGAAATAACTAACTTAAAAGCATAAAAAAGCCATTAATTTGGCCTCCCATTAAACAAGCATAGAATTTATTCTTGGATTAGGGAAAAGCTTCATGAGAAGCTTCATTTGGATTGAGAATAGGTCATGGGAATGACCATTCTTTGAGTGAGAGAGAGAAATTACATAAAAACCATTAAAATTAAGCATAAATGGAAATTTATGTATTTCCTTACTACCATTCATGAATTAACTTCAATAGCATTAAAAAGCCATTCCAATTAAGCTTCTCAAGCTTGAGAGGGGTTGAGAAGAGAGAAACATTGAGAAATTATAGAACAAGATCAAAATTCACCCTTTACCTTACAAATTGCTTGATTCTTTGATCGCGGTAGAGGCCCCCAACCAATCAATTGGTTTGGCATGTTGATGGAGCCACCAATGGAGATTGAAGGAGGGAAGCTCCAATTTCTTCAATTTGGAGAGAATTTTAGAGAATAGTAAAAATTATCATTATTTTAGCATAATTCTGGCATAGCATAATTCTCCTATTTTTTACAAAGGGCTCAGGTTCTATTTATAGGAGAGGGAGGCTCTAACCAAGACCAATTGATTTCTAGAATTTTCCAGATTTGGTTTGGTTGAATTACCAGATTTGGACCTAGTTTGGTTCCTTTTTTATTCGGTTTGATCCAAGAGAGAGGAGAGATAAAAATATCACATTATTTTTTAGTTTAAAACTCATTCAAGCATGTGAAGTAGGTGCCTCCTTGAAGGGACTCCCCTTCCTTACACATGTGTCAAAATGGAATCATTATACCCAAAATATCTCATTTTTTTAGTAATGCTCATAGTTTTTTACTAATAACCCTTGTACATAGTCAACTCTTCATCTTATGTGAGCATTTACTCATTTTGGGTATTTTTCTTTTACAAATTGGATTTATCTCCTCCCTACACATGGATTGATCTTATTGGCCCATAGGAACCTTAATTGGACCATAATCCTTTTTTTTTTTTGAAAATCTAGACCCTTAGGCTAAGGTCCTTTATACCCATTTCTAATTAATTCCAATTGCACATTGGAAAGTTCTTTTTGAATTTTTGTTTCAGGGGAATTCATTTTAGACACTAGGAGGATTTTTATATCCAAAAATATCTCAATTTTGGACTACCTCCCTCTAGACATTTTCTCTCTCTAGGTCAAAACAGGGTAAAACAGAATCTTTCTTTTATTTCAAAGAGGGAAATAATTATAAGTCAGAAGGAAAGATTCCTACACCTGCACACCTCAAAAAGTTGGAGAGAGGAATCTTACACCATCATACAACTTACAGCAAGATTTACCTTGATAATTTCATCAACCATTTTCACAATCATGAAAACAAAATGGAATTATTTTCACAAAATATCATTTATTATCAAACATTTTTAATATATACATAGAGCATCACGGCTCCCAAAATCACTGCCTCAATCGTATTCGCATAAAAAAGTGAAACTGCGAAGGAGACATGCCATGGTACACATGATTCATTACATAGAGGGGCTATAATTCTATCTCTAGGGATAAAGCGGCTAAGAAGCCTAAAAAATCGGCAAGAAGTTTTGAAATTCTTGGGTGAATAATTAGAGAGTTGGTGATTGGTCTGACAAACCTTTAAATGATGATTGATGTTAACAACATGAACAAGCTAATTAAGATGAACTATTTGAAACCTAAATATGGGTGTACATTTTCTGTTTACAATTATGGGGGCACAAGCTCCTTGTGCTTTGGGTGCAGTCCTACCCTGCGAAGACTTCCAAGTCCAAGTCCAAGCTGTAGTTTGCCTCTATCTTGTAGTAGAAGGATTTCTACGGGGTTTATGTATCAAGCATCTGCATCTGATATAAGCCCATCCTGGGTTTCTTCACAGCTAACTACTTTTCTTAATGTCAAAAAGATCTTTAACTTTAATAAGAGGGGAGGTGTTTTTGTCACCTTTAAACCATTCAAACTCGATAATATTGATAACTTTCATCGTCATTATCATAATGATAATGGGGACAATTCCTCGTCTTCAACCACTCACCCGCGATGCTCATTCCAAATTAGTTAAACTATCTTGGGATAATTTCAAAGAGAAAATGAATATAGAAGAGGATACTTATTCTTATTCACAGTAGAACAGGTTACTGTAGAAGAATCTCATATTATGGATCAATTCGAAGAAATAGCCGAATCTTTTAATACGGATCAATTCGAAGAAATAGCCGAATCTTTTAATACGGATCAATTCGAAGAAATAGATGAATATGATAATACGGGTCAATTCAAAAGTTTTTTTGCAGAGCCTTTTGCCAAAGCCAAGGGGAACGCGCAAAACCCGTGCGCCGAAAGGCTTCCACAAGAAAGACTTTTGGACCATCCTTCGCGTTCTTATCGAGATGGTAGACCTCGTGGCATGGTCCTGGGTGCCCACTTTCTTTGCTTCGCGAAGCGTTCCTGCAGGCAGTTCTTCTCCTTACACTGTAATTACGACCATTGAACAAACTTGGTTGACACACGTGGTCTATGCGCTGCAATGTTGCAGCTTCTCAAGCATTTGACAAACTCACACCATCCGTTTCGGATGAGATCTATCCCGTCACCACACGAGCCATCCAACCTGTAGAATTTCCTTTTCCTTTTCCCATTCTCACTTCCGTGGGTTTACGGGTAATGGGAATATCTACGAAGATTCTTACCCATATTCGACCATTTCTCTAGAAATGTCTGCTTGTAGCGCGATGCACTGCTTCAATGGTTTAATATAGAATACGACCCGCTGAACAACTTTTAATGCCATATTCTCCGAAACTAAGTCATGTACCGTCCATTCTGCAACCTTTACATTTGCCCTTTTAACATTTCCAAAACTTTGTATGTTTTGGATATAGCATCTGAATCGAGTCCCTTCTTGTTCTTTGAAACATGTTTGGAATACAGAATCCACACTTTGACTCCCGGGATCCCATAACGAGTGAATGTTTCTGCTCTCTTGCGTAACCAATATAATCAGAAGATACATGTAAGGATGTTGACATGTAAGGATGTTGAACTTTCATACATTCAGTTTAAGCTATTTCTGCACCATTCGATCAACCTGGACAACAAATACGGATTCCCTTCACACATTCGCAGTTTTCAATCTATTAGGATATGGATGTACAAATTTATACAAATGATTTCTTTTTTTCTGGTCCCCAAGGTATCTCCTAAGCTATTGGAAAAGCACTTTAATGGGAAAAATCAGCTCTTACTGGCTTGATCAAGATATTAGTGCTTGTTTCACTAGATGAAAAAAGTTACATTTTAGGCCACCAAGGTTTAATCTTCTTCCGGCAACAATGACTGCATACTTTCTTAGTTCCCCTGAATCAGGCATTCGCTATGTACAAGCGTCATCGGACATCTCCTCCTGAAGAAGAGTAACTACTGCACGGATCCTTCTCTCTGTGTTTCGTACATTCGCGTCAGGCATCCCTATTATAGTGGTACCGATAGCATGGATTCCTAGCTTTCTCACGTAAGGCATTCCCTATATACAGACATAGTTTTCTCTTTGCAAACCTACCCCAGGCATTCCTCATTTTATCAGAGCGTCAGGTGGCATCCCTACCATAGGAAAAGGATAACAGAGAGGAAGAGAGAAGCAAAAGATTGTCATCAGTTATGTTAACCGTAGTGGGGTCAGAATGAATTTGGTTCTTCATATGAGGAAAGTGTTGCACGACCAGAGGCGTAATAGGTGCGGTTGCCAAGGGGCGGCGGGAGTTTTCGGAGGCCTTCTTGCGGTTTTCCACTAGTAATCCTCCCTCTTCTCTCCCTTTTCGTATTGCCCTGCGGTCCGTGAGATAGAGTCGGGAGTCCACCTGCGCCTAGTGAGAGGGGTCGGGCGCAGCCCCGCTTCATCGGCTTGACGAGGGCAAAGCACAGGAAAGGCGACAGATTTTGTCTGGCCTGCATTTCCTATGTCCCATCCCCCTCCCGTAATTGGTGCAGGTTGCACAAGTTCTCTTCGAACCGGGCTAGATAGTCACCCATCCCATCACACGGCTCTCTAACTTGACGGTACCCCTCTCCCCTCCGGCTCTCAAAGTGTGACAAGTGCGTAGGCTCCTTCCCTTCTACTTGGCATTCACCAAGTGCTTCCCAGTTCCTAGGAGGGTAAGCAAGTGGTGTGGGCCCTCTGACTTCTTTCTAGGGCTTTCCCCCCATAAGATCTCACCGTTGTTTCCTACATGGCTTGTCCAATTGTTGATCGAATGCCCTGTGTTGGGATGTCATTCAGTGTTTTGTCCCCAGTAACATGGGTAACCTACTCTATCCTTTCCTTTCCCTTATGTGCAATGGGTGGGTCGAGGGAAGATCATTTGGCCCAATTAATCAAAACCCTCAGTAGGCATAGAGCGAGGCAGCGTGCGTTCGCGCTCCCCATTCATAGAGCTTAAGTGCCAATGGTTAGCTGTCGTCGGGTAGCCAGCCCCAAAAGGAACTTCGATTCACCAAGCTTTGCCCTCGTCTTAATATCAAAAGCAGGCTCGCTCTATGCTGTTGAGTTACCCCTTGAGGCCCGTAGACTTTTTGGTTCGAAATACGGGCCTTCGTTCGTTCCGCCCCAACAACAAAGTTCTTCGAACTTTAACCTCCTTGCCGCACATGCTTTGGTCCCTCCCCGCATTCGTTACCGAGCAAGAGTAAGTGCAACGTCTTTGTACAGTACATAATACAATGTTTTCATGCAGGAACTAGACCGGTCGCCCTCTCAATTAGTGTCGTCGACAGTGTCATCAACCTGGGCATCATTAAACTGGAAAGAAGAATACATGAATGAATGTCCTTTTAGGGAAATGATGAATGATACACCTACCGAGATGAAGGTCAACTTTGCAATTTCTTCCTCTAGTTTTCCTCTTTCTTCCCCCAGTTTTCTCTTTTCCTCCTTTAGTTTTCTTTTTTTTTTTCTTCGGACAAAATCCTAGGAAAAATTGAATGGAAAAGATATCTAGAATCTACATCCTAATACAACAATTTTCCATAACAGTAGATGGGGCCAAGACTTACTCTGTCTGGCTGCTGCTGCGAGAAAAGCCATGTGAAGGGCGGGCTTCCATTCACCAGTGCAGACTAATTCAAGTGCTCTTTGAACTGTGCAAGATGGTTGCCCATCACACAGCTCTTCAACCCAAGCTGCCTATATCACGGTGGATCCCGGGTGAAGGGGACTTTCAAGAAGCGCTTGATCCTCTGCAAGCACCCCACGCTGTGCACTTGCTTCTCTCCCCGACGATCAAGCAGCGATGCTGCTCAATCCTGACGGTTCCGATACTCTGCCAAAAAGAAAGGAATGCCTTTTGAAAACATGAAGCTTTTTCTCTAAAATGCCCACGTGCGCGCGCCACTCCGTGCGCTCTTCTAGTCAAACATGGGTCAGAGGCTTGAAAAGAAAAAAACGCGTTTTCAGTCAAAGCCTTCGGCCTCACCGAATCTCATAGAGTTTGAAGTGATTCCATCCGAGTGCCTACTGCTAATGACTGCGTCAGCTTCAATCAGGCGGCTTGGGCTATCCACAGATTGAAGTCTTCCATGAGGTTTTCCCTTGTTTCAATGATGACTTAATCTCTGGCCGAAGGGCATAAGGTCGATGGGCATGTGTCAAAACATAGCTGTTTAGTCTCATCCAAGAGTTGACCCGATATCTCTGTACTGCTTGAGTGTGCAATGTCCCTATTGGGTGGGTGCATTGATTTAGGCTTCTCTCCTTCCACCTAAGCTGTGCTTCCCCATCGCGGGGTCCGTGATAGGTAGGCAGGTACTACGAGCCTTGTGCCCCACGCGTCCGCCCGCGGGTTAGATGCGTGGTTCACCGGTTCCACCGAATACTCTCACTTGTTGAAGCACAGTGCACTTTAGGCCCAAGCCACAGGGCTTCCCCAAGGGCTCGAGCCCCCCTTGTCCGGGTACATGCACCAGCAGCGATCAGCACATGTACAGAGAAGGCGTGGTGTTGCCTTCCCCCCTGAAAAGCTAGGCTTGGTATCCCTCCCGCACCTCGCGTTCATGGTATCTACATTCAACTGTGCTTTAGAGACACGGTCAAAGTACGCCCAAGGATTGGTTAGGCTCAGTGTGCTCCTTTCACGACATGCTCTGGTCTCCTCCCTTCATTCCCTGAGGTGCTTCTCTGTGGTCCCCTAGCGTTAGAATAAGTTGTGTTCGTCTCGTTTTGCGGACATCTGACCGACATGCGGTAGGCAATTCATTCAGTGACTCCGCGGTCGCCCTCACTAAACCGACTTGAATCTGAAAGTCTGACTGAAATCGGATTTACCTTTCATGCCGTATCCTATTACCGTACCTTCTATCTCGGCTTGATCTTGGTTGTTCTCGAGACCTTTCATATGGAAGCAAACTCTCCAAATTTATGACCAACCTTTTCTTTTGTAACCTTCAAACGAATAAAAGATCGCCCATTATGAATTTATGCATAGCAACCATCAAATTTAGGCAAAATGAAAAATCTACATGACCAAATTCTCCCCCTGATCTTTTTCGTCTTTCTCGACAAGCAAGCATCAACAAAAGGGCCTTTCCATATAGATCAGGCCATAAACTAATTTCTACGTTTCCTCACTATTGCTCGAAATCCACATTTGGTGGGCTTTCCCCAAGGTGACACCGAAGGTCTACCTCCTTTCGTGCGTCCTTCGCCTCCTCCATAAGAATAATCAACCGGATTCATAGAGCAACACCTCAAACAATGGGGCATCTGCCTAACCACTGGCTTTTCCCTGCTCTGCCAAGCTTACGTATGCCATGGTTGGGATTAGACACTATACCGATCGTAGCTCGGCATCAGAAATCTATAGGTTTGTGAACACCTAGGAGTGACTGCATAATACATTATGTATTCTCTTTCTCAATTGTTTTAGCTTTGACCCCTGCAGCTCAAGTTGACCCTGTGCCTTAACCTGGCTTCCATTCGGTATTATGTACCCATGCGCCCCTAGCTATATGGGCTGATGGTATGCGATTTCCCACCATTTAAAAATACGAATCAGGTACGTATTTTTTATTGCTATAAGGGTTGGTGTAGTCTCCTAGCCGGAACCACTCTAACGGATCCCCCATGGGAGCTTCTCTTCTAACCACTTTCAGCCTTCATTCGCTGTGTTGAATGAGGTTGAAGGTTTAGAACAATCATAATTCATTGCCATCCTGTCTACTTCCAATTAATAACTAGCTAATATATGAGTGTTAGCCTAAGCTGCACCATTACTGTTGGGGCTTGGCTTTCGAATCGTGCATGAGCTATAGGCCTCACACGGCTCTTCCTAAGAGCTTAAATCCTCACTGGCACTGCAATCCCTGATCAGAGAGCCTCTTTACGAAGCCGAGAGGGACATGTCATGAGACAATATTAACGCCTCAATAGGAAGCATTCGATTGACCCCAATTACTGATGCCCGGCTTCGAGTGTGGTTTGTTGGCGCCCTATCCCTTTAGGTCGAGTTGCCTACTTATTGAAGTCGAGTGCCTAGAGGGAAAGGCCTAGGATATTGGTATCATAAAAGAAAGCTTTACCAGACATTACTTTGCCGGGGTTACTTCGACGAAGATCTGATCCTTAGCTTGGGTATTTAAGTAGAAGGCTGATCAGAGGGTGCCACGGCACACATTCTTTACCAGTGGAAATTCTGATGCCCAACTCGCGTCCTAAGATGGGACACGACTAAGGATGGGGCTAGAGGATCCTTTCTCTCTAGCTTGGTTACTTTTTGCTGGTGATCGATCCTTGTGGTGTTGAGAAAATGCTCATGTCGAGAAACATCCCCGTTAGGTTGGGTTGCTGTCGATTCATTCAGTTCGATTTTTGGAGAAATAAAATTTACGGTATCTGAAATCTGAAATCTGATCCTTCATTGGTTTCTATCCCATCAAAGAGGGAAGCTCCTCAGGGATCGCAAGCCCCATCCATGTGGTGAAAATCCTTGTTTATGGAATCAATTATGAAGATCGTTGATCAAAGATAGGTTCCAACTTCACACACACAATTTTGTGCTTGATTCAACTGCTTCGGGTTGGTTAGCCAATTGTCTCATTTGGCTCGGATTCGTTCATTTCGACATCGAATTGCGCTTCACGCTCCAAGAAACAACCATTATAATGGCCTTTGACATCATCTTTTTGGCGATATCCTAACCTCAGAGCCTCATTATTTATGATAAATTTGTCATTGCCGGCTTCCGCACTGCCTTTGTTATAAGGCCAGGAATCGGCTTTTTCCCACGAATGCACTGAAACAGGCTGGCCCCTCCCCTTCCACATTAGCTGTAACTGTTGGTGACAAACCTTCTCAAAGAGGAGGAGGAGTGAAAGCATCGGATTTGGTTATGTGTGCCATCCCATTATTGGTGTAGTTATTTATATCATACTCACAGCTGAGCCCTTTGATGTACCAAGTTGTGCCATCCCCATACGCACTCGTCTCAAGCAGGTGTGTTGGCACAGGATTAATGTCGGAATCCATGAGATTCACCGACAACGAATCTGGGTTCATAGATATAGCCTTGGGAGAGTACGGATCACCAAAAGGACTAATCGGTCCATCCTGAAACTCAAGTATGCCTAGAGTACAGGGGCACTCCATTTGGCTTGGGAATCAACACTCCATTTGGCTTGGGAATCAACTCAAGTATGCCTAGAGTACAGGGGCACTCCATTTGGCTTGGGAATCAACACTCGTCATCAAAGCAAGACAACCAAGCATTACCCCAACCAAATTCCTCCCATGCACTGTCCCCTTTTGCCCAGCTGTGCTTCCTGAGAGAAAAATGTTCAAGCTAGGCGAAAGTGCAAATCTGTCACTTGGTTGTGCGCCTCCTTATCGAAGATGGAAGCCTTTTCCAAAGGTCCCATCGCCCGGGTGCGCCAAAGCGCTGCAGGAGTGGCCTGCCCGCCGCCCTAAGCTTTGGTCGAGTGCCGAGACTTGGCTTTACCATTCTATTTACTCAATTTTATGGAGAGGCTTCCAAAGCCTGTGCCTCTGCTGGTGCTGATAAGCACACTTTCGCACGCAGTTTCTTGCCGAAAGGCAATTTCTCTCGCCTAGAAAGCTTAATTCCCTGGTAGTCCGAGTTCCATCCATCCTATACGGTTATATATTATCAAAGCGATCAACCTTTGGAAAGGTCGACATGACCGATAGATAGAGGGCCTTTGGGACGAGGACGCGATTCAAGACTTTTATTACACTACTCTGATTGCCCCTTTCTGTCTACCACCGCCAATGCCAATAATTCACCTTCAGTCGACGTAGATGATGCTACAGAAATAGAGGCATAAAGGATATCCTAGAAAAATGCGTAATGGTTCTCCAGGTCCTTAGGGACGATGCAGGTTTCTTGCCGCTGTAATTGAGCATTCCCCTTCATCCCTACCGGCGCACCACTCAACAGATGAAAGAGCAACTTTATAGAAAAGAAAGATAATTGAGCAATAGAAACTACTATCAAGAATAACCTTTTCCCATCCACTGGGTAGGTCCCCATCAGTCTCACTCCGCCCAACATTGACATTATTTGAGTAGGCAGAATCCACCACCACACCTTCTTCCTTTATAGTGTCCCACCTCTGTAGAATTGATTCAATTCGGTTTGGTCCCTGCTGGGAACATTGGTTTCGGCCCGTTGGGAACATCGATTTCGGTTAAAGACTTAAATAAGTCCCTGCTAGGAACATCGATTTTGGTTAAATAAGTCCCTGCTGGGAACATCGGTTTCAAGTCCGTTCAGTCCCTGCTGCTGTGCTGGAGGTTCTGATTCATAACATCGGATCCATCTCTGCTGGAGTATCAAGTTTCGGTTCCGGTCGGTCCCTGCTGGAGTTTAAGTTATTTTCTCTTCGGATCCGTCCCTACTGGGAACATCGGTTTAAGTCCAGAGAATCAAATACGGCTCGTCCAGAGAATCGAAAATGGCTAGGAACATGGGTTTCGGCTGAGAACCTAAATCAGTCCCTGCTGGGAACCAGAACCAACAGCAAACAACTCCTGAAAAACGAGTTAAGAGAATAAGACACGGTTGGCTGGAAAAATCTTGCGGTTTCGGCCCACTGGGAACATCGGTTTGGTCCCTGTGCTGGGAACATCGGGTCCTTCCCTGCTGGAGTTTTGGTTTTGCCATCCCTGTGGTGGGTCCAGCGAGCAGAGCGAGCGGGCAGCGAGCAATCAATGAAATTTGAGATGACTACAATGAAATTTGAGATGGGTTTTTGGGGAGAAAAGTGAGTTTTGGGAGAATCTCAAAATTTCAAAATTTTAAGGATTTTTTGAGCCACAAAAATGGTGCGACCATACCTACCCTAAACCCCCTACTTTTTTAAAGAAACAAGTGTAATTATTAGTACTGAAAGCCTAGTCCCCCTCCCTACAACCTAGTCTCCCTCCTCCCTATATTCAAAGGAGACCAAATGTGTGTAGTCCTCTATTAATATTGGTCCGTTTGTTGCTAATTACTTTCATTAGCAAAAAGCCCAAAATATGTTCAAATGCCCCCTAATGCAATAACTCAAAAATTATTGAAATTAGTAATAGATATGAGACCCCTAATTATCTCTATCGCAAATACATATAACAAAACACTTTATATTTTACTAATCATATAAATTCAGGCAAGCCTTAAAATTAAACATCAATTATAATAATTACATAAATTTAGATAAGGCACACAAATCAATAAGTACTAGGTAGAGAAGAAAACATGAACACTTCTTGAGGCCATGAAAATAAAAAGATTTTTGCATAAATTACAATTTGAGAAAACTCTCTTATAACTTAACATGACCTCTTCTTGAGGTCATAGGCTGCAGGAAAACCCAAGCACCCTTGCAAAATGCCTCTCTCACCCAAGCACCATTATCATCCCTCTTATTCTACCAGTGAGATCTCCTCAATCTCATCTTTTGGTCTTCTTCGTGATACAGCCATATTAATTGTGAAGCTATAGTAGTAAGATTAGCGTTGGGCAAATGAGATAGAGACAGAAAACGCGAAGATGCTATACAAATTAGGATTTTGGGGGCTTGATGGTTTCATTAGGGTTGGGCAAATGAGATAGAGATGGAAGGGAGGAAGGAGGAAGGGAGGAAGAGTTTAATTTGGACATTCAAGAGGAAAAGCGGACTTGAAAATGAAATTTTTTACGATAATAAAGTTTGAGATGGGTTTTTTGGGGGGGAAAGAGAGTTTTAATAGAATCACAAAAATTTCAAAATTTTAAGGATTTTTTGAGCCACAAAACGGTGGGACCATACCTACCCTAAACCCCCTACTTTTTTAAAGGGACAAGTGTAATTATTAGTACTGAAAGCCTAGTGCCCCTCCCTATAGCCTAGTCTCCCTCCCTCAAAGGAGACCAAATGTGCATAGTCCTCTATTCCTATTGGTCCGTTGCTAATTACTTTCATTAGCAAAAGGCCCAAAATATGTTCAAATGTCCCCTAATGCAATAACTCATAAATTATTGAAATTATTAATAGATATGAGACCCCTTATCATCTCTATAGCAAATACATATAACAAAACACTTTATATTTTACTAATCATATAAATTCAGGCAAGTCTTAAAATTCAACATCAATTTTAACAATTACATAAATTTAGATAAGGCACACAAATCAATAAGTACTAGAGAAGAAAACATGAACACTTCTTGAGGCCATGAAATTAAAAAGATTTTTGCATAAATTACAATTTGAGAAAACTCTCTTATAACTTAACATGACCTCTTCTTGAGGTCATAAGCTACAGGAAAACCCAAGCACCCTTGCGAAATGCCTCTCTCACCCAAGCACCATCATCGTCCCTCTTATTGTACAATGAGATCTCCTCAATCTCATCTTTTGGTCTTCTTCGTGGTGGTACAGCCATATCAATTGTGAAGCTATAATAGTGAAATTAGGGTTGGGCAAATGAGATAGAGAAGGAAAACGCAAAGATGCTATGCAGATTAGGGTTTCGGGCTTGATGGTTTCATTAGGGTTGGGCAACTGAGATGGAGATGGAAGAGGAAGGGAGGAAGAGTTTAATTTGGATGTTCAAGAGCCCGAAAGTGGACTTGAAAATGAAATTGTTGACTACAATGAAATTTTAGATGGGTTTTTGGGGGGGGAAAGTGAGTTTTGGGAGAATCTCAAAAATTTCAAAATTTTAAGGATTTTTTGAGCCACGAAAATGGTGGGACCATACCTATCCTAAACCCCCTACTTTTTTGAAGGGACAAGTGTAATTATTAGTACTGAAAGCCTAGTCCCCCTCCCTACAGCATAGTGTCCCTTCCTATATTCAAAGGAGACCAAATGTGCATAGTCCTCTATTCCTATTGGTCCGTTGCTAATTACTTTCATTAACAAAAGCCCCAAAATATGTTCAAATGACCTCTAATGCAATAACTCATAAATTATTGAAATTATTAATAGATATGAGACCTCTTATCATCTCTATAGCAAATACATAGAACAAAACACTTTATATTTTACTAATCTTATAAATTCAGGCAAGGCTTAAAATTCAACATCAATTTTAATAATTACATAAATTTAGATAAGGCACACAAATCAATAAGTACTAGGGAAGAAAACATGAACACTTCTTGAGGCCATGAAAATAAAAAGGTTTTTACATAAATTACAATTTAAGAAAACTCTCTTATAACTTAACATGACCTCTTCTTGAGGTTATAGGCTGCAGGAAAACCCAAGCACCCTTGCAAAATGCCTCTCTCACCCAAGCACCATTATCATCCCTCTTATTGTACAGTGAGATCTCCTCAATCTCATCTTTTGGTCTTCTTCGTGATGCAGCCATATCAATTATGAAGCTATAGTAGTAAGATTAGCGTTGGGCAAATGAGATAGAGACAGAAAACGCGAAGATACTATGCAGATTAGGGTTTCAGGGGATTGATGGTTTCATTAGGGTTGGGCAAATGAGATAGAGATAAAAGGGAGGAAGAGTTTAATTTGGACATTCAAGAGGGAAAGTGGACTTGAAAATGAAATTTTTAACTACAATGAAATTTGAGATAAGTTTTTGGGGGGAAAAAGTGAGATTTGGGAGAATCTCAAAAATTTCAAAATTTTAAGGATTTTTTGAGCCACGAAAATGGTGGGACCATACCTACCCTAAACCCCTTACTTTTTTAAAGGGACAAGTGTAATTATTAATACTGAAAGCCTAGTCCCCCTCCTTACAGCCTAGTCTCCCTCCCAATATTCAAAGAAGACCAAATGTGCACAATCCTCTATTCCTATTGGTCCGTTCAAATTCCCCATAATGCAATAACTCATAAATTATGGAAATTATTAATAGATATGAGACCCCTTATCATCTCTATAGCAATTACATATAACAAAACACTTTATATTTTACTAATCATATAAATTTAGGCAAGTCTTAAACTTCAACATCAATTTTAATAATTACATAAATTTAGATAAGGCACACAAATCAATAAGTACTAGAGAAGAAAACATGAACACTTCTTAAGGCCATCAAAATAAAAAGATTTTTGCATAAATTACAATTTGAGAAAACTCTCTTATAACTTAACATGACCTCTTCTTGAGGTCATAGGCTGCAGGAAAACCCAAGCACCATCATCATCTTGAGGTCATAGGCTGCAGAAAAACCCAAGCACCCTTGCGAAATGCCTCTCTCACCCAAGCATCATCATCGTCCCTCTTATTGTACAGTGAGATCTCCTCAATCTCATCTTTTGGTCTTCTTCGTGGTGCAGCCATATCAATTGTGAAGCTAAAGAAGTAAGATTAGGGTTGGAAAAATGAGATATAGAAAGAAAACACGAAGATGCTATGCAAATTAGGGGTTCGGCTTGATGGTTTCATTAGGGTTGGGCAAATGAGATAGAGATGGAAGAGGAAGGGAGGAAGAGTTTAATTTGGACATTCAAGAGGGAAAGCGGACTTGAAAATGAAATTTTTGACTACAATGAAATTTGAGATGGGTTTTTGGGGGGAAAAGTGAGTTTTGGGAGAATCTCAAAAATTTCAAAATTTGAAGGATTTTTTGAGCCACGAAAATGGTGGGACCATACCTACCCTAAACCCCCTATTTTTTTAAAGAGACAAGTGTAATTATTAGTAACTGAAAGCCTAGTCCCCCTCCCTACACCCTAGTCTCCCTCCCTATATTCAAAGGAGACCAAATGTGCATATCCTATTGGTCTGTGTTGCTAATTACTTTCATTAGCAAAAGGCCCAAAATATGTTCAAATGTCCCCTAATGCAATAACTCATAAATTATTGAAATTATTACTAGATATGAGAGCCCTTATTATCTCTATGGCAAATGCATATAACAAAACACTTTATATTTTACTAATCATATAAATTCAGGCAAGGCTTAAAATTCAACATCAATTTTAATAATTACATAAATTTAGATAAGGCACACAAATCAATAAGTACTAGAGAAGAAAACATGAACACTTCTTGAGGCCATGAAAATAAAAAGATTTTTGCATAAATTACAATTTGAGAAAACTCTCTTATAACTTAACATGACCTCTTCTTGAGGTCATAGGCTGCAGGAAAATCCAAGCACCGTTGCAAAATGCCTCTCTCACCCAAGAACCATTATCGTCCCTATTATTGTACAGTGAGATCTCCTCAATCTCATCTTTTGGTCTTCTTTGTGATGCAGCCATATCAATTGTGAAGCTATAGTAGTAAGATTAGTGTTGGGCAAATGAGATAGAGACAGAAAACGCGAAGATGCTTTGCAGATTATGGTTTCGATGGCTTGATGGTTTTATTAGGGTTGGGCAAATGAGATAGAGATGGAAGGGAGGAAGGGAGGAAGAGTTTAATTTGGACATTCAAGAGGGAAAACGGACTTGAAAATGAAATTTTTTACTACAATAAAATTTGAGATGGGTTTTTTGGGGGGGAAAGTGAGTTTTGGGAGAATCTCAAAAATTTCAAAATTTGAAGGATTTTTTGAGCCACGAAGATGGTGGGACCATACCTACCCTAAACCCCCTACTTTTTTAAAGGGACAAGTGTAATTATTAGTACTGAAAGCCTATTCCCCCCTCTATAGCCTAGTCTCCCTCCCTATATTCAAAGGAGACCAAATGTGCACAATCCTCTATTCCTATTGGTCCGTTGCTAATTACTTTCATTTTAGCAAAAGGCCCAAAATATGTTTAAATGCACCCTAATGCAATAACTCATAAATGATTGAAATTATTAATAGATATGAGACCCCTTATCATCTCTATGGCAAATACATATTAAAAAACACTTTATATTTTACTAATCATATCAATATGAAATTACCTTTTTCTCAACATCAACTATCTTTAAAACAATCCTTTAATGAAACCATTATGTCACTGATCACAATCCTCAAAATCTCTGGTTGAATCCTCATTTCCAATTATTCCTTCATCGGTGTACTTATTGCATCATTGGCAACCAGAACGCTCACCACCTGTTCACTTATTAGGGGCCTTTTCAATCTCATAGTAACCGGCAATATATTCTCATAACAAAATGGAATCTCCGTGGAAGATCAGCAAGATCAACCAACAGATCCATATAAAAGAGTCATGGACTCATCCGTTGGAGGACCAGCAAGGTCAATCAACCAAAATCCACACCCGATTTCAAAAAATAACTCTTACTCCTTGTTCCAATATCTTCCCCGATGTACTTGTGGGTATCTTCGACGAGCACCGTATGGTCAGCACCCTCTAGGATCCTTCGCAGGTCACCTAGCGCTTCACTCATAGGCCGCTTCCTTGGTCCCTCATCCACTGTATCGGAAGCTCACCATTTTAATCAAACCGAGGCTGGTCAAGACCTCGGCTGATCGCGAGACGTCCATTGACTCTCCGTAGCAGTTGCAACTTTATCAATTAGGTCTCCATGACCTTAATCACAAGACGGTCAAAATGCTTCCCCGGCATTTTGACATAAAACAGTCATTTACAAATAGGTCACAAAAACAGTTTCTATAATGAACTCTCGTCTTTCCACATTCCACATTACTTATTCCACATTCAGTTCATATGTGTACCCATTCTCATCCAATCACATCAATTTCATCTCATTACATCAGATTCATTCATATCATCTCGTCACATCATTTCTCATACACATTTGTATTCATTATTTCACATACACATCCACATCCATATTTGCTTCCATACATCCACATCCATACATCCACATCCATATTTGCTTCCATACATACACACCCACATTCCATATCTATATCCATACATCCACATCCACATCCACATCCATACATCCACATCCACATCCACACCCATCATCCATTTTCACATCCACATTCATACATCCACATCCACATCCACATTCACACATCCACATCCACATCCACATCCACATCCACATCCACATCCACATCCATACATCCACATCCACATCCACATCCACATCCATATCCACATCCACATCCATACATCCACATCCACATTCATACATCCACATCCACATCTATACATCCACATCCACATCCACATCCACATCCATACATCCACATCCACATCCATACATCCATACATCCACATCCACATCCACATTCATACATCCATTTCCACATCCACATCCATATTCCACATTCATAGACCCATATCCACATCCACATCCACATCCATACATCCACATCCACATCCATACATCCATACATCCACATCCACATCCATATTCATACATCCATTTCCACATCCACATACATCCACATCCACATTCCACATTCATATACCCATATCCACATCCACATCCACATTCATACATCGACATCGACATCCACATCCACATTCATACATCCATTCCCACATCCACATTCATACATCCATTCCCACATCCACATACATCCACATCCACATTCACATACATCCACATCCACATCCACATACATCCACATCCACATTCCACATTCATACATCCATATCCACATCCATACATCAATCTACATTAATCTACATCATTCACACATCAAACCACCTCATCCATTCATCCATCTACATCTATCTGATTCCTATCACATCTCATCACATCTATTTATAGAATGTAAGAGAATTCTAATTTTTTGATATAAAGTCTCTTTACGCATCTATTTAGGCATAAAGATAACTTTAGTAGAAATAACACTTTTATAAAAATACTTTTCTTGCATCTATTTAGGCATAAATTCAATTTTAAGAAAAATAACACTTTTGAATTAAAAATAAACCTTTTATGCATCTATCTTACTATGCATAAATTCCATTTTAATGAGAATAACACTTTCAAAATAAAATTAAATCTTTTATGCATCTTCCTATGCATAAATTCAATTTAAATGAGAATGATTCTTTTGAATTAAAAATCAATCTTTTATGCATCTTCCTATGCATAAAATCAAAATTGATGAAAATAACTCTTTTGAAATAAAAAGAGATTTCTTTATGCATCTTCCTATGCATAAAATCAAAATTGATGAAAATACTCTTTTGAAATAAAAATAGATTTCTTTATGCATCATTCTACACGCTTTTAATATTAAAAAAATCTTTTATGCATACAAATCATATATGATGAAAATCACTCTTTTAATATAAAAGAATTTCTTTTATGCATCTAATTTATGCATAAAATCATTTATGATGAAAATCACACTTTTAATATAATAAAAAAATCTCTTTTATCCATACAGATCATTTATGATGAAAATCACTCTTTTAATATAAAAGAATTTTTTTTATGCATCTAATTTTTGCATAAAATAATTTATGATGAAAATCACACTTTTAATATAAAAAATATCTTTTATGCATATGTTTATGCATATAAATCATTTATGATGAAAATCACTCTTTTAATATAAAAGAATTTCTTTTATGCATATAATTTACGCATAAAATCATTTATGATCAAAAAAATATATTTTATGCATACAAATCATTTATGATGAAAATCACTCTTTTAATATAAAAGAATTTCTTTTATGTATCCATTTATGTATCCATTTATGCATAAAAATAATTTATGATGAAAATCACACTTTTAATATAAAAATATATCTTTTATGCATATGTTTATGCATATAAATCATTTACGATGAAAATCACTTTTTTAATATAAAAGAATTTCTTTTATGCATCCATTTATGCATAAAAATCATTTATGATGAAAATCACACTTTTATAATCAAAATAACAATTTCACTATGCTCCCTTCTATGCATAGAATTTGATTCTAAAGAAAGTAACACTTTTTTAATAAAATATTTTTAGTATGCATTTTCTTATACCTAGGATGAAAATTAACACTTTAAGAATACATATACGATGGGAACTACTCTTTTTGAATTTTAAAAAAAAAGTACACAATTTTAGAAAAATTTTGCCATAACCTCCTTTGTATGGCTGACCATTTTTCAATTTTTAACTCTCTAAAATTAATTAGAATTTCACCAAGAGTATTTAAATCATTCTAATATAAAGATTTTCTACTTATTTAAGAGAAACATTATGAAAAACTTGATTTTATCCATTAATCATTTATATAGGATAAAGAATGGTTGGATTTACTAAAGAAGAAAAGGGAATGCCTTTTTTCAATGAGGCATAACATCATTTTCATTTTAGAGAAGACAAAAATCATTAAAAACATAAAAATTAAGCATACATGGGAATTTATGTATTTCCTTACTTCCATTCATCAATTAACTTCAATAGCATTAAAAAGCCATTTCGATTAAAAATTAAGCATACATGGGAATTTATGTATTTTCTTACTTCCATTCATCAATTAACTTCAATAGCATTAAAAAAACCATTTCGATTAAACTTCTCAAGCTTGAGAGGGGTTGAGAAGAGAGAAAAATTATGAAATTATGGGAAAAGATCAAAATTCACACTTTACCTTACAAATTTCTTGATTCTTTGATCACGGTAGAGGCCCCCAACCAATCAATTGGTTTGGTATGCTAATGGAGCCACCAATGGAGATTGAAGAAGGAGGGAAGCTCCAATTTCTTCAATTTGGAGAGAATTTTAGAGAATAGTAAAAATTATCATTATTTCAGCATAATTCTGGCATAGTATAATTCTCCTATTTTTTTACAAAGGGATCAGGTTCTATTTATAGGAGAGGGAGACTCTAACCAAGACCAACTGATTTCTAGAATTTTCCAGATTCAGTTTGGTTGAATTTGGACTAGATTTTGATCAAATTTAGACCTCGTTTGGTTCCTTTTTTATTTCGTTTGATCCAAGAGAGAGGAGAGATAAAAATATCACATTATTTTTTAGTTTAAAACTCATTCAAGCATGTGAAGTAGGCGCCTCCTTGAAGGGACTCCCCTTTATTACACATGTCAAAATGGAATCATTATACCTAAAATATCTCATTTTTTTAGTAATACTCATAGTTTTTTACTAATAACCCTTGTACATAGTCAACTCTTTTTTTTGTATGTGAGCATTTACTCATTTTTGGGTATTTTTCTTTTACAATTTGGATTTATCTCCTCCCCACACATGGATTGATCTTATTGGCCCATAGGAACCTTAATTTAAAATTTTGAAAAAATCTTAACCCTCAAGATAAGGCCTCTTGAACAGATTATACTTGATTTCTTATGCACGTTCTGAAAATCTTTTTGAACTTCTGTTTTGGGGAAACTTATTTTAATAAGAAGAGATATTTTTCCATCCAAAAATATTTAAAAACTGAATTACCACTCTCTAGAAGATTTTCTCTCTCTAGGCCAAAACTGGTAGAAACAAGATCTTTTATATTTCTGAAGAGGGATTTGACTACAGGGGAAGATACTGGTCATCTTGAGAGGCTGAAGAGGAATCTTACATTCTATCCCACTTGAAAAACGTGAGATGTCCTCATCTCACACGTGGAGTATGATCTCTTTCATCTTCTTCTTCTTCTTCAATCACTTCCAACGTTACTGCCTTGGAAGTGGACGGCCGATTTGGGAACAACTGTCTTTGACTTTCCCTATTCTGAGGTGGAGGTCTTGCATTACTTTGGATTGAAACTGCAGGTTGGATAGAGGGTCTACCTCTGGGATTTCCCTGATTTTGGCAGATAGAACCCTGATTACTCTGGACGGAAGGGGCTGGAGTCTGGAATCTTGATCCTTGATTTTCCTACCCTGAAAACCTTGATCCAAAAGGAGTTGGGCAATCCATGCTACGATGTCCAAACCCTTGACAGTTATAGCATTTCACTCTCTTGTTCAAAGGTGAAACTTCTGAAGTTGAAATCTAGGGGATTGAGTTTCGGGAAATGGATATTTCTTCCATTCTGGAACTTCCGATATCCTGGGTTTGACCCTGATGTCTCTTCTTAGGTGGAGGAAGATTGGAATCATCTTCTGGGAATAAAAACCTTTTGAAAGGTGATGGTGCTGGCTTTGGCGGGACTTTGACATCAAAGGCTTTGGCGAAATCCTTCACCATCCTAACTGCTTCCGCCATGGAAACTGGATTATCGCTGATCGTATTGTATTCTCAAAGCTGCAGCTGTGGTAATCGAGGCTTTGCTTTGTATTCTCGAAGCTGTTGCTTAGCGTTGATCGCTTCTTTAAGGATAATTGAAAGGTGATCGCTTCGCTCAGGCTTCCTTCGGGGAAGCCCTTCGCTCCGCTTGTTGCCAGTGATCGCTTTGGATTCCGGGGAATAGTTTGTTGATCTAGATCTATTTACTCAATTTTTTTCAATTCAACACAAACCCACTGTTTCTCTAGTCAATTTCGCCCAAGTGACCATAAGACGCAATTCTGCAAAGTGGAAAAAGAGACTCGAACCACTACTTTCTAGGGAAATTGAGTAAATAGAATGGTAGCCTAGTGACCATGACCTAGTGAAAGGTGATCGCTTCACTCAGGCTTCCTTTGGGGGAAGCCTTTCGCTACGCTTGCCTTTAGGTCCATTTCCAGAATTCGAGCTTGCACTCATCAATAGATGCAGCCGCGTAACCTCTTGCCGGTGAAAGCGGTTGACCATTAAGCAAGAGCGAGAGATCGACAATCTTGAAAGCGGTTGACCTTTCCTTTTTTCTTACTTTTTTCTCTTACAAAATTATTATAAATATAGTGATTTGGGTTAAATTAAAAGGCTGGTCGAACCCGGTCCCGTCGCGTGCCCAACCTCTGCCCTTTGATTCGGGACTTCTTGTCGGCCCCTTCTCTTTGATACTGGATTTTGACTCATCAACCTCTTCCCCTTTCCCTTTGATTGGCGGGGCTTCCGACAGAACTAATTACACCTTCGTTAGGTAAGATGCGTTGGGGTCAAAGCCAGTAGTGAATGCCCACTCGGCAGAACCTGCCGAATCTCGTTGCTGATAAGAACTTTACTTTATGGATGCAGACGTGAAACATGTTTAATGGGCACAGATTGGTTTAAGCAGAAGGGTCCGATTTCTCTTACAAAACTGTGCATGGTAATAGCATGGATTATTATACGATAATAATAGCATGGATTATTATACGATAATCTTCGTTTGCTTTTTTATTGCTAATAGCATGTAGTGCAGGGGCAGGGTTCGAACTCGCATTCTTCAGGTCATGAGCCTGACGAGTTGGCCATTTACTCCACCCCTTTTGGTCCCCTTATTGAGAATATAGAAACTGAATATTCTCAAAAAGAGGTATATCTTCATAGCCATCGACGATACGGTCAGGCAATTCATTATATCAATATTAAACCGAGTCCAATACTTCTCCTATGCTTTCCTAAGCACTCCAGCCAGAATTAAGATATCCTATTTAAGATGATCAATTCATCAAAAAACGCACTTTGCGTTTTCACCTGTGAATTTGCTCTGAGAGAGAAAAAGCCACATCAGCATCTAACACTTAGGTCCTGCAAGCATCTCTCTCTATAAAGCCATCAAATAGAGCCAACGAAGGTATCAATGAGACAGCACAAATACCAAGGCCTTCGACCAACTTGGCACTATTCCCTGGCACTAACCACAGGAACCAAGAGCATAACTACTCTTAGCTCTCATTGGAGGCTCTGTCTTCGGTTAGAAGCCCACCGCTATCATGAAGCAGCCCAGAAAGCAATCACATTTAGCCATTGATGAAAGGGACAATACATGGAAGCCGGGGAGCCGATCGAAGTCGCAACTGTAGTCTGATGAGGAGCTGGTAAAGTGTGATATTTATAGAGCTGCTAAGGCAGGCCTAAGGGCCTTGGAACAAGGATCCATTCCGAGCAGTCAATTGATGGCCAAGGCGATGGGGTCCAAGGCCTTTCCTCAACATGCATGTTCTCTGATTGCTCTAGCGCTAATTTGAAGGAACCCTCCCTCCACTGCAGCCTATGACCTCAAGAAGAGGTTATTTTCAGTTAGAACAGAGTTTTCTCAAATTGTAATTTATGCAAAAATATTTTTATTTTCATGGCCTCAAGAAGTGTTCATGTTTTCTTCTCTATGTAAGATTCCTCCCCATTCTCTCAGGATGTCCAGTATCTTCCCCTGTAGTCAAATACCAGTTTTGGCCTAGAGAGAGAAAATCTTCTAGAGAATGGTAATTCAGTTTTTAAATATTTTTGGATGGAAAAATATCTCTTCTTATTAAAATAAGTTCCCCCAAAACAGAAGTTCCGAAGGTGCATTAGAAATCAAGTATGATCTGTTCAAGAGGCCTTATCCTGAGAGTCAAGATTTTTTTTAAAATTTTAAATTAAGGTTCCTATGGGCCAATAAGATCAAACCATGTGTGGGGAGGAGATAAATCTAATTTGTAAAAGAAAAATACCCAAAAATGAGTAAATGCTCACATAAGATGAAGAGTTGACTATGTACAAGGTTTATTAGTAAAAAACTATGAGTATTACCAAAAAAATGAGATATTTTGGGTATAATGATTCCATTTTGACACATGTGTAAGGAAGGGGAGTCCCTTCAAGGAGGTGCCTACTTCACATACTTGAATGAGTTTTAAACTCAAAAATAATGTGATATTTTTATCTCTCCTCTCTCTTGGATCAAACCGAATCAAAAAGGAACCAAACTAGGTCCAAATTCAACCAAAATGAATCTGGAAAAATCTAGAATCAAACCGAATCAAAAAGGAACCAAACAAATTCAACCAAACCGAATAAAAAAGGAACCAAATTAGATCCAAATTCAACCAAACTGAATCTGGAGAAATCTAGAAATCAGTTGGTCTTGGCTAGAGCCTCCCTCTCCTATAAATAGAACCTGAGCCCTTTGTAAAAAAATAGGAGAATTATACTATGCCAAAATTATTCTAAAATAATGATAATTTTTACTATTCTTAAAAATTCTCTCTAAATGGAAGAAATTGGAGCTTCCCTCATTCTTCAATCTCCATTGGTGGCTCCATCAACACACCAAACCAATTGATTGGTTGGGGGCCTCTGCCGTGATCAAAGAATCAAGCAATTTGTAAGGGTAAGGGTGAATTTTGATCTTTTCTATAATTTCTCAATGTTTCTCTCTTCTCAACCCCTCTCAAGCTTGAGAAGCTTAATTGGAATGGCTTTTTAATGCTATTGAAGTTAATTGATGAATGGTAGTAAGGAAATACATAAATTTTCATTTATGCTTAATTTTAATGGTTTTTGTGATTTTTATCTTCTCTAAAATGATTATGATGTTATGCCTCATTGAAAAAAAAAGGCATTCCCCTCTCTTCTTTAGTAAATCCAACCATTCTTTATCCTAGATGAATGATTAATAGATAAAATCAAGTTTTTCATAATGTTTCTCTTTGATAAATAGAAAATGTTTACATTAGAATGATTTAAATACTCTTGGTGAACTTTCAATTAATTTTAGAGAATTAAAAATTAAAAAATGGTCAGCCATACAAAGGAGGTTATGGTAAAATTTTCTAAAATTGTGAAAAATAAGTTTTAATTCTTTTTATTAAAAGAGTAATTTCCATCGTATATGTATTCTTAAAGTGTTAATTTTCATCCTAGGTATAAGAAAATGCATACTAAAAATATTTTATTAAAAAATGTTACTTTCTTTAGATTTAAATTCCATGCATAGAAGGAAGTATATTGAAATTGTTATTTTGATTATAAAAGTGTGATTTTCATCATAAATGATTTTTATGCATAAATAAATGCATAAAAGATATTCTTTTATATTAAAAGAGTGATTTCCATCATTAATGATTTGTATGCATAAAAGATATTTTTTATATTAAAAGTGTGATTTTCATCATAAATGGATTTTATGCATAAATTAGATGCATAAGAGAAATTCTTTTATTCTAAAAGTGTAATTCCTACTAAATTGGATTTATGCATGGAAAGATGCATAAAGAATTTATTTTAATCGAAAAGTGTTATTCTCATCAATTTTGATTTTATGCATAAATAGATGTATAAAGAATTTTATTTTTAATTCAAAAGAGTTATTTTCATCAATTTTGATTTTATGCATAGAAAGATGCATAAAGAATTTTATTTTTAAATAAAAAGAGTTATTCTTATCAATATTGATTTTATGCATAGAAAGATGCATAAAAGATTTATTTTTATTTCGAAAGTATTATTTTCATTGAAATTAAATTTATGCATAGTAAAATGCATAAAAGATTTATTTTTATTTTGAAAGTGTTATTCTCATTAAAATGGAATTTATGCATAGTAAAATGCATAAAAGGTTTATTTTTAATTCGAAAGTGTTATTTTCCTTAAAATTGAACTTATGCCTAAATAGATGCATAAAAGGATTTTTAGAAAAGTGTTATTCCTACTGAAGTTGTCTTTATGCCTAATTAGATGTGTAAAGAATCTTTATATCAAAAAATTAGAATTCTCCTACATTCTATAAATAGATGTGATAAGATGTGATAGGAATCAGATACATGTAAATGGATGTGGGTATGGATGTGGGTATGGATGTGGGTATGGATGTGGATGTATGGATATAGATATGGAATGTGGATATGGATGTATGGATGTATGTATGTGGATGTGGATGTATGAATGAGGATGTGAAAATGGATGTATGAATGTGGATGTGAAAATGGATGTATGGATGTAGATGTGGATGTATGGATGTGGATGTGGATGTGGATGTATGGATGTGGATGTATGTGAATGTGGATGTATGAATGAGGATGTGAAAATGGATGTATGAACGTTAATGTGGATGTGGATGTATGAATGTGGAATGTGGATATGGATGTATGAATGTGGAATGTGGATATGGATGTATGGATGTGAATGTGAATGTGAATGTGGATGTATGGATGTGGATGTATGGATGTAGATGTGGAATGTGGATATGGATGTATGTATATATGGATGTGAATGTGAATGTGAATGTGGATGTATGGATGTGGATGTATGGATGTAGATGTGGAATGTGGATATGGATGTATGTATGTGGATGTGGATGTATGAAAGAGGATGTGAAAATGGATGTATGAATGTGGATGTTGTAAGAAAGCATTATGGGCCCAAGGCCATGGACAACTAGTAAGTAGGTGTGAACTCTTGGGTGGAGTATAAATACCAATGTAAATGGGATTATGGCTCATTCATGATAATGTTATCTGTTCCAAGAATCAATGGTGAGCTTCTCCCGTGAGATGCTAAGTGGTGACTCCTTCATGAGCCACTCCCTTGGTGAGGGACTAACCCACCCCTGTTACTTTCTTTCATTGGTATCAGAGCATGGCTTTTGATCCATGATTTTTAATTTTTCTTTTCTTCTTCTCATTTCGTGAAATTTCTGCTTCATTTGATTCATGGGGGAAGGGGATATGGCTAAGGTAGAGTTTGTGGTTCAAATCTGAGCACATGGACCTATTTTTTTTTAATGAGTGGACTAAATTGGGAAAAATTTCTAATCTTGATTAGCAGTTGTTAATCAAAAACGTTTTTTGTTTGGGAGCTTTCTTGCAAACCCTAGCCATGGAATCTCAACATGAGCAAAGGGCATTGAGTCTCTCATGTATCTAGCAATGTTTTATGAAGTATTTCACCTATTTTCCATGAGCAATGGGGCTCCCAATGTGGCTGAAAATCACTACCAAAGCTGCCCACGTTTTTCACCAAAGTGACCCTAATCTTCATCTCCTTCAACAAATTCAAGCATCAAGGCTTCCCGGGTGACATTGGTGAGTTGCTCCATCACTTCCTTACAATTTTGAAGCATTCTTTCAAGCTATGGAGTGAATTAGGGTTTTATTACACATAAAACCCTAATTTTCAAAAATTGGACTTTAATCATGGCCATTCATGCTGCTCTTTATGCATTATGAATGCTTGAATGCTACACATAGCCATTCAATGCTATGCCTTGCATATTGGCATAACTGAACATAGCTTTTGGCACATTTGGGGGATTGAATAAAATGTTTTGGGTTGGAAGCCTGCTTTTTGGTGACACCGTTTTCCATTGCCGGTTGCACGTTTTTGGTCATAACTCTCTCATACGAACTCCGTTTTTAGAGTTCTAGTACTCAAAACGACCGGCTCGTCGTCCTCTTCGAGACGAGCTATAGGTCTTGAGGTGCAGGATTCAGCAAGTGCTCTCTGTTTTCACTTTTGTACTGGATTTTCTAGTCCCGAGCGGGAACTCGCGCCCAGAACGCGACCCGAGACCACCGCTTCATGACACTTGGATGTTGTTGATGTATGTGGAAATGTATTGACATTGCCATGAGTGGATGTGATGAAGGAAGCACTATGAACCATGTATTATGATATGAATGAGCATGAGTCATGCTATAAATCAATTGTAAGTCAACTCTACTCATTCATTTGAGCTTGTAACCACATTCCACTCACGATTGTACCCCACTTTATTCCTAGAATATAGAATGAAGTAAGGGTACCTTGGCATTTGGAGAAGAGGCCAAGGGGAGAATGTCTTGAATCTTCCTTGCCGTTAGTGCCGGGTAACGCGGTAAGGAAGAGGATTAGGTACTTGGTGGTAAAGAAATGGCCTCAACCTTCACCTTGGTGGATGTAAACTTGGTGAAGGGGTGAGAAGTGCTTGGCCGGGAGATCGGCAAGCATCAACGCGCTTCATCGACCACTTCATTCGCGTCGACTTGAGCAAACAAGCAAATCCTCTACATCGACTTCTTATGCAAAAGGACAAAATTGATGCCATAAGGTCACATGCTCAGATGGAAAAATGATTGAGGATTGATTTGCTTACAGTGGTCAAATGCATAAGGATTTTAATACTTGATTGAGATGCTTTGATTTGATTGAGAGTTGGTGCAAAAAGAGGGGAGACTATGGCAAAAATTTTTGCAAAATTTGCCTACTTGCAGCCAGGACAAATCCTTGAATTTCTAGGGTTTTTCAAAAGCTTTTCAAATCTGTCCTGAAAGCCCTTCAATCTACCCGAAAACCTCTTTCAAACAAGCTAAAGATCACTCAAATCGGAGTAGTATTGAGCGGTCAAAGTCAAGAGTTGACTTTCAGCTAGAACAGTTGCCTGGTCAAAGGCTGTTGACTTTTTCAAATCTATTTTTGGGGATCCTTACTCATCTCGTCAAGAGCTTCGCATCGATATAAAGATCACCCAAATCGGATAAGAATTGAGCGGTTAACATCAAGAGTTGACTTTCAACCGCCGCCGGTACAGTTGACTGATCAAAGGCTGTTGACTTTTTCAGATCTATTTTTGGGGATTCTTATTCGTCTCCTTGAGAGCTTCGCGTTGATATAAAGATCACCCAAATCGGATACCGTTTGAATAGAGAAAAAAAAATCAAGTAAGTGGTCTTTGCAAGGAGGGATCAATTACGCGCATGGAAATGACTAGAGGAGGTCAAAACAAGGGAGCCCGGAATGAAAATGATCAAAGACAACCGGAAGCAATGATGGCAATGAGTTCATCAACGAGGAATGAAGAAAGTTCAACCATAAAAGCACCATCTCCAGATGAATCTCAGCCAGTGGAAATGCCTCAATCTTTGGGAACTACTCCGCTAACAGTGGACATAATGTTAATGGCTATGGAGAGTATGTTTCAAAGGATTGAAAATAACCAAACAAATCGGCAACAACAATTTGGTGAACACCTCATGGAACGGTTCGACAAGCGACACCAATACCTGGATGACGTGATGCAAAGAGGGTTAAAAGACTTGGAGAAAGCCATTAGTGAATTGGCTCCTCTCAAGCTCAATCAAGCAGCCGATATGAATGGAATGGATGGTGTACATTATAATGCCAAACATGATGGAAAGCCTTCTATGCCAGAAGAGAACAAAGTAAGACAAATGATGCCACATTCTTCTTACATGGACAAGGGCAAGAGACCTATGGGTGATGCTTCTTATGAGAGATCAAATGCCAGTATTCCAAGAACTTCATCCTTTATGCAAGATGCAAGAAGAGGGTATGAACAGAAGGGATTTAAAGATGCAGGTGATTGGCAATTGGAAGATGAGCAAATGCATAGACACTTGGGTGAAGGAAGAGGATTTGATGATCCAAGAGCACGGCAGAGGGGTTCAAGAATGCATGGTAATTTTGACAATGCTGTGAAGGACAAAATCATATTTAATAAGTTCAAAGGAGAATCAAATTCTATCGAAGACTTTGAAGAGTGGGCAAACAAGATGGATCTCTACTTCGAAATCAGCCCAAGGAGCGAGATTGCCAAAGTCTACTTCGCCTCACTTCATCTTGAAGGTTTTGCTCACACTTGGTAGAGGAGGAAGCAATCTCATGGTTATGTCATCACTACTTGGGAAGAATTCAAGAATGACATGGCAGAAGTGTTTATTTCTCGCATGCAAAGGGACAATCACATTGTGGAATGGGACAAGCTAGAGCAAATCACTACCGTGAAGGAATATTCTCACAAGTTTCTAAAGCTTCTATTATACTTGGACGACTTTGATGAGCATTATCTTGTTGTCAAGTATATAAGGGGCTTGAAAGCTCCTATTGGTGGTGATGTCAAGTCTCATGAACCCGCCACTTTGAAGAAGGCAATGATGCTTGCAGAAATTCATGAAGAGAAGTACTTGACAAAGTGGGCTAGCAAAGGGAATATCAAAGGGGAAGTGATCACAAGGACTGACATGGGTTCTCATGCAAACACAAGACCTAATCTTCCAAGAATTCCTACCGTGTATGGTAGAGGGTCTAATAGACTTCCATTTAAACCACCATTTATGTCCAGCAAAGCTACATACAATGAGTCCAAGCCAGCAAATGGGGGTTCAAAAAGCAAGGTTATCAAGGAGGACCGTTTGCATGAAATGAGGCTCAAAGGTCTATGTTTCAAATGTGGAGAAAAATGGAACAAGGATCACTTCAAAGTATGCAAATCCAAGGATATTTCCATAAGCTACATTATCACTGAGGGCAATGCTAATCATGAGGAGGAGGAATTTCTTGAATGCAATGATGCCTTAGGATGGGGAGATCCTCATGAGGGTGGAGGTTCTCATGATGATGGTTTTGATGAAGAAAATCCCGAGTTTCCTTTTGATCCGGGTGGGAAACTAAAGTTTGCTCATGACAAAATGGATGATGGGATGCCTCTATGCGTGTGGAATGAAAACAATAGTGCACATACTACCTTGTGTACAATCTCTCATGATGCTTATGCGGGAAGTAAGGGTGCCAACACATTGAGATTGAAGATCAAGGTGAATGGGAGAACAGCATATGCACTCATTGATACTGGAAGCACGCATAGTTTTGTCAATAAAAGGTCTTTGAACACTCTCAAAATGCAACCAACTTCTTTACCAAACAAGCACATGGTGCAAGTGGCCAATGGTGATTCAATGGGTTGCAATATGAAGTGTCAAAGTACAGAATTGGAGTTGTCCAAGAACTACTCTTGCAAAGTTGATCTTTTGGTGATTGAGTTGGGACCAATTGACATAGTACTTGGATGTGATTGGCTGTCCACTTTGAACTCTTTTACCATGAACTTACAGAAAAGTTTCATGAGTTTTGTGCATCATGGAGGGGCTATTACATTGAATGGAATGCAAGGGTCCAAGCTCTTCATGATCAATGCTACTCAAATGAAGAAAGAGTTCAAGAAAGAGGGCTATGTTTATGTACTACAGCTTTGCAAAGAGGAAGATAATAGCAAAAAGGATTGCATCGAAAATGTGGACATGGTTAAGCTACTCAAGGATTATGAAGATGTGTTTACCATGCCAAAATCAATGCCGCCAAAGAGGAGTGTTGATCACGCTATTGATTTGGAACCAAATGCCAAACCAATCAACAAGCCTCCCTATCGTTTGTCAAAGGTTGAAAAGGAAGAGGTGGCAAAGCAAGTCAAAGAACTCATTGACATGGGATGGGTTGAACCAAGTCAATCTCCTTTTGCTTCTCCGGTGCTACTTGTGAAGAAAAAGGATGGTACTTTTCGCATGTGCATTGATTACCGTGATTTGAATAAGATCACCATCAAAAATCGATTTCCAATACCAAGGGTGGATGATCTTTTGGATGAGTTGAAGGGTGCCACATGCTTTTCAAAGATTGATTTGCGTTCCGGATACCATCAAATAAGGATGAAAAGTGGTGATGAGTTCAAAACAGCATTTCGTACAGAAAGGGGTCTTTACCAATTCATGGTTATGCCGTTTGGATTATGCAATGCACCGGCAACTTTTCAAGCATTGATGAACAAAGTGCTTCAACCTTTCCTCTACAAGTTTGTATTGGTCTTTTTCGACGACATACTTATCTATAGCAAAGATGAGGAAGTGCATTTGAAGCACGTGAAAGAGGTTTTGGAGGTCTTGAGGCAAAACAAGTTGTATGTTAAGGAGACAAAATGTACCTTCATGGCACATGAGGTGGAATATTTGGGTCACATTGTGAGCAAGTGTTAACCCATGACGGACATTGAGACATACTATGTTTTACGTCATTAATTTAAATATTCTGAGTCATGGGCCGGGCTTGTCGGTACCATATGTTAAGGATAAAGGGATTGGGTGATCGCCAATGAGAGGCGCACCTTGAATATCAGTAGGATAAGGGTTAGGGTCGGCCGGCCATGTATGGGCGCCCAAGTGTGAACGGCCAAGTCACCTATAAGAGTCAAATGTAACCCTAAAATCCTCATTCTCATGTGTTGTGAATACAAGAGTGCTCTTGCCTTATCTCTTTGGTTTCCTTCTCCTGCGTGTGTGTGTGTGTGAGAGAGAGAGAGAGAGTGATCGAGCGATCGAGCACTGTGTAGCGGCACGGCGGCGGCGGCGGAGAGGCGGTAGAGCGGCGCGACGGTGGCTCCTCCTTCACGGCTGCGGCGCGGGAATCCTTCAAGGCGGCAGTTAAGCGGTGAGTGACACACCTTTTGCATTCTGTTTTGAGCTTGCCTTCCTGGTTGTATGCTTGCAGCCATTCGTGGCTCGCATACGGTGTTCGGCAAGTCCCCAGCTACGACCTGTGCGGCAAAAGCGCACATTTTTGGCGCCGCTGCCGGGGAGTTGCCCTGCACCAAATTGCCCTGCACCAAGCTCCAGTTTGCAGCTCGGCTGCTGCGTGAAGTTTAATCTACACTGTAGGAAAGCGACTGTGTGTTTGTTGTTAAGGTGTTTCTGTGTTTTGCAATCTGTTTCTGCAATCTGTCTGCTGCATTTCTGTTTCTTTTGTTATATTTTTGCTCCGCGTGTGGGCGTGCATTCTGTTATCTGGTTTCTGCGTGTGAGAGGGATTTTTGAATCCCCAGATCTGTGCTGTGTGCGAACTGCGCCGCGGCCAAGGCTAAAGGCTGAACCGTAAAGGAACCCTAGAAAACTTATCTCAAAAAAAAACAGAAAACAAAAATTTAAAAAAATTAAAAATCAAAAATTAAATTTTATTTCTAAAGAAGAAACCAAACATGTGAAGAGGAAAGATTTTTCAATTGGAAAAAAATTTTGAAAAGAAAAAACCCCCAATTGACCCACGAACCATGACCCACGACCCCGGCCCCGGCCCCGGCCTCGGTCTCGGTCTTTTGATATATATATATAGGAGAGAGAGAGAGTGATCGAGCGATCGAGCACTGTGTAGCGGCACGGCGGCGGCGGCGGAGAGGCGGTAGAGCGGCGCGACGGCGGCTCCTCCTTCACGGCTGCGGCGCGGGAATCCTTCAAGGCGGCAGTTAAGCGGTGAGTGACACACCTTTTGCATTCTGTTTTGAGCTTGCCTTCCTGGTTGTATGCTTGCAGCCATTCGTGGCTCGCATACGGTGTTCAGTAAGTCCCCAGCTACGACCTGTGCGGCAAAAGCGCACATTTTTGGCACCGCTGCCGGGGAGTTGCCCTGCACCAAGCTCCAGTTTGCAGCTCGGCTACTGCGTGAAGTTTAATCTACACTGTAGGAAAGCGACTGTGTGTTTGTTGTTAAGGTGTTTCTGTGTTTTGCAATCTGTTTCTGCAATCTGTCTGCTGCATTTCTATTTCTTTTGTTATATTTTCGCTCCGCGTGTGGGCGTGTATTCTGTTATCTGGTTTCTGCGTGTGAGAGGGATTTCTAAATCCCCAGATCTGTGCTGTGTGCGAACTGCGCCGCGGCCAAGGCTAAAGGCTGAACCGTAAAGGAACCCTAGAAAACTTATCTCAAAAAAAAAACAGAAAACAAAAATTTAAAAAAATTAAAAATCAAAAATTAAATTTTATTTCTAAAGAAGAAACCAAACATGTGAAGAGGAAAGATTTTTCAATTGGAAAAAAAATTTGAAAAGAAAAAACCCCCAATTGACCCACGACCCACGACCCACGACCCCGGCCTCGGTCTCGGTCTTTTGATATATATATATAGGAGAGTGAGCCTCCATAGCTTTCTCTCAAGTGAGAGCTTATGGGAAGTTGTGCCCTATATGTAGCCCACTCCCCAACGAGTAAAGTGAGTATGTGGGATAAAGCCCTCACCCTTTCCTCCACAAGCAAATAGGCTTTTGCCGGGAAACGGACTGTTTTGAGGACTACATGAGCTCTAGATAGGCGAACACGGTGCTGTAAAGCACACTAGGATCCTTTGAACGATACGCTCGTTTCGAGCTATCATACGCCCTAGTCCAAGTTCGACCGTAAGTAAGGGGGTCAAAAACGGGTTAAAAACAACACAAAAACAAGTAAAAACGGGGTGCGAAACACCTAAGAAACCACTTGTGTGAGTTTCAAGGGTAGTTACCAACGCACGTAGGGTACCCACGTCACATGCATCTACGTTCTGGTCGGGTACTAGAGCCTAAGCCACTAGAAAGCGTTTCAGTTTACGCAGGCTCACACCATCCCTCCACGTTGGCATCTTGGCCTTCGGCTGGAACCCAAGGGAGTGCAACCCAAGATCCATGAATAGTGGATAGTGACTCGTCCTCTGACTCAGAAGCCATGGAAGGGCACCCTACCAAGAACCCTGAGGAGACAAGCCAAAACATGCCAGTGTGGGCCCCACAACCCGAATCTAGCATGTTTAGTCGTCTAATAGAGACCTTTAGTAGAGCTACACGCTCTGAACATGCTACAAGCGAAGTAAATGAGGAAGGAGGGGTAGTAGATTCGCCATTCACATCTTATATAGACCCTACCCTCCCAAAGAGTGTCCATGTGGATATTCTACCCACTTCGTTTAATGAGGGCCCTACTGAGCTACCACATTCCAATGCTCTTCCTAAAGTAGAGGTCCCTAGAAGCCAACCCATAAGAAGTGACATTGCGTCCACTTCAAGAGAACCATTTGGCACACCAAGTCTAGATGGGATATTTCTCAATGAAAATTGGGAATATGATCTACACACAGAGACTCTAACTGACCTATACACAGGTTACACATACTATGTAGGTTGGTTAGAAGTCCTACGATCTACATCTAGCGCCACTAATCTAAAGGAGCAACAACACATGATATGTGATGTTATTCATAGAATTATCCAGATTGAGAGGCAAAATAGGGGAGTGGACCTAGTTTCCACTGGCCCTATGAGGTTTTTGGATACGGGCAAGGCCAAACAACCAACCCTATCACAATTGGAGACTCCCTCGGTGAGTCCCATAGACCCTTCATATGTTGTTTCGCCTGGAGTCTCAATGCAGGTTGAGCCCACGAGTAGTAACTTTAGCTTTCCAACCTTGGCTCAACTTTCCATTAGGGAATCCGCAATGCCTACCCCAATGATGAGCATAGCTGAAAGTGCACCTGTTACCGCTGTAGTTAGTACGACACCGCTACCTAGTGGAACAGTACCTACAACAGTGCGTGCCAGTGCCTATCGACCCTATGTACCTATCGCTACTCATGCTCAGGTAGCTCCTACGCCTCCTAGTATGCCAATGGCGTATGCTCCAAGACCGCCTTATCACCACCCTTATCCAAGAGGAGCTAGGCCTAGCCACATATCATATCCTACGTCATTTGCCAACCTACTCAGACCAACGCCAACTCCTATCAGCCAGGCTATCCCAGAAGTGCCTCCACCAACTATGCCTGCTCACTTAGGTGATCTCGCAGCATTTGCTCAGACGATCGGATGATCCATTGCAGAAAACATGCGGGGCATGCCTGAGAGAGAACCTAGAAGCAAGGCAGTACAAGTGGCTAAGCTCACTCAAAACTTCAGTGGTAACGAGGATGTTAGGAAGCACATTGAAGTCTTTGAACACGTGTGTGATTCCTTGGAAGAGCACAATGAGCTGCATAAGTGTAAAGCCTTAGGCTTAACCTTGAGTGGGAAGGCTGGAGATTGGTATCGAACCTTAAGGGTTGTTGAAGAGCGCACTCACTACCCCACTCTCAAGAGACTGTTCTTGAAGGAATACATACGTGAGGGTGTGCTTTGGGGAGTAGCATCTCAACTCCAAAAAGCTGAACGGGAGGAAGGGGAGTCAGTGAGAGACTTTATAAGTCGATTGAAGCATCTAAATTCTCGCTGCACTCCCGATGAACGCTTCAATAATAACCAACTCCTCGATAGATTCATCCGAGGATTGCGCCACGAGGACATTTACAATGGCCTAGTCATTAGAGGTCTTACAACGTGGGAAGCAGTCACTGCCAATGCAATCCAGTTAGAAGACAACTTGATGATTGCAGGTAAAAAGGTGTCTTCGGAGACAAAATCCGTTAGTTCGCAAGTATCTGGGCACGAGCCAATGACGGTAAAACCTATTGCAAAGGAGCCCAAGATATCTGAAATGTCTGTGACCGACCTTACTAAGGCTCTCCAAGAATACTTTAGGGGTAATCGAGCTCCTCAGAATAGCCATATGTACCCAAGGAGAGAGCAACAATGGTGTTCGGTGTGCTTAGGACCACATAGCACGAGTGAATGTCCCACATTCAGAGTCAAATTCAATGGGAATTGCAATGCATGTGGTAAGTATGGCCATCAATCTAAAGATTGCCTAACACTTAAGCGAATGTTGGCAAACCAGGCACCACTAGCTTGGTCAAACGCACCTCAAGCACCCGCGCTAATGCCTGCACAACCTGTCGAGCAACCATCACAGCACATAGTTCCAAGGAATCCGAATGTAGTCCAGTCTGTGCCGTTACCACCGCCAGTGCTAGGACCACAACCTCCACATCCAAGGATTACTCCTATAAACCAAATGGGTTGTGAGTCACATAGTGCGTGTGGGGATTATGAAGAGGAGATAGACCCCACTGCTCCATACGGGATTGATACATTTGAAATGATTCCCCAGTACTACATGGAGGATCATCTCGGGCAAGTCAAGCCTGTATATCAAGCGGCTGCTCTCGCCACAAGAGGGCAAAACCTTAATACCATGGCAAGGAGACCACCTCTTCAATGCTACGAGTGTGGTGGACCGCATCGTGTAGCGGAGTGCCCTAATAGGCTACAGAAGATCGCTACTCAAATGCAACCAAATCAAGGGAGCACATCGGGAATGCTGGTACTTACATGTAATCGTTGTGGCATAGACCATTTGATTGCTCAATGTCCACATAATCCTAATGCACCCAAGATTACGCCATTGAATTTGGTTGAGGTCACCAACCAAGCACGAGGAACCACACCTGTTGTACCCGCGAATGTAGTTACACGGTCAATGCTTCAAAATCAAAACTACATTCTTGAAGAGAGGGATACTGCATCAATCACTCAGGCAAAGAAAAAGAAAACACGGCGGAAGAGATCGCTTAATGCCACGAGCTCCAAGCCCAGTTCAAAGACCAACATAGGGACAGGAGACGACCCCGTGTATATGAATGATCCTGAGGATGATTCTAATTCAATAGAAACCATGGGGACCAAAGCCACTACCTTAAGAGAGGAACCCACTCGGGGGCTCAACGAATCAAGCGAATACATAAATAAGGGGAAACAGAAGGAAACTTCCTCGGCCCCACAACCAAGTCAGTTAATGCCCTCTCGACCACCCAAACTGACTGAGACTCCCCAAGACAAGCCACGTGGGCCAAAAACCCTTAAGAAAAATATTGGAACTTACCCAAACCCAGTTGAGGAGATTGAACAAGTGCAACATTTAAGGGGTTTGGTGGAAGAAACACAACGAGAACTGGAGCCAAACCCGAGAAAAATCAAAATTCCAGACACAGTGTTTCCTACGCAAGTTCAGCCTCACCGGAACCATAAACCGTTAGCTATACCGAGTATCATTCGGGAAGAAAGTGAGGATAGGACATCCGGAAGTGGGCAAACACCCTTCTTACTGGAAAGAATGTTTAGTGAGGGAATGCCTGACCCCATCGAAGAGGAAGTGATTCCATCTTCACCAGTCCCTAGTCAAGGGGCGATGTCTCGAAAAGTACTGTTGAATGTGTCTAAGCTAATGGATTTCATGTCCTCTGAGATCAGAACCACGATCATATCCAAATTATATGGAGATCCTGAGCTATTCTTAGCTCTTCGAGCATTTCTCAATGGAGAACTAAAGGCGGGGCTACCACAATTTGCAAATATGGATAGACCCGACACGCTTCAAGATGAAGGGAAACATTGGGATCTACAACCCAACCTAGATGAAGACTCGGTCGTGGAAATACCTGTGAACAAGTTGGGACAGTACTTTGAAGGGGACGAATCTAATGCCACCCTCCCCATTACTACCAAGGGATTAACTCTAAAGGGAATCCTTGATGGTGGTGCTGGAGTGAGCATTGTGACTAAAAACTGTTGGGAATCTATGGGAAGACCTCACCTCGAAGTCACAAACATAGTGGTTAAGATGGCAAACGGAACCATAGCTAAACCTATTGGAATGTTAAGGGACCTTAAGATCAAGGTCCTGGGATACAAGGTAAAACATACCTTCATTGTAATGGATTTCTCCAAGCATCCTATGTCATATCAAATGATCTTAGGACGTCCTTTCATGAGGGAAGCACAAATGGTGCATGACTGGTCGAAAAACCATGTCTACCTACAATTCCAGGACTCTGTCATTCGAGTTGATCTTGAGAATGGTCGCGCGCATCCAGGTTATCATCGATAATTGATCGGATACCACTGTTCACTCTGCCCCATTAAGGTATTGCTATACATGCAAAAAAGAGACTGATGATGGGAAAGATTCTCCTTATATGGATGTCCTACCGGGTATGACTGAGTCGGATAACGTGGATTGGGTACACCTAGCGGCAACCATAGACACATGGGAAAATAGAGGTACAAGTTGGGTAACACCTGAGGGGCAAGATATGCCACCGTTAGTGCTAATAAACATGATAGGTGTTATGCACTTGACCCCTGATGGCGAGAAAGTAGCCAACTCCACCGACACTGAAAGTAGCGAAGACTCTGACCAATGCAACTCTGAGTATGAATCTCAAGAAGAAACTGACCCTGAGCCTGATGGGAAAAATGAATCAAATATTCACCCAAATGTGGAAGCAAGGTGCTCAAGGCCTAGGACATGGGCCTCCTGTAGTTCATCTGAAAGTGAAGATCGACCAAGTGAGTCCGAATCGGATAGAAACAAAAATCAAAAACTTGGTAAGAAGAAAACGAGACATAAGCGCCAACGCTATCGAGCTAATGTACGAACTGCAATAAATAAGGAGAGATCCACTGCAGAATGGCTTAGTTATATAGGAGCCATTGATGCTCATCGGAAGATAGCGGATAATTGGGGACAATACCTCCAAAGTGTCATGTGGTGTATTCCGCAACCTCATGACGTCGCCCAATTAGAAATCAAAGAAAAGCCGAAACTAAGTCGTACTGCAAGAAGGCGGCAAAACCAAGAGTTGGCTCAACAACAAAAGGAAGCGGAATTGAAAGAAAAAAGCCTGGCACAACAAGAACCAGTAGACTTACACCCCGCACCCAAGCATTTCAAATCATTCACCACAGGGGAACGTAAAGTAGTCTACACAAAAGCCCAACGAACGCCTACCAATGGGAGTAGCGGTGTCTACGATGGCCCCGCGGTAGTTAAGGAGATAGACTTAGCAGATCCGGGTGAGGAGTCTAAACCAGTTTTTATTGCTCAAGACCTCACCAAGGCGGAAGAAGCTGCACTTACGAAGCTTCTTAAAGAATTCAAGGACATATTTGCCTGGACATATCATGATATGAAGGGTGTTCCACCCTCGGGGTGGTGCAACACACGATCCCAATGATTAGCACTGCTAAACCAGTCCAGCAACGTCCCTACCCAATGAATCCTAAGTATGCAAAGATTATACAAGAGGAAATTGAAAAGCTTGTAAAATGTGGATTCATATACCCTATTGAGCACTCAGAATGGGTTTCTCCGATAGTCATTGTACCAAAGAAGAATGGGAAACTCAGAGTGTGCGTTGATCTCAAAAAGGTTAATGCAGCCACCAGAAGGGATCATTACCCCTTGCCATATTCTGAACATGTGCTTGAAAGAGTGGCAGGCAAGGAGGCATATAGCTTTTTAGATGGGTACTCGGGTTACAATCAGATCACAATTGCAGTCGAGGACCAAGCTAAAACAGCATTTATCACGGAGTTTGGAGTGTTTGCCTTTCGCGTCATGGCCTTTGGCTTGACCAATGCACCTACAACATTCCAATGATTGATAAACACGGCCTTTAAGGAATATCTAAGGGACTTCTGTGAAGCTTTCTTAGATGATCTTTGTGTTCATTCCTCGTGGGACGAGCACTTGATGTGTTTACGAAAAATATTTGAAAGGTGTAGATTATATCGCATCTCCTTGAATCCTTTCAAATGCCAATTCTGGGTTAAACACAGAGTTATCTTAGGGCATATAGTGTCCAAAAATGGGATTTCCACTGACGAGAGTAAAATCAAGGTCATTCTGGAATTGCCACCACCCACCAACTACAAGGGAGTCCAACGCTTTATGGGCCACGTTGGTTATTATCGAAGGTTTATTCTCTTCTTCGCCGAGATAGCTCGACCATTGTATAAGCTTCTCATCGAGTTTATTTGGACCGAAGAATGTGACCATGCCTATGAGCTATTAAAGAAGGCCTTGGCGAGTGCTCCAATCTTGAGAATGCCTAACTGGGATTTACTCTTCCATGTGCATATTAATGCATCAAACTTTGCTATTGGGTGTGTGTTAACTCAACCTGGAGAACACAAGCTAGACTACCCCATTAGCTTTGCCAGTCGCCAATTGAACGATGCTGAGATGAACTACACCACTACGGAGCGAGAAGGGTTGGCAATGATATATGCAGTAAGGAAATTTCGATATTACCTCCTTGCCACCAAGTTTGTTTTCTATGTGGATCATCAAGCATTGTTGTATCTGGTAAACAAACCATGCTCCACAGGAAGAATCACACGATGGTTATTGATTCTTCTTGAGTTTGATTTCACTGTTGTTGTGAGACCTGGCAAAAAACATGTTATGGCTGATCATTTGTCTCGCATACCTAATGGTGAGGCTCCTACGGGGGTTGATGATGACTTACCAGACACTTCCCTGTTCATGGTGGAGACAATGCCTGAATGGAGTGAGAAGATTGTTAACTTTTTGGTTAATGGCTTTCCACCCAAGGAGCTTCGTAAAGATCTAGCTCGAAAGCTAATCAAAGAATGCGAACCCTATTGCCTGATAGCCGGGACTCTTTATAAAAGAGGAAAGGATGACGTTCTTACACGTTGTGCCCGAGAGGATGAGTATCTATACATTTTGCAAGAGGCACATATGGGTGTAGCCGGTGGTCACTTCTCGAGAGACTTAACTGCGCGTAAGATCTTACAATCAGGGTATTGGTGGCCCACTATGTTCCAAGATGCATCACTCTTTGTGAAGGGTTGCGATGAATGCCAACGATACAAGAAACCCCAGAGGAAAGATCAGATGCCCCTACATCCAATCAAAGTAAACCAACCATTTGAAAAGTGGGGTTTAGACTTTGTAGGTCCGATTAGCCCAGCGGCCCGAAACACACAATCTCGCTATATTATTGTGGCCACTGACTACATGACCAAATGGGCTGAAGCGAAAGCGACACGTAAGGCAGATGCAAGGACAACAGCCAAGTTCCTCTTTGAAAATATAATCACACGCTTCGGTTGTCCTTTTGAACTTGTGAGCGACAATGGTACGCATTTTATAAATGAAGTGATTAAGGAGCTCACAACAAATTTTATGATATCCCATCATAAATCTACTCCTTACTATCCGCAAGCAAATGGCCAAGCTGAGAGTACCAACAAGACTTTAATCTCTATTTTGACAAAGACAGTTGAAGCTCATCGCACGGATTGGGATCTAAAGCTTACGACAGCTTTATGGGCCTATCGTACTGCGTACAAAGTGGCTATTAATTGCACACCATTCAAAATGGTATATGGCCAAGAAGCAGTCATGCCGTGGGAATTTGTCATTCCTAGTCTTCGTGTTGCTACTCAAGAGGGATGGGATGGTAATCCCTTAGCAGAGCGTCTGTATATCCTTGAGCGGCTAAACGAAGAAAGACAATTGGCTGTATACAATGCCCTTGTGGAGAAGGATAGAAGGAAAAAATGGTTTGATCGCCATCTAAAGGACAAGGACATCAAGGTTGGGGATAAAGTCCTGATGTATGGAGTGCGAAACGAAAAGAAGAAGCTCAAATATGCTGGTAAGGGACCATATAGAGTATGTGAAATTACCCCACAAGGTACCATCAGAGTGGCGACTCTCGACGGAGTTGAAACCATTGGATTCCTTAATGGGAGTAAATTCAAACGATACTATGACCCCCTGAGCCAGGAGGAGTTACATGCAATCCATCAAAAGAAGGCAGCTAAAGAACAAGCTGAGCTTAAAAAGATACAAGCGAGAGTCGAAGCTAAAGAACGTCAACAGCGTGCTAGGAGACAACGAGAAGCCAACTTGGGAATTACGCAAGTATTTTTCGAGGAAGCAGAGGAGGATGCACTGGAATCTGACCCACCTCTAAGATACCCAATTGAGTTATGGAGTCCTTACGGGGAGGTGTTGTATAATGCATTATTGGATACATGAGCTCAACACAATTTGCTATCATATGGCGTGTGGTGTCAACTGGGAAAACCACCTTTAACCAAGAGTTCTATCCAAGTTCAAGGAATCAACAAGAAGAAAACCCCTGTCTTAGGAATTCTGCACACTCCGGTTGCTTATGACAAGGGAACCATAATTCAAAGCTTTTTGGTTATGCCTGCTGGTACCATGGAAGGGACTGTAATCTTAGGGCGCAAATGGATGATGGCCACCAAGTGCAATATCGATTGGGCAACCAGACAAGTCACAACGCAAGAACCAACACTAGGTCTGACCGCTCAAAATCCCGCACCTAAGCCATCCACTCTGGACAAAATGATGGATAACGAAAAATCACCAAGTCCAGTGGCAAAACCATCTTCAATTGTTGGCCACCCCTCTAACGCTTCAATGCCAAGAGTGGAAACAGGCAAGGTGGTCCCTAAAGCTTCGCTTACTATGCCAAAAAACACATACAAATGGGTCCCAAAAGCTTCGTTAATAGCTACTTCCCCTGCTCAATCTCGTTCAGCCACCAAGAAGCCTCGTAAAAGGAAAGCAGCTACCCACCCGAGAAAGGGCAATGTAACATCACGATGGATCTCTAAAAAATTACTAGTAGCCCAAGGGTACTACGAGGGAAATGACCAGATTTGGGTCCCTAAACATAAGCTGAATCCCTCTACATCACCTGTGAAACCTTGCAAACCAATTGTTGCCACCCCAACGATAATTCAAGATCGTGGTAAGGGAAAGGTAACAGAGTGCTCCGCACCACTTCTTCCAGAGTTAGTTTGGATTCCCAAACGATATCGATTATTACCACCTAGCTCAGGAAGGGGGGAGCCACATGAAGCTTCTAGCTCCTCATGCCAGGCACACACTCATATAGAAGTTTCTACATGCTCTACACCTACTCTTGCCAACACCCAACAAAAAACCGATGAGTCTACGTCTCCCCTTGTAATAGTATCATCGGAAACCATTTCCTCCATTCGCCAATGGGAGCGTACACTACCATCTCTGCAATTGGATGTGGCCACAAGGGTCATAAAAAGCTATCTGCCCACATCACAACCTATGACCCGCTGGACAAATTGGTTCCAAGAGGCTGCAACATCATTGCAAATAATATGATCTACCCAAGGAAAGGGGGAGCATGTACTCACGCTCGACATTCTAATGCTTCCTCCTTATAACCTTCTCCCCTGACCATGTAATTGCCAAATTCAAGGGGATGTATATATATAGCTTCATACATTTTAAAAAAAAAACAAACAAAGAAAAGAAAAACAAAAAATAGTAAAAAGAGCAAGAGCACAAAAACAAGAGAAATATCCGTATACAATCAAGAACTAGATTGACCTGTCTAAACCTACTGATGCTATATCTGTGTTTGCAGATATGGCAGATGCCCGATCATCATACACTTCATCCACTCCTACCTTTGGTGAGAGGTATCATCTGTACCTTTCTCAGATATTCCACATGTGCTATCCTGTAATTGAAACTGAATGGGATCATATAGATATACTAGCCAGAGAGGAAAATGTTGAGGAATTAGAATGGCTAATTCGCCTATTGACCATGACTGACCCCTACTCCGTAGAGGACATATCCCCGATAGCCCAATGCTTTCCTTTTCCACAAGATGACTATCCTCGCATGGTTACATTTTTGATGAGTTTATGTGGATGGGAAAATGAAAAGGAAATATTTGACAATGATGAATGGACGGATGAAACTCATGGCACTACTGAGGTTGACTTTATTTGTTTGGATGATGCGGATAGAGGCTTAGTCTTAGGGCTAGAGCCAGGACTCTACAACATCCTCTTACCGTATCCTCAGTAGTAGTGTGGTGACTGGTAGGTAGGTTAGCGTTTTCAAGTTTTTTCTAGTTCAGATTCCTTAAAACAAGTCTTGAAATTTTCACACTGATGTGCCTCTCGAGGTATAGTGCTTGTTAGTTGATTGTACAGGTTAAAAAGTTTGAGGTGGGTTCGCTTCCAAGTCCAGCTGCCGCAACGTTCATCAAAATATATCTACATCAAATTGCAAGCTGTCTCGTCAAATCAAGGAGATCTCCAATTACAGGTGTAATTCTTCCATACCCACTCTCTTTCGTTTTTACTGTTCAATCAATTGCATAAACTATAATGCATGACCACATGGAAATTGTCAATGTACTACTTAGTTTTTGAAGTTGCTTGCATGCTAGTGTAAATCATTAATGAGCTTAACTTTATTGGAAATATTCCTAGGCAACATGACGTCTTTAGTTAACCTTGGAATACGATTGTCTTAGGTCTAGGGTAAAACCATCTTAATGTTTGACACCTGGCCATGTGTGTGTTGACCTCTAGGACATAGCTATTACCTCTTTGTCTTTAGTTAACCTTGGAATACGATTGTCTTAGGTCTAGGGTAAAACCATCTTAATGTTTGACACCTGGCCATGTGTGTGTTGACCTCTAGGACATAGCTATTACCTCTTTGTCGAAAGGATGCAAGACAAATTATAGTTCAGGAGCGAGGATCAAAAGAAATAGATTTAAAAAAAAAGCCTACAATAAATGGCAATACAAGTATATGATGTGCTTTAATGTTGGCCTATCGCCTTATTGATACTTGGTAGGCGAGGAGTATTCTACTCCAAACCAATGCCTTGGTTGGTAGGGGGTAGCCTTGCCTAAAGTGAGCTAATAGATTCCTGGATAATGCCTTGTGTTAAACATGGTACCAGGATCGATGTTAGTTTTGCCTTAGGAAGGTCGCCATTGTGTAAAAATTGTCACGTGCATTTAAAAAAAAAAGGTAAAAGGCTCCTGTAACTCTAATGTTTCTTGTGTCCCTAGACTCGTGGTATTAACTTGTTCTTAGAGTAGACACAGTGTGGTCATCTGTTTATTTATTAAGCTTGGTTATTTACCTTGACTTAGGCTAGTTCTAAACCTTGATTAACCTTTGACACCTTGCTTACTCTTGATTTACTTTCAATAATTTTAAACTCCTGTTAATTTGCTACACTAGCTCATTCATGTGACCCTTAAACTAAGTTCTCATAACAACATCCATTGTGGTCTAACATGCTTGAATTTATACACTTTATATCTTTTGAATTCCAGCATACCTTCACTCTACTTCCCTGTTTTGCAGACGGTCAACAACAACAACCCTCTCGAGCTTACCATACCATAGCTTCCGAGGACGGAATCTACATCAGGAAGGGGGGCATGTTAACCCATGACGGACATTGAGACATACTATGTTTTATGTCATTAATTTAAATATTCTGAGTCATGGGCCGGGCTTGTCGGTACCATATGTTAAGGATAAAGGGATTGGGTGATCGCCGATGAGAGGCGCACCTTGAATATCAGTAGGATAAGGGTTAGGGTCGGCCGGCCATGTATGGGCGCCCAAGTGTGAACGGCCAAGTCACCTATAAGAGTCAAATGTAACCCTAAAATCCTCATTCTCATGTGTTGTGAATACAAGAGTGCTCTTGCCTTATCTCTTTGGTTTCCTTCTCCTGCGTGTGTGTGTGAGAGAGAGAGAGAGAGAGAGTGATCGAGCGATCGAGCACTGTGTAGCGGCACGGCGGCGGCGGAGAGGCGGTAGAGCGGCGCGACGGCGGCTCCTCCTTCACGGCTGCGGCGCGGGAATCCTTCAAGGCGGCAGTTAAGCGGTGAGTGACACACCTTTTGCATTCTGTTTTGAGCTTGCCTTCCTGGTTGTATGCTTGCAGCCATTCGTGGCTCGCATACGGTGTTCGGCAAGTCCCCAGCTACGACCTGTGCGGCAAAAGCGCACAGCAAGGATGGCATTTGTGTGGATCCAAAGAAAGTGGAATGTATTAGGAATTGGCCGGTTCCTTCAAACACTACTCAATTGAGGGGATTTTTGGGGTTATCTTCATTCTATAGGCGCTTTATTGCCCACCACTATGCAGAAATTGCAGCCCCAATGACGGACAAATTGAAGAAGGAAACCTTCTTTTGGGATGCCATTTCCAACAAAAGCTTTGAAGATATGAAGAAGATGCTCACATCAGCACCTATTTTGGTATGTCCAGACTTCACCAAACCTTTCACAATAAGGGCGGATGCAAGTGGAAGAGGGATTGGTGCGGTACTTTACCAAGACCATGGAGTCATTGCTTATGAAAGTAGAAAGCTGAATGACAAAGAAAGAGAACTCCATGTGTATGAGCAAGAGATGATTGCTATACTCCATGCTATCAAGAAATGGCACCATTACTTATATGGGAGTCATTTTTATGTGAGAAGTGATCATAGGGTGCTGAAGTATTTCCTCACACAACCCAATTTGTCTCCTAAGCAAAGAAGGTGGGTAGCAACACTACAAAACTATGATTTTGAAATCACATACACAAAGGGCAAAGAAAATGTGGTTGCCGATTCCTTGTCTCGTATGTGGGCCTGCTCATTGTATGCTATTTCTGAGGTGCATAAAGATTGGATCATGGAGATACAAGAAGAGTACTTGTTTGATGAAGAAACCTCACAAATAGTGCAGAAATTACAGCAAGGTGTATGTGAAGAGTTACCCCATTATGAGCTGAAAAATGGTCTCCTCTACTACAAAGGAAAAGTCTACTTGGTTCCTACTTCATCATTTATCAAGAAGATCATGGAAGAGATGCATTGTACTCCTATGGCTGGTCATTTGGGTGTCTACAAAACCTTTGATGCAATAAGGAAAAGTTTCTTTTGGAAGGGGATGTGGAAGAGCATTCATGCTTATGTAAGTGGGTGCCGGTCATGTCAATTGAACAAGGATCCTACACATAAACCGGGAGGTTTGCTTCAGCCATTGCCCATTCCCGAAGGCAAATGGAGTCATATATCAATGGATTTCATTACTAACCTTCCACGCACAAAGAAAGGATGGGACAGCTTGTATGTTGTGGTGGATAGATTGACCAAAGTGGCCCATTTCATTCCTTCCAAGGTCACATATTCAGCCCAAAATGTTGCCAAGCAATTTGTTGATGGGGTTTTCAAGTTGCATGGTATGCCGTCACAAATTGTGAGTGATCGCGATGTCAAATTCATGAGCACTTTTTGGAGAACATTGTTTGAATATATGGGAACCAAGCTTACTCCAAGCACCGCCTATCATCCCGAAACCGATGGTCAAACAAAAAGAGTAAACAAATGGGTGGAAACATATCTACGCCACTATTGTCATGATACTCAAAGCACATGGGATGATTGGTTACCTTTGGCTGAGTTTGCTTACAACTCAACATATCATGTGAGCATTGGCATGTCACCCTTTGAGGCTTTATATGGTTACAAGGTCAATTTGCCTATGTTGGTGGGTACATATGAGACTTCTAACCATAATGCCAAGGAGGAAGCTGAAAGGATGCAAGCATTGTTGCAACAATGCAAAAGTAATTTGAAGGTTGCACAAGAGAAAATGAGACAATATGCCAATGTTCATCGAAGACCATTGGAATTCAAAGTGGGAGATTGGGTTCTTTTGAGAATACCAAAGTCAAGATATGCGTCTTTGAAGGGAAGCACCAACACCAAGCTAGCTCATCGCTATTATGGTCCTTATCAAGTGATACAAAGAGTTGGGGAGGTTGCATATCAACTCTTACTTCCATCTACAACAAAGATTCATGATGTGTTTCATGTCTCTCACTTGAAAGGATATGTGGGTATGATCGATCAAATGGTTGATGAGTTACCTCCAATGAATGAAGAGGGAATGATTGAATACATTCCAGAAGCTATCTTGGGTACAAGGAAAAAGGTACTTCGCACTCGTACCTTGGTGGAGTAGCTTGTTCAATGGAAAGGTTTACATAAGGAAGAAGCTTCATGGCAACCTATTTCAGCATTGGAGGGATATGAAGCATTGATAGAGCAATATGGGTTGGTGTAAATTCAGCCACATGGAACATTCTTCTCCGAATTTGGGGTATTCATTTGAGGTTTCGAGGACGAAACCATTGGGGAAGGGATGGTTTGTAAGAAAGCATTATGGGCCCAAGGCCATGGACAACTAGTAAGTAGGTGTGAACTCTTGGGTGGAGTATAAATACCAATGTAAATGGGATTATGGCTCATTCATGATAATGTTATCTGTTCCAAGAATCAATGGTGAGCTTCTCCCGTGAGATGCTAAGTGGTGACTCCTTCATGAGCCACTCCCTTGGTGAGGGACTAACCCACCCCTGTTACTTTCTTTCAGATGTGAAAATGGATGTATGGATGTAGATGTGAAAATGGATGTATGGATGTAGATGTGGATGTGGATGTGGATGTGGATGTGGATGTGGATGTGGATGTGGATGTATGGATGTGGATGTGGATGTATGGAAGTATGTATGTGGATGTGGATGTGGATGTATGAATGAGGATGTGAATTGTTAAAAAACCATCCTAAGGAGGATCAAACACTAGCTCCATTGCATAGTTGAATAGAAATGAAGAAGATGAAGTTAAGCTACTAATCAAGAAGTAATTAGCATAATGATGAGCATAATGACAACATAAGTGAGGGGCAATAAAATGTGTTGATTTCAATAGATGAGAGCCTCTTTATATAGGCTGAAGTACATGAGGATTAAGCTCAAGATTAGGTGTTAATCATCATCTAAATCATCTCCACCTTCCCTCCTAGATTCAAGCACCTAAAAGTGACCACCAACCCTAGAATCTTGCTAATCACACCAATGCTACCTAATCAAGGGATCACGACCCCTTTGGCTGATGTTGAGCTCCTAAATGACTCTTTTACATCATAGTAAGGTTGCATAATAACCTTTGTATCCATTTGCCCATAATCTATGACTTTAGTGCATAGTGCTAGTTACAAGGTATGTGCCCTACACATCATTTTAGTGAAGGTGTTTGCCATATTTTTTAACACCCCTCCTCAAACACTAAATCCACTCAATGATGCAGTTGGTCATGCTGACTCTCATGAGCCTAATTAACCACCCAATGCTCAGTGATAGCATGCATGAGCGTGGTCTGACTAGCAATGCCATACATAGGTTATGCCAATGTGAACTCAGAGGCTTTAGTCATGCGTACAAAAGAGGTATGGGATGACTTTAGAAGAGTGTGACAAGACGTGGCTACATGTATGAGTGAAGAGGACACCCATGTGTATAGGGCATGCCCTTGCTTTTAGCACTTTAGAATAAATGATTTGATCTAATCATAGATAGGGCCTCATGATGGTGGCCCTTGTCTTCATCTTTTTCTTCTTCTTGGTCTTCTTCCTGCTGCACTTCTTCCATGATGTAGACTCGTTGCATCTTCTTCTTGGCAAAACAATTCTTCTCTACATGACCAGGTTTGTGACAAAAGTCACAAATGAGATTGTTGTTGTTGTAGCCCTTGTTGTAGTTGCCTTTGTTGTAGCCCTTGTTGTAGTTGCCTTTGTTCTTGCCATACCTACTAGATCCTGCATAATAAGCATTTTCAGTAGACAAGGTTGATGACGATGGAGACTCCATTTGCTTGGTCTTTAGTTTTCTCTCCTCCTCAAGAAGAGATGCTTCAATGTCCACAAGCTTTGATATTGGCATATTGGTCAAGGTTGTGACCACATGGTCATATTCTTCAGGTAAAGATTTAAGTAATACACCAATGGAGACATCTTCATCCATCTTAAGACCTATTCCTGCAAGTTGTGTTAATAGGCCTTTCATGTAGTTCAAATGTGAGGCTAGGGATGTGCCAGACTTCATTTCTAGCTTAAAAAATTCAATGAGCAAACCAAACTTTGAACTTTTAGATCGAGCCCCAAATAGAGTTGTGAGTTGGTCCCAAACTTCCTTGGAAGTTTCGCATCCATCCACATGATGAATGTAAGTGTCATCAAGCTCCAATGTGATGATGGCACGAGCTTTGTCATCTCTTACTTCCCAACAAGGAACATCAGCAAGAGTCCTTGGCTTCTTCTCATTCCCATTTACTATGTTGAAGAGCCCCTTCTTCATGAGCATTAACTTGATGCGGGTTTGCCATGTGTGAAAACCATGACCTTTAAAGCGCATTGATGGAGAATCCTTGGTAGCCATTATGATATGGAATGAAGGGGGTCTTACCTCTGATGATTGAGGCAGTGTCTACCCTTTTACAAGAGAGATTAAGACCAAGGAATAGTGCTAAATCAAGTTATTTAGCATATGCTTTCCAAAAGATAAAACCAGAAAATATATTGATTTGTGGGAAGCAAGGGAGACACCTAATCAAGGGGCAAATTAAGTGTGAAGTAATAAGGGGATGTAGCAAGTCCCTAATGACATGTATGAACCACTTATTGCACCAAATGATAAGGATTAGGATAGATTAATCATTGATTAGTGGAGTTGAATATTCTGCTCACTATGCAGAGAAATGAGCTCACTTGGAGTCAATATTTGAAGGAGTTGCACAAAGAATGAGCTAAAAATCTTCAAGGGCATTGAATAGCAGTATGTCTAGATGATTTTAGAGCCCACAAACACTTGCTTAAGCAACTTAATCAATGAGTAATCTCAAATTTACCAAAGTACCTTTTCTGGCTATGGCAGTTCTGGACAGCACCCTGGTTTTTTGCTTGGTGTGTGAAGCACACTCAATCATTTGCAAAACCCTCTTAGGAGGAGTAAGTTTAGGTTCCAATGAAGCCACACCTCAGAGGAATTAGACCAATTTGATGTGTGTGAGCTGCAGCAATACTTTTGGTGGTCGCCTATCAAAAACGTGACTGTTTTGGGGAAAACGCAGTTGCCGGCGACGTGGAGCTATGAATGGTGCAATTGAGGTGCCATGCCCCTTAGCAATATTTCTGGTGAAGTGCCCACAAAAGGATTTTGGCAATGGTTACGTGGTTTGTGAGCACCAAGGCCTCCACTCAGCTGCTATTCTAGATCCTATTTTCTAGGAAACCCATAAAAGCTAATGAAACCCTAATTTTCACTAATCTCTTGCTAAGAAAATTAGATGGGGCTTGATTCTAGATGAATGGGCTAGTTCTAGCTCTGATACCATGTTAAAAAACCATCCTAAGGAGGATCAAACACTAGCTCCATTGCATAGTTGAATAGAAATGAAGAAGATGAAGTTAAGCTACTAATCAAGAAGTAATTAGCATAATGATGAGCATAATGACAACATAAGTGAGGGGCAATAAAATGTGTTGATTTCAATAGATGAGAGCCTCTTTATATAGGCTGAAGTACATGAGGATTAAGCTCAAGATTAGGTGTTAATCATCATCTAAATCATCTCCACCTTCCCTCCTAGATTCAAGCACCTAAAAGTGACCACCAACCCTAGAATCTTGCTAATCACACCAATGCTACCTAATCAAGGGATCACGACCCTTTTGGCTGATGTTGAGCTCCTAAATGACTCTTTTACATCATGGTAAGGTTGCATAGTAACCTTTGTATCCATTTGCCCATAATCTATGACTTTAGTGCATAGTGCTAGTTACAAGGTATGTGCCCTACACATCATTTTAGTGAAGGTGTTTGCCATATTTTTTAACATGAATGTGGATGTATGAATGAGGATGTGAAAATGGATGTATGAACGTGAATGTGGATGTGGATGTATGAATGTGGAATGTGGATATGGATGTATGAATGTGGAATGTGGATATGGATGTATGGATGTGGGTATGGATGTGGATGTATAGATGTAGATATGGAATGTATAGATGTGGGTATGGATGTATAGATGTAGATATGGAATGTGGATGTGGATGTGGAAATGGATGTATGCATGTGGATGTGGATGTGGAAATGGATGTATGGATGTGGATGTGGATATGGATGTATGAATGTGGATGTGGATGTATAGATGTGGATATGGAGGTGTATGTATGAATGCAGATGTGGAATTGGATGTATGATGTGGATGTACGAATGTGGATGTGTATGTAGAATAATGAATGCGAATGTGTATGTGAAACGATGTATCGTCGATATGAGTGAATGGATGAGATGTGATGACATGTGAATTGGGATGTGAATATATGATATGTGATGTGAGTGAATCTGAGGTGAGATGAGATTGAAAATGATGTGATTGGATGAGAATAAGTACACATATGAATGGAATGTGGAATAAGTAATGTGGACTGATGAGGGATAATGTGGAAAGACGAGAATTCAATATAGAAACTGTATTTGTGACCTGTTTGTAAATGATTGTTTTATGTCAAGAATGCTGAAGCATTTTGACCGTCTTGTGATTAAGGTCGTGTGGAGACCTAACTGCCTGATAAAGTTGCAACTGCTGTGACGGAGAGTCAATGGAGGACGTCTCGCGTAGCAAGGTCAAGGCCGAGGTCTTGACCAGCCTCAGTTCGATTTAAATGGTGAGCTTTCGGTACGGTGGATGAGGGACCAAGGAAGCGGCCTATGAGTGAAGCGCTAGGTGACCTGCGAAGGATCCTAGAGGGTGCTGACCATACGGTGCTCGGGCTCTGGGTTGCCGAAGATACCCACACGTGCATTGTGGAAGATATTGAATCAAGGAGTAAGAGTTGTTTTCTGAAACCGGGCATGGATCTGGTTGATTGACCTTGCTGGTCCTCAACGGATGAGTCCATGGCTCTTTTATATGGATCCGTTGGTTGATCTTGCTGATCTTCAACGGAGATTCCATCTTGATTTTTATAAGTGATTATATTGCCGGGTACTATGAGCTAGAAACTATTGAAAAAACCCCTGAGTGGACAGGTGGTGAGCGTCCTGGTTGCCAATGATGCCATAGATACTCCAATGAAGGAATGATTTGGAAATTAAGATTCAACCGGATATTTTGGAGGATTGTGATCAGTGATACAATGGTTTCATTAAAGGATTGTTTTAATGATAGCTGATGTTAAGAAAAAAAGGCAATTTCATATTGGGTGTGTAAGTGGTGTGACTAGTTTTATGTTTGCATGAACATTCGGCTAGGGAGCCTGGGAACTCTTTTCCCTGGTACCCGTCGGGACAAAACCTAACCAAATTCCTAATTGGATCCCATCACTATAGTGGTTCCCATGGGACTGCTGGATGGGGTTAGGCTGGACTGATGGATTTATAAATCGAGACTCAATCTCTGTTTAGTTTTATAGATGAAGTAAATCCCGAACAAAAATTGTTCTATGGAAAAGAATCAACGGCTGTGCCTCTCAATGAGGAAAAAAGCGTTGGTCTCTATGATCCAAGTACAGTCTTTTTCCTTGATCTGACTACGAGACTTACGAGCTCGGTCAGATGAGCTCGGTCAGATGAGCTCAGTTAGTTAAGGCTTTTGACTACGTTAGGGAAAAGTTATCCTGGTGGAATTGCCCGTGCTTTCCAGGTAAAGGAAGTTTTTTCCGGGTTCAGTTTTGGAAAAACCGATGGATTAGTCTCTTGTCCGGATATCCGTGGGAGAGGCCCCGAGTGTGGGACCCTGCCCCATGCAAGAAAGTGCTACTTCCCCTGCTAGCACCCCTCAAATTGTTGCACAGTGGGGATAGGGATCTTACACTCTAGTACTTATTGATTTGTGTGCCTTATCTAAATTTATGTAATTATTAAAATTGATGTTGAATTTTAAGACTTGCCTAAATTTATATGATTAGTAAAATATAAAGTGTTTTGTTATATGTATTTGCTATAGAGATGATAAGGAGTCTCATATCTATTAATAATTTCAATTATTTATGAGTTCTTGCATTAGGGGGCATTTGAACATATTTTGGGCCTTTTGCTAATGAAAGTAATTAGCAAAAACGATGGACCAATAGGAATAGAGGATTGTGCACATTTGGTCTCCTTTGAATATACGGAGGGAGACTAGGCTGTAGGGAGAGGGACTAGGCTTTCAGTACTAATAATTACACTTGTCCCTTTAAAAAAGTAGGGGGTTTAGTGTAGGTATGGTCCCTCCATTTCGTGGCTCAAAAAATCCTTAAAATTTTGAAATTTTTGAGATTCTCCCAAAACTCACTTTTCCCCCCCCAAAAACCCATCTCTCAAATTTCATTGTAGTCAAAAATTTCATTTTCGATTCCGTTTTTTCTCTTGAACGTCCAAATTAAACTCTTCCTCCCTTCCTCTTCCATCTCTATCTTATTTACCCAACCGTAATGAAACCATCAAGCCCCCGAAACCCTAATCTACATAACATCTTCGTGCTTTCTTTCTCTATTTCATTTGCCCAACCCTAATCTTACTACTATAGCTTCACAACACTGGTATGGCTGCATCACGAAGAAGACCAAAAGATGAGATTGAGGAGATCTCACTCTACAATAAGAGGGACGATAATGGTGCTTGGGTGAGAGAGGTATTTCACAAGGGTGCTTGGGTTTTCCTGCAGCCTATGACCTCAAGAAGAGGTCATGTTAAGTTATAAGAGAGTTTTCTCAAATTGTAATTTATGCAAAAATGTTTTTATTTTCATTGCCTCTCAAGAAGTGTTCATGTTTTCTTCTCTAGTACTTATTGATTTGTGTGCCTTATCTAAATTTATGTAATTATTAAAATTGATGTTGTATTTAATGGCTTGACTGAATTTATATGATTAGTAAAATATAAAGTGTTTTGTTATATGTATTTGCCATAGAGATGATAAGGAGTCTCATATCTATTATTAATCTCAATAATTTATGAGTTATTGCATTAGGGGACATTTGAACATATTTTGGGCCTTTTGCTAATGAAAGTAATAGAGGAATAGAGGACTATGCACATTTGGTCTCCTTTGAATATAAGGAGGGAGACTAGGCTATAGGGAGGGGGACTAGGCTTTCAGTACTACACTTGTCTCTTTAAAAAAGTAGGGGGTTTAGGGTAGGTATGGTCCCACCATTTTCCTGGCTCAAAAAATCCTTAAAATTTTAAAATTTTTGAGATTCTCCCAAAACTCACTTTTCCCCCCAAAAAAACCCATCTCAAATTTCATTGTAGTCAAAAATTTCATTTTTAAGTCCGCTTTTCCTCTTGAACGTCCAAATTAAACTCTTCCTCCCTTCCTCTTCCATCTCTATCTCATTTTCCCAACCCTAATGAAACCATCAAGCCCGAAATCCTAATTTGCATAGCATCTTCGCGTTTTCTTTCTCTATCTCATTTGCCCAACCCTAATCTTACTACTATAGCTTCACAATTGATATGGCTACACCACGAAGAAGACCAAAAGACGATATTAAGGAGATCTCACTGTACAATAAGAGGGACGATGATGGTGCTTTGGTGAGAGTGGCATTTTGCAGCGGTGCTTGGGTTTTCTTGCAACGATCACCTCAAGAAGAGGTCATGTTAAGTTATAAGAGAGTTTTCTCAACTTGTAATTTATACAAAAAATCTTTTTATTTTCATGGCCTCAAGAAGTGTTCATGTTTCCTTCTCTAGTACTTATTGATTTGTGTGCCTTATCTAAATTTATATAATTATTAATTAGCAAAGGACCAATAGGAATAGAGGATTGTGCTGATTTGGTCTCCTTTGAATATAGAGAGGGAGACTAGGCTGTAGGGAGGGAAACTAGGCTTTCAGTAATAATAACTACACTTGTTTCTTTTTAAAAAAGTAGGGGGTTTAGGGTAGGTATGGTCCCACCATTTTTGTGGCTCGAAAAATCCTCAAAATTTTGAAATTTTTGAGATTCTCCCAAAACTCACTTTTCCCCCCAAAAACCCATCTCGAATTTCATTGCAATCAAAAATTTCATTTTCAAGTCTGCTTTCCCTCTTGAACGTCCAAATTAAACTCTTCCTCCCTTCCTCCCTTCCTCTTCCATCTCCATCTCATTTTCCCAACCCTTATGAAACCATAAAGCTCGAAACCCTAATCTGCATAGCATCGTCGCGTTTTCTTTCTCTATCTCATTTGCCCAACCCTAATCTTACTACTATAGCTTCACAATTGATATGGCTGCACCACAAAGAAGACCAAAAGATGATATAGAGGAGATCTCACTGTACAATAAGAGGGACGATGATGGTGCTTGGGTGGTGCGAGAGGCATTTCGCAAAGGTGCTTGGGTTTTCCTGCAGCCTATGACCTCAAGAAGAGGTCATGTTAAGTTATAAGAGAGTTTTCTCAAATTGTAATTTATGCAAAAAAAACTTTTTATTTTCATGGCCTCAAGAAGTGTTCATGTTTTCTTCTCTGGTACTTATTGATTTGTGTGCCTTATCTAAATTTATGTAATTATTAAAATTGATGTTGAATTTTAAGACTTGCCTGAATTTATATGATTAGTAAAATATAAAGTGTTTTGTTATATGTATTTGCCATAGAGATGATAAGGGGTCTCATATCTATTATTAATTTCAATAATTTATGAGTTATTGCATTAGGAGGCATTTGAAAAATATTTGGACCTTTTGCTAATAAAAGTAATTAGCAAAGGACCAATAGGAATAGAGGATTGTGCACATTGAGTCTCTTTTGAATATAGGAAGACAGACTAGGTTGTAGGGAGGGGGACTAGGCTTTCAGTACTAATAATTACACTTGTCACTTCAAAAATGTATGGGGTTTAGGGTAGGTATGGTCCCACCATTTTTGTGGTTTAAAAAATCCTTTAAATTTAGAAATTTTTGAGATTCTCCCAAAACTCAATTTCCCCCCAAAAACCCATCTCAAATTTCATTCTCCCAAAACTCAATTTCCCCCCAAAAACCCATCTCAAATTTCATTCTCCCAAAACTCAATTTCCCCCCAAAAACCCATCTCAAATTTCATTGTAGTCAAAAATTTCATTTTCAAGTCCGCTTATTTCATTTTCAAGTCCGCTTTCCCTCTTGAACATCCAAATTAAACTCTTCCTCCCTTCCTATTCCATCTCTATTTCATTTGCCCAACCCTAATGAAACCATCAAGCCCGAAACCCTAATCTGCATAGCATCTTTGCGTTTTCTTTCTCTATCTCATTTGCCCAACCCTAATCTTACTATTATAGCTTCACAATTGATATGGCTACACCACGAAGAAGACCAAAAGATGAGATTGAGGAGATCTCACTGTACAATAAGAGGGAGGATAATAGTGCTTGGGTGAGAGAGGCATTTCCCAAGGGTGCTTGGGTTTTCCTGCAGCCTATGACCACAAGAATAGGTCATGTTAAGTTATAAGAGAGTTTTCTCAAATTTTAATTTATGCAAAAATCTTTTTATTTTCATGGCCTCAAGAAGTGTTCATGTTTTCTTTTCTAGTACTTATTGATTTGTGTGCCTTATCTAAATTTATGTAATTATTAAAATAGATGTTGAATTTCAAGACTTGCCTGAATTTATATGATTAGTAAAATGTAAAGTGTTTTGTTATATGTATTTGCTATAGAGATGATAAGGGGTCTCATATCTATTAATAATTTCAATAATTTATGAGTTATTACATTTGGGGGCATTTGAACATATTTTGGACCTTTTGCTAATGAAAGTAATTAGCAAAAACGGACCAATAGGAATAGAGGATTGTGCACATTTGGCCACCTTTGAATATAGGGAGGGAGACTAGACTGTAGGGAGGGGGACTAGGCTTTCAGTACTAATAATTACACTTGTCCCTTTAAAAAAGTAGGGGGTTTAGGGTAGGTATGGTCCCACCATTTTCATAGCTCAAAAAATCCTTAAAATTTTAACATTTTTGAGATTCTCCCAAAACTCACTTTCCCCCCAAAAAATCATCTCAAATTTCATTGTAGTTAAAAATTTCATTTTCAAGTCCGCTTTCCCTCTTGAACGTCCAAATTAAACTCTTCTTTCCTTCCTCTTGCATATCTATCTCATTTGCCCAACCCTAATGAAACGATCAAGCCCAAAACCCTAATTTGCATAGCATCTTCGCGTTTTCTTTCTCTATCTCATTTGCCCAACCCTATTCTTACTACTATAGCTTCACAATTGATATGGTTGCACCACAAAGAAGACCAAAAGATGAGATTGAGGAGATCTCACTGTATAATAAGAGGGACCATGATGGTGCTTGGGTGAGAGAGGCATTTTGCAAGGGTGCTTGCGTTTTCTTGTAGCCTATGACCTTAAGAAGAGGTCATGTTAAGTTATAAGAGAGTTTTCTCAAATTGTAATTTATGCAAAAATCTTTTTATTTTCATGGCCTCAAGAAGTGTTCATGTTTTCTTCTCTAGTACTTATTGATTTGTGTGCCTTATCTAAAATTATGTAATTATTAAAATTGATGTTGAATTTTAAGCCTTGCCTGAATTTTAAGCCTTGCCTGAATTTATATGATTAGTAAAATATAAAGTGTTTTGTTATATGTATTTGCTATATAGAGATGATAAGGGGTCTCATAGCTATTAATAATTTCAATAATTTATGAGTTATTGCATTAGGCTGGATTTGAACATATTTTGGGCCTTTTGCTAATGAAAGTAATTAGCAATGGACCAATAGGAATTTCTCCTTTGAACATAGGGAGGGAGACTAGGCGGTAGGGAGGATGACTAGGCTTTCAGTACTAATAATTACACTTGTCCCTTTTAAAAAGTATGGGGTTTAGGGTAGGTATGGTTCCACTATTTTTCGTGGCTCAAAAAATCCTTAAAATTTTTAAATTTTGGAGATTCTCCCAAAACTCACTTTTCCCCCCCAAAAACCCATCTCAAATTTCATTGTAGTCAAAAATTTCATTTTCAAGTCCGCTTTCCCTCTTGAACGTCCAAATTAAACTCTTCCTCCCTTCCTCTTCCATCTCTATCTCATTTTCCCAACCCTAATGCAACTATCAAGCTCGAAACCCTAATCTGCATAGCATCTTCGCGTTTTCTTTCTCTATCTCATTTGCCCAACCCTAATCTTACGATAGCTTCACAATTGATATGGCTGCACCATGAAGAAGACCAAAAGATGAGATTGAGGAGATCTCCTTGTACAATAAAAAAGACGATGATGGTGCTTGGGTTTTCCTACAGCCTATGACCTCAAGAAGAGTTCATGTTAAGTTATAAGAGAGTTTTCTCAAAATTTATGCAAAAATATTTTTATTTTCATGGCCTCAAGAAGTGTTCATGTTTTCTTCTCTAGTACTTATTAATTTGTGTGCCTTATCTAAATTTATGTAATTATTGAAATTGATGTTGAATTTTAAGACTTGCCTTAATTTATATGAAATTGATGTTGAATTTTAAGACTTGCCTTAATTTATATGATTAGTAAAATATAAAGTGTTTTGTTATGTGTATTTGCTATAGAGATGATAAGGGGTCTCATATATCTATTAATAATTTCAATAATTTATGAGTTATTGATTAGGGGGCATTTGAATATATTTTGGGCCTTTTGCTAATGAAAGTAATTAGCAATGGACCAATAGGAATAGAGGACTGTGCACATTTGGTCTCCTTTGAAAATAGGGTGGAGCGAGACTAGAATGTAGGGAGAGGGGCTAGGCTTTCAGTACTAATAATTACACTTGTCCCTTTAAAAAAGTAGGGGGTTTAGGGTAGGCCATTGTGTGGCTCAAAAAATCCTTAAAATTTTGAAATTTTTTAGATTCTCCCAAAACTCACTTTTCCCTCCCAAAAACCCATCTCAAATTTCATTGTAGTCAAAAATTTCATGTTCAAGTCCGCTTTCCCTCTTGAATATCCAAATTAAACTCTATCTCCCTTCCTCTTCCATCTCTATCTCATTTGCCCAACCCTAATGAAACCATCAAGCCTGAAACCCTAATCTGCATAGCATCTTTGCGTTTTCTTTCTCTATCTCATTTGCCCAACCCTAATCTTACTACTATAGCTTCACAATTGATATGGCTGCACCACGAAGAAGACCAAAAGATGAGATTGAGGAGATCTCACTTTACAATAAGAGGGACGATGATGCTGCTTGGGTGTGAGAGAGCAATTTCCCAAGGGTGCTTCGGTTTTCCTCCAGCCTATGACCTCAAGAAGAGGTCATGTTAAGTTATAAGAGAGTTTTCTCAAATTTTAATTTATGCAAAAAAAAAATTTATTTTCATGGCCTCAAGAAGTATTCATGTTTTCTTTTCTAGTACTTATTGATTTGTGTGCCTTATCTAAATTTATGTAATTATTAAAATAGATGTTGAATTTCAAGACTTGCCTGAATTTATATGATTAGTAAAATGTAAAGTGTTTTGTTATATGTATTTGCTATAGAGATGATAAGGGGTCTCATATTTATTAATAATTTTAATAATTTATGAGTTATTACATTTGGGGACATTTGAACATATTTTGGGCCTTTTGCTAATGAAAGTAATTAGCAACGGACCAATAGAATAGAGGATTGTGCACATTTGGTCGCCTTTGAATATAGGGAGGGGGACTAGACTGTAGGGAGGGAGACTAGGCTTTCAGTACTAATAATTACACTTGTCCCTTTAAAAAGGTAGGGGGTTTAGGGTAGGTATGGTCCCACCATTTTTGTAGCTCAAAAAATCCTTACGATTTTAAGAGACTTGCCTAAATTTATATGATTAGTAAAATATAAAGTGTTTTGTTATATGTATTTGCTATAGAGATGATAAGGGGTCTCATATATCTATTAATAATTTCAATAATTTATAAGTTATTGATTAGGGGGCATTTGATCATATTTTGGGCCTTTTGCTAATGAAAGTAATTAGCAACGGACCAATAGGAATTGTGCACATTTGGTCTCCTTTGAGAATATAGGGAGGAGGGAGACTAGGCTGTAGGGAGGGGGACTAGGTTTTCAATACTAATAATTACACTTGTCCCTTTAAAAAAGTAGGGGGTTTAGGGTAGGTCTGGTCCTTCCATTGCGTGGCTCAAAATATCCTTAAAATTTTGAAATTTTTGAGATTCTCCCAAAACTCACTTTCCCCCCCCCCAAAAAAACCCATCTCAAATTTCATTGTAGTCAAAAATTTCATCTTCAAGTCCGCTTTCCCTCTTGAATATCCAAATTAAACTCTTCCTCCCTTCCTCTTCCATCTCTATCTCATTTTCCCAACCCTAATGAAACCATCAAGCCTGAAACCCTAATCTGCATAGCATCTTCGCATTTTCTTTCTCTATCTCATTTGCCCAACCCTAATCTTACTACTATAGCTTCACAATCGCTATGGCTGCACCACGAAGAAGACCAAAAAATGAGATTGAGGAGATCTCACTATACAATAAGAGGGATGATGATGGTGCTTGGGTGAGAGAGGCATTTTGCAAGGGTGCTTGGGCTTTCCTGCAGCCTATGACCTCAAGAAGAGGTCATGTTAAGTTATAAGAGAGTTTTCTCAACTTGTAATTTATGCAAAAATCTTTTTATTTTCATGGCCTCAAGAAGTGTTCATGTTTTCTTATCTAGTACTTATTAATTTGTGTGCCTTATCTAAATTTATGTAATTGAGGAGATCTCACTGTACAATAAGAGGGACGATGATGGTGCTTGGGTGAGAGAGGCATTTCGCAAGGGTGCTTGGGTTTTCCTACAGCCTATGACCTCAAGAAGAGGTCCTGTTAAGTTATAAGAGAGTTTTCTCAAATTGTAATTTATGCAAAAATCTTTTTATTTTCATGGCCTCAAGAAGCGTTCATGTTTTCTTCTCTAGTACTTATTGATTTGTTTGCCTTATCTAAATTTATGTAATTATTAGAATTGATGTTGAATTTTAAGCCTTGCCTGAATTTATATGATTAGTACTATATAAAGTGTTTTGTTATTTGTATTTGCCACCATAAGGGGTCTCATATCTATTAATAATTTCAATAATTTTGGGGAATGACATTTGGTGTCCCAAAAGGCCACCCTTTCACCTCTCATGTTAGGTGCATAGATATTCAAGATTCCCAATTTTTGACCCTCATGCATGATCAAGATCCACTGCGCTCTAGCACGGATGATAACACCATGCCCAATAACATGAGGTATAATAAATGCTGCCACTGAAATACAAACACCCCCTCTAGTCCCAACTACCGAGGACCAAAAGGTGTGGCCAGAAAGCATCTTACCAGTTTTGCCACACTGAGATCTATCCAATTTGTGTTCCTACAACAAAAGCACATCCATAGGCCCTCCTGTAAAACAGCACGGTGAAGCTGGTCCTTCAGAAGGTGCTTCCTACCACGGGTGGGAAGCCCGCCAAGGCCCTGAACATTCCATGAGGCGATTCTCATGGAAGAGAAGAGGGTTTGACCCCTGATCTAAGAAGACGATGGGGAGCCTGAGGACGCCCCTCATAATGCTGGAGGACGGAGAAATCCACGAGGCAAAGTCCACTAACATGCCCTTGTCCGAGGCCCTGCACCGTGCCTGCATATGTACGAGAAACCTGTTCGCCCTGCGGGGCATCAAGGGCAATGGCATCATGCTGAAAATCCTGTAATACATGATCCCCACTGTGCTGAACATCCTGCATATCACCCCCTCCAAGTAGAGAGGACTCCACAAAGTCATCCTGATCTGAGTACTTTCCCACTTTTGAGATGGAATATCCTGTTCTGAGTACTTTCCCACTTTTGAGATGGAATATCCAAAGGATATAATAACCCAACAGATTTAAGGTGCTTTACCTTATTAATCTAACATAAGTGACACTTGACCACATAATTCTAAACAAAATCCTTCATTTTTTGCCAATAAAAAGTCCTTCTAACCAAAGCCAAGGTACATTGTATGCCCGGATGTCCTGCCAATGATGCATCATGGCACTCAAATAGGATCCTTAGTTTAATTTTCAGTACACAAACCTTATCATTTCGGAATAAAAGACCATTCCAAATAAAAAATTGGTTAGCTTTTCCTTCATTCACCAGGTTTTGATCTACCTCAGAGTTGGGGGACCCTGATTTTCCCAAATTCCAATGTTTTCCAAAGAAAATATCTGTACTACATTTTCCCCTGAGTGAATCGTACAAGTCAGAAGTAATTTTTGTGAAGCTAAGTTCATTAACTTCACCAATGCAACTCAACACATCAGCAATGCAATTCCAGCTACCTTTCCTATATTTAATCATGAAATCAAAGTCTTGCATCAATTCAGCCCATCTGGCCTTTCTACCTTTCAAGTTTAATTGATCACAAATGAATTGCAAAGACACTCTTAATGGAATTTAACACTTTACTTTCCCAAACATCCAAAGAAATAGTGTTTACATCAAAATGAAATAGTGTTTACATCCAAAGAAATAGTGTTTACATCAAAATGAACACATGAAGACACTACATCCATAACCAATTGGAAAAGTTCATAGTTAAAAAGATTTTCCATTAAAGTTCGTTAATAAAAGTTTCCTTGGGTACAACAATGTTTCCCTTAAGAGTAATAAGGTTTCCATTGTGATGGAAAAACATCAAATGTTTAACCCAATCAACAAAAAACTCCTTATTTTTTTTAATGAAACCATTCCATCCCTAAAATGATGTCTACAACATGACCCAAGCTCATGGCATGAAAATCAAGTCTATCTGAGTACAACTAGATGTCTAGCGGTAGTTTTGACACCTTCTTGTCCCATAATTGGACTTGTCCTCTAGCCATCCTGACCTTGTACATGTGATCATTCTGTGTGGTTTCCAGCTTCATCCTCTATACCACAATGTTGTCAATAAAATTGTGAGTACTACAAGGATTAAACAAAATATGAACCTGATATCCATTTATTGATCCATCAACACGAAAGAATTTGTTTGGGCCAAAAACCTCTTTACTAAGAGTACAATCTGAACATTGGCTTCCTTCAAGATGCGTAATATTGACTTCAAAAAATTTGCCTTGAAGTTCTGTAATGTGCACAGATTTCTTTGGTATAAACTTCTTCGATGCCGCCTTTCGTCCAGATGCCGAAGGTGCTGTAGCTCCGTTCAAAGGATAGAATTTTTTCGTGTGTCCCTTTTCCTTGCATTTGAAACATGTGATATTATCCTTCCTCACAAATTTCTACTTCTTGCTGGCGTTGTCAGAATGTTTTGGTTTTGGTGTGAAAACCAACTTTCTTTTTTATCCACTATTTGAAAAAATGAACATGGATTTCTTTTCTCATTAGACGATGGTTTTGATGTGTTGGTGCCAACCATAGTCTTATGAAAAACCTTAGCTGCTTGAATAGCATCCTCAGCCATTTTGACCTTGCATTTTTTTACCTCGTACACTGATAGTCTCACGAGCTAGACCATTGATGAAAATCCCACATAAGGTATGATCATCAAACTTGGCTTTGGCAGCCAATTGTCTAAACTTTTGCACATAATTGTCAAAAGGCTGCATTGTGATATTGCAGTCAAAGTACATACAAAGTTTACGTACACGGTTTGGTTTTGAAGATTGTAAGCTTGTTGCTACACTAGTAGAGACAGGTGCTAGGATGCAAGTGAACCATTTAATGCATCACTTTATTAGCAGGCTATTGGGTGCCTCATCTATCTACATAATACGAGGCCATACATTCTGCCAGTCGAGCAAGTTTATGCATAGTCCCAGAAGTAAGAATTGGTACGCTGCCAAGCAAGTATTCAGATACTTATAGGGCACTCAATCCCTTGGCTTATTCGATGCTAAGGGGGGTGATGTTTAACTAGATGCTTTTAGTGATTTTGATTGGGTTGGATGTTATGACATACAAGTGTCCATAAGTGGCTTTTGCTTTCGCCTTGGTGATTCATGTATATCATGGCTCAGCGCAACAAGAAGCAGCCAATAGTGGCCACTTTGTGCTATGAAGCTGAGTATAGTGTAGCTTTTACACAACAACTCTAGAGTGTGTATGGCGTAGATGACTTTTGGTAGTTCTTGGTGTTGGGCAGCAGCAACACCTCCATTTTCACTAACAGTCAGAGTGCATTAGCCGTTTACAGGGAACCCAGTGTTTCATGCTCGCATTAACCATATTGAGGTGCATTATCATTATGTCATGGAGAGGCTCATTTTGCTAGGAGTGATTAGCCTAGATTGTGTCTCTACACATAAAAATGTGACAGATATGCTCACAAAGGCTCTCTCACACAAGAGAAGTTTGAAGCTTTTCACAAACTACATGAGGAATTTGTATGATTTATATGGTAGTGATGTGTGTATGTATCGGTCGAGGCACTTTTTCCCTCTTTATTAGGAGGTTTTTCTCCCAAGCATATGCACTCTTATGAGTGTGTAAGTGACCTTACCATGTCACGCCACTTATACTTTACTCATTCTCATCAATCCACATTGAGTGTTGTGCTTCCATCTATCTCTCCTTGCTTGCTGCATCTATGTGTGTGTTGCTACATTGATCTCTCCACTCCAATAATAGGGTGTCATTGGCTACTTTGTAAAGTAGTAGGTCCCTCAATACCTTATCTAGAATAATCATATTCACATGTATCTAGGAGCTATGGATATTAAGAAATTAACTCTTATACCTGGAGGGGGATACCTAATCTAATGATACCCCCAACTTTAAGAGCAAAGCAAACTGTTACTCCCTAATCATCTCTAACTCATGTCAAGTTATGAACCATGATGTGCTAATGGATATATTTAATACTTATTGAGATTTGGTTACATGTATTGCTAATGGATATATGTGTAACATGACTTATTTAATACTTATTGAGATTTGGTTGCATGTATTGCTAATGGATATATATGTAACATGACTTCTGTAAAATTTTCATTTTAAAAGTTACCACATGGAAATCAACTTCAATCCTATTGGTAGAGATAATTTTACCATCACAAAGAGGGGCATAATCTTGCTTGAAGTGACCCCTCTCACACACAAGAAGTTTATATGAGCATCATCCTTGATTTCCCACAATAGAGCATCTCAATAAAAAATAATAATAATTAGGAAAACTAATTTACTAAAATGAGGACCTTGATTTCCTATAAGAGAATTTGGGATCTCAATCAACAAAATCAATAATTAGGAAAGCTAAGCTGCTAATTATACAAAGCACAAAGGATGATTTGGATATAGGTTCTTTTAATATTTAAAGATTATGTATGTTGGTGGACTACTCCTCTTGAGTCCTTCTCAACAGGTTGCTTTGTATACTTCGGGAGGACTACTACCTTGATAGTAGGGAAAGAGATATAATGTCATTCTAATAGTGTGTATATAGAGATCTGATGTCATAATTTCCGAGGTATGTCTATATCTTGATTATATATATAACCTAACTTCATTTGCAAAAAATGTGTAATTATCTTTCTAATTGTTGTGATTCTAATAGTTGTAGTCAATTATGTAGATTGCATTGGTACTTTTACCATTCATAGGAAATATATTCTTCATTGTATTAAGTCTGATGAGGATTGTTCTCTTGCACACTCTATCCTATGAATCTAATTCAAGGAATCAATTTAAGCAATATAATGACTTTAGTACTTTGTTTTTTTTGGGGTTTAATTATGTGATTATGAGTATGTTGATTAATATCACTAAGTGTTGGTAAAGCCCTAACACTTTTTTAGCAATTCTTTAACAAAATCAAATTTCTTGATTGTTGGCATTTTTTAACCAATATCTATCATATCAGGTTTTTTACATGGATCTAATTTTTTTACATAATGTAATAGCTATGGAAAAGGTGGGTAGTATTTATGTTTGGTCATTTTAAAAGCGAGAAGAAATGAATCTGCCAAACGCTTAAAAGAAATAAGTGTTGAGTGTTTATGTATATGACTAAAAGCATGTTAATTTCCATACTAGCAATTACTTGCCCATACATCTAGCTAAGATTAGTGGATGATATAGAGTTTAGTACTATTCATTTTTCCAACTGCATTGGATATTGGATGGGAACACAACTAGGTAACATTCACAACTAGGTACTATTCACTATTAGATATTGGAGGGGTCTATAACTAGGTAACATTCACAACTAGATACTATTCATTTTTCCAACTATGGGATGTTGGATTTTGTTCCTAGACTAAGCAAGAGATCTTAAAACACACTAAGATGAAATGGGATCACTATAGTGTTGTGCCATTTGGATCATGTAAGATTGCTACATTTTTACAAACTTGCTACATTTGAAGTGTGGTGCTTCCATGTCTTACTTTTTCAATCCTAAGGTTGTAGATAAAGGAGTAGGATTTCTTAATGATGCAAGGATTTCTCCCATCAATAAGAGGTTTACTTTTTCAACCGTTTTTATTATTTTGAGGATGGAGGAAATCTTCATATCATCTATTATTGTTGAGGAGACCTTGGTTTTACGATGAGCTAAGTAGAGCATAACTAGACTAAGGATAAAATCACCAATATAAATAAGAATAAAAGATGAAAATTATGGCAACATCTAGAGAAGCACTTCAATAGTTGGCATGAAAATTGTGTGTGGAAGTTGAGTTGGATGGAGGGAGCTTGATCTAGACGAGGAAGAATAGACGAGGTTGATCTAGATGAGGGAGAATAAATTATGAGTAATTTTTGATATGGTTTCATTTTTTTAAAATGATGCAAGTAATATAGTTGCTTAGTATATTCTTCCCACACACGATCTTCAATTTGTTCAAATAATATAAGAAGTAGGTGTACTAGATGATGTTAAGAGGCTTTAGCCACACTAAACAAGTTCACACTACAAAGACACAAAAGATATGAGGATTTAAGGAGAATGATTTGGAAGATATGACTCTTGAAGATGAGAATGGCCTTGAGATTTGAATTTGGATTCAAAATTAAAGGAGAAACTTTATTAGTTATTAAAATCATGTGTGGATGTTTTTTCTTGGAGTTATAAGAATATGAAGGGAGTGAACCAAATATTTTATTAGCATCATATTAACATTAAGGAAGATGTGCTACTAGGTGAGGCAACATAGGTACCAGATGAATATAAACTATGCAAGAAATGTGAAGGAGAAAAATGACAAGTTCTTAAAGGTAGGTGTTATGTGCATATTATATGTGAATATACTAAGAGGCTAACCCACCCTAGGCATGTGAGCATGGGAGCATGGGAACATGATCTAGTGGGACAAGGGTTAGATCTAACCTTGGGTTGAGGTTAGGGTCAGGCAACCAAGGGTCACTTGAGGGCCCTCCTATATAATAGGGGCATGGGGCACTCTCAAGGGATGTTCTCTTGTGTAGAGCATTGTATCTACTCTCTTGTCATTTCATGCTAGAGCTATGTGTTGCTGGAATGAAGTCATATCTCTTGGTGGTATGGGACACCAAGGTAAGGTATGTGGTACTTCCTTGTATTTATGTGTGCACCCTTGGGCTCGGGGGGATGCGTATATGCCTGGTTTATGTATGTTTATGCATAGTGATTAGCTAGAGAGATCTTTAGGGTTTTAATAGTGGTATCAGAGTGGTCTCTAGTTAATTTTTTATGTTTTTTCTCCTCTTAATTTTTTCTCATTATTCTATTTTTTAAGCATTTTTAAGTAAATTTTAACATTTACTAAGCAAAAATATGTTATTTTTTAGTTTGTTTTGGTGGCATATACATTGCAAATGCCAATATGGTAGTTGGGATGCGGTGCTTCTCGACTTGGATGGATGTATCGATGTTGCGGGAAGTTCCGTGATTGAGTGAAAATGCTATTTTTTTTCTATTTTTATGATTAAAATAAGCATTTTATGGATTTTCAAACCAAAATACCACACATGATTTTGCAGGTATTTTTTGGTAGAAAGGATTCCCTAAATTTCTATATTTTTAAGGAATTTTTCCTAATTATTTAGGAAATTTTAAGAGCATTTTTATGGTAAAAAAGGCATTTTAATGCATTTTTGCGTGTTTCCCACAGGCATGCTATCAAATTTTTGTCGATTTTTTGCTGAATTTTAGTAGGTGGCACCATGTTGATGCATCGGGTTCTCTCCTGTGTGGTGGGCATGGCATTTTTTCCATCTCTCTAATCTGAATTTTTCTTCAAAAGATCTCTTCCACGTGGGAACACCTCTTATTTGGGTGGATTAATTAAAATTTAATGACTAATTAACCCACATGATTAGTGATTAAAATTGATTATTACATAATCATGTTTAAGGCATAATCCCTCTGTTTAACAGAGAAGAGAGGAAGGAGATGGTGGAGGAGGGTGTGGAGACCATCTTGCTTCTCTCATTGTAGCCAGTTACATCAAAGTATTCCTCCATGGCTTCAATCCACTTTTCTACAACTTCACCTAACTGTTCCCCTTCACCCTTGGAGGGACCAGGCTGCAAACTATGAAGAGTTTTACGAACATCTAGGTCGAGCTCTTCTTCATCGAGTTGGGGGTTCACATTTCTACCACGACGACCTCAATCCATGCTCCTATCAATACAAAAATTCTTGTTAAGTTTCTTTATTTATAATTCAATTCGATTTTTGATTCAACTGATTCTAGGTTTCTTTAAATAGGTCGGCTCCCCACATAATCATGGGGTAAAGATACTCATATAGAACGCATTATCATTCATTCAGAATATCTCATTCATATCTTTAACATAATAATGGTCCATCAGATTGAATTTTTCCATCTGAACAGTCCTCCATGGGGATTTCAATTTTTCATATTTTTAATTTATCAACCCCTAACTTGATCCAACAGTAGTAATTTTTGTCACCAGCACAATCCACTAATCTCATAGTGATTTGCTGAAGTCATTAACGTCATTCTAGAACATTATCACAGGGACTCGTCCTCCTAATCATCCTCGTTGAGGTTTTGCTTAGCTTATTACATTTCAACCAAAACTTAGGAATCTTTATTTTTCAATCAGAATCCAAATCAACTCATCAGTTCACAACCAGAATTTAAAAATCATATCAACCACATTCGAATTCATCATCTGGATAGCATTAATGCTTATAATTTCAAGTCTTAGATTTACTCATATATACTGCCAGTAAAGAGCTGCAGTTATACCCTCGCTATATATGGGTAGCACAGTCCTTGGAATTATAAGGTAAAGACCATCATGTCTAGGCCTCAAGCAAGTCAGGGATTCCATGCAATTGTGGTACTTCCATCTGAAGACCCAATCACTTATTTATGAATTTCAGTTCAAATATCAAATTGTATGAATTTTATCATACAATTACAACCTTTTAGTGCTTCTTGATAAATTTTTGACATATTTGGCTTCTCAGTTGATCCTCATTAGCCAAATAGCTCTAATACCAACTGTAAGATCCCTATCCCCTCTGCACAACGAAAACAAGGGTGCTAGAACAAAAGTAGCAATTCTTGCGCAGGGCAAGATCCCACACTCGGGGCCTCGCCCACGGATATCTAGACAAGAGACTAATCCATCGGTTTTTCCAAAATCGGACCTGGAAAAACTTCCTTTGCTCGAAAAACACGAGCGACCACCAGGATAACTTTTCCCTAACGTAGTCAAAAGCCTTAACTAACTGAGCTCATCTGGCCAAACCCGTAGAGATGTTCGATAAACAACCTAGCTAACTCAAGAGTTTTCACCTTCTTTTTTAGTAGGTGTATAAATTTGACCATCTTGGTCAATCTGTCAAAACCACTACCCAAACCAAATCATTCCCTCAAGTTGTTTCAGGTAAATCAAATAAAATCCATTGAAATACTTTTTCCTCAATGAATTTAATCACCCCCAAATGATTAATGTCAAGCGGTTGTGAAGGATCCACCTTGAGCTCTCCGTCTCAATACCTAACCCAAGAGACTTGCCTAGTCTCTCCGGACTAATTCAACAAAAAGTCCCAGATGTCCTTAAACAAACTTGGCCAATAAAACTGTCTTTTAGCTAGTGCATAGGTCTCTGTATCTTGGGACAACCAGCACTCAGGCTATCATGACTTTTAATAAGAATTTGGCATCAAAAGTCACCAATAGTTGGTACACAAACTCTACCCTTATAGAGTAAATACTCTTCGTCTCAATGGAATAGTGTCTATACTTTTCCCTCAATGAATTTAATCACCCCCAAATGATTAATGTCAAGTGGTTTTGTGAAGCATCCACCCTTGAGCTCTTCGTCTTGATACATAACCCAAGTGGCCGCCTAGTCTCTCCAGACTAGTTCTCACTCTCCCCATCGAAACCTTGGCTAATCTCTCTATATTAGCACTCCAGACTAGTTCTCGCTGTCCCCATCGAAACCTTGGCTAATCTCTCTATATTAGCACTCCTTTTGAACAAGGAAAATGAGTCCTAAATGCGATCTTGGGAATATCATGTTTCCTTATCTTAACTTGGTGATCTTAACTTGGTGATACCCCATTCTAAGATCAATCTTAGAAAAGTATTGCGCATCATTAAGTTGATCAAACAACTCATCAATGTGTGGCATTGGGTATTTGTTCTTAATCGTAATCTAATTAAGAGCATGGTAGTCTATGCACATCCTTGGGAATATCATGTTTCCTTATCTTAACTTGGTGATACCCCATTCTAAGATCAATCTTAGAAAAGTATTGCGCATCATTAAGTTGATCAAACAACTCATCAATGTGTGGCATTGGGTATTTGTTCTTAATCGTAATCTAATTAAGAGCATGGTAGTCTATGCACATCCACATAGACCCATCTTTCTTTTTTACCAAAAGAATGGGTGATACTATTAACCCATTCCTAGGGTCAACAAGAGCTACTGCCATTATCTTACATCAAGGAGTTAAGGTAGATACACCAAAAGGTCATACATTCAAGATATGAAGCAATGGTGTTTAAATCTACAACTTGGATGGGCACCCGTAATGGTCCTATGGAATACTCATGTGGCAATTTCTGCCTCAAGAGCTTGTGGTAGTAAGCTAGGATGAAGTCCCAAGTGATGTACTTCATGGATATATTATGAGATTAGTCAGTGTAATAGCATTAGGCCTCTTATGAGCCTAAAGTGCCTGGCCGGCCACAGTTTAAGTAAGTGTGAACACTTATGGCCATGTGTATAAGTGAATATCTCTCATAATACAAAAAAACTCTCCCATTGTGCAATAGAGTCTTGCTCTTGCTAATCTCTCTCTAATCCATGCTTGTGAGTGTGTGTGAGTGAAGTGAGGTGAAAGGAGGGACGAGTACACATAGTGCAATACGGTGGTGTGACAACGCTTGCAGGGCACAATGGAATCGCTTCTCAAGGAGTTGTGGAGCTTGGAGACCTCAAGGGTTACAAGCTCAGTCATTGGAAATATCCTCATGATAGTTGCGGTTCACCAAGTAATCTTCTTGTTGGATGTGTTCCAAGGGGGGTTTGGGTGAGCCAAAACATTTTTTGGCACCGTGCTGCCGGGGAATCATCCCTCGACTTTTTCCATCTTTTTTCTCTAATCTACGCATTACCCATTGTCCAGATGTACTGTTCATGATTTGACTTCTGGTGATACGATTATTGCATCTGGCACCTTGTTTCGTGGGCTGTATAGGCTCAATTCTTATGACAAGTGTGTGGAAGATTCAGCAAATGCAGTTTGTGAGTGATGAAAAGGCAGTTTCAAATGCAAAACTATGGCATGCTCATTTTGGTCATTTGAACTTTGCTAGTTTGCTGCGTTTGCAGAAATTTGATATGGTTGCTTCATTGCCCCCTCTTGAGGCACCATTGAAACATGTTTGTGATATATTTTGGGCAAAATGCAGCGTTTTGTGTTTCCAAAAGGATGGTTCTGTGCGGGCCACTCGCAAATTGCAACTTGTACATATGATGTATGTGGGCCTATGCAACTCCGTCATTTGGTAAACACTTGTACTTCATGACTTTCATTGATGATTACTCAAGGCATGCATGGGTATATCCATTGAAGGCAAAGTTCGAAGTGTTTTTGTGCTTCAAACAGTTTTTGCTTATGGTTGAAAATGTATCCAATTTTACTGTGGGCACCCTCCGTTTTGATCGAGGGGGGAAGTACATGTCTAAAGAGTTTGATGCATTTCTGGCTAGTCGTGGGATAAAACACCAATGTACAGTGCCGTATACCCCTCAGCAAAATGGTGTTGCTTAGAGGAAAAACATGTCACTTATGGAGATGGCACGATGTATGGTCAAGAGCCAAGCTTTGCCACATGCGTTTTAGCTTGAGGTTGTCATGTGTGCTGCATATGTACTCAACAGGTGTCCCACTAAGGCCTTGCAGTCTGTTACTCCATACGAAGCTTGGCATGGCAAGAAGACTTCTATTGGTCACTTGCGTGTCTTTGGTTGCTTGGCCTATGCTTTAGTGCATACAACATAGAAAATTGGATGATAAGGCTGTCAAATGCATTTTTGTTGGTTACAGTGCTGAGAGCAAGGGTTACAGATTGTATCATCCACACAGTCAAAGCGTATCTTGATTAGTCGAGATGTTGTTTTTGTGGAAGATGCTGTGCAGCCTTTGTTATCATGTACCAAAGAGACAGGTGTGAGTTCACGGGATGTATTTGATACGTTGTTGCCTCTGTTTACAGGTGGGAATTCAAATGTAAGTCCTAATGAGGCAAATATTCAGCCTATACAGATTTCAAAACGACATCATAGGTCAGCCTATTTCTCATACAGATTTACAGGATGTAATTTATGAGGATAGGGCTGAAAATGAGCAGGCTAGAGGTATGCCTAAATGGCTACTAGTGCCAACCTTACGTGATAGTAAAATTGATGCACCTATGTCTAGTCGTACTCGTTCAGGTTTTCAGCATGCCTCATATGCATCAGATTGTTATGCTTTGGCTGTGTCTAGTATGTGTGAAGAGGAAGAACCTCTTTCATTTGATGAGGCACAAAAATCAGAAAATTAGTTGGCTGCAATGCAAAGTGAATATGATGCTATAATGAAGAATGGTACATGGTCTTTGTGTGATTTGCCTATTGGTAAAAAGGCCATTGGATGTAAGTGGGTTTTTAAGTTGAAACGACTGCGTTCTTGAATGGAGATTTGCATGAGGAGGTGTATGTATCGCAGCCTCGTGGTTTTGTTCAAAGAGGGCAGGAAAACAAAGTGTGCAGGTTGAAAAAGGCTTTATATGGTTTAAAGCAAGCTCCGCGAGCTTGGTATGAAAATATACATGCATATTTGACTGCACATGGTTTTCAGAATAGTCCAACAAAAAGCACTTTGTATGTTAAACATGTGGATGATGTACATCTAATCATTGCTCTCTATGTCGATGACATGCTGCTCACAGGACCAAATGAGAGTCATATTGCTGATTTTAAGGCTGATTTGAATGCCTCTTTTGAGATGTCAGATTTGGGGCATTTGCATCATTATTTGGGGATACAATTTAAACAGTGTGATGGAGGTATTGCTTTATGTCAGACAAAGTATATTGAGACATTGTTGTGCAGAGATTTGGCCTTGAAGACTACAAGCCTATTGCTACTCCAATGGAGATAGGTTTGAAGTTGTCTTCATGATGCTGGAGATCACTTTGATGTCACACTCTATCAGACAGCTATTGGTTACCTCATTTATGTATGCATTACGAGGCCGGACATTTAGTTTGCAGTCTCACAGGTGAGCAGGTTTATGCATAGCTCAGGGTCTAAGCATTGGAAGGCAGTTAAACGCATCTTTCGCTACTACTTGAGTGGCACCATACATCTTGGGTTGTTTTATCCCAAGGGGGGATCATTGCCACCAGATTTACATGCTTTTTCGGACTCAGATTGGGCTGGTTGCTACTATGACACAAGAGTGTCCACAAGTGGTTTTTGTTTCATGCTCGATAGCTCATGCATATCTTGGTTGAGCAAGAAGCAACCTACTGTGGCCACTTCTAGTTGTGAAGCTGAGTATAGGGCAGCTTTCACAGCTACGGTTGAGTGTGTGTGGCTCAGACGGCTTATGGCTGACTTGGGTGTTGGACAGGAGTCTGCCACCTCTATGTACACTGACAGCAATTAGAGTGCATTGGCAATTGCGAGAAACCCAGTTTTTCATGCTCGCACAAAGCACATTGAGGTGCATTATCACTATGTCAGGGAGAGACTCTCAGCAGGAGAGATCAGCTTGGCCTATGTGCCAACACAGGACAACCTCGCACACACCGATCTTTTCACAAAGGCACTTCCTTGTGAGAAGTTCAAAGCTTTCCGTAAAGCTTTGGGCTTGCTCCCCTTTGTGGACTGATCTACTTCGGGCATGGCACTTCCCTATACATGAGTGCTAGCTCTCGTTCACACCATCACTCCCAGGGGGGATTTATTGCCATATATATAGGCAGTGATGTGTGTGAACACACTTAGGACCGTCGGGACACTTTTTTCCTCTTTAGGAGGTTTTTTCTCCCCAGCTTGTATATACGCCCATCATTCTAGGGCTAACTTATCTTTTTTACATTGACACAATCTAATACATTGTGTGTTGTGTGCATTCTTGCTTCTTCTTCTCCAAGCTTTGTGTGCTTTTTTGCAAACCTAATTCCAACAATTTGATCGTGAGTAAACCCGATCAATTTTAAGACATGTGTGATGCGTGGGAGGACATTAGATTAATGTGTTTGATCACTCATATGTGCTGATAGTTACAAAACCGAGGAAGGTTGTTTTCTCAAATGGGAGGACTATCATGGGAGTGAGATTTTTCAGAATATTTTATCATGGGGATGAATCCAATTAATTATGTGTGATGCATGGTTCATATGTGAAGCATGGTAGTGAAGGATTTTCATTTGTTAGAATTATTTTTGTGAGTGATTCCAAAGTAATTGTACTATATTGAGTATAGATCATGAGTTCGAAACAACCAAGGTGGACATTAGATGAGATTATCTAGCCGAGCACACGTGTGCTAAATATTTGATTTTGTATGATTTTGCCCATTGTACATATGTTGGACAATCTTTAATTTTGATGAGATGCTTTAAAAGCATTGGACTAAGGTTCAATTTTATAAAAGCCCAATTTTGGAAAAACTATGCTATTTATGGCTCCAAGGGCTAAACTTATGAATATGATTTAAATACGCGTGTGGGAGACACACGTCAGGGGAGGAGATTATACCCAATCTTGTCTTGATGGTGATGTTATTCTCTTTCTCTTGTCTTATGCTATACTATGCTCTTTGATTTTAATTTAATTCAAGTCTTTGTTTTAATTTTTGATGTATTTTATGAGTTTTTAATTATTTCTTAAAGAAGTACAAAAGGGTCCCGTGACAATCTTGATACAAGAATCCACGTATTCATTTACAAACTATGTGACACTTGGACGCCTGTATATAGCTACCCTCTTTCCTCATCCATTGTATCATCCATAATTGTCTCATTAATAAGCTGATCCGTGGGCTGAAATTCAAGCTTACTCTCAGCCAGTATGGTTGATTTGCAGTAACTTTTTGAGCATTCATTTGCTCCACATATGGCTCCCTAGCATTGTACAAAGGTAGGAGTTTATCAAAGATGTCCTGTGAGCATTCATTTTACTATTTTTTACATAAAAGCATGGGATTACTTAATTTGTCAATAAAGAGAACGTCTCCGCTCACCAAAATCTGCTTTGTGGTTGGATGGTAGAGTCTATACCCTTTGCTTTCTTAGTTGTATCACACAAAATACATTTTACTGCCCTATCATCTAGCTTATTGTGTTGTTTCTCAGGTACAAGAGTATAAGCAAGACAACCAAAAACATGCAAATGAGTCACAGAGGGCTTCCTACCATTCCAAGCTTCATAAGAGGTAATTGTCTACAAGGCTTTGGTGGGGCATCTGTTTAGCACATAAGTTGCACATGTAATTACCTCCAAACATATCCAAGACAACCAAAAACATATCCAAAAACATGCAAATAAGGTAGAGAGGGCTTCCTACCATTCCAAGATTTATAAGGGGCAATTATCTACAAGGCCTTCATGGGGCATTTGTTTAGCACATGTTAGCACGTGAGTGACACACGTAACTGCCTTAAGACAAAAAAACATGAGGAAAATCTTGGCCTTTAACTATGTAACATACCATATAAATGAGAGATCTATTCTTCCTCTCAACCACACCATTTTGATGTGGCATATAAGGCACTACGCATCGATGGCTTATGCCTCTTTCAATAAATATACATGAAACTTCTTTGGCATAGAGTCCCCCCCTCGATCTATATAAAGGGTGCCAACTTTACATGTAAAGCCATAGAAACACAGAATCTAAAGCATGTAAAAACCTATTAATTTTCCTTCAATGGACACACCCAGGTGTGCCTAGAGTAGTCATCAATAAAAGTAATGGAGATATCCCCCGATTGTGTCCTCATGGGATAACATACATCACTATATATAAGCTATAATTTCTCAATAGCCCTAACTAATCCATCTTTCCTCACATACATGTTTGACATCAGCCTCAAGCTTTAGAACTCTGACACCATCTCTTACCTTTTAAGGTACAATAGGCTTCCTAAAGTCAAGGGACCAAAGTGGGCATGTTATAGCTCCACGTCACTTATAGCACATGTGGTAGTTACTGAACAAGTATTATATGCCAATCTCTCATAACTATCCAACCTGTAAAAATCCCATAGATTAGAGTACCAGATATACCACGGTGATGTCTCCATCACTCCGATCATGAATCGTACACCTATCCATCAACAAATCTGACCACTAGGCCTACCCTAGCAATGGCATAGACCGACATCAAGTTCTTTTTGATGCATGATAGAAACAAGACTTTTGAGAGAAAGATTGTCCCACCATTTGCAGTAATGAGAATAACCTTACCAACTCCTTTTACTGGACACAAAGATTTATTTGCACATATGACATTTCCTCCTTGAGGAGCACACTAAAGTGAGGAAAATAAATCATGCTAAGAAGTAATGTGCTTGCTAGCACCACTATAAAAGTACCAGATATGCTGATCATCATTGACATGCATATATCATGGACATAAGGATCATAATTGTAGTGCACAATGAATGCCCAATCATCCTATGCATAGTTCACTCACTCTTTCTTTTCAGCAATGCATCAGCCACACCCATGCTCGACTCTTTCTTCTTTTCCTTCTCTCTAGCATTTTTCTATATTCATTGATGTAATGGCCTAGCTTCCAATACTAGTTGTATTTTCCTTTCTTCTTAGGCTTATCACCCCTCTTTTAAGCATCCTTTCTAGAAGACTGGGATGATTCTGCCTATGGCTTATAGCCACCTTGAGAAAAGGCTTTGCCTTCACCTTTTTAACTGGTAGCAAATGCCTGATCTCCCACATGTATATTAGTTTGTTTTGTTGAGATTACTCTTCTTATAAGAGCACTACAACCAACTCATCAAAAGTAAGGACATTGGGGTTACCCTTCATCATTAGCCAAAGTGTAGATGTAAAACCCTCGTATGAATCTAGTAGAGCCATGAGAACAGTAGATACCAAAGAATTGTCCACCAAATAGGCCTCATCAATACATACTAGCCGCTCCCTAATAAGATCTTAATCCTTGTGAGGAACTCATCCATTAAATCTCCCTTGTTCATATGCTTGGACTCTAACTACTTGTGCAAGTAGGCCACTTACCTTGTTGTGCCCCTAATAAGGCGTAACAAGCACATCCCAAGCATGCTTCGTAGTTTTACATAAGTGAATATGAGGAATAATGCTCATTTTCATTGAAAGTGCCACTAATGCATGTGCCTGTGCATCCCTGCCATCCCACCTGGCTTGTTTTGTTGTGGGAGGTACAGAAGCAGATGCAACAATTACATTAGAACTTGTATCACCATCCAGAGTACATGTACAATGTTATTGTGTTGGCGAGACAGGGCATGCCTTAATGTCAATAACAACATTCTAAATCCCTTTGACAATTAATACATGGAACTAGTTGGTCATGTCAAGCTTATCCTAAGTGGAAAGCATCCCAAATACATCATTGCTTGCCATTCTATCTGTAAATAATACCAATCTTTGACACATAATGCAAATATCTCAACTACATGTAGGTACTATCAATGCCCAATGAGGAATGCAACTAAAATGGCTACCAGTAGATCACTGATGATGATGGAAACCTACAAAGTGTATGAAAAACTGCAGTGTAGAGTGTGAAAATGATACTTAGCAGGAATGAAGAATTTGATGATAATGTTGATGATGTTGTTGAAGGTATTGAAGATGAACTCAAAAATGCGATGTCGAAAATGACGACGACCTTGTCTACACAGCAAAATGATGTTGTTGTTGATGATGTTGATGATGTTGTTGAAGGTATTGAAGATGAACTCAAAAATGCGATGTCGAAAATGACGACGACCTTGTCTACACAGCAAAATGATGTTGTTGTGTAGAACACCCAAAATTGAACGAAAATAGTTCAAACCGACACTCCCTCGGGATGCCTGCAAAAACCTTATCGCATGCGAATGAGCCCCAAAATGCTCCGAAACACCCCAAAACTCCGTAAATGTAGTTAACACAATACTATATGGTATACCTTCTCCGTAAATGTAGTTAACACAATACTATATGGTATACCTTCTCCACCTAAGATGATATCTTAATTTGAGAAAATCAAAAAAGCAACTCGAGGAGATGACAAGGAGGTGAGAACCAAGCTCTGATACCAATTGTTGGAGTGAAGATCAATGTAGCAACACACACATAGATGCACAACAAGCAAGGAGAGAGAGAGATAGAAGCATGACGCTCAAAGAAGATTGAAGAGAATGAGTGAAGTGACATGATAAGGTCACTTACACACTCATAAGAGTGCATACATTTGCTCGAGGGAAAAAACCTCCTAAAGAGGGAAAAGGTGCACTGGCCCATCATTAGCCTATGTCCACACATCACTACCATATAAATGCTACACCTATATCCTAGCAAGGGCAGGATCCACCTGTTTGACTTAGTCCAGAGGAAAATCTGGGGCACTTACCAAATGCATGCTAACTATCCTCAAAGGCACATTTGGGGCACCTACCAAATGCCATGCTTCTTCATTGAATCTTTGGCCCCAAGGAAAGGGCTCACATAATTACTTTTTCCACATGAAGGTTTTAGCTCTTAGAGGGATGTGCAAGTCCTACAATGTTGTCCATGTCCCCTGCCAAATCTCACCACTCTCTTTGAGCTTCCATATCTTCTTATTGTATAGCACATTCACTTTGAGCTTCCATGTCCCCTACCAAATCTCACAACTCTCTTTGAGCTTCCATATCTTGTTGTTGTATAGCACATTCACATTCATGTTAGACTTTACCATTTATTTGTGTAGAAACCACTATGTGGGTTAGTGAGGGGTTCCATCATGGGCCTATCACATTCACATTCCATATCATGTTAATGTATAGAAAATTCACATTCATGTTAGACTTTACCATTTATTTGTACAGAAACCACTATGTGAGTAGTGAGTGGGCCCATTGGAAAGTTAGTAGAGCCAATCCTTGGGCCATGTAATTTCATTGATGGAAGTGGAGACAAGGAGGACAAGGATTCTGAGGAGGGCTTAATCTACCAAGATTCCATCTACTCTAGCATACCTAAAAGTTATTTTAAGTTGATGTTCCTTCCTCCATCTTGAAGGAGGTTCATCCCAGATATCATAAAGATGAGCCAATCCCATGTGGTTGACATGTTAGCCTAAAGTGTGTCTTCCTAAAGAGATAGAGATTTTAGAGGGAGGAGTACTTACATACGAGTTCATGCAAAAGCCATGATCAAGGTCCTCTCCTTGGTCGCATTAGATGCAAGCCTAAAGTGTGTCTTCCTACAGAGATAGAGATTTTAGAGGGGGGAGTACTTACATATGAGTTCATGAAAAAGCCATGATCAAGGTCCTCTCCTTGGTCGCATTAGCAAGGCTACCCCCTTTTAAGTCATAGGTAACTCTTTGATATTCTAGAGTATTGGTGGTCTCAACTCTTCAAACCCCCTTGCTACTATAGATCCTAAGGGTGCTAGAAAATGTAATTACACTTTTTATGATCCTAAAGTCCTAGAACTTATCGAACTAGACTAAGGCTAATTACTTGTGGCTATAAGGGTCACACCAATCTAGCTTATCTTCTAAGCCAAATTTCAGGGATGGAATCCGGGTGAACACATAAATGAGATTTTAGCACTATTGAAGTTATTTTTCACCAAAAGAGAATGCCATCTCTCGCACAAGTGAATAAGAAAGAGGTTATTTAGCAAGGGAAAACCAATAGCTTATTGATGTGCCTCAATCAACAAAGGAGGCTATATACACCTCACGTCTAGCATCCTCCACATAATTGCATTGGTGTAGTTATATCTAGAGGGCAATTCACATATAGAAAAATGAGGTGTGCCATACAAATTTGGAGACTCTCATCAATTGTAATGATGAATTTGTACCTCAATTAGATGAGGGGGACACACCGATGAGCTTAACGAGCTCTTGATCTCTCTCTCCATGTGTATCTATGTTAAGCTACAAACACAAGCTCTAGCATAGAACTTGCATACACACACACACACACACACATGTAATTTTGTGATTTCTTGAATTTTAGCATCCCAATTTTACTCCATAACTTGCATTTGGGTATGACTATCTATAAAACTTTTATAGAAGAAAACTTTTTGATGTAGCACTAAGATTTCTACTGTGACTAAATGTCTAAGAAAGGTTGGCCATCCACACACTTTCGCCTTGGTATGTGGCAAATAAACTATCTCAAGATCCATGAAGAATCTTGAAGATCCCAATGGTGAAGGCATTCAACATAATGTATGACACATTTTGCCTTTTTATAACAAGATAATCCAACAGTTGATGTAAAGTTATTCTATATGCAACAAGCTATAATGTAGTTTACTATGTAAAACTAGAGAGCAATGCAAGAGAACTCTCATCAAGTGAGCTATTTAATTTACCATGTATCATGCTTAAATGCATGTCAATACATGACATTAGATGCCATTATAAATGGCTCTAAGATGAATACATCCACCAAGTGAGCATAATAAAGCCTAAGAAAAATTGTGAAGGCATAGTATTGTTGAGAATGGTTAGTGTGAATCTTTGACAAAGGGTCCAAGTTATTTCCCCGCTTTATCTTTCTGTCAACTTTTGGAAGAGGCTCTAGGATATTTTTTGGTCGAGGATGAGCACACTTTTCCTTCTCCAGGTCATCCTGCTGGTCACCCATTGTCCACACAAAAGTCTTGTGGTTCACTCATCTCTAGATCATTGGTTGTTGTGCCTCTGACAATTCCCCCTAGGATACCCATGACATTGCCTTTGGGGGTTTTCCTAAAGGTACACCACGTTTCGTGGTAGACCTTACACTTGTTCACTTTGGATATATGGACCTTTTGGGTTGTCCACATAAGTGACCATCACATCGGTTATGGAGGTGAGTCTGACACTCCTTTACAAAGAGGCCTACAAGGTCTTGTGCTTAGGATCACTCACGTTGGGATCATTGCTATCATTGCCACCACCAATGCCCTAGTGACACATTGGATCACCTAGACTCACACTAATTAATCATGGGAACTCATGAGCAACATTGTAGCATGGCACATTTAGTTAGTGTGGAATACAATGGGCCTCACTCACACCCTTTGATGGAGATTAGAGCACATGGTGTGTAACTCAGAGAGCATGCACCAATGCCAATAAACCTTCTTTTGCACTTGGAGTCCAAGTAGGTTCTTCACCTAAGTGGATGGCATTGTCACTTGGCATTACATGTCCTTAATTTTGGTTTCCCTCCCTCCTCTCAATGTAGCCTCCCTCTGAATGTGGCTAGCTATGGGGGAAGCACAATCCCCCCCTCCCAAATTTCTAAATTTGTAGCTCCCTTAAGAGAGTTTTAGTCATGACATTTCTAATTTCTACTAATAGATGGATATTTTCTTGGAAAAGAAAGAAAAAAAGAGAGGAATGCAACAATCTCCTCATATCTCACATCCCATCAAACTTGCTTACATAAAATTTTCTCATTAAGCGACAAAATGTCCTTTCTGGTAGTGTCAGAGTTGTACAATGGAATATTGAAATCATGTTCAAAACCCGACTTAGAAATTGATCTTATGTGTGACCACACTCTAAAGGCAATTACAATAATTGTACTTTTTGTAGTTTTCTATGGAAATGTTCCATAGTTGAAGCATGCCGGGGATGACCCCCTTACACACTTAAGGAGCGCCTCATCAATTGAGGTAATGATTAGATTGCCCATTAAGAGCAAGTGCCCACTTCATGCACATGAAGAGGGAGGTTTGTTGACAACCATTTCATAAGTTCATGGGATGCATTCTCATGCTCCAAAGAAATACACTTCACTTGCACTTGCTCTAGGCCTTGAGGTTGTGTAATGAGGCGATTAAATCAGCCTTCATGTGTCCACAATGCACTAGTCTAGTAGAGCCCATGACCCTCAATATGAGCTCAAAATCCCATGGAGGACACCTATCCCTCATGAGAGGGGTTAATGTGTGGTATTTTGTTGCCGGTGGGCTATCGATGTGGGCACTGTAGCTGGGTGTGGTGCTCACACCAACATTCGTGTGGTGACAAAATCATGCTATTCACTGTCTCTCTAGCATAGGGACATTGGTTGCCATGGGCATCAAAGACCATGACTTTGCTCAGACACATGCTTCACTTAACGATCACGCGGCGTGGTGTTCACTCCAACTGGCCGAGTGGCTGACTTGTAGGGTTCATCCCACTTGTTTGCTACCTTCTATCTGCCTTGGCACCTCGATAAATGCATGTAAATTTAGGCTCTTTACACACCACAAGTGGTGCCCATGCATTAGTAGTGTGCTGCGCCAATGAGGGACACTGCCATGCTTCATGTCTTTACACACCGCCTCCTCTCTCCCTCTCCGACGGGCCACGCTGGCCTCCACGCCATGCCCACATTTTGCCTGTGCGTGGGTAGCGGGACATGGCTGCCCAAACTTGGGCGTAAGTCACTCCACCCAATCCTATGAATTGCCACATCGTTGGTGGACCATGCTGCTAGGCTTCCCACCAAGAGCGATGATAAAATTGCTGCAGACCGATTTCTAGAAGCGTACGATTTGTAGAGCGATCTCCAAGTAAGCCTGGGTTTTTTTTTTTGGGAGCTCTCTGTATTTTCTGCAAATCAATATGTTGCATGTTCTGCTTATCTGTATTTTCTGCTCTCTGCATGTTGTTTTTGTATTTTTTGCAAATCAACATGCTGCATGTTCTGTGAGTTTGTATTTTTTGCTCTCTGCATGCTGTTTTTTGCTACATGCTCTGTATTTTTTGCTCTCTGCTTATCTGTTTTTGCTGCATGTTCTGCTTATCTATATTTTCTGCTCTCTACATGCTGTTTTTGCTGCATGCTGTTTTTGCATGTTGTTTTTTCTGCAACATGCACTAGTTGAAAAAGGCATTGCACATGTTAGTGGCTTCTACACCTCATGCAATCAAGATGCAAGCAAAGATCAGCGCATCTACCTTGATGCTGTGCAAAACAGTTCAGCACTAGTTTGCCTTGGCTTTGTTATGTGGATAGCACATACCAAAGGATAACATCCTAGCAACAGAGCTATTAGAGCACACCTTGTGGCTTTGCAAGAGCACCACACTTGCATACATGTTCACAAAATCATTACCCATCACAATATCATTGTGCAATAGCCGCTCTTGCAATCTCATCATGTATTTGTTTCCCTTGCCCAGTGCTCCTTTGTTAGAGATGATAACAAAATAGAGTAGATAATGTTTTGTGCAGTGAAGGTACAGCTTGATTAGAGTGATAAATTGTGTGTTATGTAGCTTGATTAGAGTGCTAAATTAAGCATTATGTGGCTCTGCCATGGGTGCTCAGTGTGTAGTGCTCTTGCTTTAATACTTTGATCACACACACATTTTTCCCGTCGCACTTGCTACAATACACTCCATACTTCTTGCTACAATACAAGCGACATTGCATTAACACTATGAGCTGAAGCATAAACAGTTTGAAGATCATGCATAAACACCTTATGCTCAAGTGACATCTAGGTATTTGAAACCCAGGCATAAACACTTTGAAGCTACTTTGATGAAGCAATTGAGCTCAAGCGACATCGCACCTGTTTTTGAAGCCTGTTAGCTCAATCCCTATTTTTGTATTTCCGTATTTTTACCATCTTCTTGATTAGCATTTTAGATCAATCCATATTTCTGTATTTCTGTATTTTTACCATCTTCTTTGATTAGCGCGCACTAACTCAGGCTCTTTATGTATACGCAGGTTAACATGCTGGTGGAGATGCACGTTGTGTAAAGGGGGCGCCCATGCATGGGCAGTCATTTTTTTAATAAACACAGGCATGGGCAGTTGGTGTGTAATGGGGTACGCCCATTCAAGAGTGCGAGGGGCACTTTATTCAAGAGTGCGAGGGGCACTTTTTGGCTGCCCACATGTTGGATGGTATTGTGGAGGTCTGTATCCACCCTTACCGTGAAAGGAAGAATTTCATGTGAGACTTTTTGTTCATGAGAAACGGCTTTCTGGCATTTGAAATTTTTGTGCTGTTGGGTAGCGGCTCCCTCCTTTCCTCATTTCTTTCTTCATCATCTGCAATCCCATCCCTCCTGATCGTTTCTGCTTCTTCTACCCTTCTCCCCCTTTTTCTTCTTCTTCTTCATCTTCCGCCATAGCTTGATCTCTGCGCGGCCGCAGCAGAATCAGCAGTAGCAGGGAAACCATGAAGAAGATCTTCGGATTCAAGAAGAAGAAAGAGAAGCCGCCTCCTGTGACAGTCGAAGAGGCCACAGAAAAGGTTCCCCCTGCCCTCCGTTTTCTTCTCTCTCTCTCACACACACACACGCACACAGAGTTTCTGTTGATTCTGCAATGTAAGATGACCTTATTTCTCGCTAGATCTTCAGTTTCTCAACGTATGTGAATGCTTGTTCTACTGCTTTTTCCCCCGTTCTCTGTGCGAATCAATGGAAGATGATGAATTTTCCAAGCCTGCTTCCTTGCAAAAGACTGCTCTTTTTCATGTCCTCTGCGTAAATTCATGGCGGATGAAGCCTGTACTGCTTTCTTTCTTCAAGGAAGTATTTCTTTACTGAAAGGTACATAAATCTGCCCTTGTTTCTGTGCAAAAATATGTGCAGATAAACAGGAGAGGAGACATTGCTGATGAGAAGATCAAGAAGCTGGATGCGGAACTTCTGATTTTCAAGGAGCAGATCAAGAAGACGAGGCCGGGAGCGGCGCAGGATGCTCTCAAAGCACGTGCATTGCGGGTTCTGAAGCAGAAGAAGATGTACGGACATGGTTCAAGAAAACTGTTCAGAGTATATCGGTTTGCTGGTTCTTGTCATCTGTTTACTGTATGTTTTTGCTTTCCAAACAGGTATGAGGCTCAGAGAGACATGCTATACAGTCAAAGCTTCAAGCTGGAGCGTGTTTCGTTTGCAACAGAAGGCATAAAGGATGCTCGGGAGACGGTGAGACATGGCTTTTTGTTATGCCTTCCATTATTTCTTCTCGCTGGATACACACAATCCTTGTCCATGCTACCAGGCGGGGAGTTGGATGGGCGAAGTCAGCCCTCCATCCTTCATAGTGGCGGGCAGCCTGGATGGCTCCCCTTTGACCCCCAGGGAGGTTGACGGGGAGTGGTGGTTGTGTATTCGGCCTTAATGATGAGACATCGACAGGCTGTGGGGAAAACATTGTAAGGACCTACAGCAGGCTTTCTGTGTCATCTTATCATGTTTGGTTTCCGATGAGTTGTGCAGATGGCTGCAGTGAAAGCAGGGAGCAAAGACTTACAAGGAACGATGAAGATGCTGAATATTGATGATGTAGATGTGAGTATCCTTGAGATCCACAATCTCTTTACATTGCTGCTAACTTGGCGATGTGGTCGGGAGTCTAACTTGGATTTGTGATACAGAAATTGCAAGATGTGATAACAAACATTGTAGAGGAAAGCAATGAGATTCAAGACTCGCTAGTGCAAGGTCACAGCGCCCCTGATCATCTCGATGAGGATGACCTTCTGGGAGGTAGTTTTTCTGGGTTACCTTGGAAGTTTCTGTGGATAAGTTCTGAAGAGTTAGGCCTAATAGATGAAATTATACAGAATAGCCCTATTGTGTTTTGAGTGGTGATTTGACTCATTTGTTTACAGAGTGATATACATATCTACCTATGATATACATACATGTTTAGGATATAGGGTCTAAACGCAGCAACTATGCCATTGTGTTTGGGTGGCAGTTTAACTCGCGTGTTTATGGTTTACTGTTTACATGTATGTTTGCAAGCATGCAAGTGCACGCATGCGTGTGCGCACTCATACACGCCGTGACGGACACAGTGACACATGCATGCGTGATTAGGATTTTGATTGATATACAGAGTAACTCTATTGAGTATTGCACTTTGAGTGGTGGTTTGACCAATTTGGGTACAGAACTAGATGAACTTGAGGCCGAAATCAAAACTCAGAAACGCACTGAAGTAAGAGCAGTCCTTAAGCCAGACAATGCAGAAGTAGAGCGGGAACTGACTTTACCTTCAGCACCGAGAGGGCAGGCGACAGGTGTGACGACAGGCGTGCCACAACACACTCCACAGGTTCTAGAATCTGACTTTCATCTTTGCTTTTTCTAGCACTAAGGGTGTCATTCCATGCGCATCAGGCTCGAATCATATACTTCAGTAGTGGAGCATGTAATGCACTTCAGGCACGACATTCTTGCTACTTTGTGTCCATGCATGTTGGGGCATCTTTGCAGACAGACATCATGTGCATTTATGTGGCTACTTACATGCACATGCATGGACACAAAGTAGCAAGAATGTCATGTGAGACCGATCCAGGAGGTCATGTGGTTGTGAGCATCGTTGCTAACTTCATTGCATGGTTAAGAGATGACCAGAAGCTATCAAAACCAGTGTTTAAGAGACGATTTTAGCTGTAAAGTCCAATACATAGGCAGGCCACTTCTGTATTTAGCAAGATAATTATAAAACTAACGACAAAGATGAAGCTTGCATGCTCTGTGATTCACCGTTTCAGTTTGCTATAAATACGTCAGCACACACTTCACTTCAGCCGACAACATTTTTGATGCTGGAGAATTTTCAGCTTCAAGGGGTTACTTAAAAGTTGTCTTGCCATTACAGGTTGCTCCTGATGAACCTGGACTTCCAGCTCCACCCAGGTCATCGATTCGGACATAGCCTGTTTCATCTAAGAACTAAATGCGCAAGAATCCGCAATACCAAGTTGCGTAACTTCAAATGTTGGCTTGTTGCCTTGGACTGGTCTGTGATTCTGAGTGAGCTCGAATGTGGTGGCTTTGTATATGAATTCATGTGTATGGACATAATTGTATGCTTATTTTTTTACTGTTGAAACTGCCCTTGGTACATCTCACTGGAGAGGGCAGCTGAAGTGTTTTTATGGAGATCTTCCTGAATTATGGTATTCTGCTTCTCGAGGGTGCTCTTGATTTTGTTACAGAAAGCAATGGTAGGAACAAACATGCAATTTGTTTTGTTTTGTGAGGGAGAAACAGACTTTTTAACCCCCTTTTGTGGAGTGAGGGGAAGGGGTGGCCAGAATTGAACCTGTGTCTTGGGAGGAGAAGTGTGCCACCTGAACCACCCAGCTATTGTCCTCATTCGCTACAAACATGCATTTGAGATGGATTGGGAAGGCCATCTGCATCTGCAAGTGAGAGGAAATCACTAGGTACAACGATGTCAGGATAGCCACAATACATCATTGTATAAGGGTTTACTACATTAGGTTTATATGGTTGAGGGGCTTACCCCTGTTTGTGTAAAGGGGAAATGTCATCTGGCTGTCCCTCATGGGAGTGGAATGTCTGCTGTCCAGCCTCATCAAACTCATCCAATCACCCATAAAGAGATATTGGTCTTGATAGTTTAGGGCGTTTATTGCAAATTTAAAGCTATGAATTTTCTTCTAAGCTGGGCAATGCTGAGGGAGCAGTAAAGCATATTCACCATATGTGTGTGGCTGGCTTCCCTCCATGCATTGATGTACTCTGTATGTGTGCTCTTTTCATTACTCAATGTACTTGAAGCTCTTTATAAGAGCTTGATCAGAATGTAGATTTCTGATGATGTGTGTTGGGTGGTTTGACATGTGCTGACACGTGTATGTTTGCAATCCTCGTTTGCTTGGTTGGTGTGCTTTGGGCTGGCATGTATCGGGTAGAATGGAGGAAGGGTTCAGGGCACGCTGGAAGCCTACAAGTAAACCTATTGAAGCAATCTTGCAAGAATCCAATGTAACGCAAGCAAGTAAGAGTAGAGCAGGGAGAGAGCTCACAAGCAAGGGAATGGTTGTGTATTGCTTAATGTTAGAATTGACTTATATACAAATGAGTAGCTTTTGCACTAGACTGGGCAAAACTTAAAATAGGTGACATGCACTAGTTCTAGTTTTAAACAACAAGGAGCAAATCTATTCAAGTGTGAGATTTTGATATAACACAAGCAAGGAAGAGTAGAGAAGAGGGAGAGCTCACAAGTATTCTATTGTAAGAGAATGAATTTGTATTGCTGAATATCAAAATTGACTTAATATACAAATGACTTGCTTTTATAATAGATCAGATATAACTTTAAAATAGCAAATTAGCACTACTTCTAGTCTCCATTGTAGAACCTCTCCAATGTTTGATCTTGTTTTGTGAATGTATGACGAGATCATGATGCAAATTTCAATGCCTAATAGAGATATGTCACATGGACATCTTATCTTACTTGATGTTCTTATGTAAAATCTCTTCATGCTGAAATTTTAATCCTTGCTTTGTACATGGAGGTTCTCCTTTGTACATGGGGGTTCAAAGTTCTACAAGAGGAGGGAAAATATATATCAAGTATAAGTATTTTAATCGAGATCTAGAGATCATTGGGTTTTTGTTTTTGTTTTTTGTGTCTTATATCGATGTGAAATGTGAGGGAAGTGGATTCATGTTTATCTTTTGTGAGGGAGTATCTTTTTGGGTTCATTAATGGGCTTCATAGAGTGGTGTTTTATCATTTGTTTCCACATTGGGTTGATATGTGTCTTTGTGAAGCCTAACTAGGGATAGAATCCTATCTTTTGTAATAGTGTTTTTCATGTGTCTTTGTGAAGCAAAGTGTGTCCTCATGAGCCAAATTGAAAAACTACCAATTAGTGCCAAGAAATTGTTGAGGAAGTTATCGAACACTCATATACCAAGGAGCACCTCAATTGGTACACTACTAGTCCCAATAACACATATATGATCATGAATCACCTTGTCGAGGAGTGGACCGTGTGGATGCTCGAGGTGAAGCGGGATGTGTCGAGATTGATCCATAGACAGATGCATGGGCAAAGTGATGGAAAGCTTTAGGCAACCCTGATGGTACTAGGTAACTTATCGAGGTAGCATGTGACGTGATAGATGATGTAGAGGTGCTTCATGTTGACCTCCGTTGGTTGTGCAAGTGGTGTGGTCCCTTCAACATGAGGTAGTTGGTAGAAGCATTCCCTTCGGCACTTATTTGTTTGCTTTCTTTGACTCTTACACATGGTTTGAGATTAAGAAATTGGTGGTTGATTGGTAATGAGGCCCGCCAATAAGGCAAGTGGGAATTGAAAAGATGCAGGGGAGAAGAGAGCTTGAGCTCTTGCAAGCACACACACACACTCACAAACCCTAAAAGAGAACACACAAGGTGAGAGGCTAAAAATCTTCTTCTTCTTCACACAACACTCAACACACCATATACAAAGATAAGAGTACTAACCATATGAAAAGGTACTCAACCAAATACATACTAGGATTCTCTATAGTATGAACCCAACTAAATGGGCTGGCACTATAACTATGCCAGTCTCTAGAATGGCTATCACACAGCCTGTCATCCCACTGGCCGCATATCACCCATGATCTCACCAACCATGCTAGTGATGTAAGTGTGGGGCCTATCCCCCAGGCGGGTCATCAGTGTCCACCGCCTCACTAGATGAGCTCGATATCTCAACACTCCTCCTCGAGCTCAACTCCATCTCATGTACACCAAGCGAAGCCCTGAATCTGCGGAGCTTCTCTGTACCCAATGCTTTGGTGAAGATGTTAGCGACCCTGTGTGCTGACATAAACAAGGTCAACGTCTCCTGCCAAAACCTTCTCTTTGACAAAATGGTAGTGGACCTCTATATGCTTCGTGCGAGCATAAAAAACTGGGTTCCTGGCCAACTATATACTTCTAATGTTGTCACAGAAAATGACAACTTGTCTATCCGCCCGCTGATAGACCCAAATCTGCAAGTAGCTTTCTCAACCAAGCTACCTCACATGCTGCCATAGCAGCACCTCTGTACTCGGCCTCTATACTAGATAGAGCAATCGTAGGCTGCTTCTTGCTGCTCCAAGAGACAGCAGCACTCCCCAAAGAAAACATGAAGCCACTAGTAGATCTTCTATCTAAGATACTACCAGCCCAATCAGCATCTGTGTACCCATGTACACATATCTCTGTCCCAGTTTCATAAAATAGTCCACAATGCAAAGTAGACCTCACATACCTCAGTATGCATCTCAATGCATCCAAATGCGGCTTCCGAGGAACCTACATAAACTGACTCACCAACCTAACAGCATAGCTCAAATCTGGCCCGATGATCGTCATGTAGATCAAGCTTCCTACTATGCACCTATACATAGTAGGATCCTCCAAAATCTCTCCTGAATCTGCACTCAACTTGCCATTCTGATCCAATGGCACTGAGATAGACTTACAGTCTGTCATACCATACTTGGACAACATGTCCAAGCCATACTGTCTCTGCAGAGTAATCCAATACCATGTGGTGACCTAATCACCTCAATGCCCAAGAAATATCTGAGCTCCCCTAGATCCTTCATCTCAAACTTCTGTCCAAGCAAGATCTTTACATCAAAGATCTCTACATCATGGTCCCCTGTAATGATCAGGTCATCTACATAGATGACAACAAGCACAACCCCTCTATCACTGTGTCTCATATACAACGAGAAATCTGCATTGGCTACATGAAAGCCAATAGTGACAAGATATTCAGAAATCTTGTCAGCAGACCATGCTCTTGGTGCTTGTTTTAAGCCATACAAGGCTTTCTTCAACCTGCAAACATGCTCGGGGTGACTCACATCCAAATAAACAGGTGCCTGCAACATATACACCTCTTCCTGCAAATCCCCATGCAAGAATGCATTCTTTACATCCATCTGATGATGTAAAGACCATTGCTTTGACGCAGCCAATGCTATCATAACTGTCATTGTTGCCATCTTGGCAACTGGGCTGAAAGTTTCCTCATAATCAATGCCATATGTCTGCGCATATCCTTTGGCTACCAATCTAGCCTTGTACCTGCTTATGCTTCCATCAGTTATTGCACTAAATCCCACGTCTCATTTCCATATAGTGCATCCATCTCCTCATCCATAGCTTTCTCCCAACACACATTTCCAACAGCCTCATCAATGCATGTGGGCTCTACAACCTGCACAACTTTTGTCATAGTGATATGCCACATAACCATCATAAGTTAACCTCTGCAGCACAGCAGCATAGGATTCTTCACTCTTCCAGATCTTCGCAGCTTTGCATTCATGGCTTCCATAGCCTTCTTTACACCAGGTGTTCTCATAGTAGCTGGTATCCCAAGATCCTCATCAAGGCTCATCTCTGAGCCACTAGACTCTCCATCAACAATGCCCTGTAGAAATGTCAGGCATACTAAGGGGCTCAACCACTTTCTCTTTGCCTTTATGTGATGTACTAATCACATTTGCAGGACTGGTATTATGACACAGCCTGCCACTCCATGGTCTATCAACTGAACCACTAGATGAGGACTCTCCTGGTCCACTCAAAGACTGTGATTGTTGACTTGCATTTTGTGCAACCACATTTCCACTCACATCAACCCCAACAACTTCTTTTTCAGCAGCATACCAGCTGCTCATCTCATCAAAAACAACATCCCTGCTTACCCTCAACTCACGTGTAGCAGGGATGTAACACCTGTATTCCTTTTGCTCAAGAGAATACCCAATAAACACACATTTTTCAGCTTTTGGATACAGCTTAGTTCTTAGCTCATCTGGCACATGCACATATGCAATGCATCCAAAGACTTTCAGACGAGACAAATCAGGTTTGCTGCCAGTAAACCTCTCCTGTGGAGTTACATCATGTATGGCTTTAGTTGGAGTCCTGTTCATGATGTAAACTGCTGTAGAAACGGCCTTAGCCCAATAGCTATGCGGCATATTCTTCTCTCCCATCAATGCTCGCGCAATCTCAACAATGTGCCTATTTTTTCGCTCAGCAACTCCATTTTGCTGCGGAGTGTATTTGCATGTAAACTGTCTTCGAATACCATTCTTCTTCAAAAATTCAGAGAATTCATTGGAGAAGTACTCTCCCCCTCCATCTGACCTTGGACACTTTACATATTTCCTTGTTTGCTTTTCAACCATAACTCTGAAATTCTAAAAATGAGTGAACACCTCACCCTTCTCCGTCATGAAGTATACCCACACTTTCCTTGTGTGGTCATCAATAAATGTCACATAATACCTGCAACCTCCCATAGACATGGTCTTCGTAGGACCCCATACATCTGAATGCACAGCATCGAGTGCATTTCTGCTCACATTTTTGTCATGTGGAAATACATGCTTTGTTTGCTTTCCAAATTGGCATGCTTCACATATTTTCTGCATACCTTCAACTTTAAACTTTGGTAGCCCTGTCACAATTCCTTTAGTGTGCATAGACTTCATTCTCTGCACATTCACATGTCCAATTCTTTTATGCCAAATGTCTGTGTCTACAACAATTCCTGAACCATTTGCAAACATTGCAGCACTCACTTCAGGAATGTTTACATTCAATGTAAACATTTTGCCCACTCTGTTGCCTTTTGTAACCAAATTGCACTTGTCTTTAAAGTCTTCAACATAACAACCATCAGGGTTAAACCGAACTTGCGAACCCTGCTCAATCATCTGGCTAATTGAAACCAGATTCTTTATTATGTTCGAAACATGAAGTACATCTGCAAGGTACTTAACTTTGCCATCCTCCTGCATAGACAATGGCACATCTCCAACATGGGCAATTGGATGAGCAGTGTCATCCCCTATTTCCCCTGTTGTTCTTTTAAGGTTTTTCATCTCCTTGAACCACTCCCCATGACTTGTCATGTGGTTCGAAGCACTTGAATCAACATACCATACATCATCTTTATGTGCTGCTTCAACATTTTCAGACATGGCCCTTAACGACATGCTACATAACAAACAACCTTTCATTATCCTCATTGTTTCTGCTCGAGGATGCATAGTTGTTTTGTTGCAATTTCCCATTTTGCATATCAGCCTGCTTCCTATAACAATCTACTTGCACATGTCCAGGCTTACCACAATAAAAGCATCCACGTGTATCATTATACTGCCTTTGCCAATTTCCACGACCTCTTTGACTCCCCCTGCCTCTGAATTGGCCTCTTCCACCTGCATGTTGTTGTTGTTGTGAATTCTGGGACTGTTGTTGTTGCTGCTGCTGGCCATAATTCTGATTACCTGTTCGGCCACCTCCTTGGCCACGTCCACGGCCTCTCCTCTACCACGTCCTCTTCCTGAACTTGTGTAGAAGGCCTGTTGCTCTGAACTGTTTTTGTTTTGTGAAGACTGTTGTTCTTCACCCAAGCTCTTCTCTTCTACAATCAACATAGACACCAAATCTCTGAAATTAGGAATATTCTCCCGAGTCTGAATAGATGTCTTGAATGCCTTGTATTGTGGCCCAAGACCATGTAAACAAACTTCCACCTTATCATCATCATCTACTGAAACGCCAATAGATGCAAGGGATTCCACAATACCCTTGATCTTCAATGCATAGTCATTCACTGACATACTCTTTTTCTCCACAGTATGAAGTTCATTCTTCAACTATATCTTTCGTGCCTTGGTATTCGTTTCATAGAGTTTTACCAAGGTGTCCCACGCCTCCTTGGGAGACTTGGCATCCTGTATGTGCCCAATCATGGTGTCCTGTATACTGATAGCCAATACATAATTTTTCTGTCTCCTTGGTTCCAATCCTTGAAGTCTTTCACATCTGTAGTAGCAGTCAGATTGATCTCCGGTATCTCCGATGCCTCTTCATGCTCACCTTCTATATTTAGTCCCAGTAACCCTTTCCCATCAGGAAATTTGTCAACCTGAACCTCCAAGCATAGAAGTTGTTCTTATCAAGCTTCTCAGCAACAATCTAGTTTATGCCATCATTTGACATCTTGCCAGACACACAAAATTACTAGAAACAGCACTCTGATTTGTCCTGCACAAACTGTTGTATTTTCTGCAGCGGTACTGTACTACACTCAAATGTCATAACCAGTGACCTTAATGTGCATACATACACCCAATGGCAACTATTTTACCTCCTTGTAGCCAATATGTCTTCCTGCAGTTCTTGAAATAGAGTTCTGCATAGAATTGATGAGTTACCCGTAGTGCTCGAAATTGCCTGCTTTTCGAAAAACGGAGGTCCTAACGCGCCTGAAACGCATTTTTGGCCCAAAATTTTTTTATCCAATAGGACAATAGGAGAAAATAGTTGCCCTATAGCTTTACTCCCGCGAAGAAAGCTCCTCAATAAGAGATCGTGTGCCAGTGCCTCCCTAGAGCTCCCGACAAGGGTGTAGTCACCAACACAAATAGGGAAGAGTAGTTGAAGCTCTTACCCTCGTACCGCTTACTGTGCTTCTCTTGCTTGCAGCTCAGCCCTTAACATGAACCAGGATATGATACCATGAAAAGATGCAAGGGAGAAGAGAGCTTGAGCTCTTGCAAGCACACACACACACGCACAAACCCTAAAAGAGAACACACAAGGTGAGAGGCTGAAAATCTTCTTCTTCTTCACACAACACTCATCAACACACCATATACAAAGATAAGAGTACCCACCGTATGAAAAGGTACTCAACCAAATACATACTAGGGTTCTCTATAGTGTGAATCCAACTAAATGAGCTGGCACTATAACTATGCCAGGCTCTAGAATGGCTGTCACACAGCCTATCATCCCACTGGCCACATATCACCCATGATCTCACCAACCATGCCAGTGGTGTAAGTGTGGGGCCTATCCCCCAGGCGGGTCATCAGTGTCCACCGCCTCACTAGATGAGCTCAATATCTCAACACAGGAATGCTATTATGTTGCCCCTAAGAATGGAAGAATATGGGACACCCAGTCTAGCAAGTACAGTGGTAAACCACGAACTATGGGTGGCATCGGAAAGCCCAGATAATTTGAGGAAAGACAACTGGATCAAAGGCAAACATGCAAGGCGTGGCATGGATGTTGCATGCAAGAATGGGATCTGGTGTCGGAGAAACCACATTAGGTTTAGGACTCAAGTGGGAACCTATTCAGTTCAACATAAGAATGGCTGACAACAACAGAATAGTGGTGCCAAAGGGAATTATCAAAAACGTATCAATGAGAATTAAATAAGTTGACTTTAAGGTGAATCTAGTGGTGATCACCACAGAAAATCACACTGGGTCCTACCAAGTATTACTAGGAAGGTCTTAGCTAAGACATGGTAAGATGAAGTAGAACTAGGGGAGCAGAAACAGAATTACCATTAGAAAGGGTAAGCGGGAGGTGTATGTTGATCTCACGGATACTAAGAGACCACTAAAACTTGCTCAAAGGCCAGTCCATGCCAAAACATATAACAGAAGGTTTTAATGATGATGAAGAAACCAAAAGACTCCGCGAACTTCCAAACTTAGTACCATTGTACATGGTGAATATGGAGGAAGCAATAAGGCAACACACTAAAACAAAGGCAAAAAACGCGGAAGTGGTTAAGGATCAATCAATGAAATCAAAAGCAAATTTTGGGAAAGCAAAAGGCTCGAAGCTAAGCAAGACCTTGTAGGAAAAAGCCATGCAAGAAATTAAGTGGGCTTGGAACTTGGAACAAGAAGAAGAAATCCAGGAGATCCGAGATTGGGTAAAGAAGCAGAAAGAAAACCAAGGAAACAATGCAGCTAAGGTGAGTTTGGACAAATTACAAGAAGTAAATCTAGGGGAAGGAAGAGAAGAAAAGAATGTAAAGATCGGCCTAGAACTGGAGCATGAATTCAAACAGGAGCTAGTATCACTGCTAAAGGAGTATCAAGACGTCTTTGCTTGGTCATATAAAGACATGGAGGGCATTGACCCTAAGTTCTTGCAAAATAGCATCAATTTGAAAGAAGAGCCATACCAGTCAGGCAATAGAGTTACAAAATGAACCCAAATTATGCAAAACAAGTAAAAGAAAAAATTGACAGGCTATTGAGGGTAGGTTTCATTGTACCTATAGAAAAAACTGCATGGATATCTTCAATGGTAGTAGTCCCCAGAAAGAACATGAAGATCAGAATATGTGTGGATTATCGCAAACTAAATGCAGCAACCAATTTAGATCCTTTTTTGCTCCCTTTCACAGACTCCCTACTTGATGAGGTTTCTGAAAAAGAGATGTATTTCTTCTTAGATAATTTTAGTGGATACAATCAAGTGAAGATGGCTCCGAAAGACCAAGAAAATATTGCCTTTGTCTCTGAATGGGGGGTCTTTGTGGCAACTTCATGATGTTTTGGCTACCTATTATTAAGCCAAAAAAAGAGAGAGAGTATATGTGTGTGTGTGTGTGTGTGTGTGTGTATATATATATATATATATATATATATAGTCACATTAGATTTGGGTTAGTGTAGAGCTAGATATTGGCCTTTTGGAGTAGAGCTTTAATGGTCTCACTAACATACTGAGATTTGCTTCTTCATACACCCCCTTAGTGATGTCTTTGAATTTCAGTTATTGGAAGTGATCAAGCCTCTAGAGGTTCTTGTGGATTTTCCAAAGATCTGACAATTGCTGACTATTGTGCGCTTCTTTCCCAAATATTTGAGACATTTGTGCCTCTAATCCAAGGCAAAATTCATGTTTTTTGTTCTCCAAGGGGAACAAGGAGGGCATGTTTCCTTATAAAGTCATTGTGAATTCCCAGCTAGCATCTCCAAAAAGGTGGAACATACCTACATCTTATCTATTGAACAATGTTCCACCTCCAAAAAGGTGGAACATACCTACATCTTATCTATTGAACAATGTTCCACCTCCAAAAAGGTGGAACATACTTACATCTGATCTATTTCACAAAATGAAATATTATTGATGTTTTCCCATTTCTAATCTCCCTCCATAGAGGGTTTGTGCACTAGTAGCTCCAAAAACATGGAACATACTTTCATATGATATGTTACATAAAGGGCAATGAGTACCGATGTTTTTCACTTCTTTATAATGTCTCATATGGGGATTTTCTGATAAAGGGCTCTCCACAACATTAAATTAATCCAAGATTAAGCATATTCATTTTACATGCTCTCATAGGGTCTCTTGTTTTCCATCCACTTTTAATGTATGAGTTTTTGACTAAGGGTTTTCCTTGCTCATTGGCCTAGTTATGTCTTGAGATGGTGAGATGATGCTTGACTCTTTAGATATGATAGGTTGAATTTAGTCTGGATATTTATAAAATAAGCCAATCACATGTCTTGAAGTCCCTTAAATCTGGCCTCCATCTAATGCCTATTTTCCTATAACTTTCTTGCTTTTTTAACATTGATAAGTGCTAAAAGCTTATTGTAGATTCTTCTTTCTCATGACCATCAAAAGTTTCAATCAAGGATGGAATCCCCTAGAGAGAGCCATGCCCACTGTATTCCTTCCATTGAGTCTTGCCAACATTAATGCTTAAAGGGAAAGGGGACTATTTAACCTCTCTCTTGAAAGTACGGAATATTTGCAAGTATGGCTCAATAACTATAGCAAAAGTAGTGGGTTGACCTCTCAAGCTTGAAGCTCCCCATGTTATAACCATTGAAACCAATGAGTTGGCATTGACCATGAGTGTTCTCACCAATAGCAAATCCCATCCTTTAATATAAAATCCTATGGAGCTAGTCTTTATATAGATGCAAGTTCATTAACATTCATTCCACATTTAGGGCCAAAGCATAGTCATTACCACAAAGCACATTTAGAAATATTGCATATATATTTCTCCCATTCACATGGGACCGACGACCTTTAGTGACAAAAACTTGATCCTTAAAGCAATACCTTTGGAAAATATTTTGTATTATGCATTTTTAGAGGTCTTCAACTCCCCTAATTATAATCTATCTCGCTTTTTTGGAGTTAGCTTTCTCAATCCCAAATTCACTTCCTTTAACAAACCACCCACCCTCTAAGCAAAAGTTCAACATTCTACACATCACTTTTGATTAATTCCAAGAAGTTCTAATAGAAATTTATATGAAATCAATTTGGGCCTCTATATTTCTCTATGCCCATTATACTAGTAATATATTTGAGTTCATCCTTTGAAAAATCCCTATGTAAAAGGTAAATCATCTCTTTGGTGACATGTGCTTCTATTTACTAAGGAAAACCCCTAATCTAAGCTCATATCCCTCTGCCTTAGAAAGGGGGGGAGAGAGAGAGAGAGAGAGAGAGAGAGAGAGAGAGAGAGAGAGAGAGGTTGGACTAATCGATAAAACTTGGATCATGAAGCATTTCATTATCCCATCTCCATCCTCCACCCGATTTCTTTGGTAATTTTGGATCTTGATAATGAGCTCTTTTGTTCTCTTCTCCTTTATAGCTTTGAAGAGAAATCTACCTCATGGTTTGTTCTCTTCTCCTTTATATCTTTGAAGAAAAAATTTGAAGAGCACTACCCCTCATGGTTTGCCTAGACCTTAGCCATTTCTACCTTCCACGTCTCCTTTTCCCACATCTTCTGATTTAAAAAGCTATTGCTTCAAAAATAACATCATCAACATCTAAAGCCAAGCTTAGTAGCAAAACATTTCTTACTATGCCAATTGAGGAGACCTAATCTCTTATCTTTATGACTTCAATCCTACCAAAAAGTTTGCTAAAGTTGGTAGCATAGAGTAGACATCTATCCCAAATTTATTTAATATTTCTTCATTTCTCCTATCTGAAAACCAATCCATTTTTAGGAACATTATCATATCCAAGCATCTCTAATGCTAAAGTGTTGAACTTAAACGGAAAAGTACTATTTCCTATATGATTTGTATGCATCCAAGCTATTTCCAAAAGCAAAGGAAAAGATAATTTCCTACATCATCTATATGCATCCAAGCTATTTCCAGAAGTAAAGGAAAGGACCATTTCTTGCATGATCTGTTTGCATCTAAGCTATTTTTAAAAGAAAAGAAATATGGTCTAAAATTAATGAACTTTTTGATTTGAATAGTTCCTTGGCTTTAAAAGGAGGCCGTACCCACTAACATGATTTTTGAAATGGCATTTATCTAGATGATCAACCCTCCAGCCTAAATATTCCAAGGGAATAAAGAGAGATGCAAGTATTGACATACATTCTTAGAATCAATTGATCTACAAACCATTTTGAGTCTATCCCAAGCATCTAACTTGACTATTCCCAAGTCATTCGTGGGGTGGGATCCATCATCAACTACCTCTAGTACCATGTTGTAATCTCCTACGTCAATAGTGTTCTTAGTTAGTTTATATTTACAAAAAGGAGAACCTTAGAGTTGTATTCCACCTTGACTAGGGATGTAACAAATCTCTTTTTGTTTTATATTGAATGCATGCAATAAAAGTTCATTAGTTTAGTGATGCTAAGTAAGAATCAAAATAGGGATTACTATGAAGTCACTTACATGACTCCTAGAGGCATTTAATAAATGCAATCCTAAGTCCCTAGGATGTAGTCTTAGTAGCATTCCAATTTTTGATTAACTAAAACTGAAAAATTGATGGATCCATGTTTCTCGCTAATTTCCCTATTAGCGGAATGGCAAGACAATAGTTTGGTGTGGCAAACTAGTCATGCTATGGCGTGGGAGACATGAAGACTCCCGCTAGAGGTTCAGGGTTCAAATACCAATTCTAAAGTGGTTACGGGGAATGCTCCGGACTTCTCTCTCATGGGAAGGCTTGAGTGCAATGAATATGTATCACTCCCTTCCTCACTCAGCTCTCACTTAGCATGTACACATGCGAAGAACTACAACATAATCATTCACTACAGAGTAACAGTTGACAAGAAAAGGAAGAGTAATAACAAGTGTGCCTTTTTTTCCATTCCAGAAGTATTACAAAGTGAGACAGAAGACATTTGTATTGTAAGACTCCAACACATTACAAGCTCCATGACATGACAGTCAATTAACATCGCAAGATAGAAAGTCTTACAAATGTTATAATCCAAAAAATAAATAGATGCTCATTTCTAGAGATGTGGTGTTTGATGAGTTGGCAAGTTGGTACAACAACAAAGATGATGTTATGGTGGATGACATAGATGTAGATGTGCATGTGAACTTGATAAAAGAGAGTACTACTTCATTATTTGGGCCAGGTGAAACATCAAGTGGAAGTGATAATGTAAGTCCATGGTCAAGAAGGTTGAGACATGGTAGTGTGAGCACAAGTGAAAGTGTTATTGACAAAGGCAAAAAGAAGGTTGAAGGAATTGGTATAACAAGTTATGAGTCATCTAGCTCAAAAAGCTTAGATGAAGAACTTGGCATCCCATCCTTACATACTCCAGGTGTAAGGTAAGAGAGATATGTTCCTCCACATGCTAGAGCATAGGGTGTATAAAGTGATCCACAGGTTTTGATAAGGTCACAAAGGATTAGGTATCACATAGAGGTCCACTATCATTTCATTAGGGAAAAAGTGTTGGATGGATAGATAGAGTTGACATATGTGAAGAGACTGAAGATATCTTTACCAAACCACTTGTAAAGAGAAGTTTGAGTACTTTACAGACAGGCTTGGAGTACATGAGATGGATATGGTGAGCTCGACTATAATACACAGACCATGAGTCTACACACGCACACGCCAGCACACTCTCCTCATCCATCTCTCTCTTTTCTGCAATAGTTGATCACTCTTTTAAGTTGTGCCTTCTTGATCTTGGCAATGGCTCTAAGGTGGTACTCACGTCATGCGTTTTGGGTTGACTGCTCCACCAACTACCACTGACCCTTTTGCTACTATTGCACTGCCAAAAGTGCAACACCTAGCATGCCCGATGATAGAGCTTCTACTTCCGGACTAGTTCCCTTGATAAATTTTTGCTTAAACTTGAAGAACATATCTGGGGGAGTGTGATCCGGAATGTAAATTTCATCAGAGTAGATGGTGCTTTTCTGAATTGTTTTCATCTTCTCTGCATGTTCTTTTGAACAAACTAGACCCTTGTTGGTTGCTTGTGATGTCTTTTTATCAAAAAGTCTCAGCACTGGTGTGAGTGGATTTTTCCCCAAAATCTTCTTTTCTGCCATTGGTATTGGTCTCCACTCAACCTGGGCGGCCTCCTCATACTCTTCTAGATTATCTAAAGAAGGTATTTTTTCTCTTTCCACTATTGCTTCTCCCCGGTGGTTCATTCCCATGTGGTGATACTTGCGGGTGGTTGCATTCTCTTTCCCTTGGGTGTCTGTGAGGATAAAAATTAGGTACACGGGTGCTCTAGGGGGGAAGAGGTTTTCGGGTAAGTATAGACTTTATTCTTTCTGCATTTTAGTGTAATAGGATGTTGAGTATCATCCCCAGTAGCAACATAGCCCTGATGTGTAGGCGTCATCCTGTCAAACCACTCACCATGGCATGTTATGTGGTTTGACGCTCCAGAATCCATATACCAAATATTATCACTCTCCCTTTGTGATGTCATAGCACCTATAACATGTTTCATGGCAAACAAGTGCTACTCATGTTCCGCATTACTAGATGATGCATATAAAAAGCAAAATGACTTCCACCATGGAAGTCATTTTGCTTTTTATAGTAGTCTCTAGCCATATGTCCCATTTTACCACAATAAAGACACTCAATGCTACTAGCATTCTGTTGTTGCAGTGTTTGCCATCTCCCCCTACCTCTAGATACAAATCTTCCTCTAGCATGAGGGTGAAAACCACGACCACCTCTAGCACCGAATGATGGCTGAAAATTTTGTTGAGACTGTGGTGATCGATCCTGCCAACCATAGCCACCTGCACGTCCTCTTGGGCTAAATCTCCCCCTTCCTCTAGAACCTTCTGTGAATAGAATTCTTGATCCCTTGAATTTTCATTTTTTGCTAGATGAGGCACCTATTCCAATTTTCATCTCTTCCACAATAAGCAATGAAATCAGCTCATCAAAGTTTGGGGGGTCTCCACCTCTAACCTCTAACCTTGATAGAGGTTTCAAATGCCTTGTACTCTTTTGAACAAAAGCAATGGTTTGTTGTACAAAATTAGTGATCCAATTCAACATGTATGCATACAACATTAACAAGTTTTTTTTTTGCAAATCCACATCCTTTCCACCTTCCCTAAACCCCCTTTTGTAGCAAATCATTAGAATACCTTAAGCACATAATTAATTTAGATTAATTCTAATCTTGAATATTATATTTAAGGATTAAGATTTTGGGAGTGCTTATCATCTTGTATTCAAGGATTAAGGTTTTGGGAGTGTTTATCATCTTGTATACTTTTATTTTGCATGTGCAAATGCCTTAGAGATCGCTTTGTTGCATATTTCTTGAGTTCACACTTTTAACACTTAGCCCTTCACTACTCAAAGTTAGACTTATGTTAAATTGTGGTTAGTTGACATAAAAAATTAGTTTGTAATAATCATCATAACTTTATCATAGATATAGTCCTTTTGATAAAATCAAAGGTAGAAGATCTTCATTTGTGGTGCATTCTTCAAACTCTGAATGATTTTGTTCTACCTCTTCGTTCTCATTGTTTATTATATATTCCATTGATCCATCATGCAATTCTTTTTTAATATCTAGATCTTGAAATATACACTTAGATCGAGGAGCAATTTATATTATAACCCACCAATTGGAATCTCTTTGGTTGGGATGAAACACAACCTACAAAGAAAAAACACACAAAATATGTACAAGAAAATATACCTAAGACTTTCCTTTTAAGTATTAAAATTCATCTTAATTTTATAAAAAGTAGAAACATGTTCACAATGTTGTGGTAAACTTATGTATCTCTCACATCTTGCCATAACTTGGTTAAGTCAACTACAAAAAAATCACTTGGATGCTTTTTCACAATTACTTGAGTACCTCTATATGCCACTTTGAACCACTTGACATAAAAAATAAGCACTTTAAAAGCTCTAATTCCAATCTCTAAGATGTCGTAAATTGTTCCACAATAGTCAAGTTTCTCCACTACAATGTTATTATCTCTTCTATTAGCTCAACTATCTTGCTCAAAACTTGCCACAATCATATGTGATTCTTTTAGAGCCCACACATTGACTGCAAGAATGTCGACCTTTTGACCACATTATCTTATATACTTTGTACTACAACACAATAAAAACGCTATATATGTTAGTTTTTAAAAAAATCTTTATAAACTTATCATTACACCACAATCATATGTAATTCTTTTAAAGTCCACACATTGAGTGCAAAAAAGTTGACCTTCTGACCACATTGTGTGATATACTTTATACTACAACACAGTAAAAACACTATATATGTTAATTTTTTAAAAAACTCTTTATTAACTTTATCAAAACACTATATATATTAGTAAAATAAAATATCTTTACTTACATGGTAGTTGTATCCCCTTCTTCTCTTGTAATCTCCTCTCTCACCTTTTCAACTACTCTAGGGCCTCCCTAAGCCATTTAATATTGGAATCCTTTTGAAGAGCCTTTAAGTTAGGTGGGCATGCCATGTACCTATATGTTGATCTCTTAAGGGCTCTTCTCTCCACTATCCTTCTCTTTCTCGCATTATACTTGTCAATTCACTTATCCATCACCGAGAAGACAAAATGTAATGACCTTTTTGCGCATGGACTCATCCATCTTCCGAATGAATCCTTTCCCATGTGGTAGACATGTCACCATCTATTTATTCTCACCATTGTGCATGAATCTTGGGATGGATGGATCTATCCATTTCAAATATTCTGAGATACACACACACACACACACACGGGGTAGATTCTTACACACACACGGTAGATTCTTACACACACACGGTAGATTCTTACACCAACCAATCTTTATTCCCTCTGGCCTTGCCCTTTGTCTCACAAATATCCCTTCAAGGTTTTAATGAAGCATTCATCCATCGGCTATGAACAACACTATTTATATAGCCACCTCATCTACTAGATGTACCATAAGGTGCAAGTAACTTGTTGTAGCCATAGTTGGTATTGATGTGTATGAACACTCGTGGCACTTTTTCCCTCTATGAGGTTTTCTCCCCCGTGCTAGAATACACCCATCTTGGGGTATACTTATCATCTTTGTACAACAAACATTCATTATCTATCTATCATCTCATTGTGTGATCCCTTGAGCTTCTCCACTATGTGTGTGTGTTTGTGCGCGCGCGCGCATTCTTGCAACCCTATTTCTAACATTTGGTATCAGAGCATACGCTTCTTGCCCCTATGCTGCTACCTTCAACCCGAGTTGCCTGTGTTCTTAAATCAGATGAAGGAGCCCTTTTTTGGGACAAGAAAGAGAATCACGAAGTGTATTACTTTGTACTGAAGTTTTTTGGTAAGATTTTCATTTCGGGCACATTTTGGGAGCCATTCGTGCGGTTTTTAGTTTTTTGCTGCAAACATCTTTGAGGACCAAATTTGCGTTGTTCTTCATCAGATTCTGGAGTAGTATTGTCAGATCTATTGCAGACGAATGTGCAGATACATGAGAAAGAATTAGCAGATATTCACCACACCAGATCTTCTCTACAGAGGCGACGCTTCAGCAACATTGATCTATACATCTTACTAGGAAAATTTCTACTTACTTTACTCTGCATTTCTTTCATACACCTTGCATGTCTCCATTGTCAGTAATAGTAGCCAACTTGGTTACATCAAAGGAGCACTTTGCACTTTGCAGGTTATGTGATTACTTGCTTGGCTATTATCAGAAATGGCAGACTGATGTATTTCGGATGTTATCCGCCGCTAAGGATAAGCTTGACAGGACCAACTACCCATTATGGTCCTATATATGATGTGGCATGTATCGGTAGCCAAAGGGCTATGGAATGTCGTGGTTCGTACTGAGAAACATCTTGGTTCCTCTGATAAACATGATGTAGAAGACACATCTATAGACACAAACTCAGTTTTGCATGGTGGATTGCCACAACTTAGCATATCACCAACATAAGAACAAACAAAGTGGGATGGAAGAGATGTGCAGCCATATGCATTGCTTGGTTTGTCAGTCATCAAGAGGAGTATCATTCCTTACATTTGGTCATGTAGGACTACTAAACATTCTTGGGATGCATTTTTGTCATTGTACCAGGTAGATAATAAAGCATATATTTATCTGCGCAAGTAATTAGAGCCAGAGCATATGGATGAGGGAGACTCCATCGACAGTTTCCTTACAAAAATCAAGGATTTTAACCAGTGTTAATGAAGTATATCATGACAGTTCATTGGTGCCTACTGTCTTTAATGCGTTGCTGGACTCATATCAAGGTTTTGCTTCTACCATCAGACTTGTGATGAAAAGCAATCCAAATGCCTTAAAGTTTGAGGAGTTGGTTTATGTGCTCTTGCAAGAAGAGAAATCTAGGCAAAACAGATTTGTTATGCATACAGGAGATCATGCTTTTGCTACTAGCCAACAAAGAGGCAAAGGTAAATCCTTTCCTCAAGGTAGTCATAAGACAAAATCAAAGTCATCAGGCAAGCGTGGAGACAAGGAAGGCAACAAGCCAAAGAAAAAAGGCAAATGCAACTATTGCAAGAAATGTGGTCACTACATTAATGAGTGCAGGAAACGGCTAGAGAAGAAGAAAGACTCGGGTATGGTGGTAGTAGCTCATGCATCAGCATCTAATGCAAAAAACAAAGAATCTACAAACTATGCACATGATGATTAGACTCGGGTATGGTGGTAGTAGCTCATGCATCAGCATCTAATGCAAAAAACAAAGAATCTACAAACTATGCACATGATGATTAAGCTTTCATTGTGCAGGCAGTGCAAGTTTGACCCTTTATATAAGGATGTATGCATGGCTATTATAGATGTACATGTTTGGTAATTTGATAGTGGTGCTAGTAAGCACATTACTTCTCATCGCGCAGTTTGTTCTCATCACTTGAATCTGCTCCATAGGAAAACACTGTTATATGTGCAAACAACTCCTCATATCACGTAAAAGGAGTTGCTAAAATTGTTTTAACCAATATAAACGGTGGAACAATCACGCTTTCAAATGTATCATATGTACTAGGGATCAAGAAAAACTTGTTCCTTGCCTCTATAATTACTAAGGTTGGCTCAATGGTTAAGTTTGTGAATAAGATATGTATTGTTCATGATTCGCAATGACGGCAATACAATTGTTACTTTCGGTACTTTGTCTCATGGCCTTTACAGGCTACATGCATATGAAAGACAAAGGGATGTTATATGTAAAGTTTCTACCACAAGTCCAATGGGTGATGCTAAGCTGTGGCATGTATGCTTTGGTCACTTGAACTTTGGTAGTTTGCTACGTTTGCATAAACATGACATGGTGTTTGAGTTGCCACATCTTGAAACCCCTATTGAGAACATGTTTGTGAGGGTTGTACTCTTAGAAAAATGCAACGGGTATCATTTCCCAAAGATGGTTCAGTTAGAGCTGTCCAAAAATTGCAGCTTATACATAGTGATGTATGTGGTCCTATGAGGACACCATCTATCAAGGACTGCCTCTATTTTATCACATTCATTGATGATTACTCCAGACATACTTGGATAAAACACAAATTAGAGGTTTTTATGTGCTTTAGGCACTTTGTTACTATGGTTGAAAATGTTTCTACATGTAAGATTGGTATCCTGCTTACTGATCGAAGGGGGAGTAGTATTTGTTTAAGGAGTTTTATGCATACATGGATGATCATGGGATAAAACACCAATGTATTGTGCCCTATACACTCAGCAAAATGGTGTAACTAAACGCAAAAAAGGTCTCTCATGGAGATGGCATGTTATATGGTCAAAAGTCAAGAGTTACCTCATGGTTTGTAGCTAGAAGTAGTCATGTGTGCAACATATGTTTTGAACAGGTGTCCTACAAAGACTTTGCAATATACAATTACACTTTTTGAAGCTTGGAATGGCAAAAATCCCTCCGTGGCTCACCTATGCTTTTTTGGTTGCCTTGCATATGTACTTGTGCCTGAGCAAATTCGTGCAAGCTTGATAAGGTTGTTAAATGTATTTTTGTGGGGTACAGCTTAGAAAGTAAAGGTTGCCGTCTCTATCATCCTGTTACTACCCAAGCAGATTCTTATGAGTAGAGATGTTGTATTTGTGGTGGAAGATGCAATTCAGTCCTTGCTTTCATGTAAAAAACAACAAAATGTATGTTCACAAGACACATTAGATACTCTTTTTCCATTGTTTAATGCAAGACACATTGATGTAGAGCATTTGGGTACTTAAAGGAATGTTGAAAATCAGCCCACATAGGTTACAAATCAGCCCATAGATCAACCTATTGATGAGGCAAGTGTGGATGATGTAGTTGATAAGAAAAGAAAGGAAATTGAGGAGTCAAAAAGTATGCCAAAATGGTTGGTGCAAACACTATGTGACAGCAAATTTGCCACTCCTTCGTCTAGTAGAATACATGCAAGTTACACATCTCATGTTGACGCATGTCATGCTCTTATTTCCAGTTTATGTAATGAAGAGGAAACTATCACCTTTGATGAAGAAAAAGAATTTGAAAATTGGATGAGTGCTATACAATCTAATTATGATTCAATACTAAAAAATGATACATGGGATTTGGTAGCTTGCCTCTTGGCACGAAGACCATTGATACGAAATTGGTTTACAAGCTCAAACATAGAGCGAATGGTAATGTTGAGCGATACAAAGCTAAGCTTGTTACAAAAGGGTTATGTGTAAGAGAAAGGCATTGACTATGGTGAAACCTTTGCACCCACATGTCGTATGACTACCATGCGAAGTATCATTGCATTAGTAGGTCAATTGGATATCAAAACTACTTTCTTGAATGGAGATTTGTATGAGAAGGTCTATGTATCTCAACCTCATGGTTTTTTTTAGAAAAGTCAGGAATCAAAAGTATGTAGATTAAAGAAAGCTTTATATGGTCTTAAGCAAGCTCCCAGACAAAGCATGGTATGAAAAGGTATATGCATACTCAACAACCCAACTAACAATACCCTCTATATTAAGAGGACTAAGGATGGTTTATTGGTCATCGTGTTATACATTAATGACATGCTGCTCACAGGCCCTAATGATGATCATATTTTAACTTTAATAGCTGATTTATAAAGTCTTTTAAGATGTCAGATCTTGGATCATTGCACTATTATTCGGGCATTGAGTTTTGGCAGCGTAATGATGGCATTATTACGCTGCAAAGGAAATACATAGATGCATTGTTGAAGAGGTTCAATCTTGAAGACTGTAAACCTGTGGGGCTACACCTATGGAGTCGGGTTTACGACTAAGTCTTGAAGATTCAAGTGACCCTTTTGATGCTGGGTTGTATCAAGAAGCTATTGGATGCCTTATCTTTTTGTGTAACACTAAGCTTGACATTCAGTATGTGGTCTCAATATTTGAGCAGATTTATGCATAGCCTAGGCACAAAACATTAGCGGTCAATCAAGCAAGTGTTTTGTTACCTAAAGGGCACCAAGCACTTTGGGTTATTTTATCCCAGGGTAAATCATAGTTGCATGCATTTATAGACTCAGACTGCGCTGGATATTATGACACATATGTGTCCACAAGTAGTTTTTGCTTTCGCCTCATGATTCATGTATATCGTAACTTAGCAACAACAAGAAGCAACCCATTGTGGAAACTTCTATCTATGAAGCTGAGTACAAGGTAGTGTTTACAACTAAAGTTGAGTGTATTTGGCTCAGGTGCATGCTGATTTGGGTATTGGCAAGTTCTCAGCCACACTACCATCCTCACTGATTGACAGTCAGATCACTATGATGGTTGCGCGATGAGGAATCCAATTTTTCATGCTCGCACAAAGCACATTAAGGTACACTATCATTATGTCAGGGAAAGATGCTTTACAAGGGAAATCAGCTAGGCTTATGTGCTAGCACAGGGCAACGTGGCAGATTTATTCACGAAGGTTCTCCCACAAGAGAAGTTTGAAGCTTTTCGCAAAGCTTTAAACTTACTTCCCTGGGCTCCTGATCACAGTCCAAAGAGCCTGGCACATCTCTATACTTCTAGTGCCAACTCACCCTTTACCCAAGTTTAGCAACACATGTGTAAACATTATTTGCACTCCCAAAATGCATTGCTGCATTGCAATAACCAGATTTCAACCAGACACAATTCTCAAACAGAACTTCAACTTCCCAAAATTGCCAAAAACACCTTGCAGTGAACCACATGGAGGCTGAAACTCGATTCTTACCGCAAAATTGTAGTACAAAGTACTACGTACCTTACAGGCACCTCCAAGCCTGCAAAGACAACTCTTGAATCAGAGATGTGTAAATCTTGGAGCTACCAAGGGGGTGTTGTACCTAAACAAGAAGTGGAAGAGATGATGATGCTCTTACCCATGTACCACTTCCTTGCTTGCTTTGGTCTTACCTCCTTAGCTCTCACATGTACCGGAGCTCAGATACCATAAAGATAATATGAGGGGAGACGGATAGCTTGAGTTCCTTGCAAGCAAGCATACACACAAGAGAGAGCAAGACACAAGAGAGAGATGGATGGCTGAATTTTCTTCTATCTTCTTTTCTTCTCTACAACCATATAACTAAAAAGATAAGAGTACATACTATAAGGGAAAGTACTCTCCTACAATAACATACAATGGTCGATCCATAGTGTGAACTCGATTATATGAGCTAGTGCTATAACTATGTCATAACTCTAGTACTCCAAAGTGGCTGTCACATAGCCTGTCATCCACCACTGGCGGCATATCAACCATAATCTCACCAACCATGCCAGTGGCATAAGTACAGAAGCTATCACCTAGGCAGGTCATCAATGTCCTCTAGCACTAGTTGAGCTTGATGTCTCAATATATAATTATATATGTTGTTTAACGCTTTCATATTGATGTTGTAGACTATTAATTCTCTTTTATTAATTGATTTTCATAATTTGAATATAGTTCATACTTTCAATATCAATTCGTGTGTGTGGAGACAAGGGAGTTCAGAAAAGGGAGTTCATAATGCCATCTACAAATTAGCCCCAAATTAGGTGGAGTAGTAAGGTGAGATCTAGTTAAAGCTATAGATTGACACTCTTATAACATATTTACAATTTTCTATTTCTTTTTTGTTTACTGTTCCTCCCTTATTGTGAATAGGTGGATAATATCAAAGGAGATTAATCAAGATTCCATTGAGAAGACTCAAGTTGAGGCAGTTGAGGTAGTGTGTATGATTGAAGAAAACTTTCCAAGAAGCCTACTCATAAGCGTTGGAAATAGGGTTACAGGAATGCACACACACACACACATGTAGTGGAGAAGCTTGAGGGAGCACACAATGAGATGATAAATAGATAATGAATGTGTGATGTACAAAGATGATAAGTATACCCCAAGATGGGTGTATTCTAGCACGGGGAGAAAAACATCCTAAAGAGGGAAAAAGTGTCCCAACTGGTCCTAGTGTGCTCACACATTACTATCAAATATGGCTACAAATCCCCCTTGGAGTGATGATCTAGGGCTCTCTAATGTTTTGATAGGGCATGGCTTCTCTGTTCTTTAGCCTCAATCAATAACTCTGGCTTATCATGTATGCTCTCCAATGCATGTTTAGATCTCTCTAATGTATGTGCTCTTTTTTTATAGGTATTCTCTTTTTTGGACCCAACACCTTCCCAAGCACTTAAGGTAAGGTCTTAAACCCTAATCTTTTTGTCATTATTTTTAGTAATTTCACCCTTTGGCACTGGGGAGCTCTATTTCTTTTTAGTAATTTCATGCATATTCCTCTATGCATGAGATTTAATTAATCTATGCATTACTCTATGTATGCATAGAAATATATACATTTCTCTAAACATAAAGGTCTATGCATACAATATAGAGCTGTGCATGCCTACATACATAGAGCTATGCATGCATAATAGCTACTATGTATGCATACATAGTAGCTATTATGCATGCATAGCTCTATGTATACAGTGCATATATCTATGTATAGCTATTATGCATGCATAGCTACAAGGCTCTATGTATGCACACATAGATCTATGCATTACTCTTCGCTTAAAGGGTTATGCATGAGCTCTATGCATACAAAGAGCTAGCTCTATGTATGCATTGCTTTATGTGTTGCTCTATGCATAGAACTTTAGGCATAAGCTCTATGCATACATCGAGCTACAAGGCTTATGTATACATGCATAGCTCTATGCATGCATAGAGCTCATGCATAAAGCTATATGTGTAGAGGACCTCATAAAGCAATGCATAGAGAAGTGCATAGAGCTATACATAGATCTATGCATGCATCCATAGCTCTATGCATGCATACATAGCTCTATGTATGCATACATAGAGGAATGCATGTATACATATCGCCTTGTAGCTCTATGTATACATGCATAAAGCTCTTATGTTCATTGCATTCATTTGGCATTGCATTCTTATGTTCATTTTATTTTTAGATAGAACCACCTTGGCATTTAGTTGCCATCACTGATGATCCTGACTTGGATTAGCTCTCGCAGTTGGCCGCAAGTCTGTCACATCGCTATGGTAGCCCATGGAAAACCACACGCGTATGAGACAGCAGCGCCACTTCTCCGCTTTGAGTTGTGAGATCTCGAAACCTTTCGGAACCTAAAGGCATGCCTATGAGCCAACCTATGTCTAGTTGACCAAACAAGTAATCACGATTATTTGTAGAGAGAGAGTGTGGAACATCTTTGCTTCATCCTCGATCCCTAATACAGTTAATCCTACTCCTACTCAGTTGGCCCGCGAGTGTCCCATTGCTATGGTAGAGAGAGAGAGAGAGTGAAACATCTTTGCTTCACCCTCGATCCCTAATACAGTTACTTCTACTCCTATTGGTGGTACTCCCATGGGTGGTTCTACTCTTGAGTTACAAACTCTAGTGCCCTTTTTCACTCCCACTCGCGGGGCACTATTCCCTTCTTGTATGCCGGTGCTAGGTCATCTCATTCTGGCTATGATTCTCCCACTCCCCATTCTTCTCATACACTTACTCCACAACATCATGGGACCTCCTCAGGTGATAAGAGATCTAGCTCTTCTTGTTGTCGATCCGAGCATGGGAGGGAGGTTGTGGCGGTTGTTTTGGGGGTGGCAATAGATCTTCATCAAGGTCTCTAAGAAATCACACCTAATCAATATTTGTTTCTATACCATCACAAGCGGATGATCTTGTGCCACCCCATGTAATCCTACTCAGCTTCCTTACCACATAAGGATATCTAATGATGAGAGCATCATTGAGGATCACAAGGGAAAGAATGTGATAACACCTGGTAAACCTCGAGTTCATGCATATTTGGGGCATTTATTGGCGAGTATAAGATAATTCCAAAAAGGAGTATATTTTGAGTGTATTGAAGATAGAGTTTCTTGTGCCACACAAAGGCTTAGTACAATAAGATGCTTGTGAGCCATAGGAAGTCACAAATTGCTAAATCTAGTTATTTGAACTCATATTAGAAGAAGGCAAAGAAGATGTATCGGGACAATCTAGAGCCATTTAAGTAACAAAACAAAGGAGCCTGGATAGGACAATCAAAACGAGGGGCTTTGTACCTTGGATGGGGTGGGAGATCATCTTTTCTTACATCGTTTATAAAAGCATTCAAACTCTTCACCTAATCTATGGCAAATTTGTTTTTTTTAAGAACCTATGATAATATAAAAATATTTCTTTAATTAATGTGTATTTAAATATAGAAAAACATGGTATGTGGATCTCCTACTCATGAGGAGTATGATTACGCTTATGACCATGAGAGTCTTGGTGACATGGGATTGGTTGCAACAACATGGTGTCTGGTTAAATTATGATACCATTGTGCCTATAATTAACTTGTTTAAGTTGGTTTTTTAAATTTGTAATTTATTATTTATTCACTTTATGTATGTATTTTGTTTGTATTTTAACTAGCTTGCTTAATCTTGTGTGATATAAGAAGATGATGAAGAGAATGAAGATGAAGAGGAAGGACATGGAGGAGGGAGATGATGACGATGACAATAAGTAGTAGAGACCTTCTCCCCTGTCTTCATTTGGTGCACCTATGGTGTGCACAATTGGTTTAGGACCATGTGAGACACAGGCAAAGGAATATGATGTGTTATGCGTGCCTCAGGGGTGTCGGAGTGCATGGACTCCATGGGCTTAGCAATGGACCCGATTTTAAGCTTTCCATGATCAATGGGGTTTGCCTAAAGTGACAACGGTTGGAATGGAAAGATGGGCACTATAGAAGGTCGTGGTGGTGCTATGCGTGAGTGGTGAGTTGGGGGCAGTGCCACCAGTAATGCATGGTTCCCGGGAGGAGATGAGGGTAATGTGACAAACGAGCTTTGGGTTGTCATTAGCTTGGTGGGGCCAACTATGTGGAATGGCTTTCTCACATGTTGTTATCGAGAAAGATCACCCATTTGCAAGCTTAATCAAAGGTGGAGGGGTCCTTCACCAACATGTGGTCATGAAGCTTTGGATTGTGCAAGCCTCAGAGGAAACGGTCCATTAATTGCTTGTCACTCAATTTTTTCCTTTCTTCACAACATGAAGCGAGGTACTTAAATGTGTGCTATGTAGTCATGTAAGGTTTCTTTTGGTTTTTGTTCCAATTGGAACAATTGGATTACGAGGCTCCATTTGGGTCCGTAGGGTGCAAATCCAAGAGTGAAGGCCCCTCACACTGCTTTGAAAGTGCCTTTGTGCCCAGGGTCCCAGGATTGGAACCATTGCACCACCTTACCTTCAAAGCTGAGTCCAAAGAGATGGACCTTTGTTGCATCATCAAAATTTTCAAATGCCTGACAGATTTGGTTAAAGACCTCCGGGGTCTCCAACTCCATGGAATTTTGGCAAATTTTTGCCCACGTTGGTTGTGTATGTGATGTATGTGGATGCGATTGTTGTGCCACTCTCCTTCCTATAGCTTATGCTAAGCTCGCAATGTTGATTTGGGGATCAAGGGGAGGTGGTAAATGAGTGGGGGTGGGAATAGGCATGTGGTTATAGGAGGAGGTATGTGTATGTGCTCAGGGCGTCTATTCACGTCGGGGTGCAAGTATGGAGATGCACCACTAGATGAGGGCTCTTCATAAATCGTTTCACCCTCACGGCCAAATGTGTTTGGCATGGCGACAACATGTGAATGTAGAATGGCCGAGGTGTCACCCAATGAAATGGAGGCACTTAGGGCATGCAACCATGACCGAAAGGTGTCCATGGTGTGCATTCAAACTTCGAAAAGCTTCAACAGTGCGCGTACAAACCCGAAATATAAGTTTTGGCTCTCTTTTTCCTTGCGCATGAACGCACCCTTAAGGTGAAAAAAGGTTTTTTCAAGTGTTTAACATATGTAAAAACCACCCTAGTAAGTCAAGGAGATAGACCTTAAGCACCTCTAAAGATTTGAATATTTAAAGGAAAAAATCAAGAAGATATGCCCGTATGCTTATGAGCGAACAACTGTGAATTTAGGAGTGAATGATCATGACTAAGTTTTTTTTTTTTTTGAGAAGGTACGCCCGTACACTTATGAGAGAACTGATGTGGCTTTAGAAGTGAACGGTTGTGACTTAGGTGTGAACGACCGTGGCTAAGTTTTTTTCCGAAACGTACACCCGTACGCTTATGAGCGAATGGCCGTGGCTTTAAGGGTGAACGGCCGTGGGTGTAAACCATGGCTAAGTTTTACCCACTCAAGAGAGTGAAAATTAGGCAAATGAGACCTAATTAGTGATAATTCTCATTAATTGTGGCCTAATGGGAGTAGTCTAGGAATGGAATTAGATCAAAAGTGTTTAAAAACCACTGTCATTTTTTTCTTGAGGTTCTCAACTTCGAGAGTTGGTGGCTTTGAATCACTTAAATTAGGATAAACAATGATTCTGGTAAATTTTTTGAATTCACAAGACTAGATGTTCCTTTATTTCAAATAATTATCTAGTGTAATATATATTCTGCAATAAATAGTGCGCCTACACTACTATTTTGGCTAACGTCTTTTAAAAAAACATTAACTGGTTTATATACAAGGATACAATTCGGCCATCTAATTTACTACCTAAAAAGAGACGCCCACCAGAACTCTAATAAAAGAACAAACTCAGATAGCGTGGGGAGGTCAAGTGGTTGCGGCCGCATCAATCCATCGCTAACAATTGTCTGGCTTCTACGATAAACTGAAACCCCTACCAGTTTCATCCGACCGGGCCATGGCTCTTCAACAACAAAATCGTAAATTTGCCAGAAAAGAAAAAAAAACTGTATATAACAGATGGGAATTTGGATTCAATTGAAATCAAAGAATATCTCAGAGGGGAGTCCGGTTGTTTGCCAAGGCAGAATTCTGCTTCTATCCATGTAGTAAAGAATATTTGAAAGGGTAAGTACAAAGTTGATTCCCAAATATCTTTGTAAGAAGACCAAAGCCATGAAATCTCCTCTCTTAAGGAATATAGCCTTCAGGCTACAACAAGCCAGGTGTAGTCAAAAAACGTCAATACATACACCATCAACAGAGACCCACCACCAACTGGATGGATGGATGAATAGAACACTACCAAACCACAACTGCAAACCAGCTTATTGGCTAGCCTATACAGTCCTCGAAGCTTAAGGAAGATGTTACATTATTGTCAGCAGTTATCCCCACACTGTGATGAGCTTGTTGTTGTTTGGGTGATGAAGGGGTCTATCCTCACCCATAGAAGAGAGAAGATGGAGGCTAAGAGAATTGACCAGACAATCACAATGGTGGGTGTCCGGTTTTGCCTTCCCATCAACCCCTTCAGGAAAGGGTATAGATGGACTATGACCCAGAAGGCAAAAAAGAGCTTTCCAAAAAGAGGACCCCATGACTGATAGCCACTGTTGAGAGCATCAGAGATGCCCGCAACAACACCCACCAAATTGATTACAATCAAAGTAGTTGGAGGAACCAGAAGGCTTGTCCACTTGAAGATGTAGAGCTCGCCAAAGTCGTCATCATCTCCTCCCTTGGCTGTAACAGTGAAGTTGGTGTCAATACCTGCAAGCACCTTAAGCAGCCCTTGGAAGACGGCGAACAAGTGGGCAGAAACACCCCCAATCACCCAAAACTGTTCATTTCTCCACCAGTCATCAATGCCCACCCCACTCCATCTCATCTCCAAGATACCAGTGATGAAGATGGACAAGAAGAGGGAAATAAACCAAAGGCTGGCAAAGTTGCTGATCTGCAAGGTTGACAGTATACTTTCAGTAACAAAAAGTAGGCATCCTTCAAACAACACACTGGCTTTACAAAGATCTCATTTCCGAGGTGAACGATGCTTACCGAGGGGATAATGAATTTTCCTGTGAGCAAGCAAACTGCAGGAAGAGTACAGTAGGCCAACAAGGGAAGGGAGGTGATTGGATACACAATGGTGTTAACATATGCCAACCTCTGCAACCATTTCAGCCTCCCACCATAGCCATACCACAAGGGACAGTGCTTACTCAGCAAAATCTCCACAGAACCAAGAGCCCACCGAAGAACTTGATGCAACCTATCAGAAAGATTGATTGGAGCTGATCCTTTGAAGGCTGGCCGCAGGGGCATGCAGTAGATAGACCTCCAGCCCCGGCAATGCATCTTGAAGCCCGTCAGAATATCTTCTGTGACCGATCCATAAATCCATCCAATCTGCAACATAGGATAAAGACGAATTAGAAGGTCTTTCTACCCACACAAGCATTCTATCACAGAAACATGCACGTCGAAAATAAAAAATGGTGCCACAACGAAGCTTGAAAACCAGTTGTAGAAGAGCGTGTGATGTTCACGAGTGGTGCGCTGACCTCTTTACCCCACTCTGTTTTGTCCTCATAGCCACAACTGATTACATGGATAGCTTCCTTAAGAAGGGACGAAGGAGAAGCAGAATGCGGAACTCCTCCCTCTTCAAAAAATGTTGAGGCCACGAACACAGGTGACTGACCAAACCTTTTCTCATGGTTCTTCTGAGACACTAGCAGAGATTTGTTGTCATCATCATGTCCTGGGAGTGCAGTAGCCAAGACAAGCACAACATTATTAGACAGAAAAAACAATTTCATATTATTATCTGTGGTACATTCAGCTAAATGTTGATTACCTTCTACCCCCTCCTCAATGTCCTCCAGAGTGAACATAGGAACAGATGAGTCGCTCCTAGTTGGTGCTTTCTTGTTCGAATTCTTGGATTTGGATGCCTTGCCCTTCTTCCGTGGACCACAACAAAAGCGGGTAACGAAGTCATCGTTTGAGGGCTTATCAGTGAAGGGGGCATCTAGTCCATACAGAGCTTGCCTTCTGAAGACACAACCTGTTCCCACGTAAACAGGACCTTGTACACCATCCAAACCCTTCAAGTTGATCTGAAGGAGACATATACACCCACTATCAGATAGGTGGAGAGGTGGAGACTTGGATATGTCCCCTTGAAAAGAACAATTAGGTGTCACCAACACTTACATCAAAGAACACGACATTGTGGTTGGCATACCGATCGTGCAGATCAATACCATCAAACCTCTGAGGAAACTGCACATAGCACACACCCTTGCCAACTTCTGGATCCATCATGATGCACATGGCTTCCCGAATAGCTTTGCTATTGTTGATGTAATGGTCACAATCCAAGTTCAAGAAATAAGGGGCATTGGTAAGGACAGCTGAAACCCTCACCTAGAAAACCAAAAGAGCAAAATTAGGATGCTGAATTATGGTCCCTCCAAGCAGGACCAAACATAAAGAGCATTGCAAAGTATAATACCAGAGCATTCATAGCACCGGCTTTCTTGTGATGGTTGAATCCTGGCCGCTTTTCACGAGACACATAGACCAACCGAGGAAGTTCATTACCTTCAGTGTCATGACCTCCACTATGACCCAAGAAGACCTGCAAAATTGGTGTACAAAACAATTGCAATCCATTATCAATTGGCACATATATTTTAAGAAATTGTATGAAAACCCAATATGTATGCACTGGAACAACTTGTGACTACTTGTTTGAATCAATAGCTTGAGGATCCCACCTGTATCATTCCTGGATGATCTCGGATGTTATTCCCAGGCCAAGAAGTTCCATCTTGCATTGTCCATCCCTCCTCAGGAACCTTGTGTGCCTTAGCAACCAGACCATTTATCTTGACTTTGAACTCCTCATACTCTCTCTGAAAAGAAAAAGAGGTAAATTTAATGACCTTGCCCTGTAAAAAATAGGAAAACAACTCAAATCCATGGGAGAACACAAAGAGACCTTCATGGCCCTGCGCTCCTTGACAAAAGTAGGCTGCACTTTGTCCTTCAAGTAGTCAATCTTCTGAGCAAAGTACATTTCTGGTGCCCGAGGTTCAATGTTGAACTTCTTGCAGAAAGGAACCCATTTCCTGGCAAACTCTGAAGTCTCAGAAAGGGTCTCAAAAGTCAGCATGGCTGCACCATCATCAGATACGTAGCAAGACACCTTGTCTACTGGATAATCCACAGAAAGAATGGATAGCACAGTATTTGCTGTAACCAGAGGAGGCTCCTTCAGTGGATCCACTGTACTCACATACACATCGACTGCGGAGAGCTGGGAAGGTTTGCCTTCGGGTTCAAACCTACATAAGAAAGCACATCAGGCATATCATTCTGGACATTTAAGAAGAGAGTTGAACCATGTTTAAGGACGTCAACAAGCTTCCAGATCTGTGTAGTCATCGATGAGAAGCATGCTATAGCCCTAACCTTAGAGATAGCCTGTCAAGGTATGTTTCTCTGTTGATCGGAAGCCACTTTGGAAACTGGTCTAGAATCCATGATACTGCAAACCAAATCTCACAAATGACAGAGGTGATCCACAGTCCATAAGCGTCACTAACTGGATTGAGGATTCGAAATCTCAAGAAGAAAGCAAGGATTAACAGCCGGATCACAATAATGATCCTGTAAGGAGTAATCTTGGAGGATGGTATTGGTACTATCCTTGAAAGTGGCCCTCTTCCATCAGTATTCCTGACAAGCACCAGAAGCAAATGACAAAAAGAAATGAATATATTGCCTGCTAAGTGCCTACTCTTGATAGCCTAATATAACTCAATAAACACCTCCTTAAGATATTTTCATGAAGCTGACAACATTAGGTTTGAGAAATACATTGGTGCCTCCCCATTTAGCCCATTCTCATCTAGATCTGCCCCCCCATCTCCAGCTTGGCCGCCATCCGTCATCGTCATCTGCATTTTATCCTGCTTCAATTTCCAACTATCAAGCCTCTCCTTCCAGGAAATATCTCCAAACTCGTACGGACTGAATTCTCTGCTCATGTCCATGCTCCTTGACTCCACAGAACCTGCACCAGGAACATGAAGTTAAATACAAAGAACCTCAACACCTTAAAGGAAAGTAGAGATAGAAAGAGAGAGAGAGGATCAGCTTAGACAGATATTACTAGGTATGTTTGAATCTGCATACGGCCTGCGCTTCCCAACATGTTCAGGTGAGACACCATCAAGTTCACCAGATACCTGTAGACAATTCTTAAGCAAATCACTACAATAGAGAGTATACAGACGTAATGGAAACTTATACATTGAAACAGTGTCATATAGCCTTACATGGCTAGTGTTGGTGAGGAGAGGAACTTGAGGGACTGATGACAAGGGATGATGGGGGGGATGGTTTCTTTCATCGCCTTGGTTGTAGTGCAGATGCTGTCGTGCCTTGGCCTCTGCACTCTGTTTTCTGTCTATGTAGTTGAACTCGTTTTCCAGATCATCCACGTCATCTTCTTCATCATCACCAACAACTCGAGGGCTTCCTATGGTCAGCAGCATTGAATGCATGCATATTAGTAATCACCACTGCATGTCAAACTTAAAGTTGAGGGGCATCAAACATCTAGAACAGAAATGGGAACATCAAGCAGGGCAACAATATGCATCTCAAGTAGGAAAGCGGACATACAAGCAGAAAGGGCAAGAAGAAAATTAAAAAGGAGAGATCACTTCAAGAAGAAGGCTATCGATAAGGGACCTTTGTGGCGTTTGTATCTTGTCTTGCACTGAGGGCAAGCCTGATTGCCGTCCTTGCGCTCATACTCGTAGCAGGGCCTGCAGACAGGGAATGCACATTCGTTGCAGGCCACAAACAGTTCACCGTTAGTGGTTTCTCCCACATCATCGCCACAGATCTGGCATATCTGGCCGCTGGAATGCTGCAAGGGCCTCGGCTGCAGAAAAGAATAGAGGGAAGGTCACCGGGCAAGATACACAGAAAAAATGATTTTGAGACAGAAAGAAACTGCTGGCATGGCCATCGCCATCACCTCCTTCTTTCACAAACCTAGCCTAAGCGAGTTCGCGTTTACAGAGACTTTGTAAGGTTTCCAGTAGAAGATCGCAAGCTCAAAGCTGCGGGATTTGAACAGTAAATGCAGGCTACATGAGGCAAAGCAGGATTGGTTCAGAGGCGGAGATGGAGTGGCTTACCGCGTGAGCTTCAGGCGCGATGACGACGAGCTCGTTTCGCTTGTAGGAGCCAGCAACGAGGCCAGCGTTAGCTTCCATGGCGAGAGGGCAGGGCAAGCAGGGTTCGACAATGCAGAAGAAATGGGATCTATGCAGACAGGGTAGGAACTTGAGAGCGCATGGCGAAGGGGATTCTTCAAAGTGGAGCTCTCGCTTGTTGGTGGTGTGTGTTGAAAGCTCAACAGCCTTCAACTCGCGTGCACAGGGGGCGACGCAGAAGGTAGCTGCACTAAAACCGGCAGCTGACCGCTGTAGCCGGTCGCCCGGAAGTGCTGCCACCTCATTTCCTCGCGGCGTCACCTACCACCGACAGTCCTCGTCAGCGAATTGTCAATCCACGTCACACTCTGGCCCAAAACCGTGCCACGTATGCTAGTGTCGGTGGTTGATCGACCTCCTATTCCCGGTTGTTCGAGAGATCTCATCACGAGCATATACAAAATATGGCCATCGTTCGCGCCTTTTGAATATTTTTTTTTATTTGAGTGATTTTTTTATTCTTTAAAAAAAAGGCCCGTTTGTTGGCTTGTAGCCTATCGCAGCCCCCACCAACCCCGTAAGCAGACAAGCCCAGGGCCGCTGCACAGTCAGCATCTCGTGTTGTTGTTGGATTGGACGGGTCTCCAGTCCCCCACTCCCACGTGGCCCTAGCATCTAACAACAAAGGTAATATATTTAATTTTCCTTCAAGAGAGAGAGGGGTATTAACGTCGGTAGAATGCAACAGGAGGGCATATACGACCAACAGGAGGGCATATACGACCAACAGTGGGACTTCAACTCGGGTGGATCGGAGCCCGTCCACCTTTACACATCGTAAGGACATTTTTTTTAATTGTAAGAGGGACAAAATTTGAGCTATAGCCAAGGAGAGACTTGAGGCCACATTTATAGAAGTCATGGAAGCACTCATTGTTTGGGGAAGTATTAAGGATTACACATTTCCTCTTGAGTTTTCACACCGACGAAAACTTGACCAGAAAAGGCATGTAATTCATCAAATTTTGCTTCTATTTGTACCATTATTAATATCGATTTTGAGTTTATGTTAGTCGCAATTTTGAAATGTCAGCCAGCTAAACACTACGTGGAAGGGTCAGTGAATAGGTAAAAATGCTGCAACCTCTTTCCCTTCCTGAGGGATTGATCAAATTTCAACTCTGTTGATTTTCATCTTTCGAAATGGCGGCTTAAAAAAAGTGTCTCTACATGGCAGCATGCCAATCATATCCTTCACAAGAAGAGGCCCAAAATGTGGTGGCCTATGGGATTTTGAATTTCTCTAGAATTGGGTGGGCAAATCGTGGTCTACCTCTTGAGAAGGGGGTGTTCGAAGCACAAGCCTCCACTATGCTAGGGGATCCGAATAAACATCCTTGTTAAAGAGCCATGGCTCTCACCCCCAATGTTCCAAGCTACCTATTTTTGGTGAGTCACTTACACCAAAGTTGTGTCATACACACACCGAATAATTATTAAGTTGAACCAAGAAGGGCTATACAAAAATCTACCCTTTAAAGAGAAAGGCATTATATTGACAAGAACAATAGAATATCCTTCCAATCTATTTACATTAAGATGCATAGGCCCTTCATATGAAAATTTGAAGTCACCCTCCAATTTCAATTAAAAATGAAAAAGTATTCCCCTCTCTATTCCTATTGTTTTTTTAAGGTATTCCTATCATGATTTCAAAAAAGCTCATGACAAGAATTCTAAAAGAGGACTTAAAAGTGTGGCATTGCATGACAAATAATTGTGGTGCAGACGACTCCTAACTAATTTCTATCGTGTTGCATTCTTATTAATTCCTATTTCCTAGATCTTTACACTATTTTCCTTTCTCTTATCTAGTAAATTGTATTCCCATATACATTATGTAGAAAATAAGCATATCTACCTAGAGAACTCACCTTTCATCTTTAAATAACTTTGTATATAGTAAAAAGGCGTTGAATCTAGCAAAGGAAGGAAATCTACCTAGAGATCTCATGTTTCATTTTGTAAGTAAGAAGTATATATATATAGAAAGGATTTTTTTTCTAGCAAGAAGTCAAGAACTACATAGAGAACTCATGTTTCATTTTGTAGGTAAGAAGTAGCTATACATTTGATCTAGCAAGAAGTCAAGATCTACATATCTAAAAAAATCAAGGTCTACATACAAAACAAATTAATTATATTTCCTCTAGTGAATATATGTTCGTGATCTAACAATTATAAGATTAAGGTGGGTTACACAAGTAGACCCCCCGTCCATCCCAAATAGAGGATGCATAAAAAATGGTGCAAGACATAACCACACAAGGGACGAGCAATTGTGCTACAGTCTACTCATCATCTATGTGGTTGATCCCATCACGTCTCTTATGCATATGGAAGCCAGCAAGTTCCATTAACATGAGAGATGTGTATATATGGAGATAAAGGGACATGCCCATGCTCAAGTGAAGTATGACCTTTTTTGTTAACATGTTATAAATACTTTTAGTAATCTTTTTAAGGCTAAGAGTTGTAAGGCCAAACATTTATAAGATTGTGAGTAAATGTAGAAGTCTTCTTTTCCATGTTTTGAGTAACCAAAGTGTGAGCATGTTATGATTTTCATTTTCAGATTGGGGACTCTTACATCTTGGCTCAACTCTTGCACCGAGTTTACGATCTAGGAGTGCATTAAGTGTAGCTAGGATTTTTATCTAGTCATGGTCGGCTTTGTCATCATTGACAGAAGCGATTGGGGATAGCTCTTGTGCATTATCAAGGATTTGATGACAAGCGTCACAAACAAAGAGATCGTCGGTCCTTGTTGTGGTCACACAAAGTCTTCAGCGAGGGGACCTCTGGTCATGGGATGTGTCTGCCAAGTATGTAAATTTACTTTGAGTGTTTGATCCCCTTTGCGGAGGTAGACATTATTTGTGTCCCAATCATGAACCAGTCGTGTTTGTCTCAATCATGAACCAGTCGTGTCTGTCTCAATCATGAACCAGTCGTGTCTGTCTCAATCATGAACCAGTCGTGTCTGTCTCAATCATGAACCAGTCGTGTCTGTCTCAATCATGTTGTGTCTATCTCAATCATGAACCAGCCGTGTTTGTCCCATGAAGAGTCTTCCCAAGATGCTCTCATAGCTGTCGTGAGACGAAAGCCCAAGACTACAAATGTGTATTTGAAGGTCATGTCATTGACTCTAATCTTGATGTCCTTCACTAGGCCAAGGGGCTGTCCAGATGTACTATCCACAAGCCGTATCTGCAACAATCGGGTGGATCCACAAGTGGTTGTTCCTAGTTTTCCTAGCATATTCTTGTGAGGATGCTTATGCCAACACCCCCATCTAGGATGGATCTGGCCACATGTCCATCGTAGAAAATGGGCAAGGCTGTGTTTGTGTCATCACCTTCAAAGTAGTGGCCCAACGCATTTACTCGAATTGTCCGTGTACCTTTGGGGTGTGGGTTATGCTCATGGAGTAGTTCAGGATGATGGGGCTTAGATTTACTCGAGGAATCTGAGTTATCTCTCTCCTCCACGGAAGCTTGTAGTTTTTGTTCCATCCAATCCCCAAGGTCATTCCATAAATTAGGATTCCTTTTTAACAAGGTTCCAATGGGCATTTGGATTTGGGAGAAATGAAAGGTTGATAGGCCAGCAAGGTCGCGTTGATGATGAGGAGCTTCCTCATGTTCAGGGCCTGGTTCATAGAGTGAACCTACAATGGTATATGTAAGTTCAATTTGGTCCTTATTTGATGGGGATTGAGGTTGAGAATTGGGTGCCGTTAGGAGGAGGGTAAAATACCTTAGCAAATTTTGTATGGGCACCTTGTGAGTCTTTGTTTTTTGTGTCACTGTCCGCATCGGGTTGTTCGATGTGAACATGGGATTTGGTCTTAACCGCTTGTGGAATAGACAATGGAGGATTAGGAGACACGTGTGGGGAAAGATATTCATTTTTTAACGTCATGTTGGCAAACGGATCTTCCTTGGCCTTGAGCATAAGCTAGAGCTCTTGCCTTGCCTAGTGCAGGAGTTCAAATTCTTGTCCCGGACATCGAGTAAATAGTTCGACAAGGGGATCGCACGTCCTTGGGTATTGGTTCAAAGGTCACAAAAATGGGCAATTCTTTGAGTTAAGCCTGGTAGTGCTGTACCAATGCTTGGGCCTCTTGAAGATGTTGCTCCTCATTGACACCACCACCTACCACTTGGATACTAGTCATTAAGTACTCCGTGCTAGTCTACTTATTTAAGTACACTGACTCCTCTCACGAGGATGTTAAAGCCGCAAAGGAAACAAAAAAGAAAAACAGTAAAAATAAAATAGAGAGTACAACTGGGCCCATACAAGAAAGCACATTCATAAGAGCCCATACGGCTAGATGGATACTTAATCACCAGTACTCCACTATTCAATCTTATTAACCCCCCTACCCTCTCTCATTTCCAGAGAGATAAAAGGACCAACAAAGTGTAACACTTCCCAGCGTGCCTCAACAACCTCTTACTAATCACCAAGGACGTGATCGAGTTTATAAAGGGGAGCATGTGAATCACATGCAGTTAACACATTCCTACGACAACTATGTCCGCACACTTATGTACTGGGCACCGCACTATATTGTAAATCCTGTCATTTGATAAGAGGAGCTTGGTTAGTTGGCCAAACCATAGAGAAAAGCCTTGTAGCTATGTTTTGGGCACCCTGGGTCACTTACTCCCTGGTGGCCTAGTGGGAAAAGGCTTGGAACTATAAAAGCCAATTTGTCTTATTTATAACTCATTCTCCCATTTGTGCAATAGAAGTGGAGTGTTCTCTCACCCCCTCTCTTGCAACTCTAATCTAGCATGTGTGGTGTGCTTAGGGTTAGGGTTTGGGAGTGATTAGTGTGCTAATCACTTGTTCTCTCTTTGCTTCCATCTTGCTTCTTCTCTCCCTCTTGCTCAAGTGATTGTTAATCCCATTTAAGGCACTATAAAAGTTGTATATTATGAGATATTGGCCACCCAAGGCCTTAGTTAAGTAAGTTTTAGGCGCCCAAGTGTGCATAAGGGCCAATTGTATATAAGGCATTTTCTCATAATGAATGGACACAATCCCCCTTTGTGCTATATGAGAGTTCTTGCTTTTGTATCGAGAGATAGATTGAGAGAGAGCATTCTAGCACATGTGTCTTCTTTATACTTGTATGTTGTATACTTGTATGGAGGAGTGAGAGAGAGTGATTGCCTTGTGTGGTGGTGTGAGTGACTCTACAGTGATAGTGTGGAGGTGGAGCTTGAAGGATTGGAGCTTCTCAAGTGAGCTTGGAGACCTCAAGGGACATAAGCTCGAAGCATTGGTAAGTGCCCCCTGCGACAGTTGTGTTCTATTGATCTTTCCAAAGGTGAATGCATTGAGTTCCTTCTTGGAGGTGTGGTAGCTCATAATATTTTTGGTGCCACTGCTGGGGAAAAACCTTTGTTTCTTCCATCCTCTTTGAGTTTTAGCTCCCATTACATAAGTTTCATCATTGCCTTTTCATTCTAGTAGTGCATTGTGTATGGAATGAATGGATAAGATTTGAGTGGAAGTGAAAAGTTGTGTGAAATTGGTTGTTTTTTTTGTGTGGTTGTGTAGTGGAGTGGCTTTGGAAGAAAGCTCCACTAATTTTTCTAGTCAATGTTGATGTTTATATCACCAGAATCGTTAACGTGAACGAGCAGGGTGATATTCTGTTTTTCTTTCCTTGTAAAAATTTATAAAAACCATAAAAATAAGGAGCCATTGGTTGTGTCTTGAACTCGTATGACATTCTTTATGCTTGGCACAATCATTTGGAAGCATCTGAACAAGTATTTTGCACCTAAAGTCATCTCAGTCTCGCGACGCGGGAATTCTCCACATGAAATTGCAGGAGACCAGTTCATGCCGTGAACTATTCTCTGCAATCTCATGGTGTGAAACGCTCCCGACATCATCCTGCAATTAGCGTTGCAATTCATGGGATTACCTTGCTAAAAATAGGTAGCCTTATCCTGACACCTCTGACACCACGGGTTTGACAAAATTAAGAACCATGAACTAGTAGAAAATGTTTCACAACATGAACGATTTATATTTCACGACATGAATTGATTCATAGCATTTCACGACATGAACCAATTTCCTTTCCGACGTGAACCGATTCCACTTTACGACGTGAACTATTTCTGCAGTTTCATGCCTTAACCAGATCTAGCTCACGAACCTAGTATTGTCAGATTAAGGTTAAGGAAGTTCGTGAGACCAGTAAAAACTATAACAAGGTAACGTGGATTTCTGAGTCCGAAGCAAAAAATTTGAACACGTGAAAGTGCAGAAAATTATTCACGATGTGAACAGTTTTCTGACTTTTCACGCTGCTGTGAACTGTTCTCTACAATCTCACGGCCTCAAAAAACAAGTCGACAGTATTGGGGAAGCAAAATAGCTTATCATTCTGAGATGAAAAGGCAGTTTCAGATGCAAAACTATGGCTTCATTGCCCCCTCTTGAGGCACCATTAAAACATGTTTGTGAAGGCTGTATTTTGGGCAAAATGCAGCGTTCTATGTTTCCAAAGGATGGTTTTGTGCGGGCCACTCGCAAATTGCAACTTGTACATAGTGATGTATGTGGGCCTATGCAAACTCCGTCATTTGGTAAACACTTGTACTTCGTGACTTTCATTGATGATTACTCAAGGCATGCATGGGTATATCCACTGAAGGCAAAGTCCGATTATTATGCTTTGGCTGTGTCTAGTATGTGTGAAGAGGAAGAACCTCTTTCATTTGATGAGGCACAAAAATTAGAAAATTGGTTGGCTGCAATGCAAAGTGAGAATATGATGCTATAATGAAGAATGGTACATGGTCTTTGTGTGATTTGCCTATTGGTAAAAAGGCCATTGGATGTAAGTGGGTTTTTAAGTTGAAACGAAAGCCAGATGGCAGTGTTGATCGCTATAAGGCTAGACTTGTTGCAAAGGGTTATGCTCAAGAAAAGGGCATTGATTTTGATGAGACCTTTGCTCCCACTTGTCGTATGACTACCATTCGTACCATTTGTGCATTGGCAGCTCATAATGGTTGGAATGTACATCAGTTGCACATAAAGACTGCGTTCTTGAATGGAGATTTGCATGAGGAGGTGTATGTATCGCAGCCTCGTGGTTTTGTTCAAAGAGGGCAGGCAAACAAAGTGTGCAGGTTGAAAAAGGCTTTATATGGTTTAAAGCAAGCTCCACGAGCTTGGTATGAAAAGATACATGCATATTTGACTGCACAAGGTTTTCAGAATAGTCCAACAGAAAGCACTTTGTATGCTAAACGTGTGGATGATGTACATCTAATCATTGCTCTCTATGTCGATGACATGCTGCTCACAGGACCAAATGAGAGTCATATTGTTGATTTTAAGGCTGATTTGAATGCCTCTTTTGAGATGTCAGATTTGGGGCATTTGCATCATTATTTGGGGATACAATTTAAGCAGTGTGATGGAGGTATTGCTTTGTGTTAGACAAAGTATATTGAGACATTGTTACGGAGATTTGGTCTTGAAGACTGCAAGCCTATTTGCTACTCCAATGGAGACAGGTTTGAAGTTGAGTCTTCTTGATGCTGGAGATCACTTTGATGTCACACTCTATCAGACAGCTGTTGGTTGCCTCATTTACATGCTTTTTTCGGACTCAAATTGGGCTGGTTGCTATGACACAAGAGTGTCCACAAGTGGTTTTTGTTTCATGCTTGGTAGCTCATGCATATCTTGGTTGAGCAAGAAGCAACCTACTATGGCCACTTCTAGTTGTGAAGCTGAGTAGTACAGGGCAGCTTTCATAGCTACAGTTGATTGTGTGTGGCTCAGACGGCTTTTGGTGGGTGTTGGACAGGAGTTTGCCACCTCTATCTACACTGAGTCAGAGCACATTGGCGGTTGCAAGAAACCCAATTTTTCATGCTCACACAAAGCACATTGAGGTGCATTATTACTATGTTAGGGAGAGACTCTCAACAGGAGAGATCAGCTTGGCATATGTGCCAACACAGGACAACCTCGTCGATCTTTTCACAAAGGGGCTTCCTCGTGAGAAGTTTGAAGCTTTCTGCAAAGCTTTGGGCTTGCTCTCCTTTGTGGATTAATCTACTTCGGGCATGGCACTTCCCTATACATGAGTGCCATCTCTCGTTTACACCATCACTCCCAGGGGGGATTTGTTGCCATATATATAGGCAGTGATGTGTGTGAACACACTTAGGACCGCCGGGGCACTTTTTCCCTCCTTAGGAGGTTTTTTCCCCCGGCTTGTATATACGCCCATCATTCTAGGGCTAACTTATCTTTGTACATTGACACAATCTAATACACTGTGTGTTGTGTGCATTCTTGCTTCTTCTTCTCCAAGCTTTGTGTGCTTTCTTGCAACCCCAATTCCAACAATCCATCACAAGCCTGATATGTGATCGTGGTGGCCACAGACTATTTCACGAAATGGGTAGAAGCCAGAGCCTCTAAGTGAGTTGATGCACAAACAACAACTAAGTTCTTATATGAGCAAATCATTTTGAGATTTGGCTGCCCATTAGAGTTATTCAGCGATCTCGGTTCACATTTCATTAATGAGGTGATTGATCACTTACTTGTTGCACAGGCTAATGGTCAAGCGGAGAGTACAAACAAGATTTTATGTACTATATTCACAAAAACATTCCCTTCCATCTAGCTTACGGTATTGAAGCAGTAAAGCCTATGGAGTATCTAGTTTCAAGCTTGAGAATTACAGTGCAAGAACGTTTGACGGGGAGAATGCATTAGCTGAAAGGCTAATAGATTTAAAGAAGCTTGATGAAATTGGACTAATTGTGTCACACATGGACTTATGGTCAAAAAATTACGAAGAAAACAGTGGTTCGATAATAACTTAAAACAAAAGGAACTAGAAATGGGGGGACCTTGTCCTCGTGTATGGTGTAGGGAGAGCACCAGAAAAAAGAAACTCAAGTACAGAGGGTTAGGACCTTTCCGAGTGTCCAAGATCACACCTGAGGGGTCAGTTAGAATTGAGACAATTGAGGGCGTACAAATGGAGGGTTACATCAATGGAAGAAAGCCTAAAAAATATTTTGGACCACTAACCCAAGAGATGCTCTTGTGCAAGAATATCTTTTAAAACAATGGAAGGAGCTCGCGACAAAAGAAAAAATCTAGCAAGCTCAAGAAGAGGCTAAGGCAAGGGAGCTTGAGGCCAAGGCCAAGGCCAAACAGATACTCCAGAAGAACATGTTGCATGTGAACATGGCTTCAGTAACTCTCCTTGAGACGAGGATGAACTAAACATTGAGCCAACACGGCCCAGGGTGGGAGTCTCTACGGCTAAATGTCATGCAACGAGCATTGCATTGATAGATACGGGATCAAGTTATAACCTGATCTCCTATGAGACATGGGTAGCTGTAGATAACTTGCACCTTGAGGCCACCAATTCACAAGTACGAAGTGTGCACTTAACTACAAAAATTGAGGGATTTCTAAGTGTTAATGTTTCCATAAAAAATAATTCCTTGGTTTGTTGGAAAGGTGTTTGTTATGCCTGCAGGATCGATGGAGGAGGAAATGATCTTAGGACGGTCTTGGATTTGCGTGTTAGTAACTGTAATATCCAATGGAAGAAGAGGATGAAAGAATTGAACGAGGGTAGCAACGTCATTTCCGTGCCCTTATGGAGCCCGATAAACACAGGGAAGTAGGCCATGATTGAGGATATGGAAACACCAAGCACAGTAACAGTAGCTCATGTACTAGAGAAGGCATCAACCTCGCAATCCAAATACAAAAAATAGCCAAAGTCATAAGGTACTCAGCAGTGGGTGCCTAAGGGTCAACTTGGAAACCAGCTATACAAAGATGAGAAGGGCGTCAATAAGGAATCAAGGAAATAAGTTCAAAGAGCAGACAAGGAACATATAGTATGCATATAGAATAGTACATGAAGATACATCAAGTTAGACAAGATTTATAGATGATATATAAGCGAAGATCAAGAGGAGAAGCCAAGTAAGAGACATCGTAAATAAAGTGATCATACTAAATACAATGGCAATGCAAGTAAACATACATGTTTTACATACATACTATACATGTAGATGACAATATATGTGTAGATGCATAGTAGCAAGAGAATAAAGAGATTAGACATACACTAGAAGGAGAAAGCAAGTAAATAAAGTGATCATACTAAATACAATGGCAATGGCAATGCAAGTAAACATACATGTTTTACATACATACTATACATGTAGATGACAATATATGTGTAGATGCATAGTAGCAAGAGAATAAAGAGATTAGACATACACTAGAAGGAGAAAGCAAGTAAGATACATATAAGGTATATACATACTTGGAGTTCAAACCAATTATGCATAGACAAAGCAATGCATATATGGTGTACACAAAATATTCAATGTACGTGGTAGTATGCATGCATGGAAACATATATGGTAAGGGTGCACAATCGAGTAAGAAACGAAAGAGATTGGGTAGAATGTATCTCATAGTCATCCAAGAACAAGATCCTCAGTCTTTATCAATGAATTTTTGCTCTAATAATTAAATATAGAAGACGGCTCTTAGAGAATCCATGCAAATTAATACATTAATCAACATTAGTTGTTGATGAAGTTAATTGTTTTAAGTATGATAAAATCACTTCTTTGTGCATGTGTGTGTGAGAGAAAAAAAAGACCATACGCAAGATATGGTGGGGAGGTGGCATAAATCTCTCCTTAAAATTATAATCAAAGAAGAATGCACCATTCCTCATTTAGATGAGTACTTTAATTGTTGAAAGTGGAGGATTGTGCAATGTTAGAGCTATGTATCATGTGAAATATACTTACATGGTGAGTGCTCACTTTAAAGATGTTCTTGAGCATTCCCTTTGCCAATTTTGACTATACATGTGAGAAACTTTCAAGTTTTTTGTTGAATTAGGATTTGGGTCACATAACGTGACTAATACACCAAAAGCATGTGAGCAAAGGGTCTTGAGATGTAGTTAGTCCTCCTCATATCATGTGTTGTACCATCTTGATCTGTCACTTCTTGAAGAAGCCCAAGCTTGCATGACAAGCTTGAACACCACACCCATGAGCCACATAAGACCACAGAAAGGTGAATCGTTCTATGGCTACCCCTAAAACGGCCCCAACTAGTCATCCCCGTGGTGTAAACACCAACTTGAAGGCTATAAGATTTAAATTAAACAATACCGCCAAGTTGAGATACTAAAAAGATTGTAATTTTTTTTGAGCACTCTAGGATTGATTGAAATAAGTTGAAACAAAAGTGAGAGACCATGCCAATGAAAAAAAGTTAGGAATCACTCTCACCAAATAAGATAGGTGTAGAATATCAAGGGTGAGCGAGAGGGAGAGGAACATGGTGGGACTAGTAGTTGGTGTGAAGCCATACTCAAGAGGACTAGGCTGGAGGGTGAGCTAATTGCTACTACTGTTAGTAGTTCCGCCATCTTCATCAACCAATGATAGCTATCCCCACATGATTTTTGTGCTAAACTCCCTTTATATTATGCACTCTTGCGCTTGTCTTGATGATATTCCTATCCATAATAGTGTTCTCCAAATCATGAAGGGACTAGCTGCCCTCTTCTTTTTACAAGAGAGAGAGGACACATAGAGATGTTGAGGGGGGAGAGAGTTTTTGTAGCCACTACAAGAGGAGATGAATCTCCAATCTATATGGGGTCATGCATATGCTAGAGGGAGAGAAAGCACAAAGAGAGGTCAAAGACATAGAGGCTTGTCTCACACACACACACACAGAGAGGTCAAAGACATAGAGGCTTGTCTCTCACACACACACACACACACACACACACACAGAGAGAGAGAGAGAGAGAGAGAGAGAGAGAGAGAGAGAGAGAGAGAGAGAGAGAGAGAGAGAGAGAGAGGGGGGGAGAGATAGACTTAGCTCTGCACATCTGTTGTTGGAATTAGGGTTGCAGGAAAGCACACCAAGCTTGGAGAAGAAGAAGCAAGAATGCACACAACACAAAGTGTATTAGATTGTGTCAATGTACAAAAGATCGGTTAGCCCTAGAAGGATGGACGTATATACAAGCTGGGGGGAAAAAATCTCCTAAAGAGGGAAAAAGTGCCCCGGCGGTCCTAAGTGTGTTCACACACATCACTGCCTATATATATGGCAACAAATCCCCCCTGGGAGTGATGGTGTGGATGAGAGCTGGCACTCATGTATAGGGGAGTGCCATGCCTGAAGTAGATCAATCCACAAAGGGGAGCAAGCCCAAAGCTTTGTGGAAAGCTTCGAACTTCTCACGAGGAAGCGCCTTTGTGAAAAGATCGGCGAGGTTGTCCTGTGTTGGCACATAGGCCAAGCTGATCTATCCTGCTGAGAGTCTCCCCCTGACATAGTGATAATGCACCTCAATGTGCTTTGTACGAGCATGAAAAATTGGGTTTCTTGCAATTGCCAATGCGCTCTGACTGTCAATGAAGATAGAGGTGGCAGACTCTTATCCAACACCCAAGTCAGCCATAAGCCGTCTGAGCCACACACACTCAACCGTAGCTGTGAAAGCTACCCTGTACTCAGCTTCACAACTAGAAGTGGCCACAGTAGGTTGCTTCTTGCTCAACCAAGATATGCATGAGCTACCGAGCATGAAACAAAAACCACTTGTGGACACTCTTGTCATAGCAACCAGCCCAATCTGAGTCCGAAAAAGCATGTAAATCTGGCGGCAACGATCCCCCCTTGGGATAAAACAACCCAAGATGTATGGTGCCACTCAAGTAGCGAAAGATGCATTTAACTGCTTTCCAATGCTGAGACCCTGGGCTATACATAAACCTGCTCACCTGTGAGACTGCAAACTGAATGTCCGGCCTCATAATGCATACATAGATGAGGCAACCAACAGTTGTCTGATAGAGTGTGACATCAAAGTGATCTCCAGCGTCATGAAGACTCAACTTCAAACGTGTCTCCATTGGAGTAGCAATAGGCTTGCAGTCTTCAAGGCCAAATCTCCGCAACAATGTCTCAATATACTTAGTTTGACACAAAGCAATACCTCCATCACACTGCTTAAATTGTATCCCCAAATAATGATGCAAATACCCCAAATCTGACATCTCAAAAGAGGCATTCAAATCAGCCTTAAAATCAGCAATATGACTTTCATTTGGTCCTGTGAGCAGCATGTCAGAGCAATGATTAGATGTACATCATCCACACGTTTAGCATACAAAGTGCTTTTTGTTGGACTATTCTGAAAACCTTGTGCAGTCAAATATGCATGTATCTTTTCATACCAAGCTCGTGGAGCTTGCTTTATACCATATAAAGCCTTTTTCAACTTGCACACTTTGTTTGCCTGCCCTCTTTGAACAAAACCACGAGGCTGCGATACATACATCTCCTCATGCAAATCTCCATTCAAGAACGCAGTCTTTATGTCCAACTGATGTACATTCCAACCATTATGAGCTGCCAATGCACAAATGCTACGAATGGTAGTCATATGACAAGTGGGAGCAAAGGTCTCATCAAAATCAATGCCCTTTTCTTGAGCATAACCCTTTGCAACAAGTCTAGCCTTATAGCGATCAACACTGCCATCTGGCTTTCGTTTCAACTTAAAAACCCACTTACATCCAATGGCCTTTTTACTAATAGGCAAATCACACAAAGACCATGTACCATTCTTCATTATAGCATCATATTCACTTTGCATTGCAGCCAACCAATTTTCTGATTTTTGTGCCTCATCAAATGAAAGAGGTTCTTCCTCTTCACACATACTAGACACAGCCAAAGCATAACAATCTGATGCATAAGAGGCATGCTGAGAACCTGAACGAGTACGACTAGGCATAGGTGCATCAATTTTACTATCATGCAAGGTTTGCACCAGCCATTTAGGCATACCTCTAGCCTGCTCATTTTTAGCCCTATCTTCAGAAATTACATCCTGTAAATCTGCATCAGAAATAGGCTGATCTATGATGTCGTTTGAAATCTGCATAGGCTGAATGTTTGCCTCATTAGGACTTACATTTGGATTCCCACCTGTAAATAGAGGCAATAACATATCAAATAGATCCCGTGAGCTCACACCTGTCTCTTTGGTACATGATAACAAATGCTGCACAGCATCTTCCACAAAAACAACATCTTGACTAATCAAGATACGCTTTGACTGCGGATGATACAATCTGTAACCCTTGCTCTCAGCACTATAACCAACAAAAATGCATTTGACAGCCTTATCATCTAATTTTCTGCGTTGTTGCATAGGCACTAAAGCATAGGCCAAGCAACCAAAGACACGCAAGTGACTAATAGAAGGCTTCCTGCCATGCCAAGCTTCGTATGGAGTAATAGACTGCAAGGCCTTAGTGGGACACCTGTTGAGTACATATGCAGCATACATGATAGCCTCAAGCCAAAATGCATATGGCAAAGCTTGGCTCTTGACCATACATCGTGCCATCTCCATAAGTGACCTGTTTTTTCTCTCAGCAACACCATTTTGCTGAGGGGTATACGGCACTGTACATTGGTGTTTTATCCCACGACTAGCCAGAAATCAAACTCTTTAGACATGTACTCCCCCCCTCGATCAGAACGGAGGGTGCCCACATTACAATTGGATACATTTTCAACCATAAGCAAAAACTGTTTGAAGCACAAAAACACTTCGGACTTTGCCTGTAGTGGATATACCCATGCATGCCTTGAGTAATCATCAATGAAAGTCACGAAGTACAAGTGTTTACCAAATGACGGAGTTTACATAGGCCCACATACATCATTATGTACAAGTTGCAATTTGCGAGTGGCCCGCACAGAACCATCCTTTGGAAACGCAGAACGTTGCATTTTGCCCAAAATACAGCCTTCACAAACATGTTTCAATGGTGCCTCAAGAGGGGGCAATGAAGCAACCATATTAAATTTCTGCAAACGCAGCAAACTAGCAAAGTTTAGATGACCAAAACAAGCATGCCATAGTTTTGCATCTAAAACTGCCTTTTCATCAGAAACTGCATTTGCTGAATCTTCCACACACTTGTCATAAGAATTGAGCCTATACAGCCCATGAAACAAGGTGCCAGATACAATAATCATATCACCAGAAGTCAAATCATGAACAGTATATCTGTCATCCACAAATTTGACTACAAGTCCAAGTCTAGCAAGTGCAGAGACAGACAATAGATTCTTCTTTATCCCTGGCACATATAAAGCATCTGAAAGTGTGAAAGCGCTGCCATTTGCAGCAGTAAGCATAATTTTACCAATGCCCTTCACTAGGTAAGAAGCATTATTGGCACATGTGACAGTATTCCCATTAGGGACAGCCTCAAGACAAGTGAACATATCACGATGCGAGGTAATGTGCTTTGTAGCACCACTGTCAAAATACCATACATGAGAGTCAACAAAAACTGCCAAACATGCATCATGTACAGATGGGTCATACTGGCAATACACGCTAAACGCCCATTCTATATCCTGCACAACATTTGCAGAATCTGCATTTATAGAAGCATCCGCTATTGTGGCTGCATTTGACTCTTTCTTCTTTGCCTCTTTAGCCTTTAGCTTAGGGCAATTCTTAATGACATGATCATTTGCCTTACAATAGTTACACCTGGTCTTTTTCTTGCCTTTATCAAGAGCCTTCTCAGACTTATTCTTGCTACCTGTAGAAGGAGAAGAAGTTGCAGACCTACTAATAGGAGAAGAAACAGTGGAAGGGGCTGCCTTACCACTTCTTCTCTGCCTGCTGGGCAGCAATAAATGCTTGATCAACTGCACGCTGCCTAGCCCTGTTTTTCCTGGACTGCGCTTCTTGGTTGCAAGAGCTTGTTGACTAAAGTATCATACTTGACAGCATCAGGTCTGTCCTCAGCAAGAAGTCTCCACATGGAAGCAAAAGTCTGATATGTCTCAGGTAAAGCATCAAGAGAACAGTCTGCACAAGAGAATGATTAGGAATAATCTCACCTGCAGAAATCAACTGTTCTTTGAGATCTTTAATCTCAGCAAGAAAAACATTCATGTCATCATCTTCATGCATTATCTTCAATTCTAGCTCTTTACGCAGGTCAGCGATTTTTGCCTTGTTTACGACCTGCATACAAACCAGTTAGAATATCCCAAGCCTGTTTTGCTGTTTTAGCTGAACGAATATATGGGGTTATGTTACGTTTGACAGAAAGTGCAATCAAGGCATGAGCCTGCGCATCTTTACCATCCCAACAAGCTTGTTCAGTAGTGGGTAAAACAGCAGCAACAGTAGAGCTGCTAGAACCTGCAACATCCTCAACAGATCCTACATCCACAGAACCTGGACGTACATCCATACCCTGCACAATGTTCCACACTCCTTTTGCAACCAAAACATGCTGCATCATGTATGCCCAAAGTGGGTAGTTGCTGTCTTCGTCCAGTTTGTCTTCAGCAGACATGTGAAATACATCATTGCTGTTATCAGCCATGGCCACTGACTGAAACTGATGCAAAAGCTGCCTGTAATGAAGCAAAGACTGAATAGAAAACAACTCGTGCTATGTAGCACGGTCCACAATAGAGTACGTATGCCTGTTTTGCAAAAAACTGCATTGTCAAAATTTTTACAGAAAATGACGAAAACACCTGTGCAGAACTTGAAATGCAAAAACGGAGCCCGAAACGACCTCAGATGCGATTTCTGAGAATGCAAAGCCCTACGGACATATTTGCAGAGTATAGGGACCTAGAAGCGCTCGTGAAAGCTCACCTCAATCGGAGAACGTGAGTCGAAGGGTGCTGGCGGCGTAGCCCTGGGAGCCGATGCTTACTCTGATACCAATTGTTGGAATTAGGGTTGCAGGAAAGCACACCAAGCTTGGAGAAGAAGAAGCAAGAATGCACACAACACAAAGTGTATTAAATTGTGTCAATGTACAAAAGATCAGTTAGCCCTAGAAGGATGGGCGTATATATACAAGCCGGGGGAAAAAACCTCCTAGAGAGGAAAAAAGTGCCCCGGCGGTCCTAAGTGTTGCTACATGTGAACCATGAGTAAACTTGAAGGGACTTAAGACCAGAAAGTTGTTACATGTGAACCATGAGTAAACTGAATGTCAAGACAACATGAAAAAAGTAAAAGACTAGCTTGCTGAAAGGATAGACAAGGTTAACATGGCCTTGTGTGCACAATAAAGGAGGCAACAGAATAACATTATATGTTTGGGTGCATAATGTATCGTCCTCTTCATGAATTGTACTTGGCCTCAATACCACCACTTGTGGGGATAGCTCTATTGAAATAAGTTGTGCTAGAGTTCCAAGTCACCTAGGCAAAGAAATCCCATAAGCTCAAATCAAGCCTTGTTGTACCTACCTCATATAAAAGGGATCACTGTCACAAGCAATGAAGTGAAGCAAGATCTCAAGCCTCTCTACGAGTACAAGTCTTAATCTTGCAACCTACCTCATATAAAAGGGGTCACTTTCAAGCAATGAAAGTGAAGCAAGATCTCAAGCCTCTCTATGAGCACAAGTTTTAATCTTGTAGCCTAATTGTGCTTGAGTCTTTTGCTTAATTAGTTTATCAGTTAATCATCATAATTATGCTTAGGTTTTATCCACCTTAGATTAGCTTAATCACTAGATTAATATAAGATTATTACTAAATAATCACACCATAGCCATGTATATGCACACAGTACCCATGTTTCCCAACTTGGTATCAGAGCTTCTCCATTACACTAATCTCAACTTCATTAGATTAATTACATAATTAGTTTGCTTAATCCATATCTTATTCTCTTCCCTCTTCTTTTGGTTGATCTTTGAGTGGTCCTATTAACCTTAAACCATATAAAAATAGCTTCCTTTTTTGAACATGCAAGCCAAATTAGTCAAAATAGATATAAACTGGGGAAATTTTTTGGCGCGAGTATTTTCCAGCGATTCCTCCAAAATGGCGAGCGCTTTTTTCTCTCTCTACTCTCTCTCTTTCTACTCTCACTCCCTTACTCACACTCTCTCCCTAGGACCCTCTTTCATTCTCTATCTCGATCTCGCTCTTATATCCATGCTCTCCCTCTCTCTTTAAACCCCCTGTCTTATTTTCTCTCTCTTTACACCCCTATGCTAACTCCTTATCTCTTGATGCAACTTAAAATTACTATACGAGTTACACCTCTCCCCTCTCCCTCTCTCCCCCTCTCTCCATGCATGAAACAATAACAATAGAATATGTCATGCAAATTACAATTGATGATTCAAAATATCACTTTAAACCCTTAATATAAAACAATTACAATAGACAATGTCATGTAAACTACAATTGATGATTCAAAATATCAATATAAACCCTCCATTACTAGAGTCTCATTCATACAATGTCAAAATAATATTCCATGAGAATCTTAGTTCAAAAGCAGATGCCATGAGAATATAGTTCAAAATAACAAAATAAAACCTCCATTCCTAGAGTCATTCATAAATAACAAAAGAAGATGTCATGAGAATTGTAGTGCAAAATAAAACCTCCATTCCTAGAGTCATTCAAGTATGTGGAGGCATACTCGAGCTCCTGATTCTGTTATGTGGCCTTTGAGAAGGAAGGGGCTATGATGGCGCTATCCAATTTGGAGGATATGTCGTGATTGGCATAAAAGGTGGAGGAACATGGTAAGGAAATGGTGCATTACATGGCAGTGGATAAAATGGAGGTGGCATAGATGGGGAGGGATGTGCACATGGCCTTGATTCCATGGTGGAATTACATGGCAGTGGATAAAATGGAGGTGGCATAGATGGGGAGGGATGTAAGTCTCTCAACTTGACCTCGTAGAGGCTTACGGTCCCTACCCATTATCAGATTGGGCTCTTTCCTGTGCAGTATTCACACTCTGAAATATCAATGGAATGTGTCCTAAAACCTTTCCCATCCACTACATCATTTCGATTCTCTCGGATATATGTTGGGCTATATCTACTTGCTATATCTACTTGTTGGTGGATTATGTACAAACACTCCAATAAGTATAATGTGAACCTACCCCACAATTACAAGTTAAATTTTTTTGTTCAAACCATTAATAAAACTATTATATACTTATATGTAAACATAGTTTGTGTAGGTCACCTCCTCAGTTCCATCATCATCAATCTGATGGTAAGGTCCTTGTATCTCTAGATACAGTGTCCGTCGGAGAGAGAGATTGTGAGATTTTGCGACCTCCACAATGGTTGGAAGATGATGAGGATTGCTTGCTGTGACAAATGTCCCATTATCTTTTAAAAACTCATTGGCTAACACACACGTGCAACCATAAGCTCCTTCGTCCAAGCATTCCATCTAGGCACAATGGGATAATCCAGATCCACAATCAATGATGTTGGGAAATCTGCCCATACTAAAGAGCATCCCTGAATTACCAAAGGATGAATGAACAATGCTCCCATACTTGTTGAGACCCCCAATAAACCTTGCCATATGTGTGGCCCTCCTACAAACAATCATGAAATGTGAAGGTCAACTGTTATTAGTGTTTTAGAAGACACAAAGCATTGATCTATTTGTTTGAATAATTGATACACTCACAATGAACTAGATCCTCCAAGAATTGCGTTGGCCACATAAAGTATGCTTTCTTCTATCACCATATGTCGTGGATGAATATCTTGATGAGATGCTATTTTAAATCAAAATAGAATATTAAAAACCCAAGAAAAGAGCATTGCATGAAACTTGCAATTTAAATATTCTTAGAAAGAGAATGACTTACTAGGTGGAGGACCAACAAATTTAGCTGTATCCCTATTAGAGTGTGATGCTCGAGATCTTGATTGTTTTTTTGTCAAATGCCTAGATTCGGAGTGCACTTCATCTCCCTTCTCTGATGGGCCAAATTCCGATGGAGACTCCTCTCTCTCTTCTTCACTACTTGACTCCCCTTGTTGGCCTATCCCCTTCTTCTTTTGAGTTTTTACCTTTTTTGTTCGGAGGTCTCTCTCTTCTTCACTACTTGACTCCCCTTGTTGGCCTATCCCCTTCTTCTTTTGAGTTTTTACCTTTTTTGTTCGAGGTCTCTTACCCTTTTGGTGCTTACTCTTTGCCTTTGTCTTGTGGTACACGTGCTTTTGCTTTATCTTTGGAGCTTTTTCTTCCATGAAGCCCTACGCCAATACTTATCATTATTATATGATGTCAATATGCATTGTTGTAAAGAAATAAATACTACTTCACTTACTTGTCCACAAATCTTTCTCTTAGGGTGGATATGTGTTGTTTTCATATTCCAGCCACCATGGGCACAATTCCCATTCCTCTGTCCCTGTGAGATCTTCAATCCAAATCTCAGGATGAATGCTTGTCTCTTCCACCTCACTAGTGACCCATTCTTTCGCTCGATGGTGGAGGGGAGGGACATCAACTTGCTCTTTAAATGTTAGCCACCACCTATTTGAACATATGTCAACATAAATATAATGTATACATATTCAAAGTACTAATGTATGTTCGTTTCATACCTATATAAAACTCATCGTGTGGTTGACATCATGTGTGGCATAGCATTTGCTGAATAAGAAGGCTTCATAATAGAAAGCCATGATCCAAATGCATGTGCAAAATGCTTATTTTTGCACTCCTTGAGGTAAGTCAAGAATGGTTTAGCTCCAAGATCCACTGCATCCTCATGAGCCTTTTGAACATCTGCAGACTCATTGTTGAGTTGGTCGTCGTCTCAAGGTGATCTGAGAGTTTCCCATTAATGCAGTTGTTCATGAAAAAGACAATAGGCTTTAGAGTAATTATATAATTCAAGAAAAAGACAATAGGCTTTAGAGTAATTATATAATTCAAGAATAACCCCAAAGTTGTTATTTTTATACAAGTCTTCCTCTTTTTAGTATTTCTTACAGGAATTTTAATTACACAAGTCAAACACCCATGTTTTTTTTGAAAAAAGAATATATTTACAAAAAGGCATGCTTGAAATAGCTTATAGCATGTGTACAAGCTTTTAAAAAGATTCTGAGAGTTAAATATATGTACAAGACCTTGCCCTGCTAATAGATTTTTAGAAGTCAACCAGGTCTCTATATACAGAAATTATTTATTTCACTAGGAAACTTGTGAATGTTAGTAGAATCCGTAATCCAATGTAAATTTTTTTTTCCCAAAATCTATGGTCTTGGCATAGGGAGTGTCCTTCTACTTAAGTTTCCTTACCGCTTGGACTGCAGTTTTGAATTTTGACTGAGCATATAAGTTTTGAATTTTGAGCATATAAGATCTCAAGATCAAAAGGAAGAATCCCATTTAAACATATTTTCAAAACTTAACATTCTCTCTCTAGAATAATTTTCTCTCTCTGGCTTTTCATGTGACAAAATACAAGACTTTTTACATTTCAACTTGGAGAGGGATCTTAGACATTGTGTCTTGCCATCATTGACAATCATATTGTTCAACTATTTGCCTCAATTTTCACCGAATTCCACATGTTCTTAGGGGCTTTGACATGCCCAGGAATCCTTTTGGACACAGATGGGTGGAAGATGCAACAAACATTTCTTTGCTACTCATGGCCCATCTCATGCCAGAGATAGTGTCAAGTAGTTGCAGGTTCACATGGCACTCTTCACTCAGATCCTCTTATGGTTAGATAGATTTCCACTGATTTCTATCGCCAGTTTCTTAGTGCTAAGACGCACTTTGATTTGAGACACAAGGCATAAAGGAAGGTTTGGAATGCATTGCCACATTTGATCACTATGGAGATGTGTGCCCCTTTGGATGCCCCTTTTTCTATGCAGGAGTTCAGTCATGCTCTTCATGCCTTACCTCATGGTAAGTGTCCAGGGGAGGATGGCCTCTCCCCTATTTTTTTATTACTTTTTGGGATGAGATTGGGGCTGAGATAACATCGGCTCTCTAGAAGATGTGGGACACATGTTTTATGCCTTCTTCTCTCACTTAGGGGCTTATTTATCTTGGGATGAGATTGGAGCTGAGATCACATCGGCTCTCTAGAATATGTGGGATACATGTTTTATGCCTTCTTCTCTCACTTAGGGGCTTATTTATCTTATTCCCCCTAAGAGTGGGGATAAGACATTGATTGGCCAGTGGAGACCTATCACCTTACTTGAGATTGCATATATGATTCTTGCTAAGGCAGTGAGCATCAGATTGCAGCCAATTTTGCAGGATGCCATTCATGATACTCAAAATGGATTCTTACATGGAAGGAGCATCTTTGATAACATTTTTTCATTTTGGGAGGCCGTGGAATGGGCTGAAGTGAGCAATTAGGCCTTAGCCATTCTGCTCTTGGATTTTGAGAAGGCCTATGATAGAGTGGATTAGGACTTCCTTGAGGGTACTCTTAGCCATATGGGCTTCTCTCAAAGATGGATCAAGGGAGTTTCATGCATGTATCATGATGCCCATAGTAGGGTGCTCGTTTGTGGTGATAGATGAGAGCAGTTTCAGATTTCTCACTCGGTACGGCAAGGTTGCCCTTTAGCCCCATTATTATATATTATAGTTGCAAAGACCATGAGCATCTTTATCTGCTCCACTGCTGGTATTTATGGATTGAGGTTTCCTCTTCGTAATAAGTCAAGAGGAGTTGGTTGACTTTGAGTTAGCTTTGATGACACATCCATGTTCTTGGAGGCCTCACATATATGCTTATGTTCCTTCTGGGGGATAGCACTAGAGGAGTTTTGTTTGGCAGCACGGGCACTCATCAATTGGCTATTGGTTTTTGCATTAGCGATTCATCGAGAGTTGATTGGGGTGCAGAGCTGCATCCCTCCCACCTATAGTCTACCACCATTTGGCTTTCTTTTCCACTGGAGAAGTCCGGTAATAACGGTACTTTGCACGTTGCTCAAGAGAGTGATGAAGTTCTGCCCTAACAATACATAAAGAATCTACAACCCATTGAGTATGAGGATGTTTCTCATGCTCTTTCAGTAAGGTAGCTAGTCTACGTCTAATAGCCCTTTCTAAATCCAAGGCCTCTTGCCTCTTAGACAGGGCACATGTGTGATAAAAGTCACTAATATCATGGAGAGCAGAGGCTAGCCTTTGAGAGGCCTATGCACGTTGCTCAAGAGAGTGATGAAGTTCTGCCCTAACAATACATAAAGAATCTGCAACCCATTGAGTATGAGGATGTTTCTCATGCTCTTTCAGTAAGGTAGCTAGTATACGTCTAATAGCCCTTTCTAAATCCAAGGCCTCTTGCCTCTTAGACAGGGCACATGTGTGATAAAAGTCACTAATATCATGGAGAGCAGAGGCCTATGAGGAATCATGAGATCTCCAAATATCAAGCATACGACGTGATAGATGTGCATCTAAAAACAAATGATCAAGGATGTGTACATGGGGTGCTGATCCATGGTAGTTTGGATCTCTAATACATAAACCACTGGGCAATGATCTGATTTAGAGGTGCCTGTAGTAGTAATAAAAGTATGCCCCCCTTTGTCAAGCACCCAATCATCCACATAAAATCTGTCTCACCGTACATAAATACGTCATGCATCCCTTCTCCTGTTAGACCATGAATAAAGAAGAGTGGATGGTCTCCTCAAAATGTCATCCTCATGTGCCAACAATCTCTGCCACCATGAATGGAGAGTATAAACCTCTCCCAAGATGCTCTTTCAAGAGGATGCACCATGCCCTCATGTCCACCTCTTTTATTTGTTTTGGCATCTCAACCATGTTAAAATCCCCACCAATAATCCAATGGTCGACGAGAGGCATTTGCGTAGTGAGAGATTTCTAGAAGACAATCCTCTCACCTCTATGGTTAGGAGCATAGAGGTTGAGAATACCAATGTGTGTAGTACCTTGCATAAGAAGGATCCACTTCGCTCTCGCAAGCAAAATGACACCATGTCCAATGATGCAAGGCAAGATCAAAGCTGAAACAAAGATATACAGACACCACCCTTGGTATACCAATAGCTGGTGTGACGAAAAGGTGTGTCCCGAGAAAAGCTCGCCTGATCTCCCACACTGGCTAGAGTTTATGCTCTTGCAAGTTTATGCTCTTGCAAGAGCAATACATCCATACGTCCACCTATAATTGCACAATGACGCTGGGTTTTTATAAAATTTTTCAGCCGCCGACACGGAAAAAAAACCCCCAAGATCCTAAATGTTCCAAGAGACAATCCTCATAAGGACTCACAGTATGAACGACCAGATCTCGTGTGGTCGACAGAGCAGACACCCTTCAGAGAGACATAAGTACGTCTTGCATAGGTAAGGGAGGGAAACTCTGACGATGTAAACCTTACCTCTCTCTCCCACTCCAGGGGAAAGCAAGGGCAAATCCTCAAAACTGGAGAGGTACCATGACAATGCAAATGTGCATCCAAATCATGTGCCTGCAAAGCCTCATCCTCCACCAAAGAAGGATCCAGATCATGTGTGCCCGTAAAGCCTCATCCTCCGAAGGAGGATCAACATCCGATGAGGCAAGAGCTGCATAAGGGTTAGGATGCTCCACTAGGGGTGTGGGTGAAGTGGCAGGTACAGGGGTCCGAGGGTGCCTGCCATCCCTAACCACAACCCAACGCTATGTGGTTTGTTGTGGCAAGTCTGGGCAACTGTAGAAGGCATCCGATGGGTAGGACCACGCTGCCTCCTAGCATGGCCCCTCGATCTAGGACAATATCTAGCAAGTCTGGGCAACTGTAGAAGGCATCCGATGGGTAAGACCACGCTGCCTCCTAGCATGGCCCCTCGATCTAGGACAATATCTAGCAATGTGGCGCTATCGAGACAACATATCCGACACTGGTCAGGTCAGCTTGTAATCTCCATCCTCTGGAAAAAATGAGATCCATTAGTTCTCTGAAGTATAATATGGTCATCAGTAAAAATCAATGGATCAGGAACAAGCACAAGGACCCAGGAGAGTACACCATCAAGAGTGGTAGTACCAGCTTCGAAAGTTGAGGGGGAGAGCCCGGAAGGGCTGGTACCTAGAACATAGCCAAAGGATACCCCTATGAAAGCTAAAAGCTTCCAATAGGACCGAGGAAGAGCAAGAAACCGTAGTGAGACTGGGGTAAGGCGCTGATCCTCCACCACTGGATCAAAGCCCACCTGGTGTACTGAAAGAAGAAAATCTTCCTAGGGCCAAGAGGGAAGGGGCTGCTAGAGCCAAAAATTGAGAAGCAGCTTCTGGAGAATGAAAGTCCACCTGGAAGAAGCCTTGACCAAGCAAATGAGTATCGTGGAAGTGCACAATCAGCTTTGAAGGGAGAGCTGCTAGAAGCCATTCATAGGCTTGCGAATGAGAGGGGTGGAAACCATAAACTCTCGCAAACGAGGGTGGTCTAGACCTTAATATCAATACGAAAGAGAGGTGAGCTCGTCTTAAGAAAAATTGATGATTCGTCTTAAGAAAAATTGATGATTCTCCTAGCCACTGGGGGTGACGAAAGATTGGCTACAGAGCAAAGATTGGCTACAGAGAGCAGAGAAGAAGCCATAAAGCCAATAGACAATGTGTGGGCGCCCGACTTGAATCCAAATAAAATTATTGTTGCTGAAAGAAAAAGGGGAATGGGGGAGGACAAGGTGGAAGTAGAATGCGGGAGCAAAACAGAGGAGGCGGGTGCAGGATGAAGGGGGGCAGAGGTGGGAGAAGAGTGGGGGTGGCAAGGCGGGAGCAGCTGGGGCAAAGACAGGAGCAAAAGGGTAGGCGGTGGCATCAAAGGGTAGCAATGGGACTGGTGGGGGCAACAAAGGTAGAGCAGGAGATGCTGGGGCAGAGGCTAAAGTGGTAGGGCAGGAGTAGAATGGACAGAGGCGGGGCGGCAGAGAATAAGCGACTAGGGCAGAAGTGAAAGAAATTAGGGTAGAGGCAGAAGGGGCAGTCGGGAGAAGAAGGGACATAGGTGGGGGCAGGAATCAGCAGAGTCAGTTGTCTATTCGAATGATATGGGTTTCATATCTATAGCCTCTCGAAAGATCCTTTTGGGGGCTATAGATAGATATGACTATAATATAGCAATTGAGCAAAGCTTACATTGGGAGACTTAACTAAATCCCAACCCTAATAACCTCACAAATTTTTAATTATGTTGGGGTAAAGGCATTATGCCCACCCTTATAGTGTGTACTAGCCCATAAGTTATAGTACATAGTACACTTAGTACTTTTAATGTACTAAGTGCACTATGTGTACTAGTGCAATATACATGTGTGATAGGGGAGTCACACACTCATATCATTGAGTTGACTTATCCCCACAACTCTCTCTCTCTCCCTTCTTCTCTCTGTGTATGTCTCCCACATGAAAACCTAACCCTAATTAACTCTCCCATTCAACTGGTATCAGTGCCCTGGTTTAGGGTTTTGTTCTCAAGGGTGCAGAGCTGGAAATCGACGTAGAAGAGCTGCAAAACGACCTCATGTGCTGTACTACGAACTCCTGTGTGCTGTTGTGCAGACCTGGTAGCCCTGGTTGCCTCGCTTCTTCAGCCAAGTCGCAGGCAGCGTGAGCAGCTTGCAGCAGGCGTTGGTCCACAAGTCGCACGGCGGGTGGACATCGTGGGGAAGCGTGTAGACGCCTGGCCACAAAGCGTAAGGCTACTAGGCGGAGGCTGCATTACGTGTCCCCGTGTGAAGGCGAGCTCGAGCTACTGGACGCGTGTATGTAGGCAGACGGGTAGCTCAGCGCATCGTAGCGAACCATTAGGCGAAGGCAGGCGGGCGTCCATCGAACACACCTACGAGTGAGCCCCTATAAAACTGCCAGATTCAGTGAGCCGTGTAGCGCTGGCACTGGGCAAGTTCGCTTCGCTCCACGTCACCTTCTCCAAGGCAAAGCTCTCCTTGTTGGCGAATACGTATACTGCCCAGCAGTAGCTGGGCGTAGGCAGCCAGCAGCGTGGGCTGCCACGTTGCCCAACTAGGCAGCGCAGAGGGCTGCCCAGCCATCCGTACAACTGCAGAGCAGCAGCAACAGCATCAGCATCAGCATCAGACGTGTCCCCCCTCTCTCCTGCAACAACAAAATTAAGTCTGCAAATCTCAGAGAAATTCAAAAATTAAGAGGTATTTGCTTCAATTCTTTGGGAATTTCTTATCAATTCAATCAATTGGGCAGGTACAGGTGCCAAATTGCTCAAATTTTGAGCGAAATTGGCAAAATTGGGTGACATTGGTCACAATCAGGATCAATTTGCAGAAAATTGGATGTCAAAATTTGGGGCTTTTGATGTAATTGTGCAATTAAGCATTCATACATGCTGTATGATGTGAGAAATTGCATATTCGGGCAAAATTACAGCAAATTGCATACAGGCACTCGCATTTGATGCTTTGGGCAACGTGTTGATGCCTGTCAAGCACTCAATGTGCCTGTAAATCAAGAAGTTTTTATGTACTGGATGTATATGTGGCCACAGGGAAGCATTATGAAGACTTTGGATGCCTTCATGTGTGTCAATGTACCATGTATGATCAGAAATTGATCTTAGATCAAGGGACTTTTCTAGATTTTATGCTTGTTAAGCTTGGCAAAGCAGCAGGCAAGACTTTTATGCCTTGAATCCTCAGAAATCAGTTGCAGTCAAGGGGCTTTTGCCCAATTTCTGTTTGGGACTATTGTATGCAGTGATCGAGACTGTAAAAGTCCGATTTTCACTCATTTGGACAGCTAGGAGAGCATTTATTGCTACAGTACCTGTTGGTACAGATTTGGTACAGCTTTGTACAAGTTTTGGCATGGCTGCACATTGATTTGAGTGAGCAAAAATCCCAATTTCAATTGCTGTACTTGCCGGTATAGGTTTGGTACATCATTGATGAAGCACTTAGTACTGCTGTACAGTACTTTGGAAGGGCAACAGAGCACATTTAAGGTGCTGTCCTAAATCTGCACCAACCAGATTTTGGTGATTTTATCACATACAGTGGGAGTAGAGTTGCATTCGTACTTCCGCAGTGGGAGATAAACTTTGGGAGAACAACTGTGAGCACTTTGTGTGCTTTTGGTGCAGTGTTTGTACATTTTGCAGGGAGTCAGGCATTGACAGGTTGCATATTGCTATGGCAACCACCACAGGTGAGAGCTCTTCATTGCTTCACATCAAGAAGCTTGAAGGCTCACATAACTATGATATTTGGCAAACCCAGTGCTATAATGTGTTGCTCCAGAAGAAGCAGCACAAGCCTATCAAAGAAAGGGGTGTAAAGCCCGCTTCTCTTACTGCTGAAGAGTGGGAAGATATGGATGAGCTGGCAAGATCTACTATCATGTTGTCTGTGTTGTCAGACTCTTTACTTTTCAGCATTCGTGTGAAGAGAAGACAGCTTGGGAAATGTGGCAAAGATTGCAGGACTTGTATGCCCAGCAAAGTACCTCAAGCAAAGTGTATTGGTTGAAGAAACTCATAGGTCTTCAGATGAAGGAAGGGGTGTCTATGGCAGCCAATCTAAATGAGTTTAATGGTATTGTCAGCCAAGTTATAAATCAAAAGTTGGCAATGGACGATGAGTTCAAAGCCACTTTTCTCTTATGCACTTTGCCAGAGAGTTGGGACACATTCAGGACAGCCACTAGCAATTCAAATGCTATGCTGTCATATGCAGATGTGGAGGGTGCTCTCCTTCAAGAGGAGATGAACAGGAAAAACAACTTTGTTGGAAAGTCCAATGCAATGAATGCATGTGGGAGATCCCAGCAAAGGGGTAAAAGCCAAGAACGGGGAAGGAGCAAGTCCCGCTCCAAAAAGGACTTGGAATGCCATTATTGTGGCAAGAAGGGACACATCAAAAAGCAATGCTACAACTGGAAGAATGATCAAAAGGAAAAGGGCAAAGGAAAGGACAAAGACAAAGATGAAGCCAAAGATACAAAGCCAAAGGGCAAAAGTGGAGTCAAGATTGAAGAAGTCAATGTGTCACATGCAGGTGACAGTGAGGATGAGGTCCTATTCACGTCTTCACTTGATGCCCGTTCACTTCTTACAGGAGATGGTCATGGTATGCACTCATGGATCATTGATTCAGGTGCCTCCTTTCATGTCACAGGTTGCAGAGACTTGTTTGTCAGGTATAGTGCTGGCAATGAAGGAGTAGTTTATTTGGGTGATAACCATGTATGCAAGATTCTTGGCAGAGGTGATGTGAGGCTTGTGTTTTCAGATGGCTCACAGCTTATGCTCCATGATGTCAGGCATGTGCCTGAGATCAAGAATAACCTGTTTTCTACTGGACAGCTTGATGATGCTGATTATGTTACCACATTTGGTCGTGGAAAGTGGAAGATTAGTAAGGGCTCATTGGTTGTTGCCAGAGGCTCTAAGGTGGACACTCTTTACTTCATGCATGCAGGTGTTTGTGACCATGCTAATGTAAATGCAACCGAGCTGCCGGAAATCTCTATGTGGCATAGCCGGTTGGGACACATGAGTGTCAAAGGAATGGAGCAATTGTCTCGTTTTGGTTACTTGCCTTCTCTAAAGTTTTCAAGTTTTCAGTTTTGTGAGCATTGTATATATGGCAGGCAACTCCAGTGCCCCCACAAGAAAGCTCTTGGACAGAAAGATGCTTAGTTAGAGCTTGTGCATACAGATGTATGTGAGATGCCTCAGCTTTCTTTGGGAGGGGCAAAATATTTTGTGTCTTTTATTGACGATGCCACACGCAAGGTGTGGGTCTATCCTCTTCGTTTGAAGAGTGATACATTCTCAGTGTTTCAGACGTTTGTTGCTCATGTTGAGAATCAAACTGGCAAAACACTGAAGGCTTTGCGTTCCGACAATGGTGGAGAGTATATGTCCAAACAGTTTCAGGACTTTTGTGATGCTAAAGGCATCAAGAGGGAGCTCTCTACTCCTTATGATCCTCCACAAAACGGGACAGCAGAGAGGATGAACAGGACCATTCAGGAGAAGGTCCGTTCTATGTTGTCACATGCTGCGTTACCTCATGGTTTTTGGGCTGAAACTGTTATGACAGCCGTTCATCTTATAAACAGGTCACCTAACACGAGGCTTGGTGGGAAGTGCCAGAGGAAGTATGGACAGGGAAGCCTCCGTCATACAAGCACTTGAGAGTGTTTGGTTGCACTTGAGAGTGTTTGGTTGCATTGCGTACGTGCACATACGCAGGGAAATACGCACCAAACTTGATCCTAAGTCTCACAAATGCATATTCCTAGGATATGGTGACAGAGGTGAAATGGGGTATAGACTTTGGGATCCAATGAATAGAAAGATTATACGCAGCAATGATGTCATTTTTTATGAAACATGCATGTATAAGGAGCCTGCAAGGCAACAGGAGCCTGGCAAAGTCATCTTTGATGATGATGGACATCATGGACAACAACCAAGGGCTGTAAATCAGCCATTACAGCAGCAAAACCAGCCCTTAAATGGTGTTGAAAATGGTCCAAATGGACAGCCAGAGATGGCAGAAGATATCCCTATGGATATCCCACAGTTAGAGGAGATACCGGGCATGATATTTCAGCCTTATGGCATGGAACAGGAGCCACCAATAGGTGATATGTAGGCTGGACAGCAACCTGCAAATGATGGTCATTGGGTACGGAGGTCCACAAGACCCTCCAGAGCCCCTGACAGGTTTGTTCCAGGGGTTGACTACTTGATGCTCACTGACTGTGGGGAGCCCTCATGTTATGAGGAGGCTTTACAGAGGGCAGAAAAGGCTCTTTGGGAGCGTGCTATGAAGTCAGAGATGGATTCTCTGCACAAAAATGGAACATGGAAGTTGGTGCATTTGCCTACAGGCAAGAAGGTTTTGCCATGCAAGTGGGTTTACAGGCTCAAAGTTACACTTGATGCAAAGCCAAGATACAAAGCCAGGTTAGTGGGCTAAGGGCTTCAAGCAGGAATATGGTGTGGACTTTGATGAGATCTTCTCTCCAGTGGTCAAAATGACCACACTTAGAGCTGTATTAGCTTTGGTTGCTCATGATGATCTGGATTTGATTCAGATGGATGTGAAGACTACTTTTCTTCACGGTGATCTCCATGAGGAGATATATATGCAATAGCTAGAGGGTTATGCAGTGAATGGAAAGGAGAAGCTTGTATGCAAGCTAAAAAAGAGTCTTTATGGGCTCAAACAGGCACCAAGGGAATGGTATCATAAATTTGATACATTCATGAAATCCCAAGATTTCAGGAGAAGTGACATAGATTATTGCTTATACACCAAGAAAGCTTTGGATGGCAGTCTATTGATCCTCATCTTGTATGTTGATGATATGTTGATTGCCGGGAAATCTCGTAAAGAGATGGATGCCTTGAAGAAGAGGCTGCATCAAACCTTTGATATGAAGGATTTGGGTGATGCAAATCACATTTTGGGTATGCGGATACTTCGGGACATTAATCAACATGTGTTGTATTTGTCTCAGAAGGAATATATTGGCAAAGTTTTACAGAGGTTCAATATGGACGGGGGGGAAGAAGACTAGTACTCCTTTGCCTCCATATGTGAAACTTAGTGCTATGGACAGCCCACAGTCAGATAGTGGCAGGGCTGATATGGCCAAGATTCCGTATGCTTCAGCTTGTGGCAGTCTCATGTATGCCATGGTTGCTACTAGGCCGGACATTGCATTTGCAGTGGGAGTGGTTTCTAGATACATGGCCAACCCTGGCAAGAAGCATTGGGAAGCAGTGAAAGGTGTCATGAGATACCTGAAGGACACACAGGATATGTGCATTTGTTTTGGCAATTGTTTTGGCAAACAGGATGCATTAGTGCATGGTTACACGGATTCGGATTATGCCGGTCATCCAGATAACCGGAAGTCTACTACCGGTTATGTTTTTACGTTCACAAGAGGTGCTGTGTCATGGATATCCAGGATGCAGAAGTGCACTGTCTTATCTACTACAGAGGCCGAGTATATTGCAGCCACAGAGGCTTGCAAGGAGGCATTATGGCTATCTCGGTTAGTGGTTGATTTGGGTTATACAGGGGATGTTCCATTGTTGCATTGTGACAGTCAGAGTGCCATCCAGTTGGCAAAGAACCCTGTCTTTCATGCAAAGACCAAGCATGTGGATGTGAAGTATCACTTCATCAGAGAGGTGATAGAGAACAAGCAAATTCAGCTTGTTAAGATTCATACGGATGACAACCCGGCTGATCTGTTGACAAAGAGTTTACCTCCGGAGCGAGCGGTTTGCTCATTGCAAACACTTGATGGGCATTGGGGATGAGGCCAGTTTCAGCCTTGATATGGCGTGGTATATTATCATGTACATGCTGATTTTTCTTTTCCTTTACTTAAGGGCACTTTGCCTTTAAGTGGGAGGTTGTTGGGGTAAAGGCATTATGCCCACCCTTATAGTGTGTACTAGCCCATAAGTTATAGTACATAGTATACTTAGTACTTTTAATGTACTAAGTGCACTATGTGTACTAGTGCAATATACATGTGTGATAGGGGAGTCACACACTCATATCATTGAGTTGACTTATCCCCACAACTCTCTCTCTCTCCCTTCTTCTCTCTGTGTATGTCTCCCACATGAAAACCTAACCCTAATTAACTCTCCCATTCAAATTACACTTCCCTTAATTTCATTCTATTGCCTCTTCATATGTGATTGGATTTGATTTCACTTAAAGCTAATGCATAATAAGGGCTGGCTATAGAGTCAATATCTCATGAATTGTAATGCTAGTGGTAGGCTAATAGTCCTTATCATCTTCTATAGCTATCAACTCATCATTAGATGTATTTTTTTAGTAAGCTAGAAATTAGAAGTTGCTTCCCCTTGATTGAAATTGGCATGAACTTTTTCCATGAAAGTAGGTGTGTGTGACCCTTACATAATGCTAAATAATATACATACCTAATGTAAAATGAGTGTAAACCAATTTAGGCATAATTAGACGTTATTTAGTTATCCTAACGGTCTTGTTCGAGACGACATAGCACCCACATAGCATTCCTCCAAGCATTGCTCCTTCTTTCCAATGAGTTGAGGTCGACTATGGCATGCAAACGTGAATAGCTTTCACTGTTGGCACCACCTTGTACATAGTAATTTCTAGCCCACGGGCACCCCGAACACACAGTCTTAGGCAACACTTGTAAAAAGGTGATCATCTGTATAATATACTCTTGCTAAAATGAGAAAGGAGATCATCAAAATTGCGTCTCTAAAGACCCTTGCATAAACAAGGTTAAACATTTTTAGTGCATCTCTAAAAAATGGCCTTATTCGTTCCGTATTTTGCATTGTGTTTGATTTATTGCAACAACTATGGCCCAGAGTCAAGGAAGGAACTCACGATTGATATAGTTGTTTTGGTTGAGTTTTTATGAATTTGCATGTTGATTTTTGTGTTTTTGAGGTTACAAACCAGCATAAAGGAGGACACCATGTGAGACATTAAGTCCTTATTTATTGTTTTTCTTGCATTCTTTGATTCATTTGATAGCATTTGTGATTTAGAGTAGGATTAGGAATAATTTAGGATCATTTGGACATGCGAGAAGCCCCAAACTTACAATCACAATTCAACCATTGCTCCCTGGAAGCACCTTTATGACCTCTTCTACAAATTATAGAAGTCACTTTCACAAATTTTTTATCCAAATTGGTCCAATCACAAACTACCAAATATTAGATAGAGTTGATTGTAAAAGTCTATTCCTCCAACAGTGACACTTCTATGATCATACAGGTTTAAAGACTTCTACAACCAAAGAAATATAAGTTTATATAACATTAAAATTATGTTTTGAAACAAATACAAAATAATTCCTCCAATCGTGTAAGACTTCCACAGACTTCCACCACCATAGAAAAACACTTCTACAATCGAAGAAATCACTTCTCCAATTCACAATTTTTCTTGGACTTCTACGAGCATTAAAGTCAATGAACTTTTGAAAATAAAAAATTTATCCATAGAGTAAAAATTTGATGGAATCTTCACTCAAGATGGTTTGTCACATACAACCCACTTCACAAAAAGAAAGTGCAATAAACAACTTCCAATCATCACAAAAAGAAAGTGCAATAAACAACTTCCAATCATCACATCAATCCAATAGAGACACTATCCTTTGGGCATGTACTCAAGAAAGTTCTTAACTCCTTCGTTGTTGTCAAGAAACTAATAATAGTGAGTACGCATAAATAATGAGTCAAGAAGAGAGTGTTAATCTAGGGGGTGCGTTTGGAAATCAATCTAATATAACCTAATTGTCTAGGGCCAATTAATTCAAACTAGCTACTACATGGACATGATTCACTGACTAAGTAGGAACCACAGCGAGACCAAATCTAGATCAAGGACACACACACTTAATCTAACCATGACTACTTGATGGGAGAAACCAATAGAGGGAGTGCAAGGATTAACATCATAATCATGTTAAATAATATAATTCCTTGAGGGAGCTTGAGTATTGTATTACCAAATACAAGATGGAACCTTGCACCCACTCATAATATCAACTTTTTAAAACTAATCATCAAGGAGCCGGCTTACATTTTTAATTGGTAAAGTAATCTCTCTTTTTTTAAAAGAGAAAGCTAAAAGTACATTTAGTTATAATTTTTTAACAAGTCTAGTGAATACATAGTTTCCAAATAAGTTTGTGGGATCAATATTAAAAACTAATCTCATGAAAGGTAAAACAAGTTATACTCTATAAATAGACAAGGAAAAGATATGGATCATGGTGGAGCTATTTTTCTCACAAGCACCTCTATATTGTTTATACACAAACACAAGAATGAAAACTCCAAGAAGGTACAAAAGATATCTAGGTATGAAAATATAAATAACTAATGTTTGAGTTCTAATGCTAAGGCCCACCCATGGCAAGCGATCACTGTCACATCGACCATGATAAGGTACTCTAGTATATCTCTCTCTTTGGTGACAAGAATAAATTCAATGTAGATGGGCTATTGACAACAAATGTAGTAGGGCTTTACACACCCATGCAACAAGGGATGGCCACAAGGTGGATATCTGTAAGGTCCCCAACCACCATAACTAGGCTAAGGGGATCCTTTTGATAAGCCGCTAGGTTTCGTGGTCTCCGATTGGTGACACCTCAATCTCTCAAAAATACGAGGATACGAGCAACGGAGGAATGTAACCCTATCTCACAGGGAAAACGTAGTCATTCTAAAAGAAATCTATTCCTCAGATCAAACAACACTCCATGTGCATGATTGAGGATGAAATAAGTCCCGCACTTGGTTCATAGAATTCAACTTCTTTTTCCTTCCTTTTTTAAAAAGGCACGGCTGCTGGCTCGGTCCCTTAAAACAAAACTTTTTTGGAGCCCAACTTTAACTATGGATCGTAATAAATAAATCTATTGGAAAGTTACCCGACTCATCAGGTCCACCCATCCAAAGGATGGTGCCATCGGGCATCCATCCATCCACTTTTCACCCACTCACCCAATTCATTTATGTTATCTAATTAAGTCCTACCATGCTGTGAAAAGTGCTTACACAATGTTTCTTAAGCAGCCTTTAGTGCACAAACTTGAAAAAAATAGTACTTACATTAAAATATTTACAAAGAGAGTCTAAAATCAGGTCAACAGCCAGATCCAAGATTCCAAATCCATGTCCATAGACATATCCAAACCAAAACCAAGCCACCCCCCGATGATCTAGAATTTGATCTTCCAGTCTCAAAACCAACTGAGCATATCCCACGAACCATACTCCCCCGTCACCGACTAATTGGCGAGAGCCAAGTCAGTCTACCGCCTCCTCAAGCACTGCCGCCTTGTATTAAACCCTCTTTCTCCTCAGAGGGGACATCAACTCATGAGATGGGCTAATTCACTGCACTAGCCTTGAGCCGTAGAACTAGGCAGCATCCATAATCACATGTCCACCCTCATGGGGAAGAAATCCAGTGGCATGGAGAGAGATTACTCTAGGCGAACTCCCGGCCTTGCTACTGCCTTCGCTCAACTACACAAGCAAGAGTGGAGTTAGCTGAGGTGGGAAAAAGATGTACCTGCAAATTAGCAATGAAACCAATAAACATATCCATTGAAACCAAGATAACATTTTCTAACCATTCTTTTTCAACAATTCATTCAGTGATAATATAGAAAGCAAACATCAAATAACAATGATCTTCTTAGTTAATAATCCTTATCAATATGAAAAGAGAACCATGAAGAACACGGACCATACTCTCTAGTTGTCGGCTAATCAACAAGAGCCAAGCTAGCCTGTCGCCCCCTCAAACACTGCCGCTTGTACCAATCCCTCCTACTCTTTTCAAGGGATATCTGCTCATGAGGTGGACTAATTCACTGCCACTGGCCTCAGCCCGTAGAACTAGACAGTATTCATAATCACATGTCCACTCTCAGGGGATGGAAATCCAATTCCCAATGGCACAGGGAGGGATTACCCTGGGCAAACTCCTAGCCTTGTTATTATCTATGCTCGATTATACAAGCAAGAGTGGAGTTAGCTAAGGCGGAGAGAAGATGTACCTGCAGATTAGCACTGAAGCTAGAAAACATATACATTAAAACCAAGAAAACATACTCTTCTAAGCATTCTTTTTCAACAATTTATTGAGTGATAATATAGAAAGCAACATCATATAACAATGATCTTCTTAGCTAACAGTCCTTGTCAATATGAAAAGAGAACCATGAAAAATTCTGAGAGCAAGATTACTTGCTCACAGTTTCGCTTACTAGCCATGCTTCAAGACACTTAAGATTATTTATGAGGAGAGCAATTCCCCATATTAGAATCTTAATCTTTTAAACTACTTATCCAACTTAAAAGTGAGGTGTGATACTTCTACGATACTAGTTGTAATTGTTGTATGTTTATCCAATTAGAAAGTAATCTTTCTAAGTTTAATTGGGTGCTAAGAATCTTAACTTCATGACTCAAAAGAACGAAATTGCTTATATTTAAAAGAATTAAAAATTTTACCAACCTGGTTTTCATTTGCATTATGACTTGCTTCGGAAGGAGCAAAGTCGTTTACATGGATGTGTGCCTTCGCATTTTCGCCTTGAATGTAGTGCGGTTCCTCATTTTGACAACATTTCAACACCATAGTAGTACCTTTATTTGCAGTGAATAGAAAACAGAGTGAGGTGGGTGTGAAATGCTAGGGATTACTAGGAGAGAGGATTCTAACGGATCACACAAATTTGGAATGGATTTTGTTTGGGTCGCAAAAGCTTGCTTGAAATCCTAAAGCTTCACTGGTGAGAACAAACCCTATGCTTACCTTTAAGTCTCTTCATATGAAGAGGGGAGGGCTTTTGGAACGACTCTCCTTATACAGAGGACGGGAAGGGAAGTGGGCCTTGGGTGTGGGTAATCTTGGCTAGGGGAGGCTAAAGAGAGTGGTGTTATGTCTATTCACATGGGAAAAAGAGAGGAGTTTTAGAACATGTCTTAAGAGTCTAGACTACAAGGCCTACTTGAGGGTTACCTCCTAGAGAAGGGAGCGGAGGGGCCGGGGGGGGGGGGGGGGGTGGGGGGGTGAGGGAGGGATTATATAAGTGCAGGGAGGAGGTGCTTGCGAAAGGAGAGAGTGCCAAAAGAGGGAGGAGAGATGTGTCTGGCTAGGAGCGCCACTTGGACTAGATGCATCTGGGAGGGATCTCAAAAGAGATGTACATAGAAGATGGGAGGTGGTAGAGGGGTACATGCACCACTTGCCCAACATGGGTCTAAAAGGGGTGTACGTACGTCAGGAAGGGATTAGGAACGAAGGGGGAGGGAGACGAAAGGTGGTAGGGGAGTGAGGGATACGTGTAGAGAGAGAGGGGTGCCTTCTCTGGGGTGAAGGGAGATAGGCATGGCGAGCATTGTTCGACGTGTTAGGTAGGATTCGAGAAAGGCATCCGTGGATATGTGCATCTTATGTTACTCAGACCGGGATCATGAGAGACGCATCGCTTGCACGATTGAGAATGTTCATCAAGCAATTGAAATTTTTTGAGATTGCCTCATGATCCTATAGATCCTTTCCATTAGTCATTATGGACATCAACAAGGCTACTAGTTCTGCTTTAAAGCTATTAGATCTCAAAACTTCACGATTCAATTTCAAAAACTTAGGTTCCTCATTTTGATTCTGAAAAAAGTCCTATTGGTAGTGAAGTTGCTTAAGATTTCAATTTTGAATTCCATTTTCTCATTTCCCAAGTAAAAGGTGCTTAATTTGTAATCGACTCAAAATAGCAACTTCCTAAGGATTAAAATAACTACTTCCTAAGGATAAAAATAACAACTAAATGCAACCATAATAAACTCTCTCAACTATATTTGCAATGGATATGCCACATTGTGCTTAATGTGCTATATTTACAATGGGTATGTTCCAACATCAGTAGAGGCAAACAAAGCACTAATGAGAGAGTTATCAACACCATTCTAGTTACAAATCCCCTCTTAACATTCGTCAAAGTAAAAAGATTTAAAGTATCATTACAAATTCTTCTTTTATTTTTAGGGGAGTTGGTTGTCATCCACACCTTTGGAAGCTCAAAGCATGTAGCTCAATATGCAGGACGTTTCAAATAAAGATAATAGGTAAGCATGTTGTCCAACCATTGAACTTGCTTTAAAGTGTTTTATAGACTTCACTTCTAAGTGTATGAGGAAGCGTGCATAATAGAAAGAGATTAAAGTCAGGTTACATAAGATTACATTTGATGAGCAGGACAAAAACGGTTGTCATATGCACTACATTGTACAAAGAAATTAGTCAAAAAATAATCAAAATTATATTAGGGAACTATAAAGGTTTGTACACATTGGAATTCATAAATGTTCCCTCTATGTATATATATCATAATATGACTATCCATCTCTTCACCCCACAGCAACATGCAGGTTTCACACTAGTATATATTATGAAGAAAGGGGACACTTGAAATTCGTAAATGTTCTCTCAATGTATGTATATCATAATATGACTATCCATCTCTTCACCCCACAGCAACATGGAGGTTTCACACTAGTATATATTATGAAGATTAACTTTATCAAAGGTACTAACACACATGCTAGCAAACAAATACCTACTTGCTTCACATCACTGATTTCACATGGTAAGATCGCGTCACGTGCAGGGACACATGTACCCATATGCACACCAGCTACTTAATGGATGTGCATAAGAGTTTCAATGTGCAAAATCCCAACCATTTCAAGCAGTAGACAATAACAATAACCACTTATGAATTACTTTATCGCTTTATGAACTATGTAATCCCCTTGAAAAGGTAGGTGAGAACTTGGTACACATTTTTTAGTTTGAGTTGTACATCTTCTCATGATATATATGCCAGTCCACATCTCTTTCTTTAAAATAATGAGTTATCCATGCATACTGTTTTCCAACACATTTCCCGCTGCAAAAACAACCAGGCTCGTAATAAGGCAGGCTACCTCTGTCCCCCCCAAAACCCCCCCCCACACACACCAGCCCCCCACCCAAAAAAATATTCCATACAGTGGCCATGGAAGGAATGTTTTAACACACTTCTTACTCAAAATTTATTCTGAAGTTGCCAATGAATCCGTTGAGAACAGTATGTTGCCTGAAATAAGTGCTTCCTTATCTACAAGACCACAAAACACACACCACTTCAATGAAATCGAATGTGACCTTTTGAGTAATGAATACAAATATCACAAATATAATGTACGGCACAAAACTATGTGTCAGTTAGATGCAAATAATAGTCAAGTTTGCAAGATACTCAAACCTGTCAATGCTAGACAGGCAGTCTCCCTGCGTACATATCTAGCTAAGCTCTGCCAAACACCAAGTGAAAACCACAGAAGGCATTAGCAATCCTTAGCAACTCACCAGGCTACACATGCTTATGTTCAAGACATCGTCCCATTGCCAACGATGTGCCTATGTTTGCATTCCACCTTGGCAACCAACAGATCCAAATTGCGTTCCCAGCAGATCCAAACACAATTGTCATGCATGCAAGTTGGGATTCTCACATCCAAGAAAATATAAGAAATATTTACGTTCTACACAATTGTGGGAATGCATTTAACACTAGTCTTCGCATTCTTCCTACACACAACTAGATAATAATCATATGCAGTTCTTGAAAAGTGCATTGAAAAATACAATACATGTCCTTAAAAAGAAAGATGAATTAAACCGTGGAATGCTGACATGGTGTTGGGATCCATTTACATTCTCATTTTTTGCTGTTTTCAAAATGTTTGGAGGGTTTTCATCTTCCTTGCATTGGGACATTTGACAAATATGGGTTCAAGGAAACAAACCAATAAGGGCCTCTTGAATGCCACCAATACAGCTGTGCTTGGAGCTTCTAAAAATGGTCTACTCTTCAAAATACATTCTCTTTGAAACAGTTGCTCTGACAGAAAGGTTGCAGTGTCTCTATTTATAGAATCCTCATGAAATGAATTAACATAAGACCAATGTGATTTTATACAGAGGAGTCCTATTTATAGGCAAAGAGCAACAAAAAGCTTAGTCTCTGGAAGACGACCCCCTTGCCCCAAACCAAAAGAAAGGTCGCCCTGTGCTCCTCAACAGCACTAAAACCACCCTCATTCTGTTCCTACATGTCTTGAAGAGAGGGAAAGTGATATGCCCAAATGTTCTCTGAATCTCTGTGCAGTCATCTGGCAGGCCACCTCAGTGGTATCACTGCATTACGCCCATTGCCAAGCAAGGTCTGCAAATCAAGCCATTCTCAAGACTTGTTGAGCCTCTCTAGGTCACAGATTGTAATCAGGAGCAGGGAGCTTGCACACTTAACTATAATGTAATTAATTATTAGACAATTAATGAGTGGCCCCAGCATGATTCTACACAACTCTCAAAGAGATTTGCACACGAACACCACACTGGGACAGAATGGGCTGAGCCCCCCCTTGGAATTTTATATTACCAAGGAGCCTTCGACAAGTACACGCTTTGCAGGCCTCTCATTTCCCTATCAGCAGGAACAGAAGGTACAAATACATGGTACTGTAGGTATTGCCAAAGTACAGCCGGTACACAAGGTATTGTCATTAAATACAATCAATGGGTACAAAATAATGACATCAGCATGTACAAGATGGCTGAAGGTACCGTACAGCAGCACATCAGCAACTAGTATCGTTAGAAACATGCAGATATAGTCGATGTAGTCACAGCAGGGATGATGTCGTCGGGAGCTGGTACAGTGTGTACAGTCTGCCATATCATCATAGTACAGACTGGTACAGAAGATACAGCCTGCACGGAATCGTATAGTGCAGCAACAGAGGAGCGCGAAGATGATGGCGAGGATGGGAGAGCTGGCATTTGTGTCATGGTATTCTCCTTCGACCTAGAAAACTTGGTAACGAATATATTTATATACATGCACAATGCTTTTGTGTTGATTTTCTTTCCATGCCGTTTTCTCCACATTTGTGTTATTATATGCTTTCCCCCCAAATAATGAGCTAAAGCTTCAAACCTTACAAGTGAGTAATATCCAAGCTTTCTCCGGCGACCACACATTGATGTGTAAATGCTTTTAACCACAAGGGCCCAAAATATAATTAGTCCGGCCTTGGTTAATAAACTTGTCCGCCCTTTAAAATAATGATGTGCACAAATAACCTGTTTTGAACTTGTTTTCCACGCAATTGATCTTCCAGTCAATTCAAGAGCCTATTGGGGGCATGTTCTACGTAACCCATGAAATCATAGATAATCTGTCAGGCCTGAGTCATGTTCCTAGCCACCCACAAAGATGTCTAGAGTGCCTGGAATCCATATCTAGATAACCACCCATTCCCAAACCTTGTCCAAAAGTCCATAAATCCTCACAAGTCCTGTAAACGACTGATAAATGCCAGTAATAAATCCCATAAATGGTAAACATCACCCCTCATCTTCTAAGCAGTTGTCCTCAACGGTAAGAGGAGTCATATAATCAAAAGTCCAAAACCATAACTTCTTGTAAAATCTAGAGGTCCAAGACCCTCTAAGTCCTGCATAATCTGAGAGCTTCAATAACATAACTGCCTATAACTCCCAAGGTTCTCAACAACCACAAAATACTGGACAGAGAATTGATCCCGCTGAAAGTGACAATGCAAAATCATGGATTCATGTTCCCACAAACCAAATCCGAGAGTCCATAATGCCAAATTCATAAACCTGTAGATGGATCCATATTCCAAGAAAAACAGATCTAGAAATCCACAATGCTAATCTATAAACTTGTGTATCATACTTCCCTAAGGAATTCCATCTATCCATGGAGAAGATCCAAAGGAAGTCAATCTGTGCATGAAGAAGATCCATAATACAGCCGATGTGTATCATACTTCCCTAAGGAATTCCATCTATCCATGGAGAAGATCCAAAGGAAGTCAATCTGTGCATGAAGAAGATCCATAATCCAGCTGATGAGGTGATAGCTCAACTTTCAAGTGGTGATAGCTCAACTTTCAAGTGGTGAAGGTGTTTGCCTAGGACCAAGAGGTCCTGGGTTCAAAACCCCCTTTGGTGCTTCCTCAGCAGCATCACCTACGGGCGGATAATTAAGCGCCTACGGGCGGTGAAAAATTGGTAACTACGCGAGGATCTTGGGCCTAAGGCCTGTCGAAGGATCCACAATCCAAACTCCAGTACAAAATACAAGAGCCACCTATGTCTCCAAACTAACAGCCAAATCAAAGGCTAAGCTGAAACTAGCCAATGTAGCATCTAAATACCCAAAACATTGGCACAAGAGCTGTACAACACTTGTGCTATGTTATAGGGTTTTCCTTTCATGTTGCCCGTACTGAGGCCAGGGCTTGTGTCACTTACGGGAGGCCAAGCCTCGTGTCACCTGTAGTGTGGTCAGGATGTGGAACCCACTGTGAGGGATCCCAATTTAGGCTTCCCACTGAGCCAATTCCGTGCTCGGGAAGACCTGCTATTTACATGTTCCAATAACGGGAGATATATCCATTACATAATGCATATGCACAGTGCACACATCTCTGCCTGCTTGAAATTGTTTTCGCGCATCTTGTTTTCGTGTGACTGCCTCCTATGACGTGTCAAGTTCACGGGCAAGGGACGCCCACCCGTGAACCATGCGAGTGCCTGTATTCTGACATGGTTTGTGGCATGTGCATTGTGAACAGGTGGTAAGAATTCATTTAAACCTTTGTTTATTTCTTTAAGACTTTATAACCTTAGCACTTCACATTCTTTTAAGTTAGTCACCAACCATTGGCCAGTGCCCGGAGCCCAAGGACCAAGGTATGGCCAAACCAAGCCTTGGGCACCCTTTTATCCCATTAAAATCCATTTGTGGGACTCTTTAATGAGGGGGCACCTTATAGAGGTGCCCACCTTCATTAAAGGGGGGTGCCATGTGTCCTATAAACAATGGACCCTTCACCCCCCTTCCACCAAACCTCTCCCACAACTAATCTCTCTCTCTCTCTCTCTCTCTCTCTCACACACACACACACACACACACACACACACACACACATTAGGGGTTGGCGCATCTTTCCTTTACCCCTATCTGCAAGTCTGCTATCCTGTTATACTTGTTGTAGCCGCCTGCCTATTGTACCTGTTGTGCACTTGTTGTGCACCTGTTTGTACCTCTTGTGTACCTACTGTAGCTGCAAACTATACCTACTGTATTTGACTATGTACTTGCCGAAACCCGAATTGTACCTGCAAGCACAAGCTGAAACCCTAACTATAGTTACAAGTACATGTTGAAACCCTAATTGCACTTGCAAGTACAAGCTGAAATTCTAAATGTACCTACAAGTACATGTTGAAACCCTAACTGTACCTACAAGTACATGCTGAAACCCTACTGTGCCTGCAAGTACCTATTGAATATCACCCTACATCTAAGAACCAGCACCAAGTGTACCTGCTTGAGTACTTGCTATTGACACCGCATACCTGTACATGTTCGTGTATTCAGGGCTGGTGCAACTATCATAGCGGCTGGTACAGCAGGTACAGCAGGTATAGAGGCTGGTGCAGCCATTACAGCAGGTACAATGGCTGATGCAACCGGTACAATGGCTGGTACAACAGGTACGACCTGTGTAGAGGGGAGTGGAGTAGTGTAGACTCTCCATAGAGTGATGTAGACAATAAGGCGAGCAGCCAACATGGTAGAAGAGAGCCTACAGCAAGAAAGAGCCTCCTGAATGAAGAGAGAGGGCTCCTATGGGGCTCCCATGAGTAAAAATGGAAAGTGAAGACCATAATGACAAGTTGAGAGCTGAGTTGACAAGGGTGAGGCCAGGTGTCTCACTTTGATCCACTTTCATGCCACACGTCCCAATCTAAGAGATGGTTCCCCCCATAAACTTCATCTCTAAAAAAATCTCTATTCATAGACATTCTGTCAAAGGTGCTTTAGCAAATCCCCCCATTTGCCTAGCTTACGGACGTAATGATGCAAATAGAATTTCCATTCAAGGTTGTCCAAAAATAGTAAAGCTCCTAGATTTTAGGAGTGTGCTCCTATACCTTATTAGAAATGTATGTGAGAACTACGTAGAAGCATGTTTCGATGCTAGATCTCTCCCAAATCCTTGAGAGCTTGCCATACATGTTTTCCACTTGACACTTAAGCTCCAATGCCAATTCTATGTCCAAGAAATTGTATTGGGCACCTGGTCTTGTATTGGGCACACAAGCTTTGGGAATGGTCCCCCATTCCCAAAGCTTGTGTGTCCTTAATCTTTTGGGCATCCAAAGCCATCCCCATATGAAACCTAGGGAAATGTCCGGGCTGGTGATAGGCAAACGGCACGGGGCTGATGAACAAAGGAACTCCATCAGCAGACCACCAAGGGTAATTTTGGGTTGAAAGCAAGGGCCAATTGAGGGAAGTCTAGACAGGTGCAACCTGGGAACCACCCAAAACAGCCCGCAAGAAAGCCCATGTGGGCAGCTAGCAGCCCTCAAAGATGAGCAAGATGTAAATCCACCATCTCCACAGCAATTGACATGTGGCAAAGCATGCCAAGCCTCAAATAAAACAATCAATTGTGTGGAAGCCACCACACATAGGAGGACTATGCTAAAACCATTGCCCTTAAGAACCTGGAGATGCTCAAATAGCTGAATACCTAATCGTGGTGACCATTCAAGAAATTGATATGTACCAACCATAGAGATCAAGTGCATACAATATGTACATACGCATATGCATGTGTACGTGTATGTGTTACATACCAGTGCTAATCCTCGAGATTAGTGGCCTAATCCGGTAGGGTTAGGGGAGCCATGGGTTTAGGAGAAAGCAAGCTAATATGGGCAACTAAAGTAGAAGTTGTTTTGAGAAATCAAATACAAGAAGGAAGGGAGAATGAGACTATGGATTGCAAATGATCGCAAAGTGTGTTATGTAGTTGCTTGGCATATGCAACTATGATTGGGTGTATGTGTTTTTGGGTAAAGCGGTTATGCTTTGCCAAATGTTGGGTGAGCTTCTTTGCTTCACAGAGATGGTTCTCTGAGGGATCTTGGCACGCGCACATATATTTTGTAGAGATCCAGATTCAAAGCAGATTTTGCTCGTGTTGAAATCATTAGGTTTCTCAAATAGATTTATTCTCCCGAGAAGGTTCAATTTGTATTTGCTAGCAATCTTTGGTAATCTTTTGAAAGACTTGTAAGTTGAGGAGTGATGGATTTGTAAGACACGTATGGGGTATCTAGTCCATACTATGCATAATGGAGTTGATAGTTATATAGTCTTGTGGGTTGACTACCATAAGTATATAACATGCATGTTCCTAAAAGATGAATTTGGGCATGTTCCTGGATATATATATATATAGATATCTATCTCTCTCTCTCTCTCTCTCTCTCTCTCTCTCTATATATATATATATATATATATATATATATATATATATATCTATCTATCTATCTATCTATATCTATATATATATCTATAGATATATATATATATATATCTATATATATACATATAGATATATCTATATATATACATATATATATATATATATATATATATATATATATATATATATATATATATATATATATATACATATAGATATATATATAGTTCTAGTGGTATGGGACACTAGGATGTATCACATGTTCCAGTTTACACCACTCTATCGAGGCAGATGTTTTAGCCTTTGACAAGATAGTTCTCCAGAACTCAAGATTGTAAGATATCTAGTTCATGGGGTGAGTGCGCTAGCCTCTCATATGGCAGATGTCCAGTTCATTAGCCACACTTTTGATGTGGCAGATGTATGGTTTATGGGCCATGACACTGACGTGGCAGATATCCAAATTATCAGTTTTTATTATGGCTAATATTCATAGAAGGGTGTTGACAAGTGGGGTTTTTCTATTTCTATCTGGTTCCAGTAGAATGTTGATGTTGGCAAATTTCACTTGCATCTTGATTACCTTGACAAAGTAGATTGAGTTGGCACTTGAAGTTTCTTGATACTTTAGGCAATCAGAGACTGACTGAGGTAGGTTCCTAGTCATGATGATTGTTCTTAGTCTATCAGGCAATAGAGAGGATAAATTAATTATCGTGGAACATTGCACATGTTCAACACCGAGAGATCATTTGATTGGTCTGAATCTGTCTGTGATATTATTGAACAGGTTATGTTTGGTATGGGTGTCAACCCAAGTTTCCCTTGAGAATTAGAACTTGAAGATGTAGTTCTAGGTGCAAATAATGCTAGAAAAAATTGACCTCCTGTACAACCAATTCCACAGTTGGTAGAGGATATGATACAAAGAAGGAGAGTTATATCAGGGGTGTTCTTGTTTGGACAGGGTCTTGATAGAACCACTTTCAGAGGTCATTTACGACGAGCTACGACAATTGTTTGTGATGTTAGATTATCTGATTCTCGAGAGTTGATTGAAGGGGGGTTGTGTTTCTCGCGACTCTGGTTCGAGTTGGTCTGCCTTTAGTTCCATTGAGATAGTTATAGAAACAATGATTGCAAATTTAGTCAGTTCCTATGACCGAGTTATGAGTGGAAAGAACACACATAGTGAACCAACTTATGGAGTCAATTGTCAGATGTAGTTTGAGTTTCCCCTGTTTATTTTCGAGAGGGGGAATGTCTTAGGGAAAAAAAGTCTAGTTTTTCATGTCAGATTATCCCAATCTGTCACATGCACTCTGCACTCAGTGCATGGTGACAAACTGGCTCATCAGCAGCAGTGCAACATTTGTACATTATTAGAACCTAGTAGGATGATATTTGTCGTACGCCGTGACCCCATTGTACATCCTCAGTCCAGGATAAGTCAAGTACGAGCTACGTAGGTCATTCCTCAGCCTTAGCGGGTCAGTCAGTCAATCAAGTCCCTTAATCCACTTGGAGAGAATCATTCATGCATGTAGAGTCAGTAGAAGCCTTAGGGTTTGCATCAGAAAGCACTCTACATCCTGCATAATATGCATTCATATGCCTATGCATCATTTAGAACATCCCAGAAGCCTTAGGAAATTTACTAGGATTTATCTGGTATTTTTTCCATATTTTATGGTATTTATTTAAGCATTTATTGTCGTTTATAAACATAAAGTTTATTAAATTATGACCAGCCAACTTGACCAACCCCTATCTAGTATAAATAGGCTTGCATAGGGCTTAGTTTCTCATTCAGTCTTCAGTGTGCTAAGAGCTTTCCTCCTCAGCCCTAGGAGTACCCTTGCCTTCAGCACTAGACTAGTCTCATCCAACCCTTGGAGTACTTGAGTTTTGCTTCAACCAGCCTTGGTTCTCCAACGCATGCAGTTCAGCAGTCCCTACAACCATAGGCGCAGCCATATAGTACATCCACAGGCTCAAATCAGCAAACACACGTGCGTTTTCTGCATATAAACCAGCCGCTTGCAATTCAGTCCCCTACAGTCTGCGTTTACAGATCTACAGCAGCCCTACAGTCTGCGTTTCAGTCCCGCATCAGCCCTACAGTCTGCGTTTCGGGCCAGCATCAGTCCTACACTAGTAATCAGCCCTACACTAGTAATCAGCCCTACAGACCATGGAGCGTCTCCAACTCTTGGAGGTAGCAGCAGCAGCACGTCCTTCTCCGCCTCCAGCAGCACTCGACTACATCTCCCTCTTTTTTCAAATGGAACAACAAAGGAGAGAGGATGAGGCCCGAAGGAAAGAAGAAAAAGCAGAAAGACGGGACTATGAGGAAGCCCAACGCAGGATCGACGAAGACCGGCGTCAAGCTGAACTCGCCGCTCGAGAACACCAACGTGAGCTTAATCGAGAACGTATGTTATTGGAGCACCAACGGAAAAAGGAAGCCATACACTTGAGGTATCAGCAGCTCTCCTCAGTCTCCCCAGTCATAGGTGTCACCAGCCAGCAATCCGCAGCACATCAACCACCATCATTCGTAGTCAATCAAACTTCCGTAAGTATGATGGTAAGTGTGATCATTCATCAGTTAATCAATTTATTCATCACTTTAATGCTCATTTTCCATTAGCTAGGATCACAGACCCACAAGATAAAGTCCACTTAGCGGCTCCCCATCTCACTGGTGAGGCAGTCACTTGGCAGCATTGGTCTAGTATTCATACAGACCACGCCACAGGTGTCACAGCCTTTGACTGGGACATCTTTGTCCATGACCTGAAGACCAGATTTCTCCCGCCCCAGTACATGACCGGTCTGAAAGATGAGTTCTATGGACTCAGACAGAACGGATCCCCAGTGCTTTAGTTTTCCGGTAAGGTTATTACTTTGGCACAGCAGTTAGGGTTATCTGCGCAGGCTAAGATGGAGCAATTCATTCGTGGATTGGACTCTAACATTCGGTTTACAGTGCGTAACTTTGAACCAAGTACATATGACCGGGCTCTGACTCTCGCTCAGAATGAAGAAATGAAGCTGAACGGGGGCAAGCCCAAGCAGTCATCTCCATCCAGTACCAAACCCCGGCAACAGCAATCAACTGCACAGATAGGGAAAGGTAACGCTTCTTCTAAAGATACTAAGAAGGACGGCAGTAATAGCTCCAGTTCAAGGGGTAAGAATCCCATACGGTGCATGGTTTCTGCCACAAAGTCCCATTGGACTGTGACAAAGGCCTTTTCAATATCTACTTGCATTAGAAGCACATCTTGTTCTATATATTTGGCATACTCAATGCCACTGTACGCATTCCCAATGTTGTCCGTGATGTGTTTTTGAGGCACAAACCCATATTGCGCCAGATGCAAACCCGTATAGACCGAGCCCTTGAGGCGGTTAACGAGCATTTTTGCAACCAATTTGTATGCCACTGGCATGAGTGTGATGGTCTCCAATCTGCAAAAGACTCACACAAGCTCTTTTTTGGAAAAAGTTTTAATATTCAGGCAATTCCCACAGACACACACGTGTGTGCAGACATATATACACACACACACATAGGTGTCGTGTTTCGAACACATGCCCCTTGCTGAGCAATGCGGTATGATAGCCACTCAGGTAAGGGCCCACCGCTGACAAGAGCGTGTTTGTCTTAAACGTAAATGCACCTGTGGTGTAGAAAGAAGATACTAAAATTCACCTGCACAGGTATCGCTAGTGTTCCAGTTGGCATCAATTTGTCATCCTCAGCAAACACATTCCTGCAAAACCATAATTTTTCCACAAAAGTACACAGAAAAACAACATGAGTGCACTCGCTTTGACGCAATTATTAGCTATTTGGTCCATCAGAAAAAGAAAGCCGAGTGTTGAGGAAATGTTGCCTACTTACCGCCAAAGGGCCCGAGCAAGTTCATCTTTGGAGGCCTCAGGTTTCATGGCATTATCATATGCAAGAACAGCTCCATAAAATATCTTTTCTAGCTCTTTCATCCATTTTGAAAACAGCATTTTCACCTATGTAGTACCAACTGCAAGGAATGTTACAACTAATGCCCCAAGGAAGTGAAATTCAAACTGCGTGTGTGAAACATTCACATGCACAGGAAACAAAAGTCATCAATGAGATAGTCTAATGGTACAATGGTTTTTAGAAAATCGATACACACCCCTGCAGCCACCACTCGTCGTTCCAGGTCTTCATTGTAGACTTCATACAAGGCTTGGCCGAAATCAGTACCATCTTTTCCTTCCACTCGAAGCCTCACTAGGCACATCCACATGTGTAGAACCAGCATTGCATGTGTTGTCCGAAAGGTCTTCTCTAGACTAAACGCTGTAATAATTGCAAACCCCAGTTGGTTAATACACTTACAGATATCTACAGATGCACAGGTCTTGAAGAAATTTCAATCGTACCTTAACTATATAAAAAAAGAAGAAAAACGCCACACACTCGTTATACCTTTACGAGGGAGACTGACACCGTGTACACGGATGAGATATACAGACGCTTATGTGCCGAGGAGCCGGGACGGCCATTGGATGAGCTCACTCAGATATTGATAGAGACGCTTCATGCTGCAGCATCAGAGGCATATCCCCATAGTCAACCTACACGGAGACGATCTGGGAACATGCCCCAGAACAGCTGGTATGATGAGGAGTGCAGAGAGATGAGGATCAGATTACAGAGAGAGGTGCTCATGGGTGTTACCACTCACAGACAGTCACGGATTACCTTCCGGCGCCTAGTGCGACGGAAGAAGAGGGCTTATCTTGCTCAGTTAGAGAGGGATTTGTATTAGTTATTTATGAGTCAGGACTCAGGTGAGGCATGGAGACTATTCCATGAGCATTCACCATTACCTCCACAGAGATTTGGGGTGAGTATGCAGCATCCATGTACACCATCCCTGTACACAGCACCAGGACAGCCGCCCCTGCCAGACCCATCGGAACCATGCCCAGAGACATGTGCTTTCTTTACTGCTGAGATGGTAAGGAAAGCTATTGACAGGATGAGGACTGGGAGACCATATGATCATGATGGTTTGGTAGCAGAGCACTTTATTCATGCCAGAGATATGCTTGCAGAGCTTATTGCTATGATGTTTAACCGAGCCATGTGTGAGGGTTTTCCTAAGACTTGGAATATGTCCACGATTGTGCCTATCTTCAAGTCAGAGGATCCCATGCTTCCTGGGAATTATCGTACCATCATGATTGGTCACACATTGGCTAGATTATATGCATCTATTCTTGAGCAGGAGTTGAGTAGATGGGCAGAGAGAGAGGGCATACGTGCATCAGGGCAGGCAAGGTTCAGGAGAGGTTTCTCCACTCTTGACCATATCTTGACACTCAGAGCTATTATTGAGGAGGGCAGATTATATGGCAGGAGGATTTATTGTTGCTTTGTGGATTTCCGCAAAGCTTTTGACACACTACCGAGAGCCAGACTGATGCGCAGACTATAGGACATGGGAGTGCCCACAGAGCTGATTTGGGGAATCGTGGCTTTATATAGGACAGTTGTGGGGCAGGTACGTACTACTCAGGGTATATCTGAGATGGTTCACTCCACTATTGGGGTGAAACAGGGCTGCCCCCTTTCTCCCACCTTATTTGGGATGTATGTGGATGAGGTTTCGGACTATGTAAAGCGGGAGGGTGACAGAGGAGCACAGCTAGCAGGGACATGGATTTCGCTGTTATTGTATGCTGATGATATTGTGCTAATCTCAGATTCTCTAGAGGGGATGCAGCGTCATTTGGATGCATTGCACACGTTTGCACAGGACAATGGATTGTCTGTTAACCTTGGTAAAACCAAGGTGATGGTGTTTGACACCACAGCACATTGGGTTAGGAGGTCAGTTCCCACCTTTACATATGGTCAGGAGACAGTGGAGTATACAGATGCATATACTTACCTTGGTGTGGTTTTTAGTGGCCCACTATTTTCCTTGAGGAGAGCAGCGGAGACCAGATTGACCAGAGCTTATGCAGCATTGGGGAGACTAGAGAGGATGTGTTCGTAGGTTCAGTTTCAGGAACCTCGAACAAAGCTCTGGCTCTTTGACACTTTGGTCACTTCAGCCATGCTGTATGGAGTGTAGATAAGGGGACCCTCAGTGGATCACCACAGCCGAGCTGGTAGCACTGATGGATGGAGATGTATGGAGTGGCCCTTGGTTTCTATGATTTCCCGGATGATTAGGGCCAAGGCCTCCGTATCACATGATATTATCCCTGCAGAGATGGCTACCCCCCCATTGGTAGTAGAGGCACTCACTCGATCAGTCTCCTTAATACATAGCACTTGGGCTCTCCCTAGAGACAGATATGCTCGCTTAGCCCTAGAGTCTTCACGACAGTTGGCATCACAGGGAGACAAATCATGTTGGTATGCACAGATGACAGCTTGGTTCCAATTGCATGGCTTTAGTATGAACAGGCTACCTCCATTTCAGTACTCCCTGGATGCACCCTCCCTCTCTCTCACACGAGCAGAGATTACCAGACTTATCAGGCAGGACTTGACTCAGCTGGACACTAGGTACGTAGATAGGATGCTAAGAAAGAGTAACAACCTTGGCACAAGGAGCTGGTCAACAACACCCTACAGCATTGGCCTACTTGTAACCAAGGTTCTTGTTTGTTGGCCCAAAATCGGCTTTGCAAATCAAAGAGCCAAAACCAACAAGCCATTTCTACTCGTCATCACAGGAAACTATGGTGATCATGAGGAGTTCCTCATAGGTCCTACTTCTTCGGGATATGATGTTTTACTTGGCATACCCTGGCGTTTTCGCATGCTTCCAGTTCCAGATTTTAAAAAGAAGACGCTTACCTTTACTCATAAGGGCAAGCAGTATTGTATTCATGCAGGCACTACTAGTGCAACTATTCCCGTTGTAGGCTATATTGCCATTAAAAAGCAAATAAAGAAGTCTATTTGTTCGTACTTGGTTTTTGTCAAAGAGCAAATCAGGTCTAAAGATGAAAGCATGACACATCTAGATAAGTCGGGGGTAAATTTTTTTATATCATTATGAAGATTGTTTTGCAGATGCTTTGCCTAGGCAACTTCCCCCGCAGCGTCCAGAGGATCATCGCATTGATTTGATTCCTAGGAGCTCACCTCCAAATCAGCCCCCTTATAGAGTGAGTGCAAGTCAACAAGAAGAAATCATGACACAAGTCAATGATCTTCTTGAGAAGGGTTTGATACAACCCAACTCATCACCTTATTGCTCACCCATTTTGTTGGTACAAAAGAAAGATGGTTCATATAGAATGTGCATTGACTACAGGGCCTTGAATAAGATAACCATCAAGAATCGGTTTCCAATACTGAGAATTGATGATATCTTGGATAAACTCCAAGGGACATCTATTTTCAGCCGCATTGATTTGAAAAGTGGTTATCACCAAATAAGAGTAGCTCCTCAAGATGTACATAAGACAACTTCTAGGACTACATTTGGATTGTATGAGTATTTAGTGATGCCTTTTGGTCTTACTAATGCTCCTGCTACTTTTAATTGCATTGATGGATCGTATTTTCAAAAATCACAGAATGTTTACAAGAGTTTTCTTTGATGATGTACTAGTTTTCTCCAAATCCGAGGAGGAACACAAGCACCATTTGGCTATTGTTTTTGAAGAGCTCCGCAAGCATAAACTTTATATCAATCCCAAAAAGAGTGAATTTTTCTTGGCTGAAATTCATTATCTTGGCCATATTGTTTCTAAGGACGGTGTACACATGGACCCTGCCAAGATTCAAGCTATTGTTGATTGGCCTGACTTGACTTCTGTGCATGAAGTCAGAAGCTTTCTTGGTTTATGTTCATATTATCGCAGGTTCATTAAGCATTTTGCTCTTTTGGCTGGTCCATTGCATGATCTTACAAAGAAGAAGATTGCTTTTGTTTGGGGTATTAGACAAAAGATAGCTTTCCAGAAGCTAAAAGATGCCATTAGTCAACAGCCAGTTCTTATTGTGCCAGATTTGCATAAGCCTTTTGTTGTGGAATGTGATGCAAGTGGTGATTGCATAGGAGCAGTGTTAAATCAAGAAGGCCATGCTGTGGCTTTTGAAAGTCGAAGATTGCAAGATGCAGAGACACATAGTATCATCTATGAGAAAGAATTAATGGTTGTGATTCATATGAAAGCACTATCTCTTAGGTGCTGAATTTATGGTCAAAACATATCATCAGAGTCTCCGGCACTTTCTCACACAAAGAAAACTCTCTGAGAAGCAGATGCGATGGGCTAATTTTCTTTCCATGTTTCATTTTCAGATTCTTCACATTTTTGAAAAGAATAATTCAATAGTTAATGCATTATCTCATAGACCCAAGGTGAATGCTATCACCACTGCCTATCATGAGGACCTTTCATCTATGCCTCAAATGTATAATACTGATGAAGATTTCAAAGAGATATGGGCTGATTTACAGGCTGCAAAATCAGTCCATCCTTTCTCCATCAAGGATGATTATTTATATCACCGTCAAGCCATTTGTGTAGTCAAGTAGCTTCGTCAAAAGGTCATGGATGAAGCACATGCACCTCCCTATGCAGGTCATAGAGGTATTTTGCCCACTACTCAAGCTTTGGAAACATATTTCTATTGGCCTTCTATGGGGGCTGATATAGAAAAATATGTTCGTGAGTGTGTGGTATGCCAAAAAGTTTAGTATGATAGACATAAGTTGCCTGGTTTACTTCAGCCTTTGCCTATCCCTCAGGCACCTTGGGTTAGCATAGCAATGGATTTTGTCATAGATCTTCCTCAATCTACTTATGGTAATAATGCTATTTGGACTATTATTGATCGCTTTAGTAAGCAAGCTCATTTTATTCTCGTAAGAAAGACTATCAAGCCCAATCATATGGCTCGACTCTTTCTTTTTCATGTTTTTAAACATCGTGGAGTCCATTGTGGGAGACAAAGATCCAAGGACTACGAGCTTATTTTGGAGAGCTCTCTTTGACAATATGGGTACTAAGCAATTTCTCTTCTACCTATAGTCCCCAAACTGATGGGCAAAATGAAATAGCAAATTCAGTGGTCCTCGATCTACTCAAATGCTATGTTTCTAATCAAAAGGCAGCATGGGAGAAATATTTACCCTTGGTTGAGTTTGTATACAATAATACAATCATTCCTCCACTGGCAAAGCTCCATTTGAGGTTATCTATGGCAAGGTAATACTTCCACCCATCCTTCGCACTAAGGATGAGATTTTTGCTACTGATGAATATGTTAGAGATCTAGATACCGCATATGCACAAGTTCGGGTAGCCATACAACGCTCTCAAGAAAAGCACAACAAAGTTGTCGATCGGCATCGGCGTCATATGGACATCAAAGAGCAAGATTGGGTTCTTCTCAAGTTTGAAAAGACGCGTCTCCGCAAGAGACCAGGACAAGAAGGCAAGGCTCTCAAACTTGCCAACAGGTATTATGGTCCATTTCAGGTTATTCAAAAGATTAATGATGTGGCTTTTAGATTGGCTTTGCCCAATCATTGGAAGATACATAATGCTTTCCACATCAACCTGTTGAAACAATATATTGGAACTCCACCTTCTCAACCAGTTACAAAAGAATCAAGATCCACCAGAAGTGGATGATTTAGAGGAGGTACTACAACCCGAACAGATTGTCTTCCATCCAGAGCGTAAGCTTGAGGAAGGCAAGGTCATACGCAAGTATTTGGTTGAATTCAAAAACTATTCTCCTATGGATTCAAGGTGGATGCAAGAACAAGATCTTAAAGAATATCCCGATCTCCTCAACAACTACTTGGAAGCTTTTCAGTTGAGGACAACTGTTTAGAAGCCGGGGGGAATGTAACTACTCCCTAATTTCTCGAGATTCATATTGTAAATTCTCTATTATCCATGGAAATGGGTGTTGGTACATGTAGCCATGGAATGTTTATGGTTAAGCTTCCCATGTATGTGTATGCTAGCTATATCTATCAGATCCTGGCTGCATAGAAGCATGTTAAGCATTTAATGGATCTTGGAGAACCAAATGCAATATATAATGCCATGGATGTTTGATGGATCTTGGAGAGCCAAATACCATAGCCCTTGTAAATATCAAGTACATATAAATAGATGGGGTTTCTTCCAAAATATGTGTTTAAATGCATACATTTGTGTGCATGGCTTATTTTTATTTGCGTGTATTGTTTTGTTTGCCTGGACAATGCTTGTATTTTATTGCATGAGAAGCTCATGGATCTGGGGACGCCTGGATTGCACCCATGGGTTAGTATGTTGCATAACCTGTCTTCAATTAACTTGTATTGATGGATTTGTACAAGAATAATTGACATTTTCAAGGCAGCCCACTCTTATGCGGGTTTTCTATCTCTATGCATGCATACATGCATGCATGCATGACATTCTAGCTAAGTATTGTTGATAGACTTCTTCTCCATGATGAGAAACCTCCATGCATGCGACATGCATAGTCAGAAACCCTCATGCATGTGACATGCATAGTCATGCATAGTTAGAAACGCCCATACATGCGAGTCACGACATGCATAGTTAGACACCCCCATACATGCGACATGCATGGCCAGAAATCCTCATGCATGTGACATGCATGGCCAGAAACCCCCATGCATGCGACATGCAAGCTTTTTCAGCTACATGCATGCATCATGCAATGCTTTATCTTTTCATGCATCTAAAAGTGTGCCATGCAAGCTTACTTTTCTTAAAAGTAAAGCATGCAAGTTCACTTTGAAGGGAGCTAAAGAAGCTCAGCTGAAACAGTTAGGGTTTCATGTGGGAGACACACACAAAGAAGAAGGGAGAGAGAGAGAGAGAGACATGTGGGGATAAGTCAACTCACAAAGTATGAGTGTGTGACTCCCCTATCACACATGTATATTTGCTCTAGTGCACATAGTGCACTTAGTACATTAAAAGTACTAAGTGTACTATGTACTATAAAACTTATGGGCTAGTACACACTATAAGGGTGGGCATAATGCCTTTACCCCAACAACCTCCCACTTAAAGGCAATATGTGCCCTTAAGTGAAGGAAAAGAAAAAATCAGCATGTACATCATAATATACAAGGCCATATCAAGGCTGAAACTGGCCTCATCCAATGCCCATCAAGTGTCTGCCAATGAGCAAACCGCTCTGGAGGCAAACTCTTTGTCAACAGATCAGCCGGGTTGTCATCCGTATGAATCTTGACAAGCTGAATCAGCATGTTCTCTATCACCTCTCTCATGAAGTGATACTTCACATCCACATGCTTCGTCTTTGCATGAAAGATAGGGTTCTTTGCCAACTGGATGGCACTCTGACTGTCACAATGCAACAATGGAATATCCCCTGTATAACCCAAATCAACCACTAACTGAGATAGCCATAATGCCTCCTTGCAAGCCTCTATGGCTGCAATATACTCGGCCTCTGTAGTAGATAAGGCAGTGCACTTCTGCATCCTGGATATCCATGACACAGCACCTCTTGTGAATGTAAACACATAACCGGTAGTAGACTTCCGGTTATTTGGATGACCGTGATAATCCGAATCCGTGTAACCATGCACTAATGCATCCTGTTTGCCAAAGCAGATGCACATATCCTGTGTGCCCTTCACGTATCTCATGACACCTTTCACTGCTTCCCAATGCTTCTTGCCAGGGTTGGCCATGTATCTAGTAACCACTTCCACTGCAAATGCAATGTCCGGCCTGGTAGCAACCATGGCATACATGAGACTGCCACAAGCTGAAGCATACGGAATCTTGGCCATATCAGCCCTGTCACTATCCGACTGTGGGCTGTCCATAGCACTGAGTTTCACATATGGAGGCAAAGGAGTACTAGTCTTCTTCCCCCCCTCCATATTGAACCTCTGCCAAGAGACAAATACAACACATGCTGATTTCTGTCCCGAAGTATCCGCATACCCAAAATGTGATTTGCATCACCCAAATCCTTCATATCAAAGGTCTGATGCAGCCTCTTCTTCAAGGCATCCATCTCTTTACGAGATTTCCCGGCAATCAACATATCATCAACATACAAGATGAGGATTAATAGACTGCCATCCAAAGCTTTCTTGGTGTATAAGCAGTGATCTATGTCACTCCTCTTGAAATCCTGGGATTTCATGAATGTATCAAATTTATGATACCATTCCCTTGGTGTCTGTTTGAGCCCATAAAGACTCTTTTTCAGCTTGCACACAAGCTTCTCCTTTCCATTCACTGCATAACCCTCTGGCTGTTGCATATATATCTCCTCATGGAGATCACCGTGAAGAAAAGCAATCTTCACATCCATCTGAATCAAATCCAGATCATCATGAGCAACCAAAGCTAATACAGCTCCAAGTGTGGTCATTTTGACCACTGGAGAGAGGATCTCATCAAAGTCCACACCATATTCCTGCTTGAAGCCCTTAGCCACTACCCTGGCTTTGTATCTTGGCTTTGCATCAGGTGCAACTTTGAGCCTGTAAACCCACTTGCATGGCAAAACCTTCTTGCCTGTAGGCAAATGCACCAACTTCCATGTTCCATTTTTGTGCAGAGAATCCATCTCTGACTTCATAGCACGCTCCCAAAGAGCCTTGTCTGCTCTCTGTAAAGCCTCCTTATAACAAGAGGGCTCCCCACAGTCAGTGAGCATCAAGTAGTCAACCCCTGGAACAAACCTGTGTCAGGGGTCTGGAGGGTCTTGTGGACCTCCTTACCCAATGATCATCATTTGCAGGTTGCTGTCCAGCCTGCATATCACCTATTGGTGGCTCCTGTTCCATGCCATAAGGTTGAAAGATCATGCCCGGTATCTCCTCTAACTGGGGGATATCCATAGGGATATCTTCTGCCATCTCTGGCTGTCCATTTGGACCATTTTCAGCACCATTTAATGGCTGGTTTTGTTGCTGTAATGGCTGATTTACAGCCCTTGGTTGTTGTCCATGATGTCCATCATCATCAAAGATGACTCTGCCAGGCTTCTGTTGCCTTGCAGGCTCTTTATACATGCATGTTTCATCAAAAATGACATCATTGCTGTGTATAATCTTTCTATTCACTGGATCCCAAAGTCTATACCCCATTTCACCTCTGTCACCATATCCTAGGAATATGCATTTGTGAGACTTAGGATCAAGTTTGGTGCGTATTTCCCTGTGTATGTGCACGTACGCAACGCAACCAAACACTCTCAAGTGCTTGTAGGACGGAGGCTTCCCTGTCCATACTTCCTCTGGCACTTTCCCACCAAGCCTCGTGTTAGGTGACCTGTTTATAAGATGAACGGCTGTCATAACAACTTCAACCCAAAAACCATGAGGTAACGCAGCATGTGACAACATAGAACAGACCTTCTCCTGAATGGTCCTGTTCATCCTCTCTGCTGTCCCGTTTTGTGGAGGATCATAAGGAGCAGAGAGCTCCCTCTTGATGCCTTTAGCATCACAAAAGTCCTGAAACTGTTTGGACATAAACTCTCCACCATTGTCGGAATGCAAAGCCTTCAGTGTTTTGCCAGTTTGATTCTCAACATGAGCAACAAACTTCTCAAACACTGAGAATGTATCACTCTTCAAACGAAGAGGATAAACCCACACCTTGCGTGTGGCATCATCAATAAAAGACACAAAATATTTTTCCCCTCCAAAAGAAAGCTGAGACATCTCACATACATCTGTATGCACAAGCTCTAACTGAGCATCTTTCTGTCCAAGAGCTTTCTTGTGGGGGCACTGGAGTTGCTTGCCATATATACAATGCTCACAAAACTGAAAACTTGAGAACTTTAGAGAAGGCAAGTAACCAAAACGAGACAATTGCTCCATTCCTTTGACACTCATGTGTCCCAACCGGCTATGCCACATAGAGATTTCCGGCAGCTCGGTTGCATTTACATTAGCATGGTGACAAACACCAGCATGCATGAAGTAAAGAGCATCCACCTTAGAGCCTCTGGCAACAACCAGTGAGCCCTTACTAATCTTCCACTTTCCACCACCAAATGTGGTAACATAACCAGCATCATCAAGCTGTCCAGTAGAAAACAGGTTATTCTTGATCTCAGGCACATGCCTGACATCATGGAGCATAAGCTGTGAGCCATCTGAAAACACAAGCCTCACATCACCTCTGCCAAGAATCTGGCATGCATGGTTGTCACCCAAATAAACTACTCCTTCATTGCCAGCAGTATACCTGACAAACAAGTCTCTGCAACCTGTGACATGAAAGGAGGCACCTGAATCAATGATCCATGAGTGCATACCATGACCATCTCCTGCATGGAGTGAATGGGCATCAAGTGAAGACATGAATAGGACTTCATCCTCACTGTCACTTGCATGTGACACATTGACTTCTTCAATCTTGACTCCACTTTTGCCCTTTGGCTTTGCATCTTTGGCTTCATCTTTGTCTTTGTCTTTGCCTTTGCCCTTTTCCTTTTGATCATTCTTCCATTTGTAGCATTGCTTTTTGAAATGTCCCTTCTTGCCACAATAATGGCATTCCAAGTCCTTTTTGGAGCGGGACTTGCTCCTTCCCCGTTCTTGGCTTTTACCCCTTTGCTGGGATCTCCCACGTGCATTCATAGCATTGGACTTTCCAACAGAGTTGTTCTTCCTGTTCATCTCCTCTTGAAGGCGAGCACCCTCCACATCTGCATATGACAGCATAGCATTTGAATTGCTAGTGGCTGTCCTGAATGTGTCCCAACTCTCTGGCAAAGTGCATAAGAGAAAGGTGGCTTTGAACTCATCGTCCATTGCCAACTTTTGATTGATGACCTGGCTGACAACACCATTAAACTCATTTAGATGGGCTGTCATAGACGCCCCTTCCTTAATTTGAAGACCTATGAGTTTCTTTAACCAATACACTTTGCTTGAGGCACTTTGCTCGGCATACAAGTCCTGCAATCTTTGCCACATTCCCCAAGCTGTCTTCTCTTCACGTATGCTGAAAAGTAAAGTATCTGACACAGACAACATGATGGTGGATCTTGCCAGCTCATCCATATCTTCCCATTCTTCAGCAGTAAGAGAAGCGGGCATTACACCGCTTTCTTTGATGGGCTTGTGCTGCTTCTTCTGGAGCAACACATTATAGCACTGGGTTTGCCAAATGTCATAATTATGTGAGCCTTCAAGCTTTTTGATGTGAAGCAATGAAGAGCTCTCACCTGTGGTTGCCATAGCAATATGCAACCTTTGACACAGTCAATGCCTGAGTCCTTGCAAGATGTGCAAACACTGCACCAAAGCACACAAAGTGCTCACACTTGTTCTCCCAAAGTTTATCTCCCACTGCGGAAGCACGAATGCAACTCTCCTCCCACTGAATGTGATAAAATCACCAAAATCTGGTTGCTGCAGATTTATGACAGCACCTTAGATGTGCTCTGTTCCCCTTCCAAAATATTGTACAACAGTACTAAGTGCTCACCAATGATGTACCAAATCTGTGCCGGCAAGTACAGCAGCTGAAAATGAGCCTTTTCCTCACTCAAATCAATGTACAGCCATGCCAAAACTTGTACAAAGTTGTACCAAATCTGTACCAACAAGTACAATAGCAATAAATGCTCTCCTAGCTGTCCAAATGAGTGAAAATCAGACCTTGACAATCCCCACCACTGCATACAACAGTCCCGGACAGAAATTGGGCAAAAGCCCCTTGACTGCAAGTGGATTTGTGAGGGTTCAAGGCATAAAAGTCTTCCCTGCTGCTTTGCCAAGCTCAACAAGCACAGAATCTTGAAAAGCCCCTTGATTCAAGATCAATTTCTGATCATGAATGGTACATTAATGCACGTGAAAGGCATCCAGAGTCTTCACAATGCTTCCCCTGGCCACATATACATCCAATACATAAAAGCCCCTTGATTTACTGGCACATTGAGTGCTTGACAGGCATCAACACATTGCCCAAAGCATCAAATGCCAGTGCTTGCATGCAAATCAACCCAATTGGCACAAAAGCCCTTTGATTTGCACTCCAATTTCCTACAATTTAGCCCCGAATGTGAGATTGCTCACATCATACAGCATGTATGAATGCCCAATGGCACAATTACATCAAAAGCCCCAAATGTTAACACCCAATTTCCTGCCAATTGACCCGGAATGTGACCAATGTCACCCAATGTTGCCAATTGTGCTCAAATCTGAGCCATTAGGACCTGTACCTGCTCAATTGATGATAATGGACATGCAAATCCCAAAATTGAAGCAAATACCTCTGAAAATTTTTGATTTCTGTTGCAGAAAGGGGGGTTGCGTCGTATTTGCTGACTCGTGTGCTGATGCTGCTGCTGCTGTGCAGGTACGGATGCTGCTCTTGTGCTGTACGGCTGTTGAAGGGAGCTGCCGACTTTGACTGTCCTTCATGCACACCTGTGGACGCAGCGCACTTGTGTTCACCTGCACACCTTGTGCCACCTCAGCTCGAGCAGCCGAATGTTAGCACTCAGGTGTCGCAGTGCTCTGCACTCCAAGTTGCTTTTGCGTGCTGCACATCCGACTGCGTGTTGCCCTACACTATCTGCTCAGCAAGTCCAGCTACTATATGGCATCGCAATCGCCTTCTTCCTCTTACGGAGAGACACGTACGGAGAGGACCTAGAGACGGTCTTCGGCGTGGGTCTCGATGACGACGTCCGAGGTCACGTAGGCTACATAGGTGAGCACAAAGCCGGCCTCCTGCTGGTCATCGTCCAAGAAGGACTGCCCGTCCTGGTCCATAGAGCCCGCAATGACCTTGCCCGTGCACAACGAGTAGGCGCCCGCCCGGCAAGAGTAGGGCAAATCCAGCCCCGCCTCCTCAGCCGCATCCAATAAGTACGTGTCTCCCGGCACGTCCACCACCGACTCGCCGCTTGGGGTCTTGAGTGTCACCTTGAACGCCTGCACCCTTGAGATAAAAACCCTAAAAAAAAAATGTAACCCTAAAACCAGAGCTCTGATACCAATTGAAGGGAGCTAAAGAAGCTCAGCTGAAACAGTTAGGGTTTCATGTGGGAGACACACACAGAGAAGAAGGGAGAGAGAGAGAGAGAGAGAGACATGTGGGGATAAGTCAACTCACAAAGTATGAGTGTGTGACTCCCCTATCACACATGTATATTTGCTCTAGTGCACATAGTGCACTTAGTACATTAAAAGTACTAAGTGTACTATGTACTATAAAACTTATGGGCTAGTACACACTATAAGGGTGGGGATAATGCCTTTACCCCAACACACTTTTCTCCAAAAGAGTCATGCAAGCTAGTTAACTCAAAAGAAAAAGATAAAAAGTAAACTTTTCCTCCTCTTTTAGCTACACAAGTTGCTACTTTGCTAATAGCCATTCTTCGATCCAAAAGTCTTGCACAAACCTCTCCCTACCACATCTTTTCATGAGCAATAACCTCCACTCCTCCTCTTCATCTAGGCACCTCCTTCTAGGCTGAATAGAACTCTATAAATTCAGATTTCCAGCCTCATTCAAGAGTACTTCTTGGCCTTTGTTTATTGCTCTATCTAATACACTTATTCTAGAGTATTTTTCCAGCCATACCATAGTGTTTTTATTTCCCGGAAAGAGTCATGGACATCATGAAGAAGTGTCTGTCGCTTTTCCCTTAGTATGCATAGCCGGTTCTTGTAAAATAACCAGCCATCGTGGATGGCATAGTGACCCGGTTCTGACTGTAGGGCCAATCTATACTGAGTCTCGAATGTTAGCATTTCACCCCTGAATGCTGCCCATATTTGTTGCCTCTTTATGGCCCTTGATTGTGGGCTGGCCACCCTATTTTTTCCCCATTTCCCCCCTAGTTTTATTGCATTTTTCCCAGGCCGGTCTTCATCTCCTGTCAGCCAGCTCCTTACCTATATATAGGTGGGCTGGCCTCTCCCATTTATCATGTTCATTAGTGGTGTTGTGTGGTTCATGTGTTCACACACATGCTCCCTTTTGTATCCTTCACTTATGAGACTACGAGGTCTCTTGCTCGGGATTGTATTCATTGCAGTATGTATATTCAGCCTTTGGCTTCATATCTCTCTCTCTCTCTCTCTTGCTCTCAGTTCAGCACATTCTAGCACTCTCTTTGCTTCTACACTGTGCACACTCTATCATGGTATCATCGCTCTACGCTTAGTGCATTTTTTTGCCTCATCTTCAGCCCTGATTTCAGCCTCTCCTTCCTGCGTTTTTTCTCAGATTTGCTCCTGCTTGTCGGCCTGTTTTTTCAACACAGTAGCCCCTTTATTGGCTGTGTTTTCTTCTCCAGTGGACACATGTCACTTGTAGAGGAGGTTTGGTGTGGCTGGTTGCTTTGAGGCATCTTGGTACCTGTGGTGGACAGTTCTTTCTTCTAAGTCGTGCATTTTTTTTCTGAGATTTGAGCTCAAGTACAATGATGGTTGCTTCGACTGTGCTTCATATGTTTTCTAAGTCTGCCAAGCTGGATGGTTCCAACTATACCCTGTGGAAGGTGAAGGTGAAGTCGGCCTTGCGTGGAGTGAATCTCTGGGACTGGGTGGCTAGTCAAGCTACCAATGCCACCCCTCCCGCCCTCTCTACAGTTCGTGTGACTCAGGCACAGGTTGATGCATGGGAGGCAAATGATCGTCAAGTTTTCTCCTTTCTCATGTTGAATTGTCAAGATTCTGTACTCTCATGTGCGTATAGTAGATGCGGCAGGAAGTTTGGAAGGCCCTTGTAGATCTTTACGAGATTTAAGTCTCTGAGATGGATTTTGGCTTTGGAAAAGCAGCTTATGAATCTTTAGATTTTCGCCTTTCCTTCTTTATCTGCTTTCATCACGAAGATGAAAAAGCTATGAGATGAGCTGCTCTAGCCTTGTTATACTTAGAATAATTCTTTTATACATCATTTAATTTCCAGCTATAATAAGCCACTAGGCACTCTTCCTGTTGGAGGAGAGCTCCTATGGCTAAATTATTGGCGTCGGTAATCACCTTGAAAGGATCATCCCATGAAGCTAATTTGAGAATCGGAGACTCAGAGGTAACTTTCTTCATTGCATGGAATGCCTTGAGTGCCTTGCCTTGTGACGTACACTTTATGTTGACACGTACTAGATTGAATGCCTCAAAACAATAAGCAACTTTGCCTTTTAGAGCCCATAGAAATTACTGATGGACTGGCCGACTGTTGGTCAACCAAGTCCTGGACAAAACCTCCTCGAGCTGCTGCAACCGATTGATCATCACTCACATATGTGCTAGCCGACAACCCTCACTTGTCCTCCGCTAGTCCTTCCCTGCCCATGACAGCAACCGATGCTCCAAAGTTTGGTTCTAATCTAGTTCTTTATCTTGTTGCATAGTTGCCCTTCAGGATTAGGCCTATAGCCCTGCACATGGCTTGCACACGACACATGATCCTCGAGATACAGTGGTTTAGACAGTATGCAGTGTGCACCCATTCCTGATTGGAGGCAGGACACTTTCACTATCGTTGAAGGTTTTCCTAAGCCCCTCGGGATTCACCGGGATTGGAGCATTCCTGGAATACCACTCATTTCCCATATTCAGGCCCAATGAGCCATAAGAAAAGCAGCAAAGTGTGTGTTGCTATATGTTCGCTCTCAGTCTCATGCAGGTCAGACAACACCTGTAGTGGAGCAAAGGATGGCTGGCCTTTTGTTTCAATATAGCAACATCATGCTGCGAGATGACCTTCCGCCCAGTAGACCTGAGGACCATCGCATAGAGTCGGTACCTTGTTCAGAGTCTCCCAACAAGTTCCCCTACCCCCTTTCTAAGGCAATGGAGAGCGAGCTAGAGCAGCAATTATCCCAGCTACTGCGGTCTAGATTTATCCGACCTTCCTCCTCCCCATTTGCCGCTCTCATTTTGTTTGTCCAAGAGAAGAATAAGACCACACACTAATGTGTGGATTAGAGGCTGCTCAATAAGCTAATAGTTAAGAATAGATTCCCCATGCCCAGAATAGTGTACATCCTAAAACAACTCAATGGTGCAAAAATTTTCTCTGAGATAGATCTTAAGAGTGGCTACCATTAAGTTCAGATCTTTGAGGCCAACATTCCAAAAACCGCCTTCAGTACCGAGCGCGGCCACTTTGAATTTGTGGTGATGCTCTTTGGACTCACCAACACACCAGTGATGTTCAACAAGATGATGTCTTGGGTTTTTCGGGATCTCATTGGCAAATGTGTCATCATCTTTCTAGATGACATTCTTATCTTCTCAGGGACTACAGAGCAGCATGGGCGAGATGTGGCACAAGTTTTGCAACTAACTTTAAGGAAGGGGATTGGATATATCTTTGCATCATGAAGTAGCGGCTAAAGCAAGTGGACAAGCGTTGTCCCAAGCTTTCATTCCGAAGTTTCGGCCCATTTCCCGTCATTCAGAAGTTAAGTGATGTCTCTTAAAGTTGCCGGAAAGTTGGAGGACTATACACAATGTCTTTCATGTTTCTTGGTTGAAGCCATAAGTAGGTCCACCATTGCAAGATATATCAGAAGAGCAACAACTAGATATAATTGATGAAGCCGAGGTCATAGAGCCAGAGAAAATTCTCCTCCACAAATGGAAGCATGGCTCCACTCAAAGAATACGACAGTTTTATACGAAGCTTAAAGACCGAGAAACCCATGAAGCAATATGGCTGAAGAGTTCTTTCAAGAGTACTGCCAATTGTTCGCGGACTACTTGGAAGCCCTAAACTTGCCGCTAAGTTAAGCAAGAGAGAATGTCATGTGCACCCTGCACTGGGGTGCGTTGTAGCACACTAGCATGATCATCAATGCAAACAGTTGTAAAGAATAGTACCATTTTTATAGGAATATTTGTCAGTTCAGTCTCTGAGCCTTAAAGATCAGTCTGGAGTCAACCCTCTTAATCCACTTGGCGAATTCATCTAATAAAGTATGTAGCAGTTAGCCATTGCATGTAGTCAGTTGTAGAACTTTATAGGTTTGCATTTGGTCCAGCCAAAGGGCCAGCCCATAGTGTCATCAGCCTGTCCAAGGGATGTTCACAGCCCTGGACATCAGACTAGCATCTAGGACCAGTATGCTCCAATCGCCCAGCATTTGCAGCAGGCCGACAGCCTAACTCTGCATGCACAACAATCGACCAGCTTAAGGACTCTACATATGCTCCAATCGGCTAGCCATCTGTGTCTACCATGTGGGGAGCCCGCTGCCATATTGTACTACCTTTTTGGTCTCATATACTTTCTGGGTCTTTTGAAGATGTCACTCTCTCTCTCTCTACCGACGTTAATACCTCTCTCTCTCTCTCTCTCTCTCTCTCTCTCTCTCTCTCTCTCTCTCTCTCTCTCATAGCAATTTGGAACTGTAATGGAGTCCTATGGACACATTCAGGGAGACTTGAGGAGATGATGGAGGGCCGGGATATCATCTTGATGACAGAGACACATGAGAGCCCGGAGAGGGGCTTACCACGGGTTGAGGGTTATCAGTGGGAGTCCGCTCACCGACAGGGGATGAGACAGGCCACCTCCCGAGGTTCCGGAGGTATTGCAATGCTTTTCAGACATAGGTTACATGAGCATGTTCGAGTCGTAGCACGAGACTCGGAGGCGAGATACATGTGGATTAGCTTACGTCTCTCGGAGACCAGATGGATTTATATCGCCCTTTGCTACTTTCCTCCGAAGGGGTCGTGGTTTGCCACCACCGAGGAGCCGGGTGGAGGAGAGGCTAGTGAGTCTCCATACTCTGTCTTATCTGAGGAGATCTTACACTATTCGACACTGGGAGAAGTCTTCTTGATGGGGGACTTCAATGCACGGACTCAGAGCAGACAGTGCGAGATCTATGACTTTGAGGATCCCTTGAGACTAGAGTCGCTAGCTACATAGGATACACGGACCACTCGGATCTCCGTTGATGGAGGAGCTGACAACACTGGATATGGGCAACATTCGCTGGAGCTTGAGGCCCGACACCATCTCGTTATTTATAACGGGATGACTTAGTGGCCAGATTCAGGTGGGTTGACTTGCTTTCCAGTGGGAGGCGGCAGTAGTACAGTGGATTATGTGATGGGATCCCGGGAGGCAGCAGATATGGTGTCTCACTTCACCGTACCACCATGCCCCATTGGGGCGGATCATACATACCTATCCCTCACTCTCAGGAGCTTACTGGAGACCCACCCACCCATCATACAGCCACCACGCACTATTTTTCACTTCACTCAGGACCTAGCCGAGGTGTACGACTATCATGTTCATGATTAGCTATTTGCCTTAGATCCATCGGCACCCATGGCCATGCTCACCTCCTAGCTCTCACATGTACTGCACTCCGCAGCCGTGAGGAGTTTCCCATACCACATACAGACAGGACGACCACCTACATCTGGGAGCATGCCCCAGAACCGATGGTATGATGATGAGTGCAGAAACCTTTACCGCAGTCTCCGAGTGCAGAGGGCTCGCGGGGAGATCACCCAGAGGCAGGCACGCAGGAGGATGCATACTCTCACCCGCCGTAAGCGGCGAGCTTATGAGGAGGCTTAGTACTGGGACATATCACATGCTCATGAGCAGAGATGCTGCTGCTGCTTGGAGGAGACTCAGAGAGCCCCGTCCTCCCACACCTATTGCCGATCCTCAGAGCTAGCAGACATATGCAGAGAGACTTTATGATGTGCCTGCACAGCCCCCTATACCACAGCCCACAGAGCCATGCTCCATAGTCTCCACCTTCTTCACCCCACCTATGGTTAGGAGGGCCATATGCCGACTCCAACATGGACGGGCGACAGATCATACAGGATTACAGGGAGAGCATCTCATCTATGCTATTGATACATTGGCACCATTTCTTGCTCATCTCTTCAACAGAGCTCTGTCAGAGAGGTTTTCGGCTGAGTGGACGATGCACACTATTGTGCCGATCCATAAAGCGGGAGATGTACTAGACCCCGGGAACTACATGACCATCATGATTGGCCATATATTGGCCAAACTACACGGGGCAGTTTTGGAGGCAGAGCTGAGCACTCATGCAGAGGTTGGGGGATTGAGAGCAGCAGGCCAGGCAGGCTTCCGTCGAGCCTTCTCGACCATCGACCACATTTTTACATTGAGGTGCCTGATTGATAAGGCCAAGGCACGGAGGCAACGGCTCTATTGTTGCTTTGTGGATTTCCGCAAGGCATTTGATACTGTGCCCAGAGAGCGCCTCTTTCGGCGACTACAGACACTAGGCATACCTTCAGACATGATGTGGGGCATATACAGGCTATATAAGCATGTCTTTAGGAGAGTCCGATGCCCAGAAGGCTTGTCCGACGCAGTTGCTAGCACGGTGCACCACTGGTGTGAAGCAGGGGTGCCCACTCTCCCCCACGCTCTTTGGGCTCTATATTGATGAGGTGGTCGATTACATCACACAGGGAGGCGGCTCTGGGATTGAGCTATCAGGTATTACTGACCATGTTATGCTTTATGCTGATGACATCGTCTTGGTATCTGACACGCAGGTTGGGCTTCAAAGACACCTTGTGGCTCTTGATGACTCTGCGCACAGCAGGGGCTCACAGTGAACCTTGGGAAAACCAAGGTTATGATCTTCCACACTTCACCCGCAGTCAGGAGCCACACTACTCTCACATTAGCAGGAGGGCGGGTCGAGGTGGTGAGCTCTTATGTTTACCTTGGCATCACATTTACTAGCTCAGCTAGACGCTTCTCCATGGCTCAGGCAGTCCGGGACAGAGTGACCCGAGGGTATGCAGCTCTTGCTGGCCTTGAGCATCAGTGTCATCAAGCACATTTTCGGGAACCCCGCACGAAGGGGTGGCTCTTTGATACATTAGTGACACCAGCCTTGATGTATGCAACAGCGGTTTGGGCACCAGGGCTTGCAGCCTTCACATGGGTATAGCTGGAGAGACCACAGATCTTGATGCTCTCGAGGATGATACGCAGCAAACCATCCGTCCCGCACGACATTGTTCGAGCTGAGTTTGCTGCACCACCTATGGCAGTGGAGGCATTGTTCAAGATGATCTCCTTTATATACAAGATGAGGGAGATGCCCACGGAGAGATTATCCCGTCGAGCTTTTGAGGCATCCAGACAGCTGGCTGAGGCTGGACACACTGGATCTTGGTATGCACAGATGCTACAGTGGTTCTCACATCATGGGATAGACATTGAGCGGTTGCCACCTTTTCAGTATGATCAGTCTGCTCCACGGGGTTACCTCTCTCTCAATGAGAGGAACAGAGTGATGAGACAGGACATATGGCAGCACTACATACAGGAGACATGGACAGCACCAGAGAGCCCGCTACCACCGAAGATGCTGTATTACAGAGACCACTTTATGAGCATCTCAGGGGATGGGTTTATACATCGACCGCAGTACATGGATGTATACATGCCACACAACTCTCGCATTGCTATTGGACAGCTACGAGTCTCATCACATCAGCTAGAGATAGAGGCTGGGAGAGCGGCACGGGTTCCCAGAGCTGAGCGGATATGCAGATTGTGCTGCGAGGAGGTGGAGACTGAGGATCACTTTGTATGTAGATGTAGAGCCCACCAAGGGGTCAGAGATAGATATGCAGGATTGTTTGAGGAGCACTCTTCACTACATCACTTGATGGAGGCCTCGGACTAGCGACAGCTTGGCAGACTACTACTAGAGCTTCATAGTTCTCGAAAGAGACTCCTCCAGACACCCGCTCCCACTAGGGGTGGACCGTGGGAGACAGTCCCAGCTCACAGATTTCTTCCAGAGAGCTATGCCAGTGCCAGCTGATGTACCACGTGGGGTGACCGCACAGAGAGCAGAGGAATTGAGAGCCAGGAGGAGACACCAGATGGAGACACAAGAGAGGCTAGCTCGCTTTCATTCAGACTCAGGGTACATGTTCACGCCATTCACAGCCTCAGCATCGGCGATGTATGATATCTTATATCCCTCTTATGGCACTGGATGGAGTTAGACATAGATCTGCATAGCATGCTTGTACTACCCCTTCAGCATATAGAGATGCATCTTGCCTTAGCACTCCATCCACATCCCCACCCCCCCTTATATTGTTTGTATATGCGCTCCACCGATCCATGATGATTCACAGTTGTATCCAGACACATACACACTTTTTCTTTTCTTTCTTTTCTTCCGATGACCGGAAGAACACAGTTGTATTATTTTTTGTCTCATAGGCCGACTTTGGCCTCTCGTAGACGTTAATATATCTTTCTTTCTCTCTCTCTCTCTCTCTCTCTCTCTCTCTCTCTCACACACACACACACACACACAAAAAGCTTGGATTTGACATTCCCAGCTCATAGCTCTCATCTTTGTTTCCTTTTGTATCATGATGAGATTGATAGAATGTGCAGCGGAAGAAGGGAAAGTGGAAACACAGTAGATGGAGAGAGTGAGAGAGAGAGATACAGGTGAGAACCTGCTCTCAATATCATCATCCAAAGGAATACATGTTCCGAGCAAGAGCGGAGAAAACCTCGTATGTGAGGGACTGCAATAAACAATGCTAAGCAAGCAATGAAGAATGAGGGAGACAAGCCAGCTGTCACCATTTGGCCACCCGAATGGTTCACTCTTGCTTTCACACTATGTACATATTGGATTGGTGTCCATGGCTTATGGAATGTGCCTATGCATGTGATTGACACGTGTCATGCTGTATAGTTGGATATGATAGTCCGCTGGGAGTTGACATTATCATGCCCGGAATATTTGGAGGACTTGGCTTTCCGCTGGGACTTGTGCCTTTGTGTACATGCCCGGAAACGCCTGGAGGATTGGCTTTCCACTGGGTCTGGTATCGCATATACTTGCCTGGAAACGCCTGGTCTTATATGGTTTCATGAACGGAAATTGCTCATGCCAATGCTGCATTGCATAGCATCTTTATGTGCTTGCTTGCAAATGAAATTGCATGCTGTTTTCATGCCTGCATGACCTATGTGTAGTTGGACGCCCGCCCGTGAACCGTGTGTGTGAAACTGTCTACTGACATGGTTGTGTGGCACCCACTTCATTAAAGTTTGGGCGCCCAAAAGTCACTTATAAATTATGACCGCTTCCAAGTTCACACTCACTGAAGTCCCGAGGCGGACAAGACTCAATGTCCAGGACCTGATCCTCCCTTTTTACTCATAAATGGGCATCTCCCCATGTCCTCTCACCTGATTGGACCCCAATTCACTTACTTATTAAGAGAAAATTTGTGTTTTCTCTTCATGAGGATTTTTGGAGGCTGAAAACTCTGTTTTTTCCACCATTTTTCTCCATTTCCAAGCTCTCCATAGCCATACCCAACTTGCTAGGGTGTTTTCCAAGCTTCCAAGAGTGTTTCCAAGTGCTAATCACTCTCCTACTCACTCCCAATGACTGAAATTCAGCAAAACAGCTCTCATTTTTGCTGTAATTTCTGGTCTTTTTGCTGAAAACCCTAATTTCAGCCTTTCTTTCTCAAATTGAACCATAGGGGAAGCTTTCCCAGGGTTCCCTTCATCCTCTTGAAGACTTTTCTCGCGAAGGATTGCGGCAAATCGAAGATATCAACACTTCTAAGGCTTCCAACGCGAAGGCTTCCGCTTGCAACAACTTCTATGAAGACTGGTAAGCTAATTGGACAATGTGTTGTCATTACTTATTCAGTAGAAGGACAGGACTCCTTGTTTAGCCGCCCTGTGTAGTATTTCTCTCGTCTTATGTGCTCTTGAAGATGTTGCTACCTTGCTTGGTAGAACATAGAGCCAATGGTAGAGAATATGGACATTGAAGTCGGGCCGGGCATCAAGGCAGCTCCTTGGTGATCTACATCGACATACCAATGTTTTCTAAATGCTGAATTTCATATGCATTGACATGGAGGATTTGGCAATGGATGCCCGTGAAGCTATGTATTGAATTTCTCCAATAGTAATACAATTTACTCAAGGGAGGGGTCGGCCGTTCCGGCTCATTGTGTGTCTCTTGTCAATTCAGCAATTTACTTCTTGTATTTGAGCAAGTGTCCTTCAAATCTTAGTGTATTTAAGTGTATTGATTAGCATTGTGTTCAACCAAGTTACATTGGTATCAGAGCATACGGTTCTCTTTCACTTCTATCGTGAGAGACGATCACCGTGAACACTAGCTATCTCTACACTTAGAACATTATGGACAGCCATACAATGAATGTTGGAGATGCTAACACAAGAGGCAGGGACAATGAAATGCATGCCTCCAATGCTTTACAGGATAAGCAAACTCATGTGGTGCACAATAGGGAACATGAATATGTGGGACAGCCGTCCCGTGTGGCAAAGAGAAGATGCAAGAAGAAGAGTCCATAGTCTTGAGGGCTGAACTTACTCATATACAGGCTCTTCTCCATGCACAACAAGAAGAATTGAATCTCTATCGCCACGAGGATCCATTGGTACATGATCGTTTGAAGGCCAAGAAAGCTGAATCTTATATGGATCCATGGTTAGTTAGTACAAAAGGTACGGTACGGTACGGTGCGATAAAATACGGTACTAATTGGTACCTTAAAATTTTTTGAGGTACGGTACGATATTAGTACGTTTTTAAAAAAAAATACTTCCTAAACTTAAAAATTGTAGACAAGAAGTTACAAAATAGTAGAACCATGAACATAATGTCATCATGCCATTAGAGTACAAAATTGCTACAAAAGGATAGGCCAAAAACTCATGGCATGGGCGACCGCCAACATGCGTACATACATGATACTACATACTACAATACATCATCGATGGGCTAGAAGGAGATAGATGCCCAATGCCTAGAGAGCTATAACATATCAAAAGTCTACATCATCACCAACATCTGCATGATTATCAACATGATCACTACTAGAGTGTCCATCAAGAGAGTTCTTTGAAGAGGACTCTTCGAAGGTGGACGAGACGCTCTGGGGATCATTCTCGCTAAGTAGGTTGCCATCATCATCAAACAAGGGCTCTCTAGGCAGTGGGGTATCATCATGAGGGGGCAATGGAATATCATCATGAAGGCGGGGATTGGAGCTCGAGGATCCCCGCCTCACATATGTGCGAAGGCCACCCTTTGCCGATGCCGAAGCCGGAGGCCTATGAACTCCAACTGCTCGGCCCCGTCCATGCTGACTCCTGGTGCTGCAAGTATCTGCTGCCACAAGCTCACTATAGAGCTCCATGAAGATTGCCTCCTCCTCCTCATCAGGCAATATGATCGCTTGCCTAATATGGCAATGGCAAGTGCACATGCTCCTGACAAACAGCTCCCTATAGGCTGCAAAGGGCGATGAATGGCTCTCTAGAAGACTGAAATTGCTCCACGCAACAACAACAACAACAACAACAACAACAACAACAACAACAACAACACAAAAAATAAAAAAATTAAAAAAATAATCGTACGGTATCGTACGAATCCGTACAGTACCATACCGTACGGCAGGTACGTACGGTTTCAGTCGTACGACGTACGGAACTAACCCTGTATGGATCATGCAATGACAATGATTGCTCAAGAGTTGCACATGCAACCGAGGGATGCAGCACATGCATACTTGGCTCGTACCGAGGATGCCTATGCAAAAAAGGCAACCATTCCACATGTCTTGGAATCCCCACTAGTGCCCGAACAAGAACTTATGTCTAAGAGGATAAATCTCCATGCTATGGGAGAGGAACAATCAGTGACTTCACGCCATGCAGGAATACCTTATGTAGCCCGTGAAGGATACAATGTTTATGGCAGTGGTCAAAATGTATGTCAAATGCCATTGCTGGCTGAAAATGTGCATGCACAACACATGCAACATGGGCTGCAATTTTCTGTTGGTGCAGGTATTCCGCGTATCTCTCATGCCACTCATGCCTTCGAGTGTGCTCGTGAGGGAGAAGTTATGGCTGAAAATGTATCAATGCATGTTGAGGAGCCAGCCATGCCTCATGCTTACAAGGCACATGTATCTATGCCTTATGCATCACCTTTTGGTCCAAAAATGATGCCAATCACACAGGGGCTGTTCCAATGGACAAACATGGGGGAAAACATGTTGAGATGCACACACATGCATCAAAGTCTCGTGACTTCAAAGCCGGAGACAAATCTATGAAGTTTGACACATATCATGGGGAATATGATGCATCAAAGGCACTTGCTTTTATTGCCCAGTTTGATATTGCTTTCAGTGATCAGGATTTCACTCAGAAATCCATGATCCGGCATGTAAGCATGTTCATGAAAGGCATTGCTGCCCATTGGTGGCTCACGGAGAAGCTCTCACCGAATCCTGTTAGATCATGGGAAGAGTTCAAGGAGAGGTTCTATGCTCAATTCTTGCCTCCCAATGCATTGAATGAGATAACAATGAAGTGGGATTGGGTAAAGCAAAATGAGGGGGAATCGGTAAATGCATATATACAAAAGTTTTGGAAAGTGCTCTTGGAGGTGTCTCCATTTATGCATGTCACCGAGGCGGAAAGGAAGAGAAGGTTTCAATCGGGGTTGCAACCCGTGTACAAAGCGGGATTACAAATGTATCCTGGTCATACCTTACACCAATTAATCGCCGCCGCCACCACCACCGAGCAATTGGAACTCAAATTGAGTCGATCCAATAAGGCTAAACCCTCATTTCAAGGCAAAGTGAGGGCTGTCCAAAACCTGCAAAATGATGGACAGTCACCTAAAAGGGACCAAAACCAAGCCAAATCAGGTCCAGAAGCTGAAAATAAGTTTGCTAAAAAGCGCCCTTATAAGCCGGCAAACTTTGGTCTTAGTGCTGAGAAGGAGGAGCAGTATATGCGTGAAGGCAAATGCTTTACTTGTGGTAGCACTGAGCACATGGCAAGAGCATGCCCAAATAAGAAGAACAAAGCTAAAAAAGCTAATGTACCGAAGCCTAATGTGCATATGGTTCCGGATGTGCAGGGCAACACTTCACATGATAGCAAAGATAGGGTTGTATGTAAAGCTTGGGGACAGCTCAAAGATCAGCCCGCTTTGTTCATGTTTGATGATTGTGCATCTGAAAATTTCATATCCACTCAGATGGTAGCTGCTTTGGGTATTGAAGTGGAGGACATGGGTCCTCAAATTGAAGCAGGGGCTACCTTTGTTGGTAGAGAAGTGCAGGTCATGCCTATTTTTGGCAAGTTGCGCATACACATTCAAGGCTATGTGGATCATGAGGATTTTCTTGTAGTGCCTTTAAATGGCTGTGATGTATTGCTTGGAAAGCCTTGGCATACACGTATTGATCCGTGCAAGGCTTACAAGACTAACAGGATCACCTTCATGCATAAAGGCCGAGAACATGTAATTGATGCTAGTGAAGAGGGTGATACCATTCCCCTTGTATCTCATGTACAAATTAAGAAAGTAATGAAAAAGAGTATTTTTGCGTACTTGATTTTTGTACGAGATCCTGTTGTGTGGGAGAAGGATGAATTAGGGTTAGGTTAAGAGTTCATGTGTGGGAGACATACACAGAGAAGAACAAGGGGGAGAGAGAGAGAGAGAGTTGTGGGGATGAGTCAACTCATGAGGCATGAGTGTGTGACTCCCCTATCACACATGTATATTGCACTAGTACACATAGTGCACTTAGTACATTAAAAGTACTAAGTGTACTATGTACTATAACTTATGGGCTTGTACACAGAGAAGAACAAGGGGGAGAGAGAGAGAGAGAGTTGTGGGGATAAGTCAACTCATGAGGCATGAGTGTGTGACTCCCCTATCACACATGTATATTGCACTAGTACACATAGTGCACTTAGTACATTAAAAGTACTAAGTGTACTATGTACTATAACTTATGGGCTTGTACACACTATAAGGGTGGGTATAACGCCTTTACCCCAACAACCTCCCACTTAAAGGCAAAGTGCCCTTAAGTAAAGGAAAAGAAAAATCAGCATGTACATGATAATATACAAGGCCAAATCAAGGCTGAAACTGGCCTCATCCAATGCCCATCAAGTGTCAGCAATGAGCAAACCGCTCCGGAGGCAAACTCTTTGTCAACAGATCAGCCGGGTTGTCATCCGTATGAATCTTAACAAGCTGAATTTGCTTGTTCTCTATCACCTCTCTGATGAAGTGATACTTCACATCCACATGCTTCATCTTTGCATGAAAGACAAGGTTCTTTGCCAACTAGATGGCACTCTGACTGTCACAATGCAACAGTGGAATATCCCCTGTATAACCCAAATCAACCACTAACCGAGATAGCCATAATGCCTCCTTGCAGGCCTCTGTGGCTGCAATATACTCGGCCTCTGTAGTAGATAAGGCTGTGCACTTCTGCATCCTGGATATCCATGACACAGCACCACCTGTGAATGTAAATACATAACCGGTAGTAGACTTCCGGTTATCTGGATGACCGGCATAATCCGAATCCGTGTAACCATGCACTAATGCATCCTGTTTGCCAAAGCAAATGCACAAATCCTGTGTGCCCTTCCCGAATCCGTGTAACCATGCACTAATGCATCCTGTTTGCCAAAGCAAATGCACAAATCCTGTGTGCCCTTCAGGTATCTCATGACACCTTTCACTGCTTCCCAATGCTTCTTGCCAGGGTTGGCCATGTATCTAGAAACCACTCCCACTGCAAATGCAATGTCCGGCCTAGTAGCAACCATGGCATATATGAGACTGCCACAAGCTGAAGCATACGGAATCTTGGCCATATCAGCCCTGTCTCTATCTGACTGTGGGCTGTCCATAGCACTGAGTTTCACATATGGAGGCAAAGGAGTACTAGTCTTCTTCCCCCCGTCCATATTGAACCTCTGCAAGACTTTGCCAATGTATTCCTTCTGAGACAAATACAACACATGCTGATTTCTGTCCCGAAGTATCCGCATACCCAAAATGTGATTTGCATCACCCAAATCCTTCATATCAAAGGTTTGATGCAGCCTCTGCTTCAAGGCATCCATCTCCTTACGAGATTTCCCGGCAATCAACATATCATCAACATACAAGATGAGGATCAATAGACTGCCATCCAAAGCTTTCTTGGTGTACAAGCAGTGATCTATGTCACTTCTCCTGAATTTCTGGGATTTCATGAATGTATCAAATTTATGATACCATTCCCTTGGTGCCTGTTTGAGCCCATAAAGACTCTTTTTCAGCTTACATACAAGCTTCTCCTTTCCACTCACTGCATAACCCTCTGACTGCTGCATATATATCTCCTCATGGAGATCACCGTGAAGGAAAGCAGTCTTCACATCCATCTGAATCAAGTCCAGATCATCATGCGCAACCAAAGCTAACACAGCTCTAAGTGTGGTCATTTTGACCACTGGAGAGAAGATCTCCTCAAAGTCCACACCATATTCCTGCTTGAAGCCCTTAGCCACTAACCTGGCTTTGTATCTTGGCTTTGCATCTGGTGCAACTTTGAGCCTGTATACCCATTTGCATGGCAAAACCTTCTTGCCTGCAGGCAAATGCACCAACTTCCAAGTTCCATTTTTATGCAGAGAATCCATCTCTGACTTCATGGCACGCTCCCAAAGAGCCTTATCTGCCCTCTGTAAAGCCTCCTTATAACATGAGGGCTCCCCACAGTCAGTGAGCATCAAGTAGTCAACCCCTGGAACAAACCTGTCAGGGGCTCTGGAGGGTCTAGTGGACCTTCGTACCCAATGACCATCATTTGCAGGTTGCTGTCCAGCCTGCATATCACCCATTGGTGGCTCCTGTTCCATGTCATAAGGCTGAAAAATCATGCCCGGTATCTCCTCTAACTGTGGTATATCCATAGGGATATCTTCTGCCATCTCTGGCTGTCCATTTGGACCATTTTCAGCACCATTTAAGGGCTGGTTTTCCTGCTGTAATGGCTGATTTACAGCCCTTTGTTGTTGTCCATGATGTCCATCATCATCAAAGATGACTCTGCCAGGCTCCTGTTGCCTTGCAGGCTCCTTATACATGCATGTTTCATCAAAAATGACATCATTGCTGCGTATGATCTTTCTATTCATGGGATCCCAAAGTCTATACCCCATTTCACCTCTGTCACCATATCCTAGGAATATGCATTTGTGAGACTTAGGATCAAGTTTGGTGCGCATTTCCATGCGTATGTGCACGTACGCAACGCAACCAAACACTCTCAAGTACTTGTATGACGGAGGCTTCCCTGTCCATACTTCTTCTGGCACTTTCCCACCAAGCCTCGTGTTAGGTGACCTATTTATAAGGTGAACGGCTGTCATAACAGCTTCAGCCCAAAAACCATGAGGTAATGCAGCATGTGACAACATAGAACGGACCTTCTCCTGTATGGTCCTGTTCATCCTCTCTGCTGTCCCGTTTTGTGGAGGATCATAAGGAGTAGAGAGCTCCCTCTTGATGCCTTTAGCATCACAAAAGTCCTGAAACTGTTTGGACATATACTCTCCACCATTGTCGGAACGCAAAGCCTTCAGTGTTTTGCCAGTTTGATTCTCAACATGAGCAACAAACTTCTGAAACACTGAGAATGTATCACTCTTCAAACGAAGAGGATAGACCCACACCTTGCGTGTGGCATCATCTATAAAAGACAAAATATTTTGCCCCTCCCAAAGAAAGCTGAGGCATCTCACATACATCTGTATGCACAAGCTCTAACTGAGCATCTTTCTGTCCAAGAGCTTTCTTGTGGGGGCACTGTAGTTGCCTACCATATATACAATGCTCACAAAATTGAAAACTTGAAAACTTTAGAGAAGGCAAGTAACCCAAACGAGACAATTGCTCCATTCCTTTGACACTCATGTGTCCCAACCGGCTATGCCACATAGAAATTTCCGGCAGCTCGGTTGCATTTACATTAGCATGGTGACAAACACCTGCATGCATGAAGTAAAGAGTGTCCACCTTAGAGCCTCTGGCAACAACCAGTGAGCCCTTACTAATTTTCCACTTTCCACTACCAAATGTGGTAACATAATCAGCATCATCAAGCTGTCCAGTAGAAAGCAGATTCTTCTTGATCTCAGGCACATGCCTGACATCATGGAGCATAAGTTGTGAGCCATCTGAAAACACAAGCCTCACATCACCTCTGCCAAGAATCTTGCATGCATGGTTATCACCCAAATAGACCACTCCTTCATTGCCAGCAGTATACCTGACAAATAAGTCTCTGCAACCTGTGACATGAAAGGAGGCACCTGAATCAATGATCCATGAGTGCATACCATGACCACCTGTAAGAAGTGAATGGGCATCAAGTGAAGACGTAAAGAGGACCTCATCCTCACTGCCACCTGCATGTGACACATTGATTTCTTCAATCTTGACTCCACTTTTGCCCTTTGACTTTACATCTTTGGCTTCATCTTTCTGTTTGTCTTTGCCTTTTCCCTTTTCCTTTTGATCATTTTTCCATTTGTAGCATTGCTTTTTAATGTGTCCCTTCTTGCCACAATAATGGCATTCCAAATCCTTTTTGGAGCGAGACTTGCTCCTTCCCCTTTCTTGGCTTTTCCCCCTTTGCTGGGATCTCCCACGTGCATTCATTGCATTGGACTTTCCAACAGAGTTGTTTTTCCTGTTCATCTCTTCTTGAAGAAGAGCACCCTCAACATCTGCATATGACAGCATAGCATGCGAATTGCTAGTGGCTGTCCTGAATGTGTCCCAACTCTCTAGCAAAGTGCATAACAGAAAAGTGGCTTTGAACTCATCGTCCATTGCCAACTTTTGATTAATGACCTGGCTGACAATACCATTAAACTCATTTAGATGGGCTGTCATAGACGCCCCTTCCTTCATCTGAAGACCTATGAGTTTCTTCAACCAATACACTTTGCTTGAAGCACTTTGTTGGGCATACAAGTCCTGCAATCTCTGCCACATTCCCCAAGCTGTCTTCTCTTCACGAATGCTGAAAAGTAATGAATCTGACACAGACAACATGATAGTAGATCTTGCCAGCTCATCCATATCTTCCCACTCTTCAGCAGTAAGAGAAGCGGGCATTACACCCCTTTCTTTGATAGGCTTGTGCTGCTTTTTCTAGAGCAACACATTGTAGCACTGGGTTTGCCAAATATCATAGTTATGTGAGCCTTCAAGCTTCTTGATGTGAAGCAATGAAGAGCTCTCACCTGTGGTTGCCATAGCAATATGCAACCTGTCAATGCCTGACTCCCTGCAAAATGTGCAAACACTGCACCAAAAGCACACAAAGTGCTCACAGTTTTTTCTCCCAAGCTTTATCTCCCACTGCGGAAGCAAGAATGCAACTTTTCTCCCACTATGTGATGAAATCACCAAAATCTGGTTGCTGCAGATTTTGGACAGCACCTTAAATGTGCTCTGTTGCCCTTCAAAAGTACTGTACAGCAGTACCAAGTGCTCACCAACGATGTACCAAACCTGTACCGGCAAGTACAGCAGCTAAAATTGAACCTTTTGGTCACTCAAAACAGTGTACAGCCATGCCAAAACTTGCACAAAGCTGTGCCAAATCTGTACCAGCAGGTACAATAGCAATAAATGCTCTTCTGGCTGTCCAAATGAGTGAAAATCAGACTTTTACAGTCCCGTACACTGCATACAACAGTCCCGAACAGAAATTGGGCAAAAGCCCCTTGACTGCAAGCTGATTTTTGAGGATTCAAGGCATAAAAGTCTTGCCTGCTGCTTTGCCAAGCTCAACAAGCATACAAACTTGAAAAGCCCCTTGAATTAAGATCAATTTTGGATCATACATGGTACATTGACGCACATGAAGGCATCCAGAGTGTTCACGATGCTTCCCCTTGGCCACATATACATCAAATACATGAAAGCCCCTTGATTTACAGGCACATTGAGTGCTTGTAAGGCATCAGCACATTATCCACAGCATCAAATGCAATTGCCTGCATGCAAATCAACCAAATCGGCACAAAAGCCCCTTGATTTGCCCTGCAATTTGCTGCAATTTTGCCCAAATGTGCGATTTCTCACATCATACAGCATGTATGAGTGCTTAATTACACAATTACATCAAAAGCCCGAAATTTTGACATCCAATTTCTTGCAAATTGATCTTGATTGTGACCAATGTCCTGCAAATTGATCCTGATTGTGACCAATGTCACCCAATTTTGCCAATTTCGCTCAAAATTGAGCAATTCGGCACCTGTATCTGCTCAATTGTTCATTGTACTTGCTCAATTGCAAATCCCAAAAAAAAATTGAGGAAAATACCTTGTAATTTCTGATTTTTCTTCAATTTGCAGGCTGAATTTTGATTGCAGATGCTGTTGCAGGAGAGGGGGGCAATTCTTGCTGATGTTGCTGCAGAAAGAGTGCTGCTATTGATGCTGATGCTGATGCTTCTGCAGCTGTAGCTGATGCACGGCACGGGCTTATGAATGAATGTGCTGTTGAGGTTGATGCTGCGCTGAGAGTCATAGATCCCTTCAGGCTACTGTGAGCTTCTTCAAGAAAGCGAGCTTGGCCTTCCCCAATCACAAGGGGTTGCTCGAGTCGTCATGCCCGCCTGTGCGCTTGACTCATAGACCCATTCACACGTAGACGCCTGGCTGCGAATGATTCAACGCCCGGTGGTTTTACACCGTCGACTTTATTTCCGCCTGGTAGCAACACGTCGCCAGTCCACGCTCACCGCACCAAGGTTTGTGTTTTCGCCGCCTTCGCCCAACCTCCGCCTACGTGTGATTCAACGCCCGCCTTCGCTCATGTTTCGCCTAGCGCTTCTTCGCTCCACGCTGAAGGGCCAGCGCTGCCTTCGCCGTGTAGAGCTACCACACTCGCCTATCAATGGCCAGCGTTTTTGCACGCCTTGTCTGCCTGCGATTGCTGCGAGCAAGCTTCACTGTTCTATGCTGGCCGAAGGAGGTGTGAAACGAAAGCTATTTGTAAGCACCTATTCCACAGCCTGAGATGCTATCAAGAGGGAGAGGAGAGAATGAAGAGGCTCTTATACCAGTTGTGTGGGAGAAGGATGAATTAGGGTTAGGTTAAGAGTTCATGTGTGGGAGACATACACAGAGAAGAACAAGGGGGAGAGAGAGAGAGAGTTGTGGGGATAAGTCAACTCATGAGGCATGAGTGTGTGACTCCCCTATCACACATGTATATTGCACTAGTACACATAGTGCACTTAGTACATTAAAAGTACTAAGTGTACTATGTACTATAACTTATGGGCTTGTACACACTATAAGGGTGGGCATAACGCCTTTACCCCAACACCTGTTGAGGAAAATAATGTACATGTAAACACTCTTAGTAATGATAGGCTGAAATTTTTGCAAGAGCACAATGATTGTTTTGCTGATGAGTTACCAAATGAGTTACCACCTGTACGACCAAAAGATCATCGTATTGATCTTGTGCCGGGTAGCTCACCACCTAATAGGCCAGCCTATCGTGTAAATGCATCCCAGATCATGAAGCAAGTAAATGAGCTTCTTGAGAAGGATTTGGTTCAGCCAAGCTCTTCCCCATATTGTTCACCGTCCTCTTAGTTCAAAAGAAGGATGGATCCTTTCGTATGTGTGTGGATTATAGAGCTTTGAATGAGCTTACCATCAAGAATCGGTTTCCGATTCCACGCATAGACGACATCCTTGACAAGTTGGATGGATCGGCATGCTTCAGCCGAATTGATCTCAAGAGTGGATATCATCAAGTGCATGTAGTGCCTCAGGATGTACACAAAACTGCTTTCAGGACAGCATTTGGGCTTTATGAGTATCTTGTTATGCCTTTTGGTCTTACAAATGCCCCGGCTACATTCAATAGAATGATGGATCGCATATTCCGTGGGTACAGAAAATTTACAGATGTCTTCTTTGATGACATCCTAGTCTTCTCGAAGACCGAAGAAGAGCACAAAGCTCATTTGGCTATTGTTTTTGAAGAGCTCCATAAGCATAAACTCTTCATAAATGAAAAGAAGAGTGAGTTCTTCTTGTCAGAGATACATTATCTTGGACATATTGTGTCCAAAGATGGAGTGCGGATGGATCCGGCAAAGATTGATGCAATTCGGAATTGGCCCGAATTGAGTTCGGTGCATGAGATCCGTAGTTTTCTTGGATTATGCTCTTACTACTGTCAGAATCGTGTATGCGGAAGCTTAACACACGCAGTGAGAGAGAGAGAGAAGTTGACGAACAAGGCTTGAAGTGCTTTAGCAATGAATAGATGATAATTACAATGGGTGGGCATGGGTATTTATACCCTCACATTGGAAATGGCCGACTCATGTAGCATAAATTAAATAATAACTTATGCCCTTTGTTAAGACTCGTTTCCACATGAGATACTACTTTTAACACCCTCTCTGTAGCTCATAGTGGGCATAGATGAAGAAACCAAGTCGATGTAGATGCAACCATGGACACCTCAATACTGGCCGGATACCGAATACACCTCGAAAAATGCACCAAACAACCTGTCTCCTCAAGGAATGCCATCTTGAGCTTCAGCTGCCACATAGAATAATGAATTGCAGACAACTCCACATCCATGATCCCCCATTCATTGAACTGCGAACACATCACGTTCAAAAAAAAAAATCCTCTGAACCTTGAACTGTCGACACACGACGCCCAAAATTCTGCTACACAATGAACTAGGAACTCATCCCAACCATAGTCTACTACCAATGAACTACGAACACATCACGTCCATAGATTTGTCAAGCTGTTCCATGCCAGATGCATGTGCCTTGAACTCCGACACACGGGTCCAAATCACCAAAACGGGAGCACAGACTGCCCCTCTCTGCCACTCACATGCCTCTCTCTGGCTGAAGCACGTGGTAGCATCCATCCACCAAGCTAGAATGCTGGAGCATGTGCCAGTGTAGTCCTCGCCACACCGGCAGACGCCGTAGCATCTCTAGTAGAATCACTGTCACTGTCATCCTCGTCAGCTTTGCCTTTGCCTTTGTCATTCGTCGAGCCTTGAGCTTTAGCTTTGGATTTGCAATCCCGAGCCAAATGCCCTCGCTTTCCGCACTTATAACAACAGCTCCTAGACTTCTTATTGGATTCCGATGCAGCATGTGCCGATTCTACATCCTTCGGAACTCAAATCTTGCCTTGGGAAATGAGCACTGCTTCCTCCTCAATGAGAAAAGAGCTGAGATCATCAAATTCCAGCTTTTCCTTCGTGACTTGTAAGCGTAATGCCCTCGAGACCATCTCGTACTCCTCAGGCAACTTCGTAAGAACCAAGGCAGCTAACTGGGTACTAGTTAACGCACTATTCATAGCCGATAACTGATCATGGATAACCTTTGCCTTCATTAGAAATGACTGCATAGAGGTCCCGGCTTCAAACTTGATGGAAAACAACTGGCCGAGAAGGGTTACTGCTCGCATTGTTGAGTCTCGATCAAACATTCCTACAAGCTTTGACCACATTTCCTTGGCAGTCTTTAAAGTCTGAATGGCAGGGGAAATTTCCTTGGTGAGAGATTCTGCAATTGCCGACATCGCCTTCGCATTGTGAGCATCCCAATCCACAAGAGATTTGAGAAACTCCTCCTGAAGACGTGTGAACCGATTGCTATCCCTTCGGGGACGTTCCTCCGAGCCATCAACAATGTCCCATAAGCCTTTTCTGCTAAACCATAGCCTCATGATCAAGTTCCAATGCGCATAATTGTCGCCATTCAGTTTGTCGTCCTTGCTCGAACACGGGAGTCCCATCTTGAAAACTCCGTCCACCTCTTCTCAGTCGACTCGGTCTGCTCGCCTTGCTCCTTACTGCCTTCCTCTGCGCATCACCACCGGCGCTGCCTTGTAGCCGCTTGTGGTATTCACCAAGCACTGCTTTACTCTTTGTTCGGCTATGCTGGCTGCTGCTTGCAAGAAAAAAAAAACGCTTGTGTGCTCTGCCTACAAAAATGCAGGCCCTTTCAACACAGATGCCCTTGCGCTAGACTGCACACCTAGCTCCAGCCGCCTCCTTGCTCACTTTGGTTGGCTGCTGCAGATGCTCGCTATTCCCAGCCTTCACCTTCTTCTTCGTGCGGAGTGCATAGCCGAGGATCACGAGCGCCTACTGCTCCTTGCGTACAGCCAAGGATCAAGAGCTGAGCTCTGATACCATGTCAGAATCGTGTATGCGGAAGCTTAACACACGCAGTGAGAGAGAGAGAGAAGTTGACGAACAAGGCTTGAAGTGCTTTAGCAATGAATAGATGATAATTACAATGCGTGGGCATGGGTATTTATACCCTCACACTGGAAATGGCCAACTCATGTAGCATAAATTAAATAATAACTTATGCCCTTTGTTAAGACTCGTTTCCACATGAGATACTACTTTTAACAACTACCGCAGGTTCATTCGCCACTTTGCATGGATTGCTTCTCCTTTGCATGATTTGACAAAGAAGAAGGCCGTGTTCAAATGGACTAATGTAGAGAGAGATGCATTCCTCAAATTGAAAGATGCAACTACTCATGGTCCAGTGTTGATCGTTCCGGATTTGCAAAGTTTTGTGTGGAATGTGATGCATCTGAAAATTGCATAGGGGCTGTCCTTAATCAAGAGGGACATGCCGTGGCTTATGAGAATCGTAGATTGCATAATGCAGAGCTATCTCTTGGCATTTATGAGAAAGAGCTCTTGGCTGTAATTCATGCACTTACTATATGGAAACATTACCTTCTTGGGACTGATTTCACTGTGAAGACAGATCACCAAAGTTTGAGGTATTTTCTTACTCAAACTAAGTTATTAGAGAAGCATATGAGGATGGCCAATTTCCTCTCTATGTTTCATTTTCAGATCTTGCACACCCCGGGAAAGAAGAAAGTAGTGGCCGATGCATTGTCACGAAAGCCGTATGTAGCAGCTATCTCGGTTGCCTCTCATGGGGACTTGTCTACCATGCGTGATTTGTATCATACGGATGCTGATTTTGCCACTATTTGGGCTGATTTGATGGCTGGTCATGCACATCCCTCATATGTGATCAAAGAGGGTTATCTCATGAAAGATAATTGCCTATGTGTGGTGTCTGACATGAGACAAAAGGTTTTGGATGAGTGTCATGCTCCTCCATATGCTGGTCATAGAGGCATAATGCCTACTACGCACATGATTGAGCGGTATTTCTTTTGGCCAAGTATGGGGAAGGACATAGAGGCACATGTACATGCATGTATCACCTGTCAAAAGGTCAAATTTGATAGGCAAAAGGCACTAGGTTTGCTTCAGCCATTCCCTATTCCCACGCAGCCATGGGAAAGTATTACAATGGATTTCATTATGGACTTGCTACGTACCCAACAGGGTAATGATGGTTTCATGAACGGAAATTGCTCATGCCAATGCTGCATTGCATAGCATCTTTATCTGCTTGCTTGCAAATGAAATTGCATGCTGTTTTCATGCCTGCATGACCTATGTGTAGTTGGACGCCCGCCCGTGAACCGTGCGTGTGAAACTGTCTGCTGACATGGTTGTGTGGCATGTGAACGGGTGATAAGTATTACCCAATCTAGGCTCAAATAGCCCTTAGGACTTAGCCAATATTTATAAGTGAGTGCGTTCCCACTTCATTAAAGTTTGGGCGCCCAAAAGTCACTTATAAATTATGACCGCTTCCAAGTTCACACTCACTGAAGTCCCGAGGCGGACAAGACTCAATGTCCAGGACCCGATCCTCCCTTTTTACTCATAAATGGGCATCTCCCCATGTCCTCTCACCTGATTGGACCCCAATTCACTTATTAAGAGAAAATTCGTGTTTTCTCTTCATGAGGATTTTTGGAGGCTGAAAACTCTGTTTTTTCTACCATTTTTCTCCATTTCCAAGCTCTCCATAGCCATACCCAACTTGCTAGGGTGTTTTCCAAGATTCCAAGAGTGTTTCCAAGTGCTAATCACTCTCCTACTCACTCCCAATGACTGAAATTCAACAAAACAGCTCTCATTTTTACTGTAATTTCTGGTCTTTTTGCTGAAAACCCTAATTTCAGCCTTCCTTTCTCAAGTTGAACCATAGGGGAAGCTTTCCCAGGGTTCACTTCATCCTCTTGAAGACTTTTCTCGGGACGAAGGATTGCGGCAAATCGAAGATATCAACACTTCTAAGGCTTCCAACGCGAAGGCTTCCGCTTGCAACAACTTCTATGAAGACTGGTAAGCTAATTGGACAATGTGTTGTCATTACTTATTCAGTAGAAGGACAGGACTCCTTGTTTAGCCCCCCTGTGTGATATTTCTCTTGTCCTATGTGCTCTTGAAGATGTTGCTACCCTGCTTGGTAGAACTTAGAGCCAATGGTAGAGAATATGGACACTAAAGTCGGGCCGGGCATCAAGGTAGCTCCATGGTGATCTACATCGACATACCAATGTTTTCTAAATGCTGAATTTCATATGCATTGGCATGGAGGATTTGGCAATGGATGCCCGTGAAGCTATGTATTGAATTTCTCCAATAGTAATACAATTTACTCAAGGGAGGGGTCGGCCGTTCCGGCTCATTATGTGTCTCTTGTCAATTCAGCAATTTACTTTTTGTATTTGAGCAAGTGTCCTTCAAATCTTAGTGTATTTAAGTGTATTGATTAGCATTGTGTTCAACCAAGTTACACCAGCTATATATATGCCCATATGAAGGCAACCGACTAGGGAAAAAGTCCTCCATGACTGGGAAAAATAACCAAGACTCCATAAAATGGGAAATAATATGGGAAAACATATGTGAGGGGTGACCAACCCCTCTAGCTAACATGGTCAACACTAGAGGCTAAAATAGGACACCAAACAGGAAGCTAGCAAGAAGGGGATGATGTCTAACACCCCCTCTCAGCACCGGATGCTGAGTGAACTCCAAGAAGCCAGAGACGCTGTCCTCGATCAAAGATGAAAGACTGCAGAAACAGGTACCAAGAAAGCTCCACAAGCAATCTCCTCAACAACTCAGCGACAAAAGCAACAGAACAAGCTCCCAAGTACACCGCTCCTCTGAAAGAAAACAACCAAGTAGGTTGCAACGTGTTGCTCCAAATAATGGTTCCAAACCCAAGTGTAAGAACACTCCCCGAAGTCGAATGTCGTGTATCCAACCTGGAGAAAGTATGAAAAACCTCATAACCAACCAAGATCAGATCCTGTATATAATCAATCTTGGGAGAAGCAAACTGCTCCTCACTGCAATCCTCAAAAGAAATAGACTCAATCTACTCCAACTCTGTACCAAGAGTAGCCAAATACTGTACAAAAGCATCCTCTGAAAAGGTCGACATCGCAAGATGTAAAGACTCTGTATAAAAGATGGAGTCCGTCTGCTCGAACTCCGTACCATGAGTTGCCCAATGCTGTACATAAGTACACGCCACTGAGGTGGGCATCGCAAGATGAAAGGACTCCACATTCCCCTCTGAAAACTGATGTCGTCGGACTGATACAAGCCCAACCTAATTCTGATCCAAATCCAAAAAACTCTAGAAGTACCACTGTGCTCCAGGCACGATTAGCAACCATAGATCCAAAGCATCTCACTGGGTCCAAAAAACCATCCTCCAAAACAACAAACCTGCAGAACTGACAAGGGAAGGGGCATCCTCAGAAGCATCACAAAGAGAGGCAGAGGTAGACTCCTCACAATGAGGAAGGAAGCAGGAATATAAACTGCAGTGGTAACAAAAGGTTAGTACATATAAAAACCTTTGCCCAAATAAAGTTGCTAGTGGGCCTTGTTACATAAAATGACTTTGTGCACATTTACACATATATATTAATCTTGTTCTCACTTGCACATTCCATTAAGCTGAGTCCTGTACAAATTAAATTAAATATATTTTTATACGATATTAATTCATCAAAATTATGATAAAATATATACATGTAACAATCCTCCCATTTTGAGAAAGCAATTATCCTCAGTTGCATAAGAAAAATATCGAGAGAAGAAGATTATGATGTCATAACCTACAAGGTAAACTCAGAGGTCTGAACATGGATCAGAGGCACAAAGGTTTGGCTCATAGGTTCTTATGGACATGGAATACCAATCAAGAAAGCTTGTGCAACACGAAAATTGGTGATCATCACAGTGATTATCAAATAAAAAATAACATGTACAAAAAGTTTAATACAAAAGAAAAATGATCATCTTCACATCACCTCAATTGGTACCCTTGTATAGTGCGACACTTCAATCGGTACCCTCTCACATCTCATGCAGTGCGACACCTCAATTGGTACCTTCACACATATACCATCTAATGGGGGCTGATGCTCCTCTCATGTTCTATGTTCCTGGTATCCCATGATGAGTTTCCATGTGCGACACCTCAATTGGTACCTTCACACATATACCATCTAATGGGGACTGATGCTCCTCTCATGTTCTATGTTCTTGGTATCCCATGATGAGTTTCCATGGGACAATTTTGTATCACCCCACTGAGATAGCTATGTTTTTGTATTTTCCATTCCATGATGAGATATCCCATGCACAATATTGTATCGCTTTGGTCTCATAGGCCCATTGGGTCTTTAGCAGACGCTTAATCTCTCTCTCTCTCTCTCTCTCTCTCTCTCTCTCACACACACACACAATTTAAGCGGATTTTCAGCCCTGAAAAATGATCTGCAATGGAAAGCTAGCATACTTGCGTACAGGGCAGGGTTCTCTACATGGCGAGCAACACGGGAATGCAGGGTGCAGGCTCCACGCAAGAACTTGCTGTCTCGGTGGTAGTAGCCCATGAGGCGAAGGGCAAACCCTGTCAGACCAATGGGCTGGCGCTCCAACACTCGCAGTTTCGATTCCGGGGGGAGGGTGAGGGATTGTGGCTTCGAAGCGAAGAGCAGTTTGGCGGCCCCCTGCAAAAATGTGAAAGCAAAAAGAAAGATATTATCGTAACCCTAATCATGAGCAGAGAACAGGACGATTTAAAGGTGGGGAAGAAAAAATGGACACCTGCGTCTCGCTGTCTTCTACGCTTTTAGGGCCTTCTTGGAGTGCGGGGTTGGAAAAGAGTCGCAAAGCCTGCAGAGTGTAGTAGTTGCAGCAGTTGCGGCGACAGGCTTGCCTGCTCCATCTCGCGAGCATCGTGCACGCGCAAGGGAAGCTGGAGTATTGCAATTAAAGATATTTATTAAAGGGTGACAAGGCTATGATAATTTGTTCACTCTCTTAGTACCATATTCTAGAATTGCTTGGGTAGCTCGGCTTTGTGTATATTATTAAAATATATAGTACAACAAGAATTTAAAAGTACATTAATCCATTTTTAGCATGATTTTTTACTCGAACCCGACTTAACCGTCACTAAAAACTTGCCTTCATCCACCAAAGTTGTGATACCTTGTTGATCTTAAGCTAATTCGTCATGTTTTTCCTAATTTTTACAACAGTTGCAACTGCCTCCTCTCTTGCATGGAGTTCCTTCAGAGGGGTACTAAAGGTCCATGCAAAGCCAAAGGGATCAGCCGCCTTGTAATGCATTGTGCCTGCCTCCAAGGCCTTTGCATAGGCTACACCCACACTCATTGAATCTTTATAAGGTTTGTATTTGCTTCATCACTCATAAGCTAGATTCACCATTTGTGCCTATGATCTCTCCCGTACATTTAAAATATAAATGCACAGTAGTAGGAAGATGCACAGATATGAATGCACCGTAGTAGGGAGATGCACTTTTGAGAGTATATTAGCGTGCTTATCGAGCCATGACCCATGCTTATCAAGTCATGACCTATTATCTTAGTCAATGAAATCACATCTGTTATGTTTTGAAACCACACACGTCTTCGTTAATCGATCCACATTCATAGGGTACCAACAAGTTAATGATTCACCCTTGCTTGGCAGCCCAAATTTCTCACAAGAGACCCACTAAGGCCCTAAGTGATATTTCTTTTAGTATAATATGACTAAGGCCTAGGCAACCCCTTTCTATATGGGTTATATTTATCATTCAAATGTTATTAACCTTAGTGTTCTTGAATTCTAAAAAGAAGAAGCTTACTTTACAAAGAGAAAATGTTGGTCTTCCATGAACTCTTTTTCTAATCATAAATCATGTCTATTCTGGTCTCAAACTTCGTTGAAATTTTTGACTCTATTTGTCCCTTATGCAAATAGGTGTCATGACCAGCTTTAAGAATCTCTTTCCCATTACATTTTGTGGTGGCTATTATCACGTCATTACAAGCACGCTTAACCTAAGCCATGTTTTCCCCTTACCTTATTGCATGTGGCTACCTACCTTCTATCCTTGCCTTAGCGAATGGGACATTTGAGATATTGCTTCTTGCACCTCCCTTGGCTATGCAAGACACGAGTGATCCCCTCTTATACACGTGCTAAGTATTGTGAATACCTTCAAGTACACATAACAACGAACATAAGCGAGTAAAGTCCACATCAAACCACTTCAATCCCATACATAGCAAAAAGCATGGGTAGATCAAATCTACTACCAATTGCAATAGCTAGCATACTCATGACTAGCTTAAATCCTTTGAGTTCCTTCAATTTCGTAGTACTCAACATGCCTCGAGCTCATGGAGCTTAAACATATTGCCCACTTTGCCATTTGTTAAAGCACTTGTTCAAGTCAAGGATGGTGCTCGTTGTTGTAGGCTCAGGCCTAAGAGAGTGGACTTTGGCATGGAGGCACCCCATCATTAGGCTCATATGGTGGTGCTTTATGTGGAACAAAGTAACAATGGGACTACATACATAACAGAGTTAGTAGCACTATGCTACATATAGCAGAGTTGGCAGCATTGGGTTGAGATAGTAGATAGTAGCATTACACAAGGCAACAACTTGATGGTTCCCTAATAGAGGTGACCAGTAGAAGAGAGAGAGAGAGAGAGAGAGAGAGAGAGAGAGAGAGAGAGAGAGAGAGAGAGAGAGAGCATTTGAGAAAACCTCTTGACTCCAAGAAACGAGTAGTGCTCAAAATTTAAGAAGCTTAAAATATAGCAAAATTTAAATATAGATTGAAAACAATTGGATGCTTATGTTATGTACCTAATGAGATAATCGCAATGTTAGTCAGCCTGAACTTGGGTTAGAGGACCTTCAAGACGATGATATAAACTTGATGATAATCGTATGGTTAGTTAACCTAATATTGGGTTAGAGAACCCTGAAAATTAGTGCAACAAGATGATTACATGGGGTAGGGTGTTATTATTATTCCATAAGTGCAAATTAGTGTAATAAGATAATTATATGGGCTATGGTGTTAATTAGTATTATCTCATAAGTTTTAGTTATTTATTGGAATATTATATTATATCGTGTTGTCAAGATGATAAGAGGTATTTGCTTAGGCATGGGACATGGTCCACACTCTAAGCCTTAGCCTTTGTTCTTAAGGGAGGTCTATCAATGTCTCATCGATGTAGACCTATGTGTTATGGCTCACCCTAACCCTCCTTGAAACACATTCAAAAAGAGATTACTTAGTGAACGCAACTGTCATTGAGGATCTTTCCAATGGTCGAGCTCATAACCCTTGAGGTCTCCAAGCTCTACAACTCCTTACGAAGCAATTCCACCTCGCCTCCCGCGAGCGTTTTCACACTACCATGTTGCACTACGGGTACTCGTCCCTCCTCTCACCTCACTTCACTCACACACACTCACTAGCATGCATTAGGGAGAGAGATTAGCAAGAGCAAGACTCAATTGCACAATGGGAGAGTAAGTTGTATTATGAGAGATATTCACTTATATACATGGCCATAAGTGTTCACACTCACTTAAATTGTGGTCGACCGAGCACTTTAGGCTCATAAGAGGCCTAATGCTATTACAATGACTACTCTCATGATATATCCATAAAGTACATCACTTAGGACTTCATCCTATCTTGCTACTACATGCTCTTGAAGTGGGAATCGCCATAAATACTCCGTCGCACCATTACGGGTGCTTGTCCAAATTATAGCTTTGGACACTATTGCTTCATATCTTGAATGTATGACCCTTTGGTGTATCTATCGTCGTGACTCCTTGATGTAAGATAATGGCGGTAGATTTTGTTAATCCTTGAATTGGGTTAACATCCCCCTCTTCCTGATGGCGATGACGTCCTCGTGATCGTGTTGAAGACCTTTGTGCGGGGAGAATGGACAAGCTTTGCCAATGGTGCTGAAGTTGATTGACGCTCAATGGTCTTTGTCCCTCCGGAAGGAATAAGAAAAGCTAGTTAGTGAATGAAAAGGTTAGTGGTTTATTGGAAATTCCTAACAGGGTGGGGAGTGGGGTTTTTTGCGAATGATTGCATTTTTATATTTGTGCGAGTTTTTTTTTGTTCACTTTGTTTTTGGCAATCATAAGCAAGGTTACATGTGATTTTTGTTAGTGGGGATACTAAGAGATGTTAATAATGGGAGAGAAAAGAGGGAAGGATCCGGAGAAACATAGACTTAATTATCAGAACGAGATGGTGATCCTCAATTCCTCATTTGATTCATCGAAGTGATATTCATCGTTTTAAGATTTTGCCTTCGATGATATCCCTTTATGTGGCAGGATTCTTATCAAATGTTGTTGGTGTAGGACATGTTCCTGCTTTTTTTTGTCCATGCGCTTTTTATGTTTTTATGTATATTTAAGTGCTCTTATGAAGCAGATATACATGAAGTACAAGAATTGAGTCATATAGACTCTTATTGAACCGCTCTATGTTGAAATAACCACTTGTTGGTGAGAACTGAAAGAATTCAGTCGACTTGTGAGACTAATATAGATGTTCCTGGAAGTTGTCGATGGTGATGTTTTGGTGCAAATGTTCTTGAGTGCATGAGTATGGATATGTACTCATGGAGTAGCTGCTACATTAGTTTAGCCAAAAGAATAGTAAGCAATAAACTTAACAATTATATAATGGCTATTGAAGATATTTGGGAAAGTGTTAATGCGTGAGATGGCTTAATCCATGATGTGGCTTAAATCGTGAAAGTGCAGGTTCTTAAGCCATGAGACTGTTAATTCATGCGAGACCTAAACTCGTGAGATTGCAGGTTTTTTGGCCATGAAGGGATATTCTGTGAAGTGGTGTTTCCGTGAATGGAATTCCGTGAAAGGTAATTTCATGAAATGGAATTCCGTGAAATGGTAATTTCGTGAAGGGTAATTCCATGAGATAGAATTTCGTGAGTGAAGGGTAATTCCATGAGATGGAATTCCGTGAAAGTGCTGGTTTTGACGACCCTGTGAAGTTACAGGTTTTGATTCTGATGATTTTTTATTGAAATGATTCTATGAGGGCATGACATGCGAGCAACAAGTTCTTGTGCACTTACGCTTCACGTCCAGAGGGGTGACAAGAGCATTGTGAGTTTGTTTTTGATGCGCTCATAAGTCTCTATTGCAGACATGGAAATTGCTTCTTGAATTTTCGGCTCACATGTTGCCGAGGAAGTAGATAAGACTCTTGGTTAGTTACCATTAGGGTTTTTTGAACACACAAGCTCTTGTGTAGGTGCTGAATGTACGAGAGTGGTTGAGTGCCTTGCTTGGTGTTGTTTGGGCCTCCATTCTTGTTGAACTTTAGGTGAAGTTGTTGGGGTTGATGTTGATGGTGAGGCTTTCTTTGCGTTGTTTGATTTTGGCAACCATATGATGGGATTACCATCATAGTATCCTTGTTGTTGAAGCACATGCACAGGCACCCATCTTTAATGAACATTATAAACTGGTGGATATGCTCGGTGCTGAGGCTTCCTTCTTTGTGCGCTTAAGCTTAGGGGACTTTGTGATGCGCTTGGGAATCCAAGTTTTGGTATTACTTTGGTAGTACCCTTGTGCTTGCAATAATGTTTTTGGTACCTGGTGGAGTTCTTTGAGGAACTCTCATAGGCTTTTGTGGACGGTGTTGTGGAGTATTTGTTTTTTTCTTTGGCCTCTAGGTGCTGTGTTGAGGGGAAGAGGCTTTGACTGTCGAGGAACCCAAATTTTATTGGCACCTTCGTAGTAGCCTTGGGCTACAAGTAGTTGCTTTTCCACCCACATCTTGATACTTTTAAGATACCTTAATTGTGGCTGTCTTGGTGGAGTTTTCTTTTGGGTTGATGTGGAAGGTTTGGGGCCCTCCTTGACTTTGGTGGTACTGAGGCTACAAGTTTGAGACTAGTAGCCTTGGGCTACAAGTAGTTGCTTTTCCACCCACATCTTGATACTTTTAATATACCTTAATTGTGGCTGTCTTGGTGGAGTTTTCTTTTGGGTTGATGTGGAAGGTTTGGGGCCCTCCTTGACTTTGGTTGGCACAAAGGCTATAGGTTTGAGACTCATGGCCATTGTTGACGATAATGAGGCTAAAGTCTCTTGTGGAGTGTGGCTGTCGATGATGAGGCTTTCGAACATGCTGTTGTCTCCTTTGGTGGGGTTTGTCAACGAAGAGGTATAGGCTCCGGAGCTTTTCCTTTGAGTTCACTGCTGCGAGAAATAGATGGTTGCATCGTGGGAACTTCTTCATGAATAGCTGTTGATTGCAAGGTCTTGGCATTGAACTTCGTTGGTGAGGATGGGGTTGAAGGAGTAGATGCTTTATCAGAGTCAGTCGTTCAACGTAGATGGTAGGTCATTGCGTAGAGGGGCTTCTGTGGAAGAGGCTTGTAACCTTTTGCATTCAGCATCATAGAAATCCATTAAAGTTGAATCCTCTTCCTTGTAGTATGGTATTGTCAACTTTTTGTCGTTGACCATCATGATGACTCTGTCACTAACAAAGCACAGTGGTGCTTGGGAAGCAATAGTCCATTCATGCCCCAAGATCAAATCTACTTCCAACACATATACTCAACCACAGAAAACTTGCAAGTAAGGGGGTTAGTTTCAATATACATTGTATGTTCAAAGTAACCCAAACATGGCATGTTCAAGTCTTGTGTAAAGGGAATTCTTTCAGGATGTGCCGTGAGTGTTGGTTGACCTAACAAATCTCATAATTTGAGGGTCATGAGATTATGTTCTCATGTTAGATAAAGTTGTGCTTAAGCTGTTGTGATTTTATTTGAAATTTTCAATCCAACCATAATCCAAGGGATATTTTTAGTAAGATATGTTGGAAGTTCCAGCTCCTCCAAGGCCTCTTCCTTCCGTAATAACAATTGTACATTGCATATAGGAGGGTTTAAGGTGACTGTTTGCATGGATTCATCAATTGAATACAATGAGTCATGTATCCAAGTTCCACCAAGGATGACATCATACTCAAGGGAATATAGGGTAACATGGAATGTAAATTCCACATCTCCACTGATTGTTTTAGTATCATAGCTAAAGTAACCTGGAACTTCAATGCTTTGTCCATTGGCACCTCTTGCAAGACCATTGTCTACAGGGGTAAGTTTAGGTTGTCCCAATGACACCCAAGTGTCTATTGTCATGATGTTATGAGACTAGCTCGAGGGCTAATCAATGCGCATTTACACTTAACATCATTGCTTGTAGGGAAATCTAACCATACCATGATAGAATCTTCCAAAGGAACCATGGATGTTTTAGTTTTTGTTTCAGCTTCAGATCTTGTTTCTGTTTTATATTCCCATTCACTTTCATCCTCATTTTGGCTCTCAGCTTTTTCAAGAGTATCGAATGTGTACACTGGCACACTTGGCGCTCTGACAATTCTAAATGACGTCTGTTTGGAAGCTTGCGAATCCTCATAGTCCCGTTTTATGGAGCTCTTTATGTCTTGTTATAACTCATGTTGAGCCCTTAAACGTGCAAGTGCTGATGTTATGTTGGCTTCACCATGAGAGAAGAGCATTCCTCCAAATGAGGTTTTGAGAGACTGCTTTAATTTTGTAAGGGAATTATTGAATTCCTCATGTGCCTTCTCAAGCATATAATTCGTGCAATCTGTCAAATGACTCTTCTGTAGAGAGTATGTCTTCCTCTTGAAAGGGGAAGTGGTACTCCTCTGGGCTTTGTATTTTGGTTGCTTTTTTAGGATTGGCATTATGAGGCTCCATCACAACAGGTGATCCTGTGGGTAAGACATTCAACCAAGCTAAGTATGCTCTCTTAAGCTTGCTTTTTGCGTTCCGCATATGTCGTCATATGATCATGATTTTCCATTTAGGGTGGTTGGGTGGGTTTTAGTTTCTTGATTGACTTATGAGATGCATTGAGTGATGAATCATAACTTATTTCATCCTCACTAAGTGACGTACTAGAACTTGTTTCATCTTTTGACTTTCTTTGAATCGTCAGTTTTTCATTATATTTGCCCATGCGACGAGATCGAATTTTCTTTTGGGCTTTTGTACCATGTGTCTCACATGTGGGTTTTGTGGTTTATGTGGTGACCTTTCAGGTGGACGTTTTTGCATCATGTATGGCTTTTGGCCCTTTTGGGTTTATGTCCCCTTTAAGGTTTATGTCCTCCACATGCTCCTTTTTCCTATCTTTTAATTCAACCTTGGTTTCAATAGTTTGTTGTCCCTTGTCTTTTTTGGGTTTAGAAGGTTTTGTTTTCTATTTTGGGTTCTACTTTAAAGCATGTTCTTCTACCCATGTTGAGGTATTGTCTTTTGCGTTCTTTTTTATCGTCTCTCGTACCTTGGCATGTAAGCATATTCAAGGGTATCGTGGACAATTGCCTGTTTTTGTTATGACTAGATGATTTCTAAGCAATCCCTATATCTTTCAAGACAAGGCTATGAATTTGCAAGAAAGAAAGCACCATGGTAAGCCTATGGAAATGCATGGCGCTTGTGTTCCTCCTGGTATATGTTGTAGTTTTCTACTTTCTCATAATGCGACGATCGCTCAAACTTGCCAACAAATTTCAGCACAGGTAGCAAGAGTGGTATATTGCAGGGGTTGGGATAAGAAATATTGTGGGCACGCCTCAATGATGTGTCTGATAGCCAATGGTGAAATATTCATGAGAACTTACAAGTATTCACACTAGTGATGTTAGAAAGCCATAGCAAAGTTGACATCAACTTGTATAGCTTGCGATGGATTGATTACTTAGTCTTGATGGAGAGATGCTGACCCATTATTTCTACTATAACAATTTGGCAATCAGTGGAGTTTGGTAAGCTTTATCACCATGGGAGATATTCCTTGTTAGATATGGGGTGCTAAATTTTATGTGGCTTTAATTCCTTCTTATTTGGCACTTCTTCAAGTATTGGGAATTGGTTGGTGGTGTTGAGGTCATAGAGAACATGCCACATTGCATCAAACTGCTACGATCTTGAGGGTTTATGGGAGATTTGGCATGCATCTTAGAATTGTTGGCTTGTGAGATACTTATACATCCCTCTTGGAGGAGCTTGTTGGAGATGTCTGAACATTTGGGTAGTGTTTATTTTTTGCACGATTTGGATGGTGGAAGGCACATAAATGCGAATAAGATAAGTGCCTTGCCAATTTTGTAAAAGAAAAAGGCCAATCTTGTACGCACAATTTATTATTGGCTCAAGGAATTAATTTTTAAAGATGATACCCATGTCATGGAGACAGCCCCATTCATGGGGGGGGGATTGAACCCAATGGTTTGTCTTGTGTGGTGAAGTATATTTCCGTTCAAGTGTTTACATTCATCACTTCTATACTTTGTATTATTTCTCTATTCATTTTAATTAAGTTATTGAGAGTATGTGGTTTAATTTTATACTTGGAGAAAGATTCCTGTTTCAATCTAAGTTCTTAAAGTCACGAAAGGATGTGAGTTAAGAGAGTTGAATGCACATTGGAAACATACAAGGGTCTAGATATAAGTGGAATCTAATTTGGGATTGGTCTTAGAGGGATTTTATTTGATATTGCAAGTGGTTTAGCAATTGGACTATCCGAGCGATGTACTTGCAAGCAGACCCAACTGAAACTAGCTCTACCCAGCCAAGTGGTTTGGGTTTGGTCTTAGTGGGATTTTCTTTTAGATTGCAAGTGGTTTAGCAATTGGACTATCTTAGCAATGTACCTATAAGTAAACCTAGGTGAAATCGGCTCTACCAAGCTAAAATAAGTGTAAAATGAGGGTGAGAAGTGTTTACCTAGCTGTCTGAAGGGAAGGGATGACGTTGATTGTCGCTTTTTGCTGGAATGCTGATAGTGGCCAAACGAGGAACATCTTCTCATGCCAATAGTGGCTTATTGCCAGTGCGGTGTTGCATTGATTGTTTCTTTTTTTGGAATGCCGATAGTAGCAAATAAATGAGGGACATCTTCTGACACCAATGGTGGCTTCTTGCTGTGCGCGACAGTGTTGCCTTATTGCCTACTCTGCTGCTGCTGCTGCCAGTGTTGATTTTGGTGCATTGGTCAGTTGCTTGTGGTAGTGCCAACTTTATGGTTGTTGTGTTGGTTTGACAGTCTTCTTACCAAGGGACTTATAGCTTTACTAGGTTGTATGTGGTAGATGTGGTAGGGCTTTGAAGTTGTCAATAGGATGATGCTTAGCTACCTTATGGGTGTGATGATGTGGTTGGGATGCCGATTTCTTGGCTTGAAGTGTGGAGAAGATGAGGCTAGATGGTGTTGAAGTGGCCGATTGTCTTGTGTTGGTACGCCAAACCTATGGCGGTTTGGTTGATGAAGCCCCGGACATGGTGTGGTTGTCGAACAAGCCAAGGTTGAGGTTGGTTTGATGGTGTTGGGGCAGGGAAGCCTTGCTTGCTCTCTCTCCCCCTCAATCTCTCTCCACCCCTTTCTTTCAACCTTCTCATCCAAATGCATACTTGGGGCAAGAAGCCTTACTTGCTCTCTCCCACTCTCTCTCTCACCCACACCCCTTTCTTTCAAACTCCTCATCCAAATGCTTGGGAAGAACATACACTTGTTTGGCATACTTCCTAGAATTTCTTTCCTCCCACAAGTCTGGGCAATCACTTGACTAGTAAAACGGCAAGACATCACAAAACTAGAGTGTAACAACCCAAGATCATCAACCTTCCCTTGGCCAAGATAATGATGCTAGTCTTGGTTTCAGGGAATACCACCAGTCAGTTTGAGTCTTTATGGTTATTGTCTTTACTCATTGTCAAAGTGGCCAATATTACAACCAGTGGCATTGTTTTTCATTTGCTTCATGCTAACTCATTGTCGACGTGGCCAATATTACACCCAATGGCATTGTTTTTCATCTGCTTCATGTGGCTTACCATGAGAATGTTCATGTCACCGGTAGTAGTTAACAAAGATGTCAGTAGTGTCAACAAAAATTTTGAGAGTCAAGATAGGAAGTATTAACAAAGATGTCAAGTCTCAAAAAAATATGAGAGTCAAGACAGGAAGTCCTTGGAAAGCACATATGGGATCAATCTCGATAAAACAACCACCCATGTCCCTACATCTTTCATATATCAGTAGCACAACCCTTGCTGACATGATCAATCTTAGTAAAACAACCACCCATGCCCCTATAGCTTTCATATATCAGCAGCACAACCCTTGCTGACATGGCTATACCATAAACAACAATGACTTTCTAGCCTATCATAACATCAGTGGCCCTCATGAGTCCATCTAGTAGAGAGTGACGGCAACTATAGAAGTTTTCAAACTTGCTCTTGGCAATCACTGAGTCATTCATATTAATGGTGGAATGAGTAAATATCCATAGGCATGCATTTGGTAGAGGTGGTGCACCCCACTGGTAGTTTCCTATGACACACCAAGTAGTGACTTGATGCCCTTTAAAGATGATGGAAAGAACAATTTAAAACTTAGGGTTGGAAAGAGGGCACCATCTTCGGTAAAAGCTTCCTCAGCCTTTACACCCTCATGGATGAGGAGAGTGGAAACACCAACAATATCAACAAATCAGATCGAGGCCACCACCTAGAACCCAACAAAGGGCTCTCTCAATGCACCACCAATATTCGTGTAGTGTTTCCCCTTTCAGGCAAAGGAAGAGACACACATGAGTAATGGAAGCAACATCATGGTCCTGGGTGGAGAAGATGTTGTAGGAATACCTTGGTACCAAGTGGGGTTAGGGTTTGGAGGCGAAACTAGAAGTGTAGGGTAGAGACATGTAGGGGGCAGTAGCTCGGTTGGGAACATTGGCAGAGGAATGCAGGGGTGCAGGTGGCGAGAGGAAGTGTGGAGGCATGGAAGATGGTGATGGGGTAGTTAGATAGAATCCCGACACAAGCGAGCATGCATGAGCCGAGCAATGAGGCAACCATAAAGGGAATGCATGAGATGCGAGAGGACATCAGCTCTCGCTGGGGTGATGGTGGCGATGAAAGGGTGCAGGAATAAGGTATGCATTAACATCTCATCTAAACTGGTTAAAAGACAAATTGGTTTGTTCTCCATGAGCAGCGCAATCTGGGAAACCACCTAGCAAAGCTGACTTGGGGAGGCGGCTTTAAGAGAAAGTCTTTCATGGCATAGCAGTATCTCAGGTGTATTACCTAGGCAAAGGGTTTTTCAATGTGTTATTTATTAAAGGATAGATGCTAGCTGACTTGTTTGCAAAATCCCCACTGTGTTTGGGATAGAAGTTGATTCATGCCATGCCTTTTGATCCAACGTTTGACTTCAATTGTAATCTGATCTAGATTTCTTTCACCAATTCTTAAACTTGGCTGTCTCATCAATGGGATTGGGGTACTGAGTCAATTTCTTTAGAAGATTTAGTAGCTCAGTCCACTTGGGTCTTCCAGCTATAGCCTTTTGAGCCATATCCAGAATCTCATCTCTTGGTGCTCCTTTCAATCCCTATCATCATCTTAATGATCACATTGCCTTCTTTCTTAGCCCTAGCTATTTGTTGGGTTTTGACTTCTTTTGTTGTTTCCTCCCTCACTTCTTTTGTCCTTTGGATCTATTTATGGAAGTGTGCAAGATTTCATCATTGTCTTTATCGATTATCTTGGACTTGGTTTGAGCAACTATGAGTAGATTCTCTGCCAACTCGGCCACACTCAAGTCCTTGAGTAGGACATAAGTAGATTCTCTACTAACTCGTCCATACTTAGGTCCTTCACTAGGACTAGTTGGGCACCTTTGAGTGATGCATCTCCTATCTCTTGGTTTGGTTGGACAACTTCTACATCCTTGCCTTGCAAATTTTCTACTAGGTCTATTGCCTAGCAGGGCAGCACTCATCAAAGATGTAGAAGTCATCCACTCTACGGGTCTAGGCAGGGTAGTGCCTAGACCTATGAGATGGTCATGGAGCCTCTTGCTCTTAAGACTGATCATAATCATCCTAGTCTTTTGTGGGTGTTGTATCTCATATGGAGATACTTGGCTCTAGCAATACGTAATCCCCATTGTTTCTCCCTCCTCTTTCTTGAGGTTACATATCTGTGTAATGGGGTTTCATCTAGCTCCATTGGGATGCGAATCCCATAATGAAAGTGTGTCTCAAGACCTTATAGCTAGCCTTTTCAAGTTGGCTTAGAGATCTAAACCATTAGAGTGCTTTGTCTTTAAGCAAAGTCCAATCTTGGTGGGATCATCAATCCTTCTAAATACCCTCTCAAATTTGACTAAACTTCTCTAGGTAGTACTAAATGAGATTTCCGATTCCATCAAATTTTGTCATCATCCTTGAGATGTGGATTAGCTTGGCTTTATCCAACCTTGAGCCTCTAGGTGCTATGTTGGTTGTAACCCCCATTTCAACTTCCATCCTTAGCACGTCTTTTGCGTATTCTCAGATGGTTGGGAAATGTAAGGAGGTTGTTATGTCGAAACCTCTATTTTAGGGTATGGGATCTCTTGTCCTCCTATGGGATTGGGTTGTGTGATTTTCGAGTGGCACTTATCCTTTGTTAACCTATCTTTTTGGCTACATGCTCACTAGGATAAGGACACGTTCTGTGAATGCCATTGTGGATCCCTTTGAGATGAGATAGTTCCAAATACTAGCTTTTGAACCTTCCCTATGTTCCCCATCTCCTCGTCCAACATATAAGAATTAGAACTTAGTTCCATGGGTAAAGGTACTTCTATAATGAGCTCTTATGAGAGTGAGAATCCTGCTTACACTGTGTGCACTTAGAGTTGGATATATTGAGGTACACTTGTCCCTGGTGTTACAAAAGACACATGTCCTAATTATCATAAAAATTATCATTGTTGGGCTACTTGTTAGTCATAGTCTACTTGGGATAAAACCAACTTAGGATCGACACCAAATTTTTAAAACATTGTGGCATCGTTTGACATGGTGTGACTACTTCTTGGGCGAGCGAACGTTGAGGTTCTTGGTCCTGCTCCCGCTCTCTCAGTAGAGCTTTGCCCAAAGATAGGGCGATTAAATACCTTCTTCATAATAAAATTTAAGGTGCTTTATAGATCCATTTTTAAATCTGGAGCTCTTCTTCATAAAATTTAAGATGCTTTATAGAGCCAGTTAGTGAATCTGGAGCTCAATTATGGAGGGTCCTATTTCTAGGGGTTCCATTGGTCCTCTACTTGCACATGTGTTTTGTTTGCTTATTTCTTCCCAAAGCTCCTTGCTTGAGGTGGATCTGAAGGAGTCTAGTATTCTTAATAGGGAGCACTCTGTTGAGTGTTAATTGCTGGGATCAAAGGCTTGGTGGGTTTAAGAAAGTACATTTTGATATACTATTGTTAACTATATTATCATTTTCAACAATTAGTCCAAATTGGGTTCACATCAAAGGTCCTTAGTGCTTTTGATATAGGTCTAAAAATGGTTTCAAACACGTTTTATTTTTTTCTACTAGGCTTATATGTGTAGGTTCACGCCTCCAAGTTCACTTGTTTAGGTTCACGCCTCTAGACTTGTGTCTATAGGCTTACGTCTCTCAGATCATGTCTCTAGGTTCAGGTCTACTCTCACGGATCTAGGTTCATGCCTCTAGACTCACATATGTAGCAAGATCATGTCCTTTTTGTATGAACTCAACTCACATACTTTCCTTGTATGAAATAACCGTACTTGGGGCATATAAATCTAGGAATTAGGCCTATGACAAGGCTGGTGTGCACTTATTGGGATAATAATTATACTTTAATTGTATGAAATAAGCATGCCTATTGGGGGACATAACTCTAGTAATTGGGTCTATGAGAGGATTGGTGTGCTTATCACATAATAATTATAATTTAATTCTCCACCAATAATTACAAAGGACAAGAATTTTCCTTGGAGTTTGTAGTTGGTACAAATTGTATCTTCCAAGGACATGACTAGGTATGTCTGAAGAACGAGTCTTTATGGTAGACCCACATCTCGAGGCTCACGTGTCGAGGCTCACGACTCATGTGTCTAGGCTCATGTCTACAAGGCTTATGTGTCAAGACTCATGACTCACATCTGTAAGGAATACGTGTCTAGATTCATATCCTTTTGTATGGGACTATGGGCTCACGCCCCTCCTACTAGAGGGCTGCTTCTTTGGCCTAGTTTTTGGTGGTTTTGAGATTTTTTAGACTTGATGGGGTGTGACTAAACTTCCTAATCCTAGTGCAAGTAATTGAATGTTTTTTATAATGATTTTTTGTTTGATTTGTATGCTTCAATAATGCATGGAAAAATTATGAAAAAATATGAAATGTATGAACCAAAATTGAGAATCCCACTCTAATCCAATCTAATGGAGCTGAATGCTCATGTTTTCAAAGTGGATTCCGCTCCTAATCAAAATTGTTAAGCTATTTCTTGGCTCAAAATAATGAAATCTAGCTACTTAGGCTCTAATTTCATGTAAATCACTAATGAACCATTGATCATTTTTATACTTTGGCATGGTATTATTGTAGGTGCACGTATTTTCTAGCAACAATCATCACCTTCCTCGTCAGAAAGGTATGCTAATCTAGAGTGATTAGTTGAGGTTTCTACAAGAAGAAGAGTGAGAGCTGATCCGTAGGCGATCAGACGAATCTCTTGAGTTATGTATACTGAGATGGAGCGCTTAGGGGTGGACCCTTCATGCTCGCTTGACCTTGTGTCAAATTGGAGCGATAAATTTATTGAAAGAAAGTGATAGATTCATTCAACTAATATAGGTGTTGGCCTCCAACGAGCTTAAATTTTATGGAAAGTCAAACCGTAGGTGCTTGTTATTCTAGATAAAGCCCTAACCTTGTCAATTTGGTGCTAAACAAATTTGATAAGATTGTTTAGTGTGTAGTTGAGTATGCATGAAACCGTTTTCACGCTATGATCGGGCATGGTAGATGGCCATGAGGTGATACCACAAAGTTTTGAGAAACTTCTTTGAGACTTCTTTAGGGACTTTGCTGTTTATATTCACACTAAAAGTTGAAGTCTAAGGCTATTATCACGGCCTAGTAGGGCTGATGGTTAGATGCTAACCATAGAGTTTAGAGATTGACATAGTTGTTGAGTGAATTTCTTTGAATCAACAACAATTGGGTGCTAGAATGCCCCATACTTTATGCCGTAGTGCCAAAAGTTTTGAGTTAATTTAGATGAGCACTTTGCAGGTAAGTGGCTCGAGCGTCTTGCTAAAGATAGCCTTGTGGATATTACAACTCGAGAAGGGTGTATCCACTAGTACATAGTTGCTTGTAAAGAGTACGGAGTTACTTTGCCAAATTGAGAAAGAATTTGGTATTTAAGATAGATAGGATAAGTGGCGAAGTCCAACTTTACCAAAAGACATAAGAGAATTCACTTGTACAAATTTATGTTTTGTAATATGTTCATGAACTGCATATAAGAGCGGTTATTTTTTGTTGTCATCGATTACAATTGAGTAGTATATTGCCACTACAGGTAGGTAGTGCATTGCCACTGTCATGGGGAGGCATCAAAGATACATGCTAGACTTCATACTAGTATTGAACACAAATTGGATGTTGTGTTATTCATGTCAAAGTAATCTCAAAGTACATAGATTGATTTTGTTTTTCTATCAGTGTAAGGTGTGTTGGAGGCATACCTAATTCACATATTGTAGCATATGTATATACAGACTGGGTAAGTGATAAAGAATTTCTCATTTATTGCTTTATAGTAAATCATTTCCCATAATTGAAATGGTTTGTGATATTGTTTCACATAGTAGACGTGTCCAATGAGACCGGACTTATAGAGGTGTGCCTGGATGGTGCTATTAGATTTTGGGTGTGACCATAGATAGCCCATAAACATGTTCGTCGAGACATGGTTGGCCATAGAGACATAGATATGTATTGCTAAGCAACCAAAGTGGTTTGCAGGAGTAGACATGTGGATAGGCATGTATCTACTTTTCTTGAAGGGAAAAGCAAAAAGGTCAACATTTGATCAACTAATAAGATGTGAAAACATCTGAGTTTGAAAGGCTCTTTATTAAACATCTCTACAAACTATATGTGGCATGCCCCCACACAGATAGTGTTAGGTAGAGATAGAAAGTTTGATAGTCATCTTTGAAGGAAAATCTTCAAAGGTTAAATATCACTCTAAGTAAGAGTGAGGTTAACCATCCGTAGATTGATGATGGTCAACCTAGAAACCCAATGACGTTCTAGAGCATATGCTTATGTATAGATGAATAATCTAGTGAGAAGAGGAGTACCTCTCACCTTTGAAATCTGTTTTTTGTTGTTCATCACTAGATTTTCTCCATTTACGTTGTTTTATAGAATCTAGTCTAGATCTCCTATGGCCGTAGATCTATGCAAGGAGAAGATTCAATAGGTTGGTAGCATAGTCTATAAATATTTAGTAGCGTAGTCTACAAATGGCTGGTAGCGTAGTCTACAAATGGCTGGTAGCGTAGTCTATATACTTGAGTTCTTGGAGAGATCCCAAGTACATCTAACTTTTGTGCTAGTGGCATGCAAAACCAGGACACACAGTTTACCTTGAAGTTTTGGTTTGAGAGATCGGAACATGAGGTTTAATGTGTATCGATAGACACTTGTTAAGTGAAAGGATAAACTAGAAAAGGTCGCAAGTGAGAACAACGAAATACGCATACCAACAACTTTCCCAGTTTGTTTTCATGGGACAAAAACTCTTTAGAAGGGGGGGTAAATATCGTGTAAGGCATGCATGAGTCGCTCGGTAGTAGAACTCAATCGGACGCAGAGTCCACATCCCGGAGTGCATGTGGCGAGTGTTTCCGGGGTTCAGGGGTGAGATGCCTAGGTCGGAGGAGCGTGGGTGGTCGGGCTAGTGTGGGCAGGTAGGCCACTATATAAGCTTGACAATGTGGACACTTAGCCACATTCCTCTATGGTGGTTGGGTGGTGACTAGAGCTCCTTGCCCTCTTTGGCTATGGTGGTGGCTACCGCGGTGTAACATATATGTATAACATTCACAAAATGACTACATTCACAAAAGGACTACCTTCAAAAATGACTTGAGAATTATATTAAATAAATATTTATGCTCGAAAGGAACATTTATCTTACCTAAGAAAGGTGTTTTCTAAGGAGTTGATGGTGGATGAGAGAAAAATTAAATTAATTTTGGAATTACCACCAAAACAAGTTACAAGGGTATGCAATGCTTTATGAGACATTTTGGGTATTACAGGATATTCATTATGTTTTATGCTAAAATTATCAGATCATTATGAATAGACTGAAGAATGTTAGAGAGCCTTTACCATTCAAGAAGGACCTCTTGATATCCAAATGATGTACATTCCAACCATGATGAGATGCCTATGTAAAGATATACCTGACTGTAATCATACGAGGCATGGGTACAAAGTTCTCATCATAATCTATACCCTTCTGCTGACCATTATCCTTTGCAATACCCTTTTTAGCAAGCCTTTCCTTGTAATAGTCAATGCTACCATCACCTTTACGCTTAAGCTTATAAAACCATTTCATATCAATGGTCTTTTTACCCCATAAGGAAAATCTTCTAAATACCAAGTGTCATTTTTGAGAATTGAGTCATACTCATCCTATACTCATATTGCATAGCCTGCATCCAATGATCATTTTATTATGCTTCCTCAAAGGAAACATGTTCCTCTTCATTGTATGTACCGGCAACAATGAGAGCGCAATCCACAAAAGAATAAGATGCATGATTAGAACCTGCATTCATGTGTCCTGCTAGGTAAAGGAGTAGCTAATTTGCTATTATGTAATGTTTGCACCAGCCATTTTGGAATACTCTTGGATGCCTGTATGGTTGCCCTTTCCTCATCCACTACATCATTCATAATTTCTTAAATTTGCTAGTAACATTCATCTAAGATGGCTAAATTTGCTAGTAACATTCATCTAAGATGGCTAAATTTCCTAGTAACATTCAATAAAGATTGTTAAATTTACTAGTAACATTAAATAAATAAAAGATGGCTACATGAATATGTAACCATCTTTATTGGCAACATTCAATAAACGTGGTTACATAAACATGTACTTAAAGCTCAAAGTTTCTATTATAGTAATGACAACACTAGTCTTGAAGGAGAAAACTTGACAAATTATCAATTCGGTAACACAAAGTGTTTTAATTGCCAAAACAAAAGCTCAAGTTCTAAACATAAGCCCTATGATAGGGACACCAATAAGAACACTTACCTAAAAATGGTAGGTTACCACAAGCTAAAACAAGACAAGCAATGAAGAGTAAAGAGCCCATTACCAAAACACAAGAAATTGTGACCCACAAAGGCATAGCATCACAAGAACTTGAATAGGACTATCCTTCTATATGGAAGCAGCTATATGGAAGCAGCTATAGCAAGGCATAGCATCACAAGAACTTGAATAGGACTATCCTTCTATATGGAAGCAGCTATAGCAAGGCATAGCATCACAAGAACTTGAATAGGACTATCCTTCTATATGGAAGCAGCTATAGCAAGGCAAGTTTTCAATCCAAAATGGGTATGCCCAAACTCTTACAAATTTTTTATAGCAAATCAGCCTTTTTATTAATAAGGCAAAGCGTGGTGAATGAGAGTTACCTTGCTAACCCTACCCCTTTCCCCTCCTGCTGCTCGCCCTTTCTTCTCTCTGCATTCCCCTCCTCTTCACTTGCCAGTGAAGCTCCCTTAGCCTTGTCCGAAACACGTGTGGTATGGCCTCTGCTGATGTGCTTTGGTGGGTGATGGTGGACATCTCCCCTCTTCCACCCATCAAGAAAACTACAAGTTGCATGTAAACCCACTCACTTCAAAAGGGAAAAATTGCACAAGGTCCCCCAACTTTTCTTTATTCAGACAATCTCTCAGAGAGCCACATAATGTGAAACTGGGAAGCCATGTTCCCTCGCCTTCTATATGCCCAAACCTCTCCTCTGAGCCATGGTGTGGTAGAACCTAGGGTTAAGGTGCTGTTCCTTTTAAAGGAGTAAATCTACCAGTTTACAAGAGGTTCTTCGCCTGCCCCCTACACTTCTCCCCAGCAGGTCTAAAGCTAACTATAGATGGAGATAAAGAGGATGATGATGAAGAGTTTATGAAGATCTCTCAGGCACACTCTGTCTTTAATAAAGATTTTAAGAAGGAGATAGAAGAGATGGATTTTCAAAAAGAGGATCCCCCCTATATTACAAACCTAGGCTAGTCAAGTTGAAGAAGAAACTCTTCCAGGACCCATATCATTCTCAAAGGCTATAGACCTGACCAAAGGCAAAGATTTCCTAGATATATGCATGGCTGAATCCAAACTCACTAAAAGAAGACAATATCATGTCGAGAAGACCCAAACCCCCTTCCAAAGGAAATGAGTGAAATTAAACTAATCTCCTATACCACTAAAGGCGTCACTACATGAATAAAAGTAAGGTCAGTAGAATTAAGGAATGGATCAAATGCTCAAGGGTGTCACTTGATTTCATTAGGAGATCAAAGCCTCGCCTGGCACTCCAAATAAATTGGTGTCGCAGAATCCAAAAAGTTTCTTTTAACCCAAATCATAAGTGGATAGTTGTCTCGGCTTGACATAAGATCACAAAACTTGATCATTGTTATGCCTGAGGATCGCCACCATCATATGGAGTTGTGGCACTCATGATTGGGATAGAAGGGCCACTGATAGACTTTAACATGTTAGAGATGCCCATGGATAGGATAAAAGGGATGGGACAAACTCACAAGGGCTAGAGAAAAACAAATGGCACCAGCTGAAGGCTAAAGATGGCATCCAAGACATGGCCCCATAAAGCTATAGTTCACTTGGACTACTGGTAGGACCAACTCTCTTATAAGAAAGGCTAGACTTGACAGATGCTAAGAAAGACCAGACTTGAAAGATGCTAAGAAACCTATAGTTCACTTGGACCAATGATAGGACCAACTCTCTCTAAGAAAGGCTAGACTTGACAAATGTTACTTGTCTTCCCTGATCATACAATCTTACATGAATATTAGTGTCAAAGTAAATGACATTGTCCCAACTCTCTACTAAGAAAGGCCAGACTTGACAGATGCTACTTGTCTACCCCAATCATATAGTCTTACATGAATATTAGTTTCAAGGTAAACAAGGACATTGTCCTTGTTTGTTTACTTTGACAAACAGGGACATTGTCCTTTTGGACCGCTATCCCCTTTTCATTAGACTAACTAGATCTTCCCAAGGTCAAGGTAGGATGGTTCCATATTGACCCCAAACTCTTTTAGCTCTCCAAAGTAAAAGAAGTTTATTTTTTCAAAACATTCAAATAAATCCTTGTCCCTCCCCTAATGGTGATATGGGAAGAGTCCCTCAGATATGAGGCCCTCCTAGGTTTCATAAACGAAGGCATCATAAAAATTATCCACAAAAAGCTGGAGACTGATAATAATGCTCAGTATTTCTTATAAAGCTTTTGCACTTACCACTCATCTAGACCCATGGATTAGACTAAAGCAAAAATGTTTTGTCAAAAGGGAGATTTATTATGCATGCCATTATAGCTCTCTAAGAATCTAACCATGATTTTTTGCTTGTTAAAATAGAATTTAATAAAGCCTATGATAGGCTAGCATGGCCTGTCATCCAGCAATCTCTAAAAGACATGGGTCTAGGCCCTCATTTCATCAAGGTAGTCTTGACTTTTTTTGGTAATGCTTGAGCTAGGGTCTCAGTCAATGGGATCTTGACTCAACCATTTCCCCTCCAAAAATTCATTCACTCCTTGGCCTACCTTCTCTATGCTATTATAGTTGATGCCTTGGGATGGCTTATTCAAGATGCCATGAACATTGGGGCGGCCTGAAAGGTATATCCCTTCCAAGAAATGGAACCCAATCATGCCCCTTGCCCTCGTTTCTCAATGTTCTTACAACCGATGCCCTAGGATGGCTTATTTAAGATGCCATGAACAGCGACTCCCTCAAAGTTATATCCCAAGCAATGCAAACCCAATCATGCTAGCAACAATTTGCGGATGACACCAATGGTCTCCTCCACAACGATAACAAGTCTATCTCTGTCTTCTGGGAATGCCTCTCACAATATCCTACTCGGCATCAGGGTCCTTCACACTAGGACAGGGATCAAAATCCCTCGGATTGGCTTCTCCAACAGGGTTGCTCACTCCTCTATGAAGGCCAAGTTTTCAAGCTTCTTGTGGTGGTCCCCATGGGATTTGGGGTTTCCATTCATGAAAGATGGATGTGGGTCTTGGATAGGCTAAGAAAGAAGTTTGATAGGTGGAGAGAAATAAGAGAGGAATGCAATAAAGTCTAGCTGGATGGGTGATGGTCTTGAAGCACATTCTAATTCTAGTCTCAATAAACTTGCTCTCATGCTTGTGACCTTTCGACAGATATTTTAAGAGCTCATAATCCCTGTGCACAAACTTTGTTTGGTTAAGCGATGCCTTGACTTATAAAATCCTTAAAGTTGCTTGGACATATTTGGCCTCCCAGGGTCCTAGGGAGGGTTAGGCCTCCCAAACATCTTGGAGTTGGTAGATAGGGAGGGTCCTAGGGAGGGTTAGGCCTCCCAAACATCTTGGAGTTGGTAGATAGGCTAAGTGCAAAGTGGATGACTAGGAGCCTCCTCTCTCCTTCGTTGGACTGGGCCAGACTCCTACACACACGAACCAAGCTAAACATAAGCTAAAGCAATTCAAAAGATGGCATGATCTCGCTAAAGTAATTCAAAAGATGGCATGATCTCCCTAGCACAGTTCTCTTCTTTAGCTACATACAGATCATCCCTTTTGGCAGCACACTGATCAAAGGTATCTAGAACTCATGGAATAATAGAAAAGGGAAACTTTCCCTCTCCCCCCAATTTCGTCACAAAGTCAGCATCATGAAAGAGGATTCGGTCTGGTTCTCAATCCCTCTTGGGGATTTCATTGGGGAGAGTGATTTGAAACAAGCTTACAGTATACAGAAAAAGGGCATCAAAGTTTGGACAGACCTTTGGAATAAAAGGCTAAGGACATGGAAATCTCCAAGGGAAGTGCATGAAACTTATAGACTCTCACAAAATGACACACCGTTTATACTCAATAGGTTGAGCGATGTGGAACCAACTGTGGGACGGACGTTAGTGGATCTTCATGTTCACTCATTTGTGGTTGTTGCTTGTCTAGCCCCAAAAAATCCTTCATGATCTGTGGTTAAATATGTACGAAGCTATCTGGACGAGCTCCAAATCAATTGAGCTTTGGGGAGGGAATCTGCAAAAGCGGTGTGAAAAAGCTAAGGAAACCATTGTCCACCTCTCTTTTAGGATGTGAGAGAAGCCATTTCCTTTATGCATATGTGCATATGTCCACCTCTTCTTAGGATGTAATAGAGAAGCCATTTCCTTTATGCATGTGTGCATCTCATCGGTGTTCAAGGGCCACCTTAGTTGGTAACACATTTTGCTAGAAGTAGCGCTCGATTGCCATTATACAAAACTATGGAATGTCACTTGAGCAAAATTCCTGAGGACTATATAGATTGCGAGAAATTAGAAAGTGTTGTACTCATAGATGCTGTACAAAACTATGGAATGTCACTTGAGTAGAATTCTTGAGGACTATCTAGATTGAAAGAATGAGAAACTGCTATGCTCATAGATGTTTGCCTTGCCTTGCCTGAGAGAAAGCTTGTATGTGTAGATGAAACTGGTGGTGGCTGATGTTGCCAAGTCCAAAATGTGGGAAGCGTGCTCAAGGACAAACGATATGGAGGACGCCATGCAGACCCTAATTGTGAAAAGATAATGGAATGCTCAAATCACTTACATTAGAGAAGAATCTAGTAGGAAAGTTTGAAAACTAGCAGAGGAAGGAAAGAATCTTGAGGAAGAAGTGCAACAGCTAGCCCAATGCATCTTGGACATTGCTATGCTCAAAACTACAAGAGGTTCCGAGTTTATAAGTTTATAAGCAAAGAGCTAGACTTCTCTGAACAAAAAAAATCCCTTTATCTCTTATAATAGAATTTGCCTTTCATAAAAAATACAAACAAACTCTTACAAATTTTTAAAATTTTCATGTGTGTGTGTGTGTGTGTTTTTTTTTTGTAATCAAGGATGTCTACCTTTCCTCATCATAAATAAGCCTTGAACTCCCTCATCATAAATAAACCTTGGACAAAACCCTAATCATCAAATTCTCAGCAAAAATATCCAAGACTATTGCTAAAATTAATTAAGGCCTAATCCCACTTGATTACAAAAAACTGATTTACATCATCACATGCTTGCTTGGAACTAGCATGAGCTGCATCATGCATGCACATCATAGGCTTGTTTGGAACTGCCATGAGCTGCATCATGCATGCATGAACTTGAGGCACTTGATTCATGAACTACTCGCTTTCATGCTCACTGACACTTATATTTAGTTTGTCTGCGCCATGCTCCATCTTGTCACCTTTGGGCTATGCTCATCTGCCATAGCTAGGTTAGTATGGGTTTAAGGCTGCCCTCAGTATACTACCCACTAAGATGTTTGCTGCAAAATGGCCATGATCAGTATATACTATGGTTGTTGCATAGCAGCACCCACCATGATGATGCATTAGCCTCATTTTATTGCTTACATTTGCATTTTTTATTGCTTACATTCACGTTCTAAATGGACACCCACTTTCTTATAATCCTCATTGTCTCCCATATTAGAAACAAGGATAAGGTTTTTAGTGGGTCCTTCTTTTTGATAAGCTTGGAATCGTTGCCTCACTTATTTATATGATCGACTCGATTGGAAGGTGAGTCACACACACACGCACATGCACATGCGCATGCACACACACATGCATATAGGTGCACATGTGCTTAAGTTATATTCCTTCGTATTGGCATTTGCAAAGGATTCATTTGAAAGAGATACATATAAGATTATTTTTGTACTTGTTGATGATGCACTCTACTTGATGGAAGGGACCCACATGTTTAATGAATTGGAGTTTATCCCTAGAGATCTTTTTATAGCTGGGTGTGAAATGAAACACCGTGATACCAATGTCACCATCACTAGTGTTAGAAATAAGCTTTTTTTTCTAACTAGTGAAAAAAAGGACAACCTTCAAGCCCAACCGGTTCTTATTAAAAAAATACATAGGTTAATTGTTTTATAACTAAAATCTCAAAAAATTGAATCTTTTATTCAAGGCTAAGCAAAATTACAACCAATTTTTCTCGATTTCAACGATAAAAATTACACTAAAGAACGGTTTTTTTAAAGTTTTTTTCTTACATTGACTATCACTATCACACTTTTCATTCAAGAGTATGTGCTAGTGCACATTTGAGACTCGTGTACATTAAATAATTCAAAAAATGGTTTGAAATACCATAATGTGCTACTAATGTCATGATCACTTATCTCAACATCATTAAAAATACTAATACCACATTGAAATACTAATGTCACCATCACCTATTTGAATACCATAAAATTATCCAAAACATGATATTCTTAGTTCTAATAGTGATGAGAGGTTGAAAGTTGTTCTTTGTAAACAAATTTGGCATATGAATTACGATTTTTTATTTCTCAATTCCCCTTGCAACAAATGCAAGTATAATAAAAAAAATTCCCAAGCTTCTATTGCAAGGAACCTCTATATAGTCATATTATTACTGTTGATAAGATATCCTTTTAATCTTGTAAGGAACTTATGGATCATCATAAGCAAGAAGTTTTTTCAGTGCTATGGTTACACATACTTTTTCTAGTTCACAAGTAATATTGTAGCTTCCCACATGTAGTATTTTCTTTATGTTTTCATGTGTGACAAGCATGTAGAAAAGACCTTTTGACTCTTATGTTTTTACTCTTTGGAAGCCTTGCAAATACTTTCTTTGATTGAAATGGAGACATTAAAAGTCAATCAATAAAAAAAACATAATCGTTGTGAATACAAAAAAAATAGAGGCTAATATTTTCCCAATGGCTAATTTAAGAGGATCCTCAAAAAGTGTTTTTTCAATGGCTATTTTAAGAGGATCCTCAAAAAGTGCTTGCCCAATGACTATTTTAAGAGTATCCTCAATGGTTATTTTAAGAGGATCCTCAAAAAGTGTTTGCCTAATGACTATTTTAAGAGGATCCTTAAAAAGTGCTTGGCTAACCTAGATTAAAAAATAAGATTTTAAATTAAAAATAAGTTTTTTAATTAAAAAATCTCTTAAAGTTTTCAATGACTTTTAGAGAAAAAATTGTCAAAACTACATTATATGTCAGCGTATAAGATAGTATTTTTGAAAGATTTGCTTTAAGTTCATATATAAACACATTTGGCAATGGCTATATTTTTACCATGATAATATTATCTTCTTTGTTTTCACCTTGCTACCATGTGGGCATGTGTGCTTATCATCTTTGACAAGAGTTATATCGCACTCACAACGTGAGTCAAATATATATATATATATATATATTTTGCATCACACAATTTTGTATACATTAGAAAAAAGACATCTAAAGACACATAAAAACCTTTCATTAGTCTGTACATACATATAGCTTCTTTAACACATGCAAGCATCTTCTCTATTTGATATAATCAAATCATGTCATAGATGGTACAATTTTTTTATTCTTTTCAAATTAAATAGACGTTTGAAATCATGAAATATTTAAAGAGCTTGGTATGGTAGAATCCATCAAACTTTGAATAATGACTTCATAGATGTGTTAATGAACTTTATATTGTCTTGTCTATATGATTTGGGAAAAAGCTTAGTTGAAATGTTAAGATAATGCATGATTGATCACCTTGTGAACATGAGCACTCCTTAAAGCATCCTTGATATGACAAGGGCAAGTCCTAAGCTTCACAGTGTTTTGAATTAATTGTGTTGAGAATTGTTGTAAAAGTCAATATTGTGTGAAAACAAGTCTTGAAGGATGACGCTCCGCAAGGTATAAAAGTCAATAATGTAAAACAAGTCTTGAAGGATGACACTTTGCCAAGTGGCATCACTTTATATTGCAGAGTTGGTGGATGTCTTGGGACACCCACATGCCATGCGTTTTCTTATGGGTTGAAACATGTATGCCTTTGATTCTAGTGTTGTCTTAAATAAAAAGACCATGGGTATAAGTTCTCCATACTTGCAAAATATCATTACGGCTATTATGAGAGCCATAATTTTCTTTGATTCTTTTGTCTTGTTTACACACACCCTTTAAAAAAGCATGCTAGATTCTACCATTAAGGGCTCCACTTTGTCTATCGTGTATCACTTTTGGTAATAACCTCTTGATCAAGAAGGAGTCTTGAAGAAAGGCAAGCATACAATAATAAAGCTCTTCATAAGCATGCAATAGGAAAGGTGGAGTACTTTCTACACCTTTTCTCCAACATGCAATGCAATAGGAAAGGTGGAGTACTTTCTACACGTTTCTCAAACATGCAATGTATCATATTTGAGACTCTACACATCAATTCTTCTATGTTGATAGTACTTTTGTTGTTTATTAAGGGTCTTTACTTGACCATGGGTAACACACAATTCTAGACTTTTTTTTGGAGGCCTTCAAGTAGCAAGGCCTTAGCTTAGGCTGTTTACACAAACCTTGTGAACATGGACCATGGTGAGGAGGATCAACAGAGGCCATCCATGAGCCATTTCCACTCTCCAAAAAATTGACTATGTATCACAATACCCTTTAACTTCACTCATGATGGTAACCACCTCTTTGATCGTGCCCTGATCGTCACTCCATATTCGATCGCCTTGACTGCTTCACATTTATGATCTCATCTTAATCGCTCCATCTTCTATTACTTCGATCACTCCAAATCTCTAATATTTTTTTTCTTTAAATCTTTGATCGCTCCATCTCCGATCACTTTGATTGCTTCAAATCTTCAATCACCCATGATTCACCTTTTTAATTGCCCACGATTCACATATTTGATTGCTCCAGTTCCATCTCAATCGCTTCCCGCTTCACTTACAGATCACTCTATTTCAATGGTGCCACATCTTTGATTTCTCAATATCTTGATTTTGATCACTCTATTTCAATTGCTTGACTGCTCCATCTCGATTGCTCCATCTTTGATTACTCCATTCTGATCGCTCAATCTTTGATCACTCCATCCCGATCACTCTATTCTGATTGCTCAATCTCTGATCACTCTATTCCAATCGCTTCACATCTTCGATCGATCCATCTTTGATTGTCCCATGTCTCTAATCATCTCAATTGCTCAATCTCCGATCGTTTGTGCGTACGTGTGTAAGAGAGAGAGAGAGAGAGAGAGAGAGAGAGAGAGAGAGAGAGAGGGGAGAGAGGAGTGTGTGCATGCGTGTACATGCGCCTTGTGTGTGTGTGTGTGTATGTGAGAGAGAGAGAGAGAGAGAGAGAGAGAGAGAGTTTCAACATTTGAGAGAGAGTGTGTGTGCGTGAGAGAGAGAGGGAGAGGATCATGTGCATGTGTGTGTGTGTGTGAGAGAGAGAGAGAGAGAGAGAGAGATGGGGGCATGCCTAGAGGGGGGGAGAGAGAGAGAGAAAGAGATGGGGACATGCCTAGGAGTGAGAGAGAGTGAAAGAGAGAGAGAGAGAGAGAGAGAGAGATGACTATAGAGAGGGAATCAGTTTTTTTCTGGAACCTTGGTCGTTGCAGCAACGTGCAGGTCCAATACTAGTTACATACTAAAACGAAACCTTAGAAAAACACTCTTATTCTTGAAAATCCGAATATATTTAATGGAAATGCAAAAAAACATTTTTTTTTTGTAATGCGAGATTTTTATTTGTAACAAGCAGTGTCCTTACTGATGAGGGCTAGAAGTAAGACTCGATCACGAGACCTTCACGCTTCACCGATTGCTCTGGAAAACAGTTTGGTGCCATATTTTTGGTCAAATGTAAGGAAAGTCGGCTCAAGTAGGTACCTACCTTAAATTTGGACACTCAAGGTTCTGTGGTTGCTTAGATGGAGGTCAAGCGCAGGACGGCCCTTTCGCTGGTTTCGAAGCTGGCGTCGGCCTCTGTGGAGCAGCAGAGGCAGGGCGTCTGCGAGCTGAGATTGCTGGGCAAATGGGACATGGACAACAGGCTGGCCATCGCGAGAGCGGGTGCCCTCCCTCCGCTGCTCCACCTCCTCTCTGCCTCCTCCGACGCCAAGATTCAGGAAAATGCTTCCGCCACTCTCTTCAACCTCTCCATCTGCGACGCCAACAAAGACCTCATCATGCACAGCCCCGCCTCTCTCGACTCCATCTTGCATGCCCTCTCCGCTGGCCTCACCATGGAAACTAGGCACAATACAGCCGCCCTCCTCTTCAGCCTCATGGCCGCTGAGTCTTACAGACCCATCATTGGGCAAAAGCCAGGTATGATCCCCTCTTTGCTCAACCTCGCCCAAGCAGACTCCCCCCAGGGAAAAAAGGATGCCCTCACAGCCCTCTTCCACATCGCTATGTGCCCTGTAAACAGGCCCTCCATGGTCTCCCATGGTGCTGTACATGTGCTTGTCTCTCTTGTGCATCAGAACACCTCCGACCCTGTCATCAAGGATGCCCTAGCCGTCCTTGCGCAGACGGCCAACTGCATGGAGAGCGTGGACGCATTCCGAATTGCCTCTGCCATCCCTTTGCTGGTTAGTCTCTTGGACACAGGGACCCCCAGGGCTCAAGAGAATGCCACATATACCTTGCTTAACCTCTGTAGGAGCGGAGGGAGCAGTGTGGTCGAAGAGATTCTCAAATCTAGCTCATGCATCAGCTCTCTCTCTAGGCTTCTCTTGACAGGATCTCCAAGAGCCAAGGACAAGGCAAGCTCCTTGCTGCAGATGCTGGTTGTGGGTTGAGGCAAGAAAACAAAGTGCTGTCACCAGAGGTAGTCTAGGCTCGAGATGAGTTGAGGCAAGAAAACAAAGTCCTGTGATCAGAGGTGGTCAAGACTAATCAGGGCATGAAAGAGAGGATGGGATGCACATCTGCAAGGAGGGAAGCCTAGAGCTTGGGACTAATCAGGGCATGAAAGCGAGGATGGGATCCACATCTCCAAGGAGGGCAGCCTAGAGCTTCGGACTAATCAGGGCATGAAAAAGAGGATGGGATGCACATCTGCAAGGAGGGCAGCCTATGGTTTCCTAGGTTTTTTAAGTACCCAATGGATGCAGATAAATACATACCTAGGGTCTCCTATGGCTGTAAGGCTCTAGCACATACAAATCCTTTGACTAACAATTGAAGCAACAGTCCCATGTGCACATACTTGTGCTGCTCCAGAACATGATCAGCCACCATAGAGCATGGAAGAGCAGGTTCAGTATACATGCATTCTGGAGTTTTTTTAATGTCTCAGTGGCCCTCACTGAGTGAAGTTTGCCAATGATTACACAAAAGTGAGTACAGCAGTTTGTTAGAAAAAATGATTCTTGTTATTATTAAATACAAGATGGCTCACCTTGGGCTAGAATAAATGGGGTAAAATGTAAGAAAATTTCTTATCAATCCTCATGGTTCAGTGAAGTATCCGATGAGAGGTGTGCCCTTAATGCTAAAACCATGGGTGTACCATGGCTCGAGTTGATGTAGAATCTTTTATTCTGTCAAGGAAGACATGTACCGCCTAATGGGTTAAGAGCTTAAGGTGGTTTACTTTGGGCCCTAATTGAAGTAACCCTTGCTCTCTCCTGGGTTGACGTTTGGCCAAAGGAGTTCAAAAGAGTGTATGCAAGTGCCACCAGAAATCAGTCCCCTAATGATATCAGAGATACATGCATTCCCAAGTTCATGAAATGTTTCGAGGCCTTCCAAGTTGCAAGTAATTCATAGCCATCTCAATGCTCACTTTGTACCATCCCATAGCTCTATAATTGTGTAAATTATGTAGATTCATCTTCATGCCCATTGTTTGTTGCAAATCTCCACATCCAATGGCACCTATCAAGCACTCTCAAGACACACAAGACTCAAAACATGTTCACAAATCAACTATTTAAATTCTTAATCACAACGTGGAAAGCACACCCCATGGAAGGGAAATTGTTCGGTAATGATTCAATCACAACGGAGTGGACTACATTACGCAAAAGTGAGTACAGCAGTTTGTTAGAAAAAATGATTCTTGTTATTATTAAATACAAGATGGCTCACCTTGGGCTAGAATAAATGGGGTAAAATGTAAGAAAATTTCTTATCAATCCTCATGGTTCAGTGAAAATCACTAATAAACCATTCTAATAACCAAGCTAATCCAAGACAAGTCCTAATCTCAAGTACATGAACTCTCTCTTTGATTGATGGCTTCTCATCTTTATTCTCACAAAAGAAGAATAAGTGATATTAAGGTTCATTTTGAGTGCCAACATCTAGCAAACACAAGGGATAGGTCATTTTGATAGTCTTTGGTTATTCACACGTGTTGCACTATGCTATGCGGTCACTTTATCCATATTTCTCTTAATTGTCTTTAGTTTGAGTGTGGTACCTCTTGAACTTTGACATTGATTTATACTATGACCTTTGAAACCCTTGTGCCAGGATTCCTATGTCCACATCTCTTAATAATCATCCTCCATTGTCCTCTTTGTGTTTGGAGGTATCCAAGTTTTATCTTGCAACTTATCATGGGATTCTATCCACCTCAGATTAGTGTTGTCATTAATGTAGGATTAGCTTATGATTAGGTAAATGCCTTGTTTTATTAGAAGTTGTTTAAGGAGAGCTCGATCCATGATTCTCAACATGGTATCAGAGCTTGGTTATAGCTCTCCATTAGGTCCACACTAGTTTGCATTTCACTAATTTGCTCACTAATCACTATTCAACTCTCACCATAGCCACACACATTTCTCAAGCTCATCACTGCTCCCTTCACTCACATCAAGTTTCATTCTCCATTACCATCTATTTATCTTCAATTAACTCCCCACCAAATTCTCACAAGAGCACAGTCTACAAAGTTCATAAGGTCTTATTTTATAAAGTTGCCTCATGATAGGAAACTTCCTGCTAATTACAAAAGTGCACACCATTTCTATTACTAGCAAGCTATCAAGCAAATTCGCAACTACTGCGTTGGAGCTAGAGTTGGCTGAACTCTTCATAGGTGAGGTCCGTAAAGAGGTTGAGCCCCAGTCAGTACTTGCTGGTTCGATTCAAAAGCTTCTTGGTCTCGATGTAGTACAGGTTCACCCAGAAGCGAAGCGCTTCTAGGAGTCTTACACAGTTGTAGACATGCAAATTTGTAGAGCATGCAAGGATAAAGTCACAATGTTCAGTGCCTTGTTCTCTATTGGCGAGCGAAAGCAACTGTGTCAGTGTAACAAATTAAGACTAATGATAAAGTTAATGACAAAACTAGAGTATAATGACAAGACAAGAGGTTTAATGAAACGCTCATATAATAATCCATTAGATAGATTGTCTTTTTATAAGCTTGAGTACATCTTCGTTAGCCACTAATGTTGGCCCATAAGCTTGATTAAGCTACCCCTAATTTTTCCTAGATTTGAGCATAATCTCCCTTGAAGTGAGCACCCACTTTGCCTCTTTC